>NC_064640.1:551564550-552189550 GCF_023864345.2 Schistocerca serialis cubense
CTCTCCTTCCAGCAGTCAGTTATCGCATATCGCTTGAGCAACGAAAGGAACCGAAGGACTGGAAAAAAGCGCAGGTCATTTCCGTTTTTAAGAAATGGCGTAAGACAGATCCTCACAATTATAGACCTATATCGTTGACGTTGACCTGTTGTAGAATTATGAAACATGTTTTATGCTCAAGAATTATGAAGTTTTCGGAAAATGAACTCCCCTGTAAAAATCAACATGGATTTCGCAAACAGACGTCCTGCGAAACTCAGCTCGCTCTGTTCCTCCATCAGATCCACAGCGCAGTTGACAATGGCACTCAGGTTGATGCCGTGTCCTTGATTTCAGTAAGGCATTTGACACCGTCCCACATTGCAATTTAATGAAAAAAATACGAGCTTACGGAGTATCGGGACAGACTTGCGATTGGATTCTAGACATTCTTGCAGATAGAACTCAACACGTCGCTCTTAACGGAACAAAATCGACAGCCGGAGTACCAGAGGGAAGTGTGACAGGACCGTTACTGTTAACAGTATATATAAATGATCTAGTAGAAAGCGTCGGATGCTCTTTAAGGCTATTCGCAGAAGATGCAGTTGCCTATACCAAAGTATCAACGCCAGAAGATAGTAAGAATTTGCAGAACGACCTGCAGAAAATTGATGATTGGTGCAAGCTCTGTCAGTTGACCCTGAAGGTAAATAAATGTAACATCTTGCACATACATAGGGGAAAAAATCCACTACTGTACAGCTACACTATTGATGACAAACAGCTGGAGACAGCGTCTGCCGTAAAATATAGGTGTAACTATCCAGGGCGAACTTAAGTTGAATGACTATATAAAACAGATAATGGGAAAATCAGAAACCAGACTCAGATTCACTGGAAGAGTCTTGAGGTAATGTAACTCATCCACGAAAGAAGTGGCTTATAAGACGCTTGTTCGCCCGATTCTTGAGTATTGTTCAGCCAACTGGGATCATTATCAGGTTGAACTGATAGAGGCGATAGAGAAGATCCGACGAAGAGCGGTGCGTTTCGTCAAGGGATCGTTTTGCTGGCGAGAAAGCGTTACAGAGATGCTAAACAAACTTCACTGGCAGACGTTACGAGACAGGCATTGTGCATCACGGAGAGAGTTTCTATTGAAATTTCGGGACAGAACTTTTCAGGAGTCGGACAACGTATTACTACCTCCCACATACATCTCACGTATTGACCACGAGGTGAAAATTCGAGAAATTAGAGCCAATACAAAAGCTTACCTACAATCATTCTTCCCAAGCACTATTCGTGAGTGGAACTGGGTTGGAGGGATCAGACAGTGGTAACAAAAGTACCCTTCGCCACATACCATTAGGTGGCTTGTGGAGTATGATGTAAATGTATATGTAGATGAGAATGACATGCAGTGTGACTGGCCAGCTTTACTGCGATATGCTTCGCCAGCATGTCATACCCGCACTACGGGAGAGAGACGCATTAAACTCAACAGTTTTCATGCAAGATGGGACGCCACCGCACGTCACTCGTGAAGCTCACCTGCTTCTCCGAAACACACTTGGAAACGATCGAATTATCAGCCGATCGTTCCCAAATACTTGGCCGGCACGATCACCTGATCTGACTCCTTGTGATTTCTGCTTATGGGGATACCTGAACGAGAGGGTTAACCAGGGGACATTCATAGATGTGCTGATCGAAGGTGCAGCATATTAAGAGAGGTAGCCAGCATACCTACGGATGTGCTTCGTCCTGCAGTGCAGAACGGAATCTTGCGCTTTCAGATTCTCCTGGACACTGATGGGCGCCCTATTGAGCCCATTTCGTGCCAGTAATGGTATCGCTATGTAATGGTATAATGTATCGTAGCAGCACATTAAAAGTGTTTCGGCGGAACTGATTCTGCATTATTTATCTTCCCCATGCCCTTGACATTAACGCTATGAAGTTTGGTCCCGTACGGCAGTTAGTTTCCGTGTTATAACGTATTAAATAGGGAAAGTTTAATTGTAACCAACCGGTACATCAATAAAACAAATATCGCACAAGACTAATTCGGGAGCACTTTATCTAATGAGTATGTAAAATTCCGATTTAAAATTAATTTAATATTAATGGGAAACAAATTGATGCTTTCTGTTGACGCTGGGCTTTGCATGAAAGCCGTGACGAACAGTAATTATTAGAGCTGAGTCCAGCTACACAGTGCTAACACGAAATTGCAAATATCTGCCGAAACACCAGAGAGAATGCGCCTGACGACTCTTAGGAGAGAGACCCGTTATATGTAGGGTTATTTCGTGATGATCTTATAAACATTCTGGAATGATGGAGAATTATGAGAGTATCAATTTGAGTAAGGGACCGTGCTTCATAAAGGACCGATCCGATAATTATAAGCGAAAATCGTTCTGGTACCTCTGACAGTGGAATACATGTACCGGCATTGTTGTTGCCGAGATTGTAGAGTAGGCAACGTTCAGAGGTAGTAGTATGGACCAAAACAAGAAAAAAAGTAGCCATTAACAACGGGCTCTAATTTTAAGAGATATCGACACTTGTTCACAGAAGACATGTGTGTCATAGTAGCGAAGATGAACAAGTGCTGATAGCTCTTAAGCAGTGCCGGATTAGTCACGTAGCAGGAGTTAGACAATGATACGTGTCCCGCGCATTAGGGGGTGCCGCTCCAGCGTGTACAAACATCTGTCGCTAGGTGTGATTGGTCTTCTACCTACCGTCCAATGGAAAGACGCTGGCGTCCAAAGCTACAGTGAGCAATAACAATGTTAACTGGCCAAACCATACATTAAGTGTCGTAATTGACAACACTGAAAAACCTGCAGGGGAATTCCCTGATGTAGCTCGAGGTAGTCGTAAGAACACGATCAATAAGAGAGGGCTCTATTGATGACAAATAAGGAAGTAACTAATCATACCGTATTTATTTTTGTAAGTGTATTATTACAGTCGTTAATCATTTCTACAGTGTAGTTATTACCTTTCTTACAGTACCTTTGATACGAGCCGTCTAGAGTAAAGGTTACTTTCTTGTTGGTGAACTATTGTCGTATAACGTGTTGTAGCTTAACGGTTCCCTTTTCTGTCTTCGTTTCTCTGCCGATCCAGTGGAAAAATACGATACAATACTGCGGTTAGACAGTAGGCGATATTAAAAGTTTTGTGGACTGGCAAGAGCGCCAATCCACTGTGACGGGTAGCCGAAAGGCACGCGTTTAAGCTCACGCAGGCTGGCGTGAGGTCTGGAACAGGTAAAGTAATTATACTAGCAAAAAAGGTACGTAGCTTCTGGAATACTTAACTTTAATCCATAATTGGTGAATATCGGTCTGACGGTACATGCATCACAAGAGAAATAGCAAATGATAATGGCGCCTTGCTAGGTCGTTGCAAATGACGTAGCTGAAGGCTATGCTAACTATTGTCTCGGCAAATGAGAGCGTAATTTGTCAGTGAACCATCGCTAGCAAAGTCGGCTGTACAACTGGGGCGAGTGCTAGGAAGTCTCTCTAGACCTGCCGTGTGGCGGCGCTCGGTCTGCAATCACTGATAGTGGCGACACGCGGGTCCAACGTGCACTAGCGGACCGCGGCCGATTTAAAGGCGGTGACACCACATTCCTCCCCCGCAAATCTGCGTACGGTTGTGTTATAAGGCTTCCGCCCGCCGTGGGGAGGACCCCATGTTGGCGTATGCGACGAGGTGGGGAGCCTAACAACAGGCGAGGCTGTGCCACCCGCACCCTGTCATTCGGTCCGAGGGGAGCTAGGAAACGCCTGAAAACCTAGTCCAGGGTGCACGCCAACATTCGGTGTATGCGCCCGTATAGAGACAGGAGGGGCCGAAGGGTCAACCTCCATCGGGTCGGGGCACCCGACGGGCGAAGACGCCATGTGGTCCGGAGCGGGCAAGAGTTCCATGTCGGAGGACAACTGGTCACGGGAAGCGGTCGGCGGCGCGTGACCCAGGGAGGCGCCAGGCGGTTGCAGCGACGCGTCCACTACGGGCGTCGCCGGAGGGAGAACAGGCAGCGGCGGTGGCGGCGGCGGCGGCGGTGGCGGCGCGTCGCCATGGGACAAAATGGAAGGCAGCGTCAGTAACACCTGGGGCTAAGGCGAGCCGGTAGATGGGTTCCCAGGGCGCTGACCGGACGGCACCGTCGCTGAAAGCAGACGGGGAGCGGCAGATCCCTCGCGACGACAGAGGCGCAGCTGATTGATATGCCGACGCACCTCACCAGAGGCCCCCAAAACCAGATACATAGCGCGGCCGAGGCAGCGAAGAATGCGCCCTGCGAGCCAACGCCGTGAACCTCGATAGTTGCAATAGTATACAACGTCGCCTGGGGCAAAAGCAGGTGTCTGCCGCTGCACAGGAACCTGATGCGGCGGATGTAGCAAAGACATGAAGGTTCGATGAGGACGACCGTGGAGCAACTCAGCCGGCGAGCGACCATCTCGGGGCTGAGAGCGATACGAGAACAAAAAGAGCAATAACGCGTCCTCGCGAGAATGCGACTCTTTCAACTTCAACATCTGTGACTTGAAAGACCTGACCAAACGTTCAGCGGCACCGTTTGACTGTGGCGAGAACGGCGCGGACGTCAGATGTTGAATACCATTGGCCTTGCAGAATGACTGAAATTCTGCGGACATGAATTGCGGGCCATGGTCGGAAACAATAGTCTGTGGAAGACCTTCAATGCAAAAGATAGCGGATAACGCTTGGATGGTGGCAGAAGACGTCTTGGAAGACATCCGGACAACAAAGGGAAAATTACTGAATGAATCTACCACAACCAACCATCGAGCATTCCAGAATGGACCACCAAAATCGATGTGTAAGCGTTGCCAAGGGGAAGTGGCGTTTGGCCATGCAAAGAATTTCCGCGTTGGTGTGGATTGTTGTTCGGCACACGCCATGCAAGAAGAGGACATATGCGTAATCGCAGCATCGATTCCGAACCAAGTACAGTGTTGACGAGCAAATTGTTTCGTTCTCACTATACCCCAATGTTCTTGGTGGAGAAACTGTAAGACAGAGGACTGTAACGAACGTGGGACCACGACGCTGGACTGCTCATTATCAGAACGCAACAGCAAAACACCATGTCGTACAAAAAGTCTCTCCTTGTGAGCAAAAAATCGGCGAACCAACGGATCCTCGATCCGGGACTTTGACAAGAGCCACTGCGTAGCAACAAAACGCAGAACGGTAGCAAGGACAGGATCTGCAGCTGTGGTTGTAGCTACACGACGAAAATCAATCGGAAACGATTCGACCACGTCATCGGTTTCCGAATCAATGAACATGCAAGCAAGTTCGGAGGAATCGAATGCTCTATCCTCAGCAACAGGCAAACGGGACGACGCATCGGCGTTTCCGTGCTTAGCAGTGGACCGATACAAGATATCGTAGCGGTACTGCGAGAGGAAAATAGAACAGCGACTGAATTTCTGTGCTGTACGTGGAGGTACAGGCTTATTCGGATGGAAAAGCGATGTCCAAGGTTTGTGGTCTGTGATGATAGTAAAGTGACGACCATACAAGAAATCATGAAACTTTGTAACTCCAAATACGAGAACCAATGTTTATTTCTCTATCTGTGAATAACTTCTTTGTGCAGACGAGAGCAATTTGGACGCAAAGGCAATAGGGCGATCGTGCGAACCATCTTTGTGCGCAAGCACAGCACCGATCCCGAAATCCGATGCATCCACCATCAACAAAAGGGGTTTCTGGGGATCGAACGGCGTAAGGCAAGTATTGGAAAGCAACGCCGATTTCAACTGGCGAAAGGTGCGTTCGCATTCCGTCGTCCAGACGAACGGAACACCTTTACGGCGTAAGCGATGAAGCGGAGCTGAAATGGAAGAGGCGTCACGCACATAGCGATGATAATAATTTATTTTCCCCAGCACACTCTGTAGCTGCTTCAAATTCTGCGGCGAAGGCAAGTCTCGTATGGCACGGAGGTGCTCTGGACTCGGATGTATGCTTTGGGCATTGAGTACATGGCCCAGATAGGGTAAGTCCCGAGCAGGAAACACACATTTGTCCTTCCGCAAGGGAAGACCATTTTGTCGCAAGACCTGAAATAATGTTCTGAGATTGGCTAAATGTTCTTCTTCCGTCTTTCCGGCGATCACAATATCGTCCAGATAGTTTGCTGCAGTAGGGACCGCCGCACAAACAGTTTGTAGATATTGCTGAAACAATGCAGGGGCGGATGCACACCCGAATGGCAATCGTTTAAATCGATACAAACCAAGATGCGTGTTAACTACCAAAACGCGCTGGGATTCTTCGTCCACCGGTATTTCCAAGTACGCATCTGCTAGGTCCAACTTCGAAAAATATTTACCCGGGCACAGTTTGTCAAAAAGATCTTCCGCGCGGGGTAAAGGAAAAGTTGCAGTCACCAGTTGGGGATTCACTGTTGCCTTGAAGTCCACACAAAGTCTCAATTTTCTGGAAGGTTTTTGCAAAATTACTAAATATGATGCCCAGAGAGAAGCCTGCACACGTTCAATTACACCTTGTGATTCCAAATCGTTTAATGTTCTTGCGACCTCATCACGCAAGGCGTGGGGAACATTGCGCGCTCTGAAAAATTTCGGTTGCGCGTTTACTTTCTGTTCTAAATGTGCTTTATACACTCCTGGAAATTGAAATAAGAACACCGTGAATTCATTGTCCCAGGAAGGGGAAACTTTATTGACACATTCCTGGCGTCAGATACATCACATGATCACACTGACAGAACCACAGGCACATTGACACAGGCAACAGAGCATGCACAATGTCGGCACTAGTACAGTGTATATCCACGTTTCGCAGCAATGCAGGCTGCTATTCTTCCATGGAGACGATCGTAGAGATGCTGGATGTAGTCCTGTGGAACGGCTTGCCATGCCATTTCCACCTGGCGCCTCAGTTGGACCAGCGTTCGTGCTGGACGTGCAGACCGCATGAGACGACGCTTCATCCAGTCCCAAACATGCTCAATGGGGGACAGATCCGGAGATCTTGCTGGCCAGGGTAGTTGACTTAAACCTTCTAGAGCACGTTGGGTGGCACGGGATACAAGCGGACATGCATTGTCCTGTTGGAACAGCAAGTTCCCTTGCCGGTCTAGGAATGGTAGAACGATGGGTTCGATGACGGTTTGGATGTACCGTGCACTATTCAGTGTCCCCTCGACGATCACCAGTGGTGTACGGCCAGTGTAGGAGATCGCTCCCCACACCATGATGCCGGGTGTTGGCCCTGTGTGCCTCGGTCGTATGCAGTCCTGATTGTGGCGCTCACCTGCACGGCGCCAAACACGCATACGACCATCATTGGCACCAAGGCAGAAGCGACTCTCATCGCTGAAGACGACATGTCTCCATTCGTCCCTCCATTCACGCCTGTCGCGACACCACTGGAGGCGGGCTGCACGATGTTGGGGCGTGAGCAGACGACGGCCTAATGTTGTGCGGGACCGTAGCCCAGCTTCATGGAGACGGTTGCGAATGGTCCTCGCCGATACCCCAGGAGCAACAGTGTCCCTAAATGGCTGGGAAGTGGCGGTGCGGTCCCCTACGGCACTGCGTAGGATCCTACGGTCTTGGCGTGCATCCGTGCGTCGCTGCGGTCCGGTCCCAGGTCGACGGGCACGTGCACCTTCCGCCGACCACTGGCGGCAACATCTATGTATTGTGGAGACCTCACGCCCCACGTGTTGAGCAATTCGGCGGTACGTCCACCCGGCCTCCCGCATGCCTACTATACCCCCTCGCTCAAAGTCCGTCAACTGCACATACGGTTCACATCCACGCTGTCGCGGCATGCTACCAGTGTAAAAGACTGCGATGGAGCTCCGTATGCCACGGCAAACTGGCTGACACTGACGGTGGCGGTGCACAAATGCTGTGCAGCTAGCGCCATTCGACGGCCAACACTGCGGTTCCTGGTGTGTCCGCTGTGCCGTGCGTGTGATCATTGCTTGTCGAGCCCTCTCACAGTGTCCGGAGCAAGTATGGTGGGTCTGACACACCGGTGTCAATGTGTTCTTTTTTCCATTTCCAGGAGTGTAGTTCTTAGCGCAACCAAGGCCCGGTGCAAAAATGTCTGCAAACTCGTCACATAGACGAGAAACACTGGCTGAAGGCACAGTCTGGTTCACTGATAGGACCTGATTTACTATAGACAAGTTAAACAACTGAAACAAATCGAAACCAAACAAGTTCACTGCAGAAGAAGAACGAAGGACGTACAATGACACAAGTTTGGTTTGTCCCTTGTATGTTGCAAGAAGGCTGCACTGTCCTAACACAGGGAGCCCGTGACCTGAATATGTAGTTAGCTTAACATTTGCGTCACACAACGGAGGTGTGCCAAGCTGTTTGTACATGTCGTGATTGATCAATTAAACTGCAGCTCCGGTATCGAGCTGGAATGGTATCACTTTGCCGTGAATGTCCAAGTCCACAAAAAGTTTATTGTCCTGCTGATGACAAGAGCGACTGTCTCGTGCAACGTGAACTGACACTGATACAGAATCACTTGCGACTAGACGGGATTTCCAGCGATGTCAATGCACACTATTTGTGGGACGAACACAGTCACTGTTAGAGAGAGTGGCACTGGGCGGAGTGGAATGAACTACATGAATTTCCATGGGCAAAGGTTCACGACCCTGAGTATTCTTGGTTCGATTCCGATTCTGGCGCGAAGCAAAGTGCCTGGATTGGTTGTGAGTGTCCGATCTGAGCTTTTTCTGGCAAACACTTTGAACATGTCCTTTTTTATTACAGAAAAAGCAAATAGCCTGGCGTGATGGGTAATTCTCACGCGAATGTCTAGTAGCACACCACGGGCATGATTTTAGCACTGTATGTGCTTGCTGGTGTGGCACACATGGCGGAGAGCCTGGTGGCAGCTGCACGGACAGGCGCAAGGGCTGTTTACTGTTCTGTGCAGCTCGCCCGGCGGGCCGGGTAACATGACACACGGCTGGTGAAGTTTCAGATGATTTCTGAGCAAAGTCAAGTGTGTCCTGCCGATTCAGTATGTCTATCACTTGTTGAAGGGAGGGATTGACCAGTTTCAAAATCTGTTCCTGTATACGAACTTCAGAAACGTTCTGTGCAATTGCATCACGTACCATAGTATCTGAATAAGGGAGTACATATTCACACTCAAAAGCCCAATCCCTAGTAAGGCCTTGCAAAGTTGCAACCCACTCCCTATTAGTCTGACCGGCCATACATTTTGTACGAAAGAACGTATACCGTTTGGCAACGACATTGACTGATTCTTTGAAATATGCATCTAATGCAGACAAAATTTCGTGGTAGGACAGAGTTGCTACGTCGCGTCGGGGAGATAATTTCACTATCACACGGTAGGTGGACACTCCGACACAAGGAAGCAAAAAAGGCTGCCGCTCATTACCTTGAATTCTGTAGGCGACGAGATGGAATCCAAATTGGCGTGGCCACTCCGTCCAACTTTCCAGTGCCGCATCAAAAGGACGAAAAGGTGGTGCAACTGCGTGTTGTGGCTGCGGTAGCGGTGGAGCGGCGGCTGCCGCATCGTTTTGCAGTGCACGTTGACCCTGGACGAGCTGTCCAATGGCATCCAGTAAGACCTGCGTCTGCTGATTCTGCAAGCGATAAAATTCGGACAGTACATCCGGAGATTGTGGCGAAGCCATGACACAAGTAAATTAGGCAAGATCAAAACGAACGCGAAATTCTCGTCGCCAAACTTTTGTGGACTGGCAAGAGCGCCAATCCACTGTGACGGGTAGCCGAAAGGCACGCGTTTAAGCTCACGCAGGTTGGCGTGAGGTATGGAACAGGTAAAGTAATTATACTAGCAAAAAAGCTACGTAGCTTCTGGAATACTTAACTTTAATCCATAATTGGTGAACATCGGTCTGATAGTACATGCATCACAAGATAATAGCAAATGATAATGGCGCCTTGCTAGGTCGTAGCAAATGACGTAGCTGAGGGCTATGCTAACTATCGTCTCGGCTAATGAGAGCGTAATTTGTCAGTGAACCATCGCTAGCAAAGTCGGCTGTAAAACTGGGGCGAGTGCTAGGAAGTCTCTCTAGACCTGCTGTGTGGCGGCGCTCGGTCTGCATTCACTGATAGTGGCGACACGCGGGTCCGACGTATACTAACGGACCGCGGCCGATTTAAAGGCTACCACCGAGCATGTGTGGTGTCTGGCGGTGACACCACAAAAAGAATGAAATATAATTTCATCGAGTGATAGCGAAATTTGCTGACAGGCAAATGGGAAGCATTGAAGAATAAAATAAGCTTATTTCTTTTGTTGATCTACGCTACCAAATTTTAAAAAACCAAGTAGGTTCTATGTGCAACGTATAGAACAGTGGTTCCCAAACTAGGGGTAAATACCACCTGAGGGGTAAAACGAAATTTTCTGAAAGGTAAAAATTAAACAATTCGATTCCGTTTCAGTCACGAAACTAAGTAATTTTTAAAAGATCATTACTATTATCACAATTTTGTAAGACTTTAATATTGATTATATAAGTTGTCAATAACTACTTTTTCTCAATTAGTGTCATTAATGCGGTGGAGGTTTCAGGTTCGTCTCATAGTCCACGCACTAAACACTCATGTTGTGCTTTGTCTCACACATCGCTGATGATGAAAGTGAAACGTATACGTAACAAATGCTAAATATATAAAGGAAATGTCTTCTCCAAGTTGTAGATAATAACTGCAGTCGTCCAGAAATTGCTTCATTGTTCTCGTTGAGACACATACATGAATTAATTGGCAGTATGACACAGCACTAACTACATACGGGTTACTATAGTGCTGTAAACAGTGATATTATTATTATTGTTATTAGAGCGGTTAGACACAAAGCATTAACAGCGTGAAGTCGTCCAATATCTACCGGTTCAGAAGTAAGGAGTGCAGCAATTAAATGATTCACAAAAAATATGTATAGTGCACACATTTGAACCTGTTTCATTTTAAATAGGATTGCAGTGTGCACGTCAGGTGGAGGGGTAATTCAGGGGAAGTATTTTTTGTAACAAGTGTCTATCCTCACTGTGGATAGTTAGCTTACTTATCTGAGAAGGAGTTGTGGGCAACACTTGCGATGTACCACGAATTTGTTTATCATTCATTCTAACACCTCTACTCCTCCTCCCCCGCCCCCCCCCTAACACACATACGCAAACTAAATACCATTAATCTTTCACAATTTTAAAAAGAAAAGTTTTCCAAGAAAAGTCTTTCATTCTACAGTTTAGTTAGTTGCTTAAGTTTGTGATAATGTGGGGGAGGGGATAACAGATGGCAGACGGGGAGGGGTGAGGACGTGGGTACTAACTAAGGTCTGATTGCACTAATGGGTAATGGTCTAAGAAAGCTTAGGAACCACTGGTTTAGAGCGATGTAGGTATCAATTATCGGTTTTTGATCTGACGAATAACTGCTTTAATAATTCAAACGAACTTCGAAATGATAAAAATGCACAGAACTCGTAGCTAATACTCAGCCACATGGTACTATAGGTCAACAAAGAAATAGGATAAGGAACAAATTTGAAATAATCGGCCGTAGATAAAGTCACTGTCCACAAAGCATGTAAGCTAACACAGTGTACTGAACCATAAAAACAAATTTGAAGACTGGCCCGTGCATTACAATATTAAATTAGCAACGATATGAAACTTCCTGGCAGATTAAAACTCTGTTCTGGACCGAGACTCGAACTCGGGACCTTTGCCTTTCGCGGGCAAGCGCTCTACCGACTGAGCTACCTAAGCACGACTTACGCCCTTTCCTCACAGCTTTAATTCCTCCAGTACCTCGTCTCCTACCTTCCAAACTTCACAGAAGCTCTCCTGCGAAACCTTGCAGAACTAGCACTCCTGCACGTCATCTTCGTGGTGTAGCAATTTTAATGGCCAGTAATGTATTAGTCCTACAGAAAAAAATGAACGGGATGTTTTCGTAGGAAATGAAATGTAGTTAAATTTTGTTCTGGGTATGTGTTTTTGATTGGTTCAAGTACGAAAGTGACGTTCAACACCCCTCCTAACCCACACCCATCCGTCAACTAGTCAGCATTTCTAGTATGTTGTTTGTGACACTCCCATCAGTCTACAAAACATTCCGAACACACTAATTCTCCTTTTATTCGTCCTTTCTTGTTCTCCATTGATGTAGTGTATTTTAACATTTCTGATTGTTGATTCCTTTACGTGGACGAGTAGTACTCCAGTATACTACAAACACTGCACACTACTTATAGATAACAGCGTAATTGGTTTACAGAAGCCACCAGTAAAAAAAAAATTACAATCAAGCATACGTCGATAAAAGTATTGCTTATGCACTATCGAATGCAGTATGTGACGTAGTGTATCAATGTGTCGTACCTTCAACCTAGATCCGAGGTTGCGCTATAGATCAGTCTGTCGCCACAGACTAGCTTCCGCCTTTGAGATGCAATCGTAAATAATATTTCAACATATACCAGGTGTAGAAGAACGAAACCGGAATTTCCCCATAATGGTGCTAGTCGTCAGTGTAGGACACGTGAGACCGCGTCTGAAGCGCCATCTGCTTCCTGTAACGGCTGACGACGAATATCAACACACAGTAATCCAAGTTCAACACATCGGTATCTGTTTCAAACCCATAAACATGCTGAGTTTTGTGCCTACGAACTACGACTTGCGGGCAGCACTGGTTTTCTGATATCATTTGAAGAAAACTGCTGCAGAATATCATCGAATGCTTGTCGAAGCTTTCGGCGAACATGCTCTTGGGAAAATACAGTGTTCCGAGGGGTTAAAAAAATCTGAAGTGGTGTTTTTGATGTGAGAAACGACGAGCGCGGAAACTACCGAAAAAATTCGAAGACAACGAACTGCAGGCTTTATTGGATGAAGATTATACTCAAACTCAACAGGAACTCGCGGAACAATTGATTGTGACGCAGAAAGCCGTTTCTCTTCTGTTGAAAGCTATTGGAAAGGTGCAGAAAGTGGGAAAAATGGGTTCCGCATGAACTGAAAGAAAGACAGAAGGCAAATCGGAAGACCACTTGTGAAATGCTACTCGCCAGATAGAAAAAAAAACTCATTTCTCCATCGAACAGTGACAGGTGACGAATAATGGATCCTAAGCATGGTTGAATCCAGGCAAACCATTGACATCCACGGCAAGACCAAATCGCTTTTGAAATAAAATGGTTCAAATGGCTCTGAGCACTATGGGACTTAACATCTGAGGTCATCAGTCCCCTACAACTTAGAACTACTTCAACCTAACTAACCTAAGGATAACAGTCTCATCCGTGCCCGAGGCAGGATTCGAACCTGCGACCGGAGCGGTTGCGCGGTTCCAGATTAAAGCGCCTAGAACCGCTCGAACACGCCAGCTGGCGCTTTGGATAGAAGACAATGCTCTCTGATGGGGTTTGAAGGGTGCAATCTATTAAGAGCTGCTAAAACCTGATGAAACTATTAACACTGATCGCTACCAACAGCAAATGACCGATTTAAATGGACCATTACGTGAAAACGACAGGAATATGGAAAAAGCCAACACAGAGTCTTATTGCTCCATGATAACGTCCCATCGGGCACAGCAAAACGGGTTAGGGAAACGACCGAAGCGTTCAGTTGGGAAATACTAGAGCATGCGGCTTATCCTCCAGACTTGGCCGTCTACTTGCACCACCGGGACACTCTCTCGCTGAACAACGCTTCAATTCGTATGAAAATATAGAAAATGGCTCGCTGAGTGGTTCACTTCAAAAGAAGAACTGGTTTCTTTTCTTTTTTTTTTTCATACCCTGCTCGAGAAGTAGGAGAATTGTATAAACAGCAATGGAGATTATTTTGAGTAAAATATTAAAATGTTGTTTGCCAGTTTCAAACAACAGACGTGTAATTATTGCAACCAAATTCCGCTTTCATACTTCTGCACCAGGTGTAGCACGCAAGTTTCGAATATATCAATAAAAGAAAGGTTTGTGAGCGGGAAAACCAGAAAACGAAGAAAGGGCCGTTCACACAACGCGAGTGGTTCTTATCGTTTTGTTATAACAATAAAGATTGGAATTTCAGACGAAATTATTAATAACATTTCAACAGAAAAGGTGCAAATACGATATATATGTAGCAAAACCTGAATGTGAAGGAAAGTCTGTCAACCAAATGTGTCCAGTTTCTATGTTAGCGGCATAAAGACGTATTTGGTTAACAGCTGCCCATTGGCTACCACATACTGTCCTGCCAGTGGCTGTCTCTAGTTCGTCACAGTGACATAGTTTACACCGCCAAAAACCAAAGCGCATGGACGACCTTTCGTAAAGTGTATCCGAAAATCCAATTCACTTGATTGACCCTTACTGACGCAGAATTCACGATGTGAGAGCGATGCCGACATTTCAACTTTATAGTTTTTATATATTTACGGTTAACACCGCTTCGACAGAGCGACAATTACTCTGCATTTAGTGCCATTTAGCACGGCAGACTTTGTGTCGAGATGCAGTCAGCTGAAAGGTTTCGCTTTACAGTGAATTTACACGTCCTTTCCAAACGGAAAACAGGGCTTCGTCTTTGGCTTATTGCAAATATAGACGCCCTGTAGCTTGTCACGTGAGAGTAAACTGCTCGACGCTAGTCTTCACCGTCAGTACTTATCGCTCAGTGTTGTTAGAAAGTCACTGAAAACGGATCTTAAAACACAGAGGCGTGCACCGAGACTGCACGGCCCTCCCGGGGCCCATGACATGTGGACGATCCTCAACTCGCACTGCCCATTCAGCTGGTGGAGGTGCACCGAGGCACACAGTTCGAGTCCAGCCGTGCGGCTCGGCTGCTCAAGTCGCTCGCCTTCTAGGCATCACACTGTTGGGGGCGCCGAAAGAAATCTGTGGGCACGTTTGCAGGCAATGTTTCACTTCGCACAGCACTTTCCACAAGAGTACCTCACCTCCGGTATTGCAATGAAATAACTAGTGGCTGCAGAATCATGAGCAAGATGGTTACTTTAATCTCGAACGTTGCTTGTACTTGTTGAATCAACTTATTGTTACGTGCATGTGAAAAAAGCTCTGTACCCTACGATGCAGTGAAAATAGTTGATTTTATAAAGTTCACCCTATTAATTATCGAATTTCTATAGTACTGTATGAGGAAATGGAAAGTATTTAAAAGTTTCTATTGATACACATGGAAGTTAGATTGTTATACCACGGCAGGCCCGTTCTAATATTGAGTGAAATTTAACTTCTTCTCGTCAGGTGCACAATTCCCAAGGAAAAGTCTGGCTTTAGTCTGTGCCTTATTTCGCAGACATTTTATTAAAAATTAACATTTTAAATTTATTACTTCTGTACTTCTGGGACCAAACACAAACCCGTGTAACCTGCAATACCATAGAGAATCGTTCATTAAAAATTTTACTGTTTGAGAAATCTGTTTAAAATCCAGTCAAGTTCAGTGCTTCGATACCCTTCACTATTTCATAGTAGAAATTGAGCTGACTTCGGACGAAAATGTCAAGAACATAACTAGGAAACATTTGAATGGATTTGGAAAAGCTTTCAGAGACTGTTTCCCGCTCTGTCTAGTAACAACAATTGGATACGCAATCGCTCGGAACAGACATTAAGTGAAGAGTATATTAAAACGAGCAAATACACGAAACTTCCAGTTACAGAAAAAAAATCTTTGTCACCAATAAGTTTCTGGTAAAACCTAAAAATGTAGTTTCAAATGTTTTCAAATATAGCGTTAACAAATTTATTACCTATATCGTCCACATACTCGTATGAAAAGCCTTTTCATTCTTACACTAATATAAAAAATAAATGCAGACACAAACTTCTCAGCGAAGGTAATTTGAGACCTTCTTTAACTTCTGTAGTTCCTTATTTCAAAGCTATGCGACGTGCAAAGCTGGCGGATCCCGCTCACCGCATTCCAAGGAAGGACTGAACGAGTTCACTCCATGATCAAAACTTGTACATTAACATAAATGCGTAAAATGTTTAAATATTGCATAGTACACCAAGCCATTGTCGAAAAGTCTTCATTAGCCCTTTTAATGTGGTACAACTGAAATGCAAAGCGATATAAAAGCATTATGGCTGTTAAACCATTTGATGTTACAGTAAGTATCTTTTCCTTTTGTAAGGCGGGGTCCACATACATCAGATTTTCATGAAAGATTTAGGAAACATTGTTCTTTGGTATGTGCAAAAATATCTACATGGCAGCACACTTGTATGACACAGCACTGAACTGTTCGTTGGGTGCAAACATAATTCTTAAAATTAAAAACAAAGCAGTGGTTCAAACAGCTCTAAGCACTATGGGAGTTAACATCTATGGTCATCAGTCCCCTAGGACTTAGAACTACTTCAACCTAACTAACCTAAGGACAGCACACAACACCCAGTCATCACGAGGCAACAGAGTAATCAAGGAACACAAATTTCAGACAATAAGGACATATGTAGTTTACTGAAAACTTTCTTGCTTCAAGTAAATAGAAGAATATCCTTCATCTCGTAGCGCTGTAACGAACTTATGATTAAATTTATACCTGAAACAGGAAATTGAGACGTTAGAGATTTATGATAAGAAAATAGGATGTTATGCTAATGTATCTGAAACTTACAATAGTATTGGAGTGCGCCAAAAGTAGGTCATTGACATTTTCCACAGTTATTCAGTTTCGTTTGGCCACAGTGAAAAGTTCAGCTCCACTAAACACCCTCTTGCTAGCGACACTAGACTCAGGTGTACATAGAACTTCTGTTTCACTTGCTGCAGTCTGCAACAAGTTGTTCCTCTTGACTTCCACCATTTCAGAACCCACTGTCCCCATCTGGTTTTGCCATCAACAGGTACATGGGAACTTTATCGACTGTTTCCTCCTACTCCACCCACAATGTAAAGACAAACCTTGCACGTTTTAAGGCGTCCATGCTGAGGCTTCGTTCTTTGTATGACATTCTGCATATAATTCAACATGACTGAATGAAGAACGAATATGTTATATCTCATAGTTTCTTATAAATCTCTTGCATTGTTCACATGAATATACACTATGTGATCAAAAGTAACCGCGCAACCGCAAAAACATACGTTTTTCATATCAGGTGCATTGTGCTGCCACCTAGTGACAAGTACGCCATATCACTGACCTCAGTAGTCATTAGACATCGTGAGACAGAATGGGGCACTCTGCCAAACTCACGGACTACGAACGTACTCAGGTGATTGGGTGTCAGTTGTCTCATACACCTGTTTGCGAGATTTCCACATCCATAAACACCTCTAGGTCCACTGTTTCCGATGTGATAGTGAAGGGGAAACATGAAGGGACACATAAAGCACAAAAGTGTGCAGGCCGACTTCGTCAGTTTATTGACAGACAGCCGACAGTTGAAGACGGTCGTAATGTGTTATAGGCAGACATCTATCCAGACCATCACACAGGAATTCCAAACTGTATCAGGATCCGCTGGAAGTACTATGAGAGCTAGGTGGGAGGAGAGAAAACTTATATTTCATGCTCGAGCGGCTGCTCATAGGCCACACATCACGCCGGTAAATGCCAAACGTCGCCTCGCGTAGAGTGTGGAGTGTAAACATTGGACAATGAACAGTGGAAAAACGTTTTGTGGAGTGACGAATCACGGTACACAATGTGGCTATCCAATGGCAGGCTGTGGGTATGATGAATGATTGGTGAAAGGCATTTACCAGCATGAACAGATTGTTTTTGTAGGTTCTGGCACACTAACTCAATGTTACAGTAAATTCTGCATTTTATATATAAAGCAACTGATTTTTAAAATTCAGTATATTTAATTAAATCAACAGATTTTATTAATGTTAACTAAATAATGAAGTAAATAAATTATTAATTAAGTAAGTAAACAAATAAGTAAGTATATTAATTAAAATCTATTAGTTAAAAAAGTACATTATGTTAAAAAACAAGTTTGTGACAGTAAATAAATTAATTAAATTGTATTAGTTAACAAAGTACACTATTATTAAACATTTTACACTGTGAATATAAGTAAATTAATTAAAATATATAAGTTCAAAAAAATACAACTTTTTAAAAAAATGTTTAATATAAACTATAAATGTATGTTTGTAAAACTAATAAAAAATTTTCCTGTATCAAAGGAAACTACTTTAATCAAGAAGCTAAATAATTTAAGTATTTCTAAAGGAATTAGAAACATAATTAGCTAGAGATAATGTTTTATATAATATTACAAACTGTGAATATTTAAATACTAATTTGGAGAACAATGTAGTCTAGAACTTAATAATGATTTTAAAACTATTTTACCAAATAGATTTTCTAAATTAATTGATGATCATCATTTTGAAATAATTATAAAAGGACAAACGAAATTGACATATAAAGGAATGAAGAATCTTAAAAATAGAAATAATCAATTTCTACATCTACATCTACATTGATACTCCGCAAGCCACCCAACGGTGTGTGGCGGAGGGCACTTTACGTGCCACTGTCATTACCTCCCTTTCCTGTTCCAGTCGCGTATGGTTCGCGGGAAGAACGACTGTCTGAAAGCCTCCGTGCGCGCTCTAATCTCTCTAATTTTACATTCGTGATCTCCTCGGGAAGTATAAGTAGGGGGAAGCAATATATTCGATACCTCATCCAGAAACGCACCCTCTCGAAACCTGGCGAGCAAGCTACACCGCGATGCAGAGCGCCTCTCTTGCAGAGTCTGCCACTTGAGTTTATTAAACATCTCCGTAACGCTATCACGGTTACCAAATAACCCAGTGACGAAACGCGCCGCTCTTCTTTGGATCTTCTCTATCTCCTCCGTCAACCCGACCTGGTACGGATCCCACACTGATGAGCAATACTCAAGTATAGGTCGAACGAGTGTTTTGTAAGCCACCTCCTTTGTTGATGGACTACATTTTCTAAGCACTCTCCCAATGAATCTCAACCTGGTACCCGCCTTACCAACAATTAATTTTATATGATCATTCCACTTCAAATCGTTCCGTACGCATACTCCCAGATATTTTACAGAAGTAACTGCTACCAGTGTTTGTTCCGCTATCATATAATCATACAATAAAGGATCCTTCTTTCTATGTATTCGCAATACATTACATTTGTCTATGTTAAGGGTCAGTTGCCACTCCCTGCACCAAGTGCCTATCCGCTGCAGATCTTCCTGTATTTCGCTACAATTTTCTAATGCAGCAACTTCTCTGTATACTACAGCATCATCCGCGAAAAGCCGCATGGAACTTCCGACACTATCTACTAAGTCATTTATATATATTGTGAAAAGCAATGGTCCCATAACACTCCCCTGTGGCACGCCAGAGGTTACTTTAACGTCTGTAGACGTCTCTCCATTGATAACAACATGCTGTGTTCTGTTTGCTAAAAACTCTTCAATCCAGCCACACAGCTGGTCTGATATTCCGTAGGCTCTTACTTTGTTTATCAGGCGACAGTGCGGAACTGTATTTCAATCAGTGAATTAGCTATAAGTTAATAAAAATATTTTATTTCAAATAATTTTACTTTGAGAACATGAGTAAATATTCACAGTAAAATTATTTGAAATAAAATATTTTTATTAACATATAGCTAAATCACTGATTGAAATATATCCTTTTTTTAATTTTTTAAATATAATAAAAAATTATTTCATACAAATGGATAACAGAAAAAAATGCAATTTCATGATACAGAGTTCAAAATGTGTTTATTTAAAATAGTGTACTTTTAATAAATAATACATTTTAATTATTTACTCATGTTCTCAAAGTAAAATTATTTGAAATAAAATATTTTTATTAACTTATAGCTAAATCACTGATTGAAATATATCCTTTTTTTAATTTTTTAAATATAATAAAAAATTATTTCTTACAAATGGATAACAGAAAAGAAATGCAAACTAAACAAAGATACTTATGAAATAATTGAGCAATGTGGAAAAGATATTGATTGTCCTATTTGTTTAAGTGATGAAAATAATTATCAGTTTGTTAAAATATATTGTAATCATATATTTCATAAAGAATGTATTAATAAGTGGTTAAAGGAAAAAGAAAATTGTCCAATTCCGAGAAGTATTATTAATTATAAAGAACCAGAGGAAATTGAGATAATTGATATTAATGCTATCTTTGAAGCATTATCTTTGGATGAACCAGCATATAATTATAGATATAATTCAGATTAATTATATATTTAAGTTGTAAAAATTCTAAAAATTGTAAAAATGGTTAAAATAATAAGATTATTTTTTTTACAAAGCTAATAAATTTTTTATATATATATTGAGCAAGTTCAACAATAATATAGTGTGAAAACTTAATTTTGAAAATATTGTAATACAGAGAAATCAATAGATAATTTTACTTTACAAAATATACAAAAGATGGTTATAGAACTATATGTAGGTAATGTATAAACAAAAATCGTGTGAAATTTTACAACAAAAATCGAATTCCTGGTGTATGTGGAAAAAGTGTTGCTAAATATTATTTTGAAGAACATTTAGGTCGAAATCCAAGTGAAGAACATACTAAAATAATTTTAACAAAGAATAATGAAGAAGTTGTACCTAAAGAAACATCTACAACTACAAATAAATTTAGAAGTTGTCAACAAATTAAAGATTTAAATTGCTTTTAGTCAAATCAATCACATATTAATAAACATAACAATAAATGTAATAAATAAACTTTAGAATATATTAAGAACAAGAAAGCTAAAGAAGAAGAAGCATCTTGAGCTTTATCAACAATTATCTTTCTGATTAATTAAATCAAACATTAAACTAAACCTTTACAAACTAATTGATTGCTAAACTAAATAGATTATGAAATTAAATAGTAAACTATTTCTTTCATGAAGTATTTGTCAAACTAAATAATAAACTAGTTTGCTTTTTGTTAATTAACTATTAAATAATAATCCTTATCCATCTATTAAATAATTATCATTTTATTAAGAAAAACTTTTTTCTGTACTAAATAAAAGAGCAAATTGGAGAGATATATTGCTAGTCAGCTGAACAATTCGCTAGTGAGATACTACATGAAATTTGTAAAATAATTAATTTATGAGGATAATCAAACTTTGTGAAGCATATTTCATTAAATTTATTATTAGAAATAATAGAAATAATTTTAGAAATAATACACCTGAAATAAGTCTAAATTATGAGAATTATATATATGAAGGAATAAAATGAAACAAATATTGTTAAAATTTATATACCTGAAGAAGTACATGACAATCAAATTAAAATGTTAAAAATAATAAAAATGTGAATGCACTTCTAAGACCCACTACAGGTCTTGCAGAAGTAAGCGAAAAATTTTTTAAAAAGTAACCATGTTATGATATTTATTATGTCTTTTTTACAACTAAAGAAGATAAACCATCAAAAAGAATATCTCTGTTTTCTACAAATATAATTGTAAAACCGAAACCAAAAAATAGAGAAACAAATGAAGATTACTGTGTTGAAAAAGCATTTGAAAATAGATTATAAACTTTAAATTTGGAAAATAGTATAGATATACATGATCCTAAACATTTTTTATCTGTAGCAAATAAATATTGTAAAAGACAGTTGAAAAGTACATAATGATTTAAAGATAAATTGTTATTTATTTTGTGAATATAAACTACAAACAAATGAAGTAAATGAAAAAGTAGAAGAATTTGGGCAACAAACACGAAACTTCTACTTTAACAGAAAAAGATTATAGTAAAATATTTAAAAAAGCTAAAAGAGATATTTTATAAAAAAATCTCGAAATTTCAAGCACATGGATCAGGATGGAAATTAAATACAATTATTGGTTTACAAATAGCAATTAATAAATATATTCTACTGTAAGGACTTCCTTATATTGATTAACCTGAAGTAATAAAAAACAAAAAAGTTTCTATTAATGTAAAAAGTAATGATGAAAAATACTTTTATCTTATATAAAATCAGATTTCTTTCCTGTACATTAAAATGCTGAAAAAACAACCAAGTATAAGGATGTTGGTCTTGATCTTGGTAAAAAAACTTGAAACTTTGAACTTCCGGTAATAGTTGATCAGATTCCATAAATAGCAAATAGTATTTATGTATCTATTAATGTTTATTCATTTGCTGATAATGAAAAATATCTAGTGTATCCATTGAAAGTTACATAATGTAAAAAGGAAAAACCTGTAAATTTTCTTTATTTGAAGAAAGATAATATTCACATTATTGTTATATAAAAAATTTATCTAGACTTGTATCAAGTCGAATCACCAAACATGAAACATTAAAATTTATTTCTGATTTATGTTCACTACAATTCAATAGTAAAGAAAAGTTAGATAAACATACATCAAATTGTTTAACTAAAAAACGACTAAAAGTAGAAATGCCAAATAAAGGAGAATGTGTAAATTTTTAAAATTATCAATATACTCAAAAAGTTCCATTTTTTAAGTACGCTGATTTTGAAAGTTTACTTTTAAAAATGGATAACTGTGAAACACATCCAGAAAAACCATTACTTTGACATATCAAAAACATGGATTTTCTTATTATATTAAATATATAAAAGGAAATTATAAGGATCCTGTTGTATATAGAGGACCAAATTGCCATAAAAATTTATTGAATGGATGAAACAAGAAGTTGAAGAAATTGGAAAAATTTATTCTGAAGTTGTAGAAAGGAAACCACTTACAACTGAAGAAAATAAAATACATTATAATTCAAAATTTTGTACATCACATAAATATAATAATACAAAATATAGTAAAAAAGTTCGTCATGATGAACATCTAACTAAACGATATATTGCTCCATTGAGCAATAATTGTAATAAATGTAATCATTGTACATAATCTATCTGGTAATGATTCTCATCTGTTTGTATAAGAACTTTGTTATGATAATAAAGAAATAGAAATAATACCAAACAATGAAAATAAATACATAATTTTGGTAAACATACAAAAAATTTGAAAATCAGATTTCTTGATACATTTAAATTTATAGCTTCTTCACTTGATAATTTCGGGACATTTAAAGTAAAAGCAGTTAAAAAATATAAAAACTATTTTTCTCCATAATTATTTAATTTAGTAATTAGAAACGGTGTTTATCCAAATGATAGCATGGATTCTCATAAAAAATGTGAAGAAACACAATTACCAAAAAAAGATATATTTTAAAATAAATTAAATGATTCTAATGTAACTCATTAAGATTATGAACATAAAAAATTAGTTTGGGATGAATTTAATATAAAAAACCTGGTGAATCTCATGATTTATAAATTAAAACTGATGCACTATTGACAACTAATATTTTGAAAATTTGAGAAAAACATGTATAAATACATAAAATCTAGATCCTTCTTGGTATTACACAGCTCCAGGTTTGTCTTGGAATGCAATGTTAAAAATTACTGAACAAGAAATTCAATTATTAAATGATTATGATATGCTTTTAATGGCTGAAAATGGAATAAGAGGAGGAATTTCACAATGTTGTCACTGACATGTAAAGGCTGATAGTAAATATTTAAGAGATTTTAGTATTAAAGAAATATCAAATTATATAATGTATCTAGATGCAAATAATTTTAATGGTTGTGCTATGATCCAATATTTAGCGTATGGTGCATTTAAATGGGATGAACCAGATACTTCTAATTGTACAAAAATAAATGATATTTCAAACAATTGTGAAAATGGATATATATTTGAAGTAGATTCAGAACATCAAAAAGAATTACATGATTTACATAGAGATTTAACATTAGCTCCTGAATCAAAACTTGTTCCAGGTAGAAATGAAAGTAAATTAATAAGTACTTTAGGTAAAAAACATAATTATCTAGTACATGATAGAAATCTTAAAATACAGTGTGTTACAAAAAGGTACGACCAAACTTTCAAGAAACATTCCTCACACACAAAGAAAGAAAATATGTTATGTGGACATGTGTCTGGAAATGCTTACTTTCCATGTTAGAGCTCATTTTATTACTTCTCTTCAAATCACATTTATCATAGAATGGAAACTCCCAGGAACAGAACGTACCAGCATGACTTCAAACACTTTGTTACAGGGAATGAAAAATATAAGAAATGGACATGATAAATGATAGTTTCAAGTAGTAATGTCCTCCATTAGCGAGGATACATGCATCCACCCTCCGTCACATGGAATCCCTGCTGCGCTGATGCAGCCCTGGAGAATGGCGGATTGTATCACAGTCGTCCACAATACGTGCACGAAGAGTCTCTACGTTTGGTACTGGATTTGCGTAGACAAGAGCTTTCCAATGCCCCCATAAATGAAAGTGAAGAGGGTTGAAGTCAGGAGAGTGTGGACGCCATGGAATTGGTCTGCTGTACCAATCCATCGGTCACCGAATCTGTTGTTGAGAAGCGTACAAACACTTCGACTGAAATGTGCAGGAGCTCCATCGTGGATAAACCACATGTTGTGTCGTATGTGTAAAGGCACATGTTCTAGCAGCACAGGTAGAGTATCCCGTATTAAATCATGAGAACGTGTTCCATTGAGCTTAGGTGGAAGAAACTAGAATGAGCTCTAACATGGAAATTAAGCGTTTCCGGACGTATGTCCACATAACATCTTTTCTTTGTTTGTGTGTGAGAAATGATTCCTGAAAGTTTTGCCGTACCTTTTTGTAACACCCTGTATATTTATCTGAAGGAATGCAACTTAAAAAAATTCATACAGTATTCAGTGGTTAAAAATGTATATAGAATTAAACACAGTTAAGAACAAAAGCCACAAACAATTCTGAAAAATATTTCCACAGTTTAATGAATAATACTGTATTTGGTGAAACAATGGAAAATATAAGAAATGGACATGATAAAAAATTAGTTTCAAATAGTAAAATATGTTATAAACTTATAGCTAAACCAGACTTTAAATGTAGAACTATATTTAATGAAAATCTGGATGCTATTAATATTAACAAAACTAATATAGCATTTGATAAACCTACTTACGTAGTATTAAGTTAACTTGATTTATCGAAGGAATTAATGTACGATATCTCACTATCGAGCTATGATACCTAAATACGAAGAATATTGAATTATGTTATCAAGATACAGACAGTTACATTTATAATATTAAAATTGAACATTCCTATGAAAATAAAAAATAATTATTGATTATTTTGATACCAGTGATTATCCAACTGATAATATATATAATAATCCACATATAAACAAAAAGTAGTTGGTAAAATGAAAGATGAATGTAATGGAAAGGTATTTGAAGAATTTTGTGGTTTAAGAGCAAAAATGTATCCCTATAAAGTTGGTGATGAAATATCGAAAAAATTTAATACACTATAAAAAATGTGTTGTTAAAAACTAAATAATATTAGCGGATTACAAAGATAGATTGTTTACCAATATAGAACGATACAGAAAAATTAATTTAATTAAAAGAAAAAAAGCATGAAATAATTACAGTTCAAGTAGACAAAAAAAACTTAAATCCTCACGATAATACAAGATAATGAATTTGAAAATAAAATAGATAATTATGATATAGTAAGTTTTAAAATTTATAAAATTATTTCTATAACTGTTAATAAGACAATTTAATTATCAATCATTAATTTCGTTTTTCTTCAACCACTTGGTCCAATTATGGCACATCTTATAGACTTTGATAAAAGTTTAAAATATCTGCTTTTAAATTATTTTCTGAAGTTCTTACCTTAGGTTCCAATTCTGTTTTGCTCATTTATTAATAATTTTTTCAATTTTTTATATTTTGGCATTTATTCATATTTTTAAATATTTTGTATAATTTTTCATTTATTAATAATTTTTACATGTATTAGTAATTTTTCATTAGTGAATGATTAGATTATTTCAACTTAGTGATAAATCTCCTATACTTAGAAAAAGACTAACAGTTCCAATATGTGATGATTTTACTAATATTTCATTAGTTGGTTTTTATTCAACTTCTTTAACACCAAATAATACAACAAAAAATGATGAACTTTACTGTGATGCAGAAACAATACAACTTCCGTAAGGTCAATATAGTTTAAAAATTTAAAACAATATACATTAGACAAATACCCAATATACATATATAAGCAGATGAAATTTTGAACAGAAGTGATACTAAAGTGATGTAAAATTATACATGGGTATAGAAGATAATATTGGAAAATTAGTTAGATTTAATAATTAAATTGTTCAAGCTAATGATAAAGCTATAGCGAAAATTGTTCCTAAGACGGTTCCTTTTGAATTAAATAATTTGAATTTTAATCTTGCTGATGGAATGTATGTAAAACATGATGATCATTTTCGTAAGGAAAGTATTATTATTGTTTCATTTAAACAAAATGCAGAATTTGGTGGACCAATGATTTATGAACAAAATTACCCTGTAATTTGATACAATTCAAAAGTTACAACTTACTATAACTGTTGAAAATGATAATGTAGTTGACTTAAATGGTGCTACTCCAATAGTTATTTTAAAAAATATCTTATTAAATTTTTCCTTAATAAATAAATAATTGCTATAGCAATCATGAATAAAATTGAAAGATTTCAGTTTTTCATTTCCTATTAATGGTAATACTAAAAATAACTAAAATTTTTCTAACAAAGATACAGAAATTGAAATAAATATTAATGACAGTTGGCTTCATCCAAATCATGCACAATTATACATGAATTTTAGTATTATTGGAAATGATGGTACAGATTATGGAAAATCAAATAAAAAATTAATTGTTAATTATTTAAATAAATTTTTTATTTTTCAGTTTTGCTACATTTAACTTACTGTTAACATCTGTTACTGACAAAATAAGTTTAAAGGGACATATTCTTAATAGAGGAAAGATAAATATTAAAAAACAAAAAATTAACTACTTTATCCATTATCATAACTTGGTGGATTTTATTATGTGTGAAAGAAACTTAACTGTAATTTTTACACTTAGTTCATCTTCCGGAGATGCAATTTTATGTTGATTTGTAACAAATGATGCTGGTGTTTTCCCCCTACCAAAAGAAGGAAAAATTATTATACAATCTATGGAAATACATGAACCTGTTGTTAAATATAAATTAAATTAAGAACTTGAACAATGTGAATATATTAAAAATCCTAAAATTCCAATTGTTTTATGAACTTCTAACTGAAGAAATTGCTGGTAAAAATAATTTTGAACTAGATATTACACTACTGGCCATTAAAATTGCTACACCATGAAGATGACGTGCTACAGACGCGAAATTTAACCAAGAGGAAGAAGATGCTGTGATATGCAAACGATTAGATTTTCAAAACATTCACACAAGGTTGGCGCCGGTGGCGACACCTACAACGTGCTGACACGAGCAAAGTTTCCAACTGATTTCTCATACTTAAACAACTGTTGACCAGTGTTGTCTGGTGAAAAGTTGTGACGCCTTGTGTAAGGAAGAGAAATGCGTACCACCATGTTTCTGAATTTGATAAAGTTTGTATTGTAGCCTATCACGATCGCAGTTTATCATGTCACGACATTGCTGTTCGCATTGGTCAAGATCCAATGACTGTTAGCAGAATATGGAATCGGCGGGTTCAGTAGGGTAATACGGAACGCCGTGTTGGATCCCAACGGCCTCGTTTCACTAGCAGTCGAGATGACAGGCATCTTATCCGCATGGCTGTAACGGATTGTGCAGCCACATCTCGATCCCTGAGTCAACAGATGGGGTTATTTGAAGGAAAACAACCATCTGCATGAACAGTTTGATGACGTTTGCAGCAGCATTTGTTATTTATGATGATTTTGAAAGTTTACTTTTAAAAATGGATAATTGTGAACCACATACAGAAAAACCATATACCTTGAAATATAGTCGGTCGGTGTGGCCAAGCAGTTCTAGGCACTTCAGTCTGGTACCGCGCGATTGCTACGGTTGCAGGTTCGAATCCTGCCTCGGGCATGGATGTGTGTGATTTCCTTAGGTTAGTTAGGTTTATGTAGTTCTAAGTCTAGGGAACTGATGACCCATAGTGCTCAGAGCCATTTGAACCATTTTTTGAAATAGTAAAAACATGAACAAAGTGGATTTTCTTGTTATATTAAATATATAAAAGGAAATTATAATGATCCTGTTGTATATAGAGGACCTAAATGGCATAAAAAATTATTGAATGTATAATACAAGAAGTAGAAGAAATTGAAAAGACTTGCAGCACACAACTGATCAAGTTACCAACATTGTCGTTGCACTGCGCGATATATTAGGATTCAATTGTTCCTGTCATATGCTAAATACCGGGCTAAGACTTATTGTTAATGCGGAGTAAATATGCGGCAGTTATCTATAAGTTTATGGTCTTTTGACTGCGGTGGAAGAACGCGTCACTTACATAAAGAAAAGTGGTGTTCTTAATGCTCTTAATAGAAAATTGAGCCAGTCTAAAGATAATCGCTGGAATAAGCAGCTGACAATGTTAGAACGTCTTTGTGCGAAAAGCTCTTTGGGAAGGGAGAAACAGACTGAAATGCAGGAACTGATATCACACTGATATGTATACTATTCTATTACTGTAACTCTTATTCACACTTGTTTATTTTATAGCTTTTAAAATATTAGGGTTTTTATAGCTCTTCAAAGCAGCATCCAAGGAACTAGAACTGGAGAAATCCTATGCACTTCAACTTCTGTTGACATGGACAATGACAGTGTCAACGCATTTGAGTCAGGCGCCCCAGGACAGAGAAGCTTCTGAAATCGGACTTTTACATTAATCCCTCAAATTATACTTAGATGAAGAGCGATTTGTCCAGAGATACTGTGAGGTAGCAACTTTCCTTTGCCGACCATTCGTCATTTAAAAATTATATCTGAAGATAAGAGGTGTACAGTCATGAAAAGGATACAATAGTTTTCCTTCCTCATACTTCTCCAATCCCACATACACTCTAACGACATTTCCCTTTACTGCATCTCCCACCATATTTTCTCTATGTTCTCGCTAGTACGCTCGAACGGAACTGGTTTGCCTTTCGATCTAGAAACAGTTATCTCAATGTAATGTTCTCTTCTGGAAGTTACAAAAATAACATTTAATGTTCAGAAATAAGAGAGGCGCTCATTCCTACATGTTCCTCCACAACTTGTAACATGTGAATCCTAGGGAATCCATGTTGTCCTATATCAAAGTCTGAATTTTTGCCGTATATGCACTGAAATATGAATTTTGATGTTCTCCGGTTAAAATAAGGGAGGACTAATGAGGCTGGACTTGTATTTCACAGTCCTTTCCCATCAAAGAATTAATCTTGTTGAGGCACATAACCTCTAAAGTTAGCGTATCTTTTACAAATTTCTCCCATGCCAATGTAAATGATTAGTCAAACTGTTTACCTGTTTTTTCTTGTATACACCAATCTTGTAATTTTGTTGTACTGACTATTTGAATGAATCCTCATGTAACAGCCAGTATTTTAGTCAAATGTGTCATAGGAAAAAGTAAGACACCAAGACAATTTTTCTTTCTTTATGTTTATGAATTATGTGTGTTCCAGAAAGTTCACAGATGTTAATAAGTACATGTAATACTACCTATGATATTCAAGAACAGAGAAGCCTTCACACTTTTTCTGTGATCAGCTAAGAGATGTCTTCCTGTTTCGTATCGTCCTTTGTTCTTCAGCTTTGGCTATGTATGCACCTCTCTTGTTAGCTCTTGTTGTCGTTGTTGTGCTCTTTAGTCCAGAGACTGGTTTGCTTCAGCTCTCTATGCTACTCAATCCTGTGCAAGCTTCCTCATCTCCCAGTACCTACTGCAACCTACATCCATCTAAATCAGTTTAGTGTATTCATCTCTTGGTCTCCCTCTACGATTTCTACCCTCCACGCTGCCCTCCAATACTAAATTCGCGTCCTCTTGATGCCTCAGAATATGCCCTACCAACCGATCCCTTCTTCTAGTCAAGTTGTGCCACAAATTTCTCTTCTCTTTAATTCTATTCTGCACCTGCGCATTTGTAATGTGATCTACCTATCTAATCTTCGGAATTCTTCTGTAGCAACACATTTAGACAGCTTCTAATCTCTTCTTGTCTAAACTATTTATCGTCAACGTTTCACTTCCATACATGACTACACTCCATACAAATACTTTCAGAAACGACTTCCTGACACTTAAATCTACACTCGATGTTAACAAATTTCTCTTCTTCAGAAACGCTCTCCTTGCCATTGCCAGCCTACATTTTATATCCCCTCTACTTCGACCATCGTCAGTCATTTTGCTCCCCTAATAGCCAAACTCATTTACTACTTTAAGCGTCTCATTTCCTAATCTAATTCCCGCAGCATCACCCGATTTAATTGGATTGCATTCCATTATCCTCGTTTTACTTTTGTTGATGTTCATCTTATATCTTCCTTTCAAGGCACTGTCCATTCCGTTCAGATGCTCTTCCAGGTCCTTTGGTGTCTCGGACAGAATTACAATGTCATCGGCGAACATCAAAGTTTTTATTTCTTCTCCATGGATTTGCTGCTCCGAATTTTTCTTTTGTTTCCTTTACTGCTTGCTCGATATACAGTTTGAATAACATTGGGGATAGGCTTACAACCCTGTCTCACTCCCTTCCCAACCACTGCTTCCCTTTCGTGCCCCTCGACTCTTAAAACTGCTATCTGGTTTCTGTACATATTGTAAACAGCAATTCGCTCCCTGTATTTTTCCCCTGCCACCTATAGAATTTGATAGAGAGTATTCCAGTCAGCACTGACAAAAGCTTTCTCTAAGCCTACAAATGCTAGAAACGTAAGTTTGCCTTTCCTTAATCTTTATTCTAAGATAAGTCGTAGGGTCAGTATTGGCTCACGTGTTCCAATATTTCTACGGAATCCCAACTGAACTTCCCCGAGGTCGGCTTCTAAAAGTTCACCCATTCGTCTGTAAAGAATTCGTGTTAGTATTTCGCAGCCATGGTTTATTAAACTGATAGTTCGGTAATTTTCACATCTGTCAACACCTGCTTTTGTTAGGCCTGGCTCTCTCAAGGCTGTCATTAGTTCTAATTGGATGTTTTCTACTCCTGGGACATGTTTCGACTTAGGCCTTTCAGTGCTCTGTTAAACTCTTCGAGCAGTATCATATCTGCTATTTCATCTTCATGTACATTCTCTTCCATTTCTATAATATTGTCCTCAAGAACATCGCCCCTGGTAAGACCCTCTATATACTCCTTCCACCTTTCTGCTTTCCCTTCTTTGCTTATTACTGGAATTCCATCTAAGCTTTTGATATTCATGTAAATCGTTCTCTTTTCTCCAAAGATCTCTTTAATTATCCAGTAGGCATTATCTAACTTACCTCTAGTGATATGCGCCTCTACATCCTTACATTTGTCCTCTAGCCATCCCTGCTTAGCCTTTTTGCACTTCCCGTCGATCTCATTCCATAGACGTAAGTATACATTTTTGCTTGCTTCATGTAATGCGTTTTTGTGTTTTCACCTTTCGTCAGTTAAATAATATACAAAACAGACAAGTCCTTGATGAAGCAGGATATGCCCTATTAAACGAAGCTGTGCCACAAATTTCTTGTCTTCCACAGTTCGACTCAGTATCTTATTATCAGTTATTCGATCTGCAGTGCCACCACTAATTTTCGGCGCTACTGAGTAAAATTATGATGTTTCCATTGCCGTTGCAAAAAATCTTCGGAGTGGACCAGCTCAGATCCGACCATACTCCATTACGACAGATGCAGCAATGCCACTGGCATATTCCTACATTGTGCTAAAGGTAAGGCCATAACAACGACGCAGCAGTAAGGCGTTGGTAAGCCAGTAACTACAACAGACTTCTTATGGTATACATGGTTATAAGCTATGATTTGCAAAGCAAGAACGCTTTATCCCAACATAAATTACCATTATTTTCAGTCAAAGGTATCTCAGTCTCGTAGTTACTATTTAAAAGGAGAGGTGTATGCCGCTCCACGAGGCGACATGAGGCTACAATCAGCCACCACGAGATTTGGTCTGTGCTCTGAGTTTAGCATCTTCCATCCTGTGGGCCAACTACCAGATGCAACCAGCCTCCCACCATAGAAGGCAGTCGTTTGAGGCCATGGCCACCCGTTGCGTCAGTTCCGTAACACTCGCTGTCTTCAGCACACGTTATGGTGGATGTTGCACCACAGAACGTTCTAGTTTGTTATTCAGTAAAATGTATGACTAACAGAGAAGTTTTTATGAGCAGCCACTGATCATCATCCCGGCAGCAATCCACCAGCTCAACTCAGACCTCCACGTGTACAGGTCCTAAATCCTGGACCTCCACATTTTGATGTCAGCCTTACCAGCCACCCTCTCTGGAGACGATAACTCTCCACTACCTCAGGGTTGCAGTTTGGTCGACACACAGCATCAGTGTGCTATAGCTGAGTGCACTGTCTGTTCTATTTTTTTTTCCTACGATTATCACGCCGATTCAGTGCACTTCTAGCATCTTTTCAGTTCTGTTTCCATGTGTGACATGTGTAAAGTAATCTCAGACTATGTTCTGAGGATGTGTAAGGATGAGCGCTATTTTATCCTATTATCAATGAGTGTGGCTCATTGTCTGGAAGTGTATAAGGTGTTAAGCATGCGTAACTTCTTAGGAGGGGAAGATAAGTTTTGTCGAGAGGTCGGAGTTTAGTGGTCGTTTTTAATGGGCAACGTATTTCATTTTGAGCAATAAGTGTGGCTCACTACGTTTAAGCATGACTATCCACTCAGGTGAAGAATCCAAGTTACAGTAAGCGTCAGGGTAGAATTAGATTATGTGTCCTTGTCGTCGTACTGTTTTGTTCTCCTCGTTTGTTGTTTGCATAATTAGTGAGGTATACCCTGGCGGAGAGGTTGCGAATTTCTGCAGCCTGGGCCTGATTTGGAGGGAAGTGCATGTGCCGATGATCTTTGTGTCATGCGGAGTGCAAATTGTTGTGACTTGGCAAGACAGCCAAGCCACTAAGAGGTAGCCGAAAGGCACGCGTTTAAGCTCACGCAGGCTGGCGTGAGGTCTGGAACAGTTAAAGGAGTTGAGTCTAGTAAAATAAGTACGTAGCTGCTGGAATACTTAACTTTAATCCATAATTGGTGAACATCGGTCTGACAGTACATGCATCACAAGATAAATAGCAAATGATAATTGCGCCTTGCTAGGTCGTAGCAAATGACGTAGCTGAAGGCTATGCTAACTATCGTCTCGGCAAAAGAGAGCGTAATTTGTCAGTTAACCATCGCTAGCAAAGTCGGCTGTACAACTGGGGCGAGTGCTAGGACGTCTCTCTAGACATGCCGTGTGGCGGCGCTCGGTCTGCAATTACTGATAGTGGCGACACGCGGGTCCGACGTATACTACCGGTCCGCGGCCGATTTAAAGGCTACCACCTAGCAAGTGTGGTGTCTGGCGGTGACACCACACAAAGTACGACAGTAATTTTGTTGTAGATATTGGAGAGGTGATGCAAAAAGCTGTCAATAAGACTGATGGTATTGCAGATGGAAACTGAAATGGTACAGACGCATTTAGTGATCACGGAAACTAAGCATGGCATGCAGAAGAAGGTGCATGTGTCAATAAAAAGGGAAGTAAAAGAAAAACTAATGAGTAGTGAGTGGAGAACCACACAGCCTGAAGCGATATTTAAAGGTTCAGTTTGGACCGTGGTGAAGACTGTCGTGGATGGTGTTAGGAAAACCGTTCATTTTATTTGCTGTTCGCTGTGCAGTGAATTTTGCTCTCACGCTGAAGGGTCAAGCGGATCTTCGCGCATTTCTCCCCATCCAGGCACGTCTAATAAACAAGGGTCTTGTGTAGACGAGAAACGACTTCCTAAACCTACTCAGGACGTAACTGCCGATAGATGCGTAGCTATGTGTGCACGAGATGTAGGGTCTTATGGAACTATAAGAGTTGAAGGTCTTATGGAGCTTGTTCACACTTTAGTTGACACTGCAAAGTCCATTATGTCTCACCCCCAAATGTGTCGCGATGCATGGCATAAAGTGCTAAAAGCCTACAACTTATAATTATGCCTTAGGTAATTGCTCATATAAGAGAAGGTGAATACTCAGCAACTACAGACTTGTGGACATCTAGTGCGAGAAGAAACAATTATCTTACATGTACTGACTCCTGTTTCACTGACTGCAGTCTCTGATCTCGCATTTCATTTACAACCGAGTTTCCACATGAACCAAAAATGGACACTAACATTCTAAGAGAATTGTTTAGACGATTTATGTCTCTTGGTATCCACCACTCCACTTTGAAAGACATGCAGCACACTACTGATCAAGGTACCAACATTGTCGCTCAACTGCATGATTATTCGCGATTGAATTGTTCCTGCCATATGCTAAATATGGGACTACGAAATAAATTTAATGCGGAGTGCATATGCGGCAGTTGTCCATAACTTCATGGTCTTTTGACTGTGACGAAAGAACACGTCACATACGTAAAGAAAAGTGGTCTTATTAATGATTTTGGTAGATAACTGAGCCAGTCTAACGATGCTCGCTGGAATAAGCAGCTGACAATGTTAGAATGTCTTCGTGCAAGAAGCTCTCTGGGAAGGGAGAAATAGCCCAAAATAAAGTAACTGATAATACGCTGATGAAAGAATTTTTTACGTTATGTATGCTATTCGATTACTGTTATTCTTATATGCAATCATTTATTTTACAGCTTCAATAACACTAGTTTCTGTAGCTCTTCAATGCGGCGTCCAAGGAATTAGAACTGTGGAAATCACCTACACTGCACCATCTGCGTACATGGACAATGACAATGTTAAAGCATTTGAGTCAGGCGCCCCAGATCAGAGAAGTTTCTGAAATCGTACTTTTACATACACGCCTCAAATTTTAATTATATGAAAAGCTATTTGTCCAGAGATATTGTGAGGTAGCAACTTTCCTCTGGTCACCATTCCTCATTTAATAATGATATCTGAAGATAAGATGTGTAAAGTCATGAAATGGATACAATAGTTTTCCTGCTTCATACTTCTCCAATCCCACAATACACTCTAACGACATTTCTCATTACTGCATCTCCAACCGTCTTCCTATTTGTTCTCACTAGTGGGTTAGAACGGAAGTGGCTTACCTTTCGATCTAGAAATAGTTATCTCAATGTAGTCTGCTCATCTGGAAGTTACAAAAACAACATTTAATGTTCGGAAATAGGAGAGATGCTCATTCCTACATGTTCCTCCAGAACTGGTTACATGTGAATTCTTGGGAATCCATGTTGTCCTAAATGAAAGTTTGAATTTTTGCCGTAATGCACAGAAATATGAATTCTGCAGTCCTCAGGTAAAAAGAAGAGAGGAGTAATAAGGCTGGACATGTATTTCACAGCCCCACCCCAGCAAAGAACAAATCATGTTGAAGCACATAAATTCTGCTACTCCATCTTCTGGATTTTTAGTTGTGCAACTTGAAGATGGGAGTGAGACATTCGGGTAGCCTACACTCAATGTCCTTCCCCCATGAACCATCGACCTTGCCGTTGGCGGGGAAGCTTGCATGCCTCAGCGATGCAAATGGCCGTACCGTAGGAGCAACCACAACGGAGGGGTATCTGGTGAGAGGCCAGACAAACGTGTGGTTCCTGAAGTGGGGCAGCAGATTTTTCAGTATTTGCAGGGACAACAGTCTGGATGATTGACTGATCTGGCCTTGTAACACTAACCAAAACGGCCTTGCTGTGCTGGTACTGCGAACTGCTGAAAGCAAAGGGAAACTACAGCCGTAATTTTTCCCGAGGGCATGCAGCTTTACTGTTTGGTTAAATGATGATGGCGTCCTCTTGGGTAAAATATTCCGGAGGTAAAATAGTCCGCCATTCGGATCTCTGGGCGGGGACTACTCAAGAGGACGTCGTTATCAGGGGAAAGAAAACTGGCGTTCCACGGATCCGAGTGTGGAATGTCAGATCCCTTAATCGGGCAGGTAGGTTAGAACAATTAAAAAGGGAAATGGATAGGTTAAAGTTAGATGTAGTGGGAATTAGTGAAGTTCGGTGGCAGAAGGAACAAGTCTTTTGGTCGGGTGAATACAGGGTTATAAATATAAAATCAAATAGAGGTAATGCAGGAGTAGATTTAATAATGAATATAAACATAGGAGTGCGGGTTAGCTACTACAAACAGCATAGTGAACGCATTATTGTGGCCAAGATAGACACGAAGCCCACGCCTACTACAGTAGTACAAGTTTATATGTCAGCTAGCTGTGCAGATGATGAAGAAATTGATGGAATGTATGATGAAATAAAAGAAATAATTCAGGTAGTGAAGGGAGACTGGGTGACGGGAATTCGAGAGTAGGAAAAGAAAGAGAAGGAAACTTAGTAGTTGAATATGGATTGGGGTAACAAATGAAAGAGGAATCCGTCTGGTAGAATTTTGCACGGATCATAACTTAATCATAGCTAACACTTGGTTCAAGAATCATAATAGAAGGTTGTATACATGGAAGAATCCTGCAGCTACTAGAAGGTATCAGATAAAGACAGAGATTTAGGAACCAGGTTTCAAACTGCAATACATTACCAGGGCAGATGTGGACTCTGACCACTATCTATTGGTTATGAACTGTAGGTTAAAACTGAAGAAACTGAAAAAAATGTGGGAATGTAAGGTGATTGGACCTGGATAAACTGACTAAACCAGAGGTTGTACAGAGTTTCAAGGAGAGCATAAGAGGATAATTGACTGGAATGGGGGAAAGAAATACAGTAGAAGAAGAATGGGTAGCTCTGAGGGATGAAGTAGTGTAGGCAGAAGAGGATCAAGTAGGTAAAAAGACGAGGGCTAGTAGAAATCCTTGGGTAACAGAATAAATATTGAATTTAATTGATGAAAGGAGAAAATATAAAAATGCAGTAAATGAAGCAGGCAAATAGGAATACAAACGTCTCAAAAATGAGAGTGACAGGAAGTGCAAAATGACTAAGCAGGGATGGCTAGAGGACAAATGCAAGGATGTAGAGGCTTATCTCACTAGAGGTAAGACAGATACTGCCTACAAGAAAATTAAAGAGTTCTTTGGAGAAAAGAGAGCCACTTGGATGAATATCAAGAGCTCAGATGGAAACAAAGTTCTAAGCAAAGAAGGAAAGCAGAAAGGTGGAATGAGTATATAGAGTGTCTATACAAGGCCGATGTACTTGGGGACAATGTTATGGAAATGGAAGAGAATGTAGATGAAGATGAAATACGTATATGGCACTCCGTGAAGAGTTTGACAGAGCACTGAAACACCTGACTCGAAACAGGGCCCTGGGAGCAAACAAAATTCTATTAGATCTACTGACGGCTTTGGGAGAGCCAGTCCTGACGAAACTCTACCATCTGGTGAGTAAGATGTACGAGACTGGCGAAATACCCTCAGACTTCAAGAAGAACGTAATAATTCCAATCCCAAAGAAAGCATGTGTTGACAGATGTGAAAATTACCGAACTATCAGTTTAATGAGTCACGGCTGCAATATACTAACACGAATTCTTTACAGACGAATGGAAAAACTGGTAGAAGCCGACCTCTGAAAAGATCAGTTTGGATTCCGTAGAAATGTCGGAACACGTGAGGCAATACTGACCTTACGACTTATCTTAGACGAAAGATTATGGAAAGGCAAACCTACGTTTATAGCATGTGAAGACTTAGAGAAAGCTTTTGACAATGTTGACTGGAATACTCTCTTTCAAATTCTAAAGATGGCAGATGTTAAATACAGGGAGCGAAAGGCTATTTACAATTTGTACAGAAACCAGATGCCAGTTATATCAGTCGAGGGACATGAAAGGGAAGCAGTGGTTGGGAAGGGAGTGAGACAGGGTTGTAGCCTCTCCCCGATGTTATTCAATTTCTATATTGAGCAAGCGGTAAAGGAAACAAAAGAAAAATACGGAGTAGGTATTAAAATCCATGGAGAAGAAATAAAAACTTTCAGGTTCGCCGATGAGATTGTAAGTCAGTCAGAGACAGCAAAGCACTTGGAAGAGCAGTTGTATGGAATGGACAATGTCTTGAAAGGAGGATATAAGATGAACATCAACAAAAGCAAAACGAAGATAATGGAATGTATGGAAGTGAAACATGGACGATAAATAGTTTGGACAAGAAGAGAATGGCAGCTTTCGAAATGTGGTGCTACAGAAGAATGCTGAAGATCATATGGATAGAACACATAACTAATGAGGAGGTATTGAATAGAATTGGGGAGAAGAGGAGTCTGTGGCACGCTTTGGCAAGAAGAAGGGACCGGTTGGTAGGACATGTTCTGAGGCATCAAGGAATCACAAATGTAGCAGTGGAGGGCAGCGTGGAGGGAGAAAATCGTAGAGGGAGACTAAGAGATTAATACACTAAGCAGATTCAGAAGGATGTAGGTTCCAATAAGTACTGGGAGATGAAGAAGCTTGCACAGGATAGGGCAGCATAAAGAGCTGCATCAAACCAGTCTCAGGACTGAAGACCACAATAACAAGAACAACAATCGATCTCATTCAACATCTACTCGGAACTAGCAGTAAAGCATACAAGGATATATTTGTAAACAGACTTAAATATCAGGGAGAAGCAATAAACATATTGAAGTTTACCGGTGACACTGCAATTCTGTCAGAGACAGCAAAGAACTTGGAATGACAGTTGAATGGAATAGACAGTGGTTTGGAAAGGGATTATAAGATAACCCTCAATGCAACTAAATGAAAGGCAATGTAACCTATTCGAACTGAACCTAGCAGTACCAACGGATTTACCATAACGTGTACTACAAAAGGGGGGTGTAATATATGGCCAACACAAAGATAAACGGACTTTGTTAACTTTCGTTGCCTTTTAGGCACAGCATACTTTTGGAAGATATATTCATGCGTAAGAAGAGTCATAAACCTGAAAATATGAATATGACACATGATCTGAAAATTCACATCCACTGACAAGACCTAAATTTTTGCGTTAATTTTTACTCAAAAACCTAAAACGTAATCTGGTAGAAGACATCATTAAAAATCACAAAAATAATTTTTTCAAAATTATAAAATATAATGTATATGACTAGATTGTAGCTTTCTGAAAAGGTAGGCAAAAAGTAACCCTTCCTTCTCCGTTGGTATTCCGAGGGTTAAATCAGGTAGTGTTAAAGGAATCTGATTACGGAATGAGACACTAAAAGCACTATTGGGCAGCAAAATAACTGATGAGGGGCGAAGTAGAGAGGATATAAAATGAATAGTGACTACAGCAAGAAAAGTATTAATGAAACGAGGGATTTGCTAACGTCGAATATAAATTTAAGTGCTAGGAAGTATTTCTGAAAGGTATTTGTATGGTTTCCAAGATGCTGCTCCCGGCGGGTGTAAAAATGAGTGTGCGCAGTGGAAAATACTGGACGCAAATATACAGATTTTGCCCTGTCTGACTACCCCCTGAAAAAGATCTTAATATCTCTTAACGGTGATATTATTTCCTGCTTCTTGCTCTTTAACATAAACATTACAACATAAAAATAAATGAATGATTAAGGGAACTAGCGATTACTAAATATTAATGTTGTTTCTGATTATACATTTATTGTAGATTTAAACCTCTTTATATGTTACAAACGTTTATATGTCGATGTGCAAAGGACGTAAAGAGATACAAATGAATTTCCTCACTTATATTATTGATCAACTGCTGTGCCCCTTTTGGTGGCTACGTGTTCTAATATAAATAACACGAGATGACTGATATCATCTACGCCCCAAACACTAAAAGGCACTATTTTCAAAAATGATCTATAACGGTTTGCAACGTCAGTGTAAATGAAGCTTACGTGATCACAGCTGTTCAGCTTTATAGCCCTAATAAGCCGAAGTAATTAGCAATAGCAGAGAATGTACTGCGTTAGTGTGTCGGAGTGACGCTTCTCGTGCACGGCTGTGACGATAGAAGAACTCCAGCCACAAAATAAAAAACTCATTAAACGCTAGGACGGCAGAAGGCGGTCCTCAGACTAGTATAATCTAATACTATCTTCTCAGAAATGGTTCAAATGGCTCAGAGCACTATGGGACTCAACTGCTGAGGTCATTAGTCCCCTAGAAAAAACTGGTTCAAATGGCTCTGAGCACTATGGGACTTAACATCTTAGGTCATCAGTCCCCTAGAACTTAGAACTAGTTAAACCTAACTAACCTAAGGACATCACACACATCCATGCCCAAGGCAGGATTCGAACCTGCGACCGTAGCGGTCTTGTGGTTACAGACTGCCACGCCTTTAACTGCACGGCCACTTCGGCCGGCTACTATCATCTCCTCTCTGTATTCTACAGACAAGAAACGCGAAATCCCAGCCAGAAGGATGGAATTCAGATAACGTTCAATGTGAGTATATGCAGAAGAAGAGCTCCCAATCACTGAACGCTGCGTACTCAACGACGATTCGCTACCCGGAGGCGAGGTCCAGAATCGTGTAAGTTAGCAACACCTTCGGTCACCTAAATTAAATTCCCAGTGCCTCGTGGCAATACATCACGCAGATTAATGCTTAGTGATTTTGCCAGCATTTGTTCTATCATGAAATACGAACCTTGTGACAGTATTTCACTGTTGGCAGCTTCCCCAGCTTGAACATTATCACCCTGAGTTCCACTGCACGTCATCGAAAGTCAGTTTTGGCATGATGCTTGATGAGAAATCCTAACCCAGGGATTGCACAGCAGCCTTCGCCTGTATCACCCATTACCCTACAAGTGTTGTCACTGTTGTCAGTCTCCTGATCCACTGGCACAAGCCTTGTCGGCCCAATCATAAACCATACAAACACATTTGGTCTTTCTTCTCCTCCCACCTTCTGAGGAGGCAGTGCCATCACTGACGGTGCCGAAAATGCGTCTTTCGGAAATACTAAATGCGTCTGTACCATTTCAGTACCCAAAACACCTGCAATGCAATCAGTCCTATTAATTTGTTTTACGTGTCACTTCCTAAGTATCTACAACAAAATAACTGTCAAAAGTGGCACTCTGCATGACTCCAAAATCGTAGGCACATTTACTTCGCTCCACATCGGTCCAGGCTGCAGAAATTCGCAACCTCTCCGCCAGGGTATACCTCACTAATTATGCAAACAACAAACGAGGGGAACAAAACAGTATGACTACAAGGACCATTAATCTCATTCTACCCTAACACTTACTGTTACTTAACTTCTGCACTTTAGCGGCTACTCATGACGACTACTATACGCGCTTAAACGCAGTGAGCCAAATAATTTGCTCAGAATGAAATACATTGCCCATCAAAAACGGCAAAAACTACCACAAAACTACGACTTCTCGACAAAACTCATCTTCTCCTTCTAAGAGTCTACGTATAGTTAACACTGTATACACTTCCAGTCAATGAGCCACACACATTCATGATAGGCAGAAATAACGTTCATCTTTACACATCCTCAGAACACAGTACTTGCCACATGTCACACATGGAAACAGAACTGAAAAGCTGCTAAAAGTTGCAATGTCTCAATGTGATAGTCGCAGGGGAAAAAATACAGTCAGTCCACTAGCCCACTGCACACTGATGTTGTGTGCCGACGGAACTGCAACACTGAGGTAGTCGAGAGTCATCGTCTCCCTGGAGAATGGCTGGTAAGGTTCCCCTGTCACTGAAATTTACACTTGACACACACTTCTGACATCAAAATGAGGAGGTCCAGAATGGATGACGTCTACATGTGGAGGTCTGAGTTGAAGCGGTGGATTGTTGTCGAATGATGATCGGTGGCTGCTTATAAAGATTTCACTATTAGTCATACATTTTACTGAAGAACAAACCAGAACATTCTGTGGTGCAACGTCCTCCATAGTGTGTGCTGAAGACAGCGAGTGTTAAGGAACTACTCAACAGGTGGGCATGGCCTCAAACAGCTGCCTCCTACGGCCGATTGCTGGTTGCACCTAGTAGTTGGGCCACAGGGTATAAGATGCTAAGCTGACAACACTGATCTTAAAACCAGCAGCAGGGGCCCACAGTTAGTAGAGGCCAAGTAACATGGTGGCTGCTTGTAGCCTCATGTCGCCTCATAGAGCGCCACCTCTCCTCTTAAAAATTAGCTACCTGACTGATACATCTTTGACTGATAATTATGGTAATTCATGTTGGAACAGAGCGCACTTGCGCACAGCTTTCAACCATGTAGACGATAAGAAGTCTGCTGATTGGATGTGTAGTTACTGGCCTACCAACTCCTTTCTGCTGTGTCGTCATTATGGCGGTGCCATACATTTTCCTGGAGCACAATGTGGGAATCTGCCAGTGGTATTGCTGCATCAGACGTAATGGTGTTTGGTCGGCGCTAATCTTTTGCAACAGCCATGGCAATGCCACAATTTTACTCAGTAGCGCCGAACAATAGTGGTGGCACTGAAGATCGAATAACTGATAAGAAGATACTGAGTCAAACTGGGGAAAACAAGAAAATTATGGTACAACTTCGTTTCATAGGCATATCCTAAGGCATCAAAGACTTATCCGTTTGGTAATGGAGAGATGTGTGTGTATATGTGTGTGTTGGGGAGGGGGGGTGTGTGTGTGGATTGTTAAGATTGTAGAGAGAGACAAAGTTTTGAATGCAGTTAGTAGGTTCAAACTGATGTATACTGCGTTAACTGTGCAGCGCTGAAGAGGCTTTCACAGAATAGACTAGCTTGGGCAGCTGCATCAAACCAGTCTTCAGACTGAAGATCACAACAGCAACATTGGGGAAGGAGATGGGAGGGAAAGGTAGGTTTCTGGTCCATAAATTTGCAAGTTCTTTCCTGGGAGAACTACTGAGTAAGGTAAATCTTGAGTGATTCACCACCTTCGGTTATTGACATGGCAAAACACTTTTCTATATTACTCTAAAATAACGGTGCCGCTCATTCCCGTATGTGGAAAGCTATTTATCTCACACTATTCGCCGATGCAAAGAACTGAAGTAGCGGTTGTAGTATATTTTGTTGTTGTGAACAGAAATGCCTCTGGTATGACGTTAATCTGCAACCATACATGGAGTGACCACAGTATAAGTGGTCCCCATCCAACAACAGCAACAACCTCTCTGGTAGGGGGATGAGCGAGTGGAAGTTCTGAGCTGTAACAGTTACCTTGCCTGCTTGCGAAGGTGGAAGGATGATAGAGAATGTAAAGAAAATAGTCATGATCTCCTACCACTTACCACCAGGCAGTCAGCTCCGTAATGTCAATTGAAATTAACCGAGCAGTGCTTGTTGATTCCTTTTGTGATTTCCTATCACTCCAGGTTGGTGTTCAAGAGAAATGCAAAGTTGCAGATGTGCCTCCAATGTAAATTTCATAAGGCAAGTGCACAACGCGATCGGTCAATCGCATTATGCTGTATAATTAATTGAGTAGTTTCTGAAAGACTGCAGTTTCGTTGCTGCACCATAAATAACTGATAAATTGCTAATCAGTATTTGGATCACACCAAAGGCGGACGGGTTCCAAGTCAGCAGTTTTGCATTTCTTTCATGAATAGCTGAACACAGATCTGATAAAGACATTATACTAAGGCTAGGCGCAAATTGAGACGCGTAAAGCGCATGTGGCGCGGCGCAGCGCAGCGCGTGTTTTTGTAACATCACAGGTTCAAATGGGACCGCGCAATTGCGACGCGACGCGACTGCGACGCGACACGCGCCTGCGCTGGGTCGCGCGGCGTTGTGGTTGTGGCACAGTTTCTCGCGCCGCGCGTCGTGCGTGCCTCGCTAGCACTGTGGGGAATTTGAGGCGGGGAGCGGAAAAGTACTCCGGCCATATGCTCACATCGGCACGGCACATATGAGCGGTGGTAGTATTGCCCATACGATAAATATTGCCTGACTGTATACTAAATTTTATTGCCTTTGGGTGGTGTTTCATTTTTCGCCAATTAAACGCTCCAGCTTTCTTCGTTAGTAACTTATGTTTTTCTGTTATTTATATCCGTATAGCATTTTCTTCTTCTGTCAAGAAAAATGCATACTTCAGTAACTGGTGAGCCATTGGCCACTGGAATTGTATCATATGCCTCCACGATGTTTTCAGTTTGCAAGAAGTTTTCCGAAATTCCTTCACCAGGGAAGACGAATGGAATATTCCCGAATTTGAAACACGAACAGCTGTTAGCATGTGTTTCTTAGAAATACATACCTTAGGGGTTGCGAAGCAACTCAAATCGCTTGATACGGGCAACTCTTCAGGTGCAGATTATATGCCGATTAGGTTCATTTCAGATTACGCTGATACAATAGCTCCCTACTTAGCAATCATATACAACCGCTCGCTCACCGATAGATCTGTACATACAGATTGGAAAATAGCGCAGGTCGCACCAGTGTTTAAGAAGGGTGGTAGGAGTAATCCATCGAACTACAGACCTATATCATTGACGTCAGTTTGCAGTAGGGTTTTGGAGCATATACTGTATTCGAACATTACGAATCACCTCGAAGGGAACGATCTATTGATACGAAATCAGCGTGGTTTCAGAAAACATCGTTCTTGTGCAACGCAGCTAGCTCTTTATTTGCACGAAGTAATGGCCGCTATCGACAGGAGATCTCAAGCTGATTCCGTATTTCTAGATTTCTGGAAAGCTTTTGACACCATTCCTCACAAGCGACTTCTAATCAAGCTGCGGGCCTATGGGGTATCGTCTCAGTTGTGCCACTGGATTCGTGATTTCCTATCAGGAAGGTCGCAGTTCGTAATAATAGATGGCAAATCATCGAGTAAAACTGAAGTGATATCAGGTGTTCAACAGGGCAGCGTCCTGGGACCTCTGCTGGTCCTGATCTATATAAATGACCTGGGTGACAATCTGAGCAGTTCTCTAAGGTTGTTCGCAGATGATGCTATAATTTACCATCTAGTAAGGTCATCCGAAGACCAGTATCAGTTGCAAAGCGATTTAGAAAAGATTGTTGTATGGTGTGGCAGATGGCAGTTGACGCTAAATAACGGAAAGTGTGACGTGATCCACATGAGTTCCAAATGAAATCCGTTGGAATTCGATTACTCGATAAATAGTACAATTCTCAAGGATGTCAATTCAACTAAGTACCTGGGTGTTAAAATTACGAACAACTTCAGTTGGAAAGACCACATAGATAATATTGTGGGAAGGCGAGCCAAAAGTTGCGTTTAATTGACAGGACACTTAGAAGATGCCACAAGTCCACTAAAGAGACAGCTTACACTACCCTCGTTCGTCCTCTGTTGGAATATTGCTGCGCGGTGTGGGATCCTTACCAGGTGGGATTGACGGAGGACATCGAAAGGGTGCAAAAAAAGGGCAGCTCGTTTTGTATCATCACGTAATAGGGGAGAGAGTGTGGCAGATATGATACGCGAGTTGGGATGGAAGTCATTAAAGCATTTACGAAATATCAGTCACCAACTATCTCTTCCGAATGCGAAAATATTTTGTTGAACCCAACCTACATAGGTATGAATGATCATCAAAATAAAATAAGAGAATTCAGAGCTCGAACAGAAAGGTTTAGGCGTTCGTTTTTCCCGTCCGCTGTTCGGGAGTGGAATGATACAGAGATTGTATGATTGTGTTTCGATGAACCCTCTGCCAAGCACTTAAATGTGAATTGCAGAGTAATCATGTAGATGTAGATGTAGAAGGGACAGAGGGTAGTGAATAAGGAAGCAAGGAATATTATAAAATCATGTGATTAAGAAGCAAGACAAGAAAGTAAAACAAGGTTATCTTCTCGCTGCCTCGTATGCTGGCGTATCTGTACGATCTGTTACAAGAATTTGGAAAGGGGTAATCTGGTAAAAAGCGTCGAAGATCAGAAGTGTAGATGTCTCACTGTGAATACTTGGATATGGATGTAATAATGTAATACGACACAATGTACTACATGCATTTGAATATCACATTTCCGCTACAAGCCAGAAACAGTCGAAAAACAGTCACAAATAATGTTTTAATTGGTTCGCTATGATGAGAAAAAGCATTTTAATTGTTGCATGCACATTATTAGCATTAATTAATTAATTATGCAATAGGCTACACAAATGAAGAAAATGGTCGGTATTATTACGAAAGTAGGAATATCCTAAAGGAGTATCATGACTAGATAGATTTAATTTGTTGAAATGTACTGCTGACAAAGGCAGACCTACTTTCATGACAATGCTTTTCGAACTTCAGCTCACAAGGCACACATGGCTAGCTTCTGCATTCTTGTCGGGCGCATTTTCCTCCGCTGCTGACAATACACTGACCATTGAGTTGTGCGACAGATCAATTGTTTATTTTTCTCAATAACAACTATTTTATTCGCGATCACACATGGTCAGTTTGGCAAACCGTAGGTGAGTAACCAGTATCTGGCATGTGCCTATCATTCTGCCTGAAGGAACGCTCGTCATTATTTTAATACTGCTCAGTTCAGGAAACGGAATGAAATCCTTTGGTAAGTTTCCATTCCAGTCACTCACTTTTAAAAATACGATGGGTTACGGGGATTCCACCAAAATTCCAACTGAATTGGCAATCTATTTTTGTGTCAGTTAACCTTTTCTCATTCGAATAAGCATCACCATTTATGAGTAACGGCCACATTTCTGTTGGTACAGGTTTAATTGTACTTCATTTGTCACAGTGTAATTTGCCAAACTCATCTAACAGCAGCTATTCCCACACAAATCTGAAACGGAATGTCACATTAAACAAGTAATTGGCAGTCGCAGAGCTCAATAGCTTATGAAAAACCTCGTAGTGTCCGTTTGCAGTAACGTAAGAGCAAAAATTTCATGTTTATTTTCATACTAGGAAGCTCTTGTTTCGCTAGCTGTCGATAACTCTTAAAAAATTACAGTCACTGGAGTGAAATAAATAAAAAGGTAAGTTAAGTACTTATATACCGCCATAGACAGGATGTTCCATGTGTTTACGAATTGACAAAACACTTTCCTCCTTGTGTGCTATCATTCGCCAGACTTTCGTTTCGATGTCTCTAGTGGTTTAGGAGATAAGAGAAATGTTGCGAGTACTTCATTCTCGCCGGCGTGAGATCGGAAGTGAGCGCGCTACATAGGATCCATTTTCTCGAGATCGGAGGCAGATAGAGACCTCCTCCCAAGTCTAAACAAAAATTCAACATATTAGCTAAATTTCATACGCAGCAACATATGATGTAATACGCACCGAACGCAAAATCATAGCGACCCCTAATTTTCGTTGAAAACTTTTTGAGTTTTGCGTAATGTCTTACTAAAATGTGTGCATCACAATAAGAATGGTTATTAACGAGATGATGGGCACTTCGCCACGTATCTGACATATCACGCTACAAGTAAGGCTAAAATCAAATATTTTCAGTGAACAGTTTCTGAAAAATCGTTTGAGGAAGGTAACAGGTTGCGCGCGCTTCGGTTCTCTCTCCGTAGGGCGCCGTCAGTCGGCGCGTGTGAAGTATGGTGTACGCGTCGCAATACGCGCTGCATCCGCGCGACTCGTGCGGCAAGTGTGTGTCGCGCTGTAGTGTCGTGTCACGTCACACGTGCTATACGCGTCTCAATTTGCACCTAGCCTAAGAGATATGTTTAGTTTGTTAAGTCAATACATCTGGAAGTTATTAATTTAAATACACTTAAATATATTCATGGTTCTTAAAAGCTAATAACATACACTACTGACCATTAAAAGTGCTGCCCCAAGAATAAATGCAGATGATAAACGTGTTTCACTGGACAAGTATAGTCTACTAGAACTGACATGGGATTATATTTTCAGATAATTTCGGTATATAGATCGTGAGAAATCAGTACCCAGAACAACCACCTGTGTCTGTAATTATGGCCTTGATACGCCTGGGCATTGAGTCAAACAGAGCTTGCACGGCGTGTACAGGTACAGCTGGCCATGCAGCTTCAACACGATACCACAGTTAATCAAGAGTAGTGACTAGCGTATTGTGACGAGCCAGTTGCTCGGCCACCATTGACCAGACGTTTACAGTTGGTGAGTGATCTGCATGATGTGGTGGTCAGGGCAGCAGTCGAACATTTTCTTCATCAGAATAACCAGTACAGATCCTGCAACATGGGGTCGTGCATTATCCTGCTGAAATGCATGGGTTCGAATGAAGTGTAGAGCCACGGGTCGTAACACATCTGACATGTAACGTCCACTGTTCAAAGTCCGAACAACACGTGACTGAGACGTGTAAGCAATGACACCCCATACCATCACGCCGAGTGATACGCCATTATGGCGATGACGAATACATGCTTCAAATGTGCGTTTACCGCGATATCGCCAAACACAGATGCGACCATCACGATGCTGTAAACAGAATCTGGATTCATCGGAAAAAATTCGTGCACTTAAATTCGTCGTTGAGTTTACCATCGCAGGCGCTCCTGTCTGTGATGCAGCGTCAAGGGTAACTGCAGCCATGGTCTCCGAGCTGATGGTCCGTGCTGCTGCAAACGTCGTCGAACTGTTCGTGAAGATGGTTGTTGTCTTGCAAACGTCCCCATCTCTTGACTCAGGGATCGAGACGTGGCTGCACCATCCATTACAGCCAAGCGGATAAGAGGCCTCTCATCTCGGCTGCTAGTGATACGAGGCCTTTGCGATGCAGCACGGCGTTCCGTAATACCCTCCTGAACCCAAGGATTCCATATTCTGCTAACAGTCATTAGATCTCGAACAACGCGAGCAGCAATGTTGCGATATGATAAAAAGCGATCTCGATAGGCTACAATCCTACCTTTATCATAATCGGAAACGTGAAGATACGCATTTCTCCTCCTTACACGAGGCATCATAACAACGTTTCACCAGGCAACGCCGGTCAACAGTTGTTTGTGTATGAGAAATCGGTTGGAAACTTTCCTCATGTCAGAACGTTGTAGGTGTCACCACCGGCGGCAACCTTGCGTGAATGCTCTGAAAAGCTAATCATTTGCATATCACAGCATCTTCTTCCTGTCGTTTAAATTTAGCGTCTGTAGCACGTCGTCTTCGTGGTGTCCTAATTTTAATGGCCTGTAGTGTAGATGCTTACACTGGGAAAGCGGAAAAACCAAGGACGGTACCAAACAGGCAGGCATCCCCTAACTGATCGCAGAAAAAATGTGGAGGCTTCTCTGTTCCTTATCAACATAGAAAGTATTACATGTACTTTTTAACACTTGTGGACTCTCTGGTAAACACATATTTTATAAACATAAGGAAAGAAAAATTTTCTTGGTGTCTACAATACATTTGACTACGATACTGGCTGATAAATGAGTACTCATTCAAGTCGTGTACAACAAAATACGAGATTGGTGTATGCAACAAAAACAATACACTATTTGACATGTTTTAAATAAACCGTTTGACAAATCATTTACATAGGCACGTGAGATATTTGTACAAGATACACTAACTTAAAATTTGAGACGTATCAATGTTCTGAGTATAAGAGGTTAAGTCAGTTCAGTGACGTGTCTGCCCGTGGGAATTGATGCAGGCACTGCAGGAGTGACTTCGCAGTTGGCTTGTATGTCGACAATCGGTCAGTGACAACCAGCTGAGTGTGACCTCTGGTTGTGCAGTTCGCAGCAGAGGTGATCATCGAAGCGCGGCCCATCCAGGAACGTAGCCATGACAGCAGTGCGAGCCTTGCCTCGCACTGCCGGTTCAGGAGGGGCACCCACATCTTGGTCCGCTGGGAGAGTCGTGCGAAGAGGCTCGGCCCATGAGCTGCGGCCGCACTGGGCTACAGCAGCATCGGGCTGAGCGAGACCCTGACGTCGTCCTAAAGGCCGAGCAGTGCTGTTGCGAAATCACCTGTATGCCACCGGCTCAGAAGAGTGGCGCCTGGAGACGCAGCCCACGGGCCGCGGCCCAACTGCTCCGCACTGAGCGAGCCCATGACGTCACTGCAACAGTGCCTTGCGCAAGCACTGGTGTGCTGCACCTACGACCTATTGGTAGCACTGACCCCAATTGCGAGCTACGGGCTACGAGCGGTGAGTAGAGCAGTGTTTATTGGAGTGATGGGATTTTTCATGTTCTTCGTAACACACAAAATGAGAGCGGGAAACTAAACATGGTTTGGAGAAGAAGGAGCACATGTCAAGAAAAATGGAAGTGAAGGAAAAACTAATCAGTGGTGAGTAGAGAACCACACTGCCTGGAGCAGTTTAAAAGTACACTTTGGACCCTGGTAAAGTCCATTGTGGATGGATTTAGGAAAAGCGTTCTTATTCTTTGCTGTTCGCTGTACTGTCAAATTTACTCTAATGCTGAGGGGTCAAGAGGCACTTCGTTCATTACTCGTCATCCATGCGTGTCTAATAAACAAAGGTCTTATGTGGACGAGAATCGACTTCCGAAACCAGCTCAGGAGCTAACTGTCGATAATTGCGTTCCTATGTGTGCATGAGAAGTAAGGTGGTACGGAACTATAAGAGGTGAGGGTCTTATGGATCTAGTTCAGATGTTAATCGACACTGCAAAGGCCAATCTATCTCACACCACAACTGTGTCGCCGGACGTGGCAAAAAGTGTTAAAAGCCGACGACATATAATTATGCCTGAGGTAATTGCTCATATAACAAAAGTTGAATACTCAGCAACTATGGACGTGTGCACGTCCAGCGCGAGCGCGAGAAGACACCATTATCTGACATGCACTGTCTCCTGTTTCACTGACTGAACTATCAGATCTCGCGTTTTCTTTATAACCCAGTTTCCAGATGAACCAAAAACGGGCGGTAATATTCTAAGAGAATTGTTTACACGATTTAAGTCCCTTGGTATCCAATAATTTTAATGCGGAGTATATATGCGTCAGTTGTCCATGGTCTTCTGATTGCGGCGAAAGAACGCTTCCCCTACGTAAAGAAAAGAGGTCTTCCTAATGCTCTTGATAGATAACTGAGCCATTCTAAGTATAGTCGCTGGAATAAGCAGTTGACAATGTTACACTGTCTTTGTACAGAAAGTTCTCTGAGAAGGGAGAAATAGTCCGATATGAAGGAACTGATATCACGCTGACGAAAGAACTTTTCACGATATTTATGCTATTCTATTACTGTAATTCCTATACGCAATCGTTTATTTCATTGTTTTAATACATACGGGTTTTGGTAGCGCTTCAAAAACGACGTCCAAGGAATTAGAACTGCAGAAATCGGCTGCAATGCACCTGCTCTTGACATGGGCAATGACAATGTTAAAGCATTTGAGTCAAACGCCCCAGGACAGAGAAACTTCTCAAATTGGACTTTTGCATTTACGCCTCAAATTATACTTAGACGAAAAACTACTTGTCCAGACATACTGTGAGGTAGCAATTTTCCCCTGGCCTCCATTCGTCATTTAAAAATGATATCTGAAGATAAGAGACGTAAAGTCATGAATACGACACCCTCACAATTCTCCAATCCCACAATACACTCTAACGACATTTCCCTTTACTGCATTTCCAACCGTCTTTCTTCTTTGTTCTCGCTAGTGGGTTCGAACGGAATTGGCTTACCTCGCGATCTAGAAATAGTTATCCCAATGTACTCTGCTCATCTGGAAGTTTCAAAAATAACATTTATTGTTCTGAAATTGGAGAGATGCTCTTTCCTACATGTTCCTCCACAACTGGTAGCACGTGAATCCTTGGGAATCCATGTTGTCCTAAATGAAAATTTGAATTTTTGCCATATATGCACTGAAATATGAATTTTGCAGTCCTCGGGTAAAAAGAAGATAGGTATAATGAGGCTGGACATGTATTTCACAGCCCCACCCCATTAAAGAACAAATCTTGTTGTAGCACATAAATTCTGCTACTCCATCTGTTAGATTTCTAGTTGTGCAATTTGAAAATGGTAGTGAGACATTCGGGTACCCTACACTCGATTTCATTCAACATCTACACCGAACAATCAGTAAAGCATACAAGGGTAAATTTGTAAACAGAATACTAGGGAGAATATTAGGGAGAAGCTGAAAGGGTACAGTACCGCCTGACATTGAAAATAGGTGCAACATTCTTCGTTATTCTTGTCAGAACAACATATTTTTTGTGGGTAATAACTCAATTTCACTTAATACACCGAAGCCAGACACCACTGTAGGAAAGAAAAAAGTCAACATTGTGATCTGTATGGCATGGGGTAGATTAAAATCCTGTTACAGGTAACATCAGCTATGTGATCGAAGTTTTTAGATTAGCTGCCATCCGATAAATAGTATGTCATTGTCGTGGTGACAGATATAATGAAGTGCTGCGTATGGTTGTTCGGAATCTGGTGTTAGGGAAAGAGGCCACTGGCACCAAAGTTTCTAGCCCTTGTGTTGTCCCTTTCTCCCAGCTTGTATATTCTCAGCACACATTTAATTATCATGTAAGCACAGATTCCTAACTAGTAAATTCTTTACTGTGTATAGTGAACCATTCAGAGTGAGGCGGATTGTCCATGAAAATGCTGTACTGATTGAGACGATCAAGGGAAAATAATCGTGTGGGCTTCTTCACATTTCTAACATCAAATTATGGAATAGTTAAGGATAGATCGAAAGTAGGCGAGTTATTGTAGATAGGCAGTGTATTTATTTGTGGTGTGTAACGCTGTGCAGGGTCAAATCGAACATAATAATTTACAGGTGGGGTGTCAGGAAGTGTGACGGAATAGACTGGTCGAATGAGTCATGAACAAGAGTCGACAGAGTGGTGTATGTACGAATTTTTTGTCATATGAATAAGGATCAAGCAGAAACGACGTGATGATTAATGAGTGGATAAAGATGGCAGATAGAGAGAGAAGCGACGTGATAAATAGTAGTGGATAAAGGTGATATATAAGGAGAGAAGCGACGTGAAGCAGTGTGATTAATAAAGAGAGATTCGACGTGATGAAACAGTGGTAAATATAGGTGAGTAGAATTGAATAATGTGGAGATGTCTTAGATGTATGTTACAGAGAGGCCTGTGTATGCTGCAATCGAGATTGATGCGAATGGAGAAGGAAGATCAGGAAATGATGGAGTAATGGACGGACAGAGAGTCGAAATACGAATGAAGAGATGAGGACAACTGCACAACGTGAAAGGACACAATGGGAGTCTGAGATCCAGATGGTGAACGTTGTGGAATACTGACGTAAGATGTAATATAAGTGTAAATCTAATTGCCGGCCGAAGTGGCCGTGCGGTTAAAGGCGCTGCAGTCTGGAACCGCAAGACCGCTACGGTCGCAGGTTCGAATCCTGCCTCGGGCATGGATATTTGTGCTGTCCTTAGGTTAGTTAGGTTTAACTAGTTCTAAGTTCTAGGGGACTAATGACCTCAGCAGTTGAGTCCCATAGTGCTCAGAGCCATTTGAACCATTTGTAAATCTAATTCTTACCATAACATTTGCAATATTGCAAAAATAATATTTTGTTGCTGTTGTTGAAGCCTGGTACCAGTATAACTAATCAAAACGGTCCCAAGAATGTGTACAGTTATTTTGCAGGAAGAATGATTTGTGTATTTTTTGTTCTTAGATGAAATATCGCAACTCTAAGTTGATATTTAGCAGCACGAATAATCGGTAAAGTGAATGCAGAGGTAAGCCGATGGAGAGAGGTGCCAGAGTGAAAGGACGAAATCGGATACAGGAATGCTATCTCTGAAACAACTCCATGTGTTACGTTGTTGAGTATAAGGGAGCAAAGGTATGTTATGTTGACGTGAGTGTGGTGGTGTTAAGGTTAGCTGACTGCTAGACCTAATCTGTTGGTGTATTAATGGATCAAATGAGAAGGAAAATGTGATGTCAGTTGACTGAGAGTCATAGAGTAGTGTGATTAAATGGTTCAAATGGCTCTGAGCACTATGGGACTTAACTTCTGAGGTCATCAGTCCCTTAGAACTTAGAACTACTTAAACCTAACTAACGTAAGGACATCATACACATCCATGCCCAAGGCTGGATTCGAACCAGCGACCGTAGCGGTCACGCGGTTCCAGACTGAAGCGCCTAGAACCACTCGGCCACACCGGCAGGCAGTAGTGTGATCAATGCGCACATTCCTGTTAAAAGGGATGCTACCTATAAATAAGTAAAACATTATGTGCTTTATTGTTTGACTTGGATGAACCTCGATGGTAGGTCAGGATATGACGTCATGTGGATGGTACATACATGTCCCAGAAACGTTGTTATATATAATAAAAGGTAAAAATATGTAAGGAGATACTAATTTCTGTCTGTCACAAGCACAAAGGTGCAGTGTATGTTGTAGATTTAGAGTCATCAGTTTCTAAAATATTTATTGTGTTAGGAAGTAAAAATAGTTAACTATTTGATATTACGTGATAGGTAATTGTGAGCTGTATAGATTGTTTCTTATTTTTTTGTTAGAACACTTTCAAGGGATATTAATTTCAGTCTGTCAGAAGCACAAAGGTTTGTTGTTCAAAATGGTTCAAATGGCTCTGAGCACTATGCGGTCATCAGTCCCCTACAACTTAGAACTACTTAAACCTAACTAATTTAAGGACATCACAGACATCCATGCCTCAGGCAGGATTCGAACCTGCGACCGTAGCGGTCGCGCGGTTCCGGACTGAAGTGCCTAGAACTGCTCGGCCACTCTGGCTGGCAAAGGTGTGTTGTATATTGTAGTTTTAGAATCAACAGTTTCTAATATGTTCACTGTGATAGTATGTTAAAGTAGTCTACTATTTGATATTGTAACTATGAGCTGTATAGATTGTTTCTTATTCCTTTTTTTGTAACACTTTCATGTTTTGTATGAGGGACGACAGTTACAATCAATAGCACAAGTGTGGGCTGTATATAGAAAAGGGATAAATGTTGATGTTGTATGTGCAGAAAACTAGGGTGTATGATTTTATGCTTTTTAGAACAACGATTCTTTAATTACCAATGTATCTAATAGATCATACACGTAAACAATGAGTATTTAAATACTGTAAGAATAAACTTTTGTCTGTAATTTTGCGAGATGCACGGAAGGGTCTGACTGATTGGGTGTCGTAGCGCTGAGGTGCCCACGCAGAACGCGGCCGTACCTACATAAAAATGCGGGAGGCCAAGCTGACGTCAGCATGGGAGAGGCGACAGAGCCACTGCGCTCCCCACTCCACTGTCGGTTGGGGTCCACTCCTCGTGCCCGCTACAGCAGGTCAACGGCCTGGGGCGACGCGCACCTACCACTGCCATTCATAAGTTGCGCCACCCTTACGAATGGAGACAGTATCCCACAGAGGCCACAGCGGGTGGTTTTTCTGCTCAACGGCTCGCCTGGCATTGGCGCGACGGTAGAATGAACGATGCGTTGCAGAGTCCGGCGGGGATTTTTTAACAGCAGCTATTAACTAATATTGGACTGTGGAGCCGTGAAACAAGATGACTGCTCGTATGTCTCAATAAGTTGGAAAGTGAAGGACTGGTGTTTCCATGTTGTGAGTGGTGGAAAAGATTTTGTCTTTAGCAGACAGGACGATTGGTTTGTTTTGTCTTGACAACTGGACGGTGGGATCCATAAACGTTTGGGAGTGACTTGTTAAGTGTGCTTTGTAGAATGCATGTGGGACGATAGTTATACTTAAAGCAGACAGTTGTCGTTTGTTGACTAATTATTGTATGAACACAAGAAACTAAAGTGGGACATTGACATTTGCATTTGTAGTAGGAGACATTTCTATAATTGGTGCGAGAATAAGTTTTGTTTGTTGGAACATAATGAATTTTAATTACACCATGAACTGAAAGGAAAGGACCGTGGGTAATAGTAGTTGTAGGGCCATTTCTGGACGACCAGATTCGTGTGGATGGTAATCTGAGTGTGACTATGACATTTGAGTTTAATGTGAGATACAGTTTACTGTTCAGTGTGTGTTCAAAATGCCGATTTGAGTGACTTAAAGACTTTCGTCCGGGTGACCATGGGAGAGCTTTGACATCGAGGCAGTGTTTCTAGGAAAACTGTCAGCAACTTTTTGACCCCAAGAAAATCACAGAATGAAATGGTTCTGTGTGACTCACAAGATAGGGAATATTGTATTTGTATTTGTAATTGTGTAAATTTTTTTATGTGTTTTATTCCTGAAGGGACAGCAAGTGTAATCGTATTTCAGTAACATATGTGTTTAGAACAGTTAGTGTGTTTTTTTTGTTTGTTCTGGGTTATCAAGTTCATGTAGCATGTTTATTGGAATATTTGGTACAAGGATGCTTTAATTATTAGCCAGTGTCGTAATACTAACATAGCGGCTCTTGTTGCATTGGTCAGTAAGGTTGTCACAGGGGATAAGAGTTTGCATTGCACAACAAATATAGGAATTAACTGATGCATTTTTATGTCATGGACAGTAATAATCTAGTTGGTGTGTTGACTGAAGCCACTTATTTGTATTATCACAGTGGTGATATATCACATTGAAGTTTAATGGAGGCTAGTCGAAATGCAAGTTCTTGTCGTCTAAATTTGTAACAACAGAGAAATGAGCAGTAGAGTAAAATACGAGAGCTACTGGTGGGTTCAGGCATTTATTGTTAACTATTTACTGCGGTTATTGATCAAAGGTGATGGACTGACTAGCTCAGCAGGAGGTATTTATACTGCTGGACAAGAATAAGGTTTAAACTCACAGTCGAGTAGTGGTGACAATTGCTTAAGTGATGATAGTTAATGAGGTATCACATTGTGTCTTACATTGACTTATTACGTAACCAGTGTGTAACTTGTGTTATATTTCATTGTTTATTTCTCAGTTTAATTTCTCTGTAGGTGATGTACATTTTGCCAGCCACGGTGGCCGTGCGGTTCTGGTGCTGTAGTCCAGAACTGCGGGACTGCTACAGTCACAGGTTCGAATCCTGCCTCGGGCATGGGTGTATGTGAAGTTCTTAGGTTAGTGAGGTTTAAGTAGTTCTAAGTTCTAGGGGACTTATGACCTAAGACGTTGAGTCCCATAGTGCTCAGAGCCATTTTTGGTTTACATTTTAAAGTAATGGTACAGAGCCTGACATTCTACATGTAACTAGTGTACGCAATTTTTTTTCTTTTGTTCATTTGGTTTTGCATTTAGACATTGCTGTATCGGGTTCGATTCCCGGCGGGGTCAGGGATTTTCTCTGTCTCGAGATGACTGGGTGTTGTGTGATGTCCTTAGGTTAGTTAGGTTTAAGTAGTTCTAAGTTCTAGGGGACTGATGACCATAGATGTTAAGTCCCATAGTGCTCAGAGCCATTTGAACCATTTGAACCATTGCTGTGTAAAGTTTATTACCCCGAAATTTATGTATGTCAGAGTACTTGCTCTTTGTGGACGGTGAGCTATTTAAAATGTCATGAGTACAATTAGTATTTTTTTAATTTGTTATAGAATTAGTAAAGATTGGATTACTCCTAAGAACAACGGAGATACAGGTAACTAAGCAAATTTTTATCTCGCCATTTTTTTTATTTGTATGATGTAATGTTTTATTTGTCATTTGGATTGTTGTAAATTTGTATGTGAACGTTACTCCGGATAGTACAGAGTACAATAATGTGACAACTGTGTCAATATGTTGGTAAAGTAACAGCGTTTGGTCGTCTACTTAAGGTCACGAGGGGCTGAGGTCTTCTTCTGATTATTATCGTGACTTACTACGTTTGTTCGAAAACAGCTTTCTTAAAAAAATGTTCGGAACTACCCTCACATTGCAAGGATAGTACCGTGAATTATTATCATTTTTTTTTTCCTTTTTGCATGGGTAGCCGGTGATGAAAGGGTACAGTACCGCCCAACATTGAAAATAAGTACAACATTCTTCGTTATTCTTGTCAGAACAACATATTTTTTTGTGGGTAATAACTCAATTTCACTTAATACACCGAAGCCACATATCACTGTAGGAAAGAATGACAAATTATTTATTTAATTGATCACATGTGCACTCCCACAAAATAAATCATTACATCCCATTTGGTGAGATCTGTGAAATGAATGAATGTATGGTCGTCTGCTAACCGCAGATAGTGAATGTGCAATATATGATCATCTTTGAGATGGTCCTTTGGTCACCTTTGGTGGAACCAAAGAGGTGAAATTTACCAGAGATTTGAGCGCCTGAAATGTGGCTGACCAATACGGTAACATGGTGCTCCCCAACCTTGCCGGAGGTGCGAGCTGACCTGAAGAACGGCCATGTTTCAGCACTCTGGCGCTGGATCTTGTGTTGGTAAGACCTGTCTTAGGTGTGCTCCGTAAAAGACAAAAGAGTGGAGAAATGGTATGCATGTGAAATACTTAAGATTAGTGTGGAATAATTATTTCTCTATTTCAGGAACTTTTGTGGGGAGAATTAAATGTCAGTCAGATAATATTAAGGGGATTGTAGTACTCTTCGGAAGTGACGAACGCTCACAATGAAAACACGTGTAGCAATAAGTTGAAATACTTACGAGTGCTAGTACTAAGTAGAAATATTTCCGAGTGCTAAAGTTAAGCTGAATTACTGGCGTGTGTACTATAAGTTGGAAATATTTAAGAAGTGGCGTGTGCGGGACTTGAAATTAGAGACGGGCACTTCGACGTGATGGGTACAGTAAGGAAAGTACACTGTAGCGTTAGATAATTACAAAACCATAAGATAGAGAATCACCAATGTAAAACCATGCCCTCTGGGCAGAGTTTCTCATGTGTAATTGTAGTATAAAATGTAATGGTGTGTTTAGGTTATCTGTGAACCATAATAGAATTTATCTGAATAAAAAAGATAGTTAACAGAAAAAGATTGGTGGCCTTGTTCTTCGAATAGTGTGTAGTCATGATATCCAGAATTTATAACGTGTGCGCCATTCATGTTCAGTGCGATGGCTACGTGTTGATCAAAGCCGTTGGGTGAGAAAGAAAATGTGGTATTGCCAGTGCGCAGTGAACAATCAGAGTTGTTTTCATTTTTAATAGTCAGATGTGCGTTATCCGTATCCGTTGCGTAATATTCAAACAGGAGATTAATTTGTAGCTTAATTGTGGTTACTAGAGCTCACAATCAGTCACTGATGTATTGCGATAAATAAGAATCAATCCACTCGCTTGGCAGACCACTCATCTTGCAGGCCTGTCTGCTTGATGCCACAGTATGAGCAAGGCAAATGGGTGCCTCTCAAAGCAATAAGCATTTTGCAGTGTACGAGTGACACTGCAATTCTATTACAGACAGCAAAGAACTTGGAATAACACTTGAATGGAATAGACAGTTCCCTGGAAAGGGATTATGAGATAACCCTCAATGGTACTAAATGAAAGGTAATGGAACGTAATCGAATTAAACCTAGCAGTACCATCGGATTTTCCGTAAACTGTTCACCAAACGGGGGGCGTAATGTATGATGAAGACAAAGATACACGGGTTTCGTTAATTTTCGTTGTCTTCTACGCACAACGTATATTTTTAAGATGTATTTATGAGTAAGAAGTGTCCTAAACCTGAAAATATGAATATGACACCTGTTCTGGAAATTCACATCCACTGACAAGACCTAAATTTTTCCTTTAATTTTTACTGAAATATTGAAAACAATTACATATCTGGCAGAAGAAATCATTAAATATACCAAATACATATTTTTTTAATTTTAAAATATAATTTACATGACTAGATTACAGTATTCTGAGAAGGTAGGCAAATAGCACCCCTTCCCTCTCACTTGGTATCACGTGGTTTAAATCAGGAAGTGTTATGGAATCTGATTACGAAATGAGACACTAAACGGACTATTGGGCAGCAAAATAACTGATGATGACCGAAGTAGAGAGGATATAAAATGAAGATTGACTATAGCAAGAAAAGTATTATTGAAAAAAAAGGGATCGGCTAACATCGAATATAAATTTTAATGTTAGGAAGTATTTACTGAAGGTATTTGTCTGGTCTCCAAGATGCTACTCCTGGCGGATGTAAAAATGAATGTGCACAATGCAAACTACTGAACACGAAAATAAAGATTTGGCCCTGTCTGACTACCCCTTGAAGCAGGTCTTAGGATCTCTTAACGGTGATATTATTTCCTCCTCCTTGCCCTTAACATATAAATTACAACATAAAAATAAATGAATGATTAAGGGAACTAGCAACTACTAAATTATAAATGTTGTTTCTGCTTATACATTTATTGTTGATTAAAACACCTTTATATATTACAAATGTTTATGTGTGGATGTGCAATGGACATAAAGAGATACAAATGAATTTCCTGACTAATATTATTGATAAACTGCCCAAATCTGCCGCTTTTTATGGCTACGTGATCTAACATAAAAAACGCGAGATGACTGATATCATCTACGTCCCAAACATTAGAAGACACTACTATCAAAGCTGATCTACAGTGGTGTGTAACCTCAGTGGAAATGAAACTTACACTATCACAGCTGATCAGCTTTATAGTCCTAATAAGCCGAAGCAATTAGCAATATCACCGAATGTAGTGCAGTGATGGATCTCGTGCACGTGTGCGACGATGGAAGAACTCCAGCCATAAAATAAAAAACTCATTAACACTAGGATGGGAGAAGGCGGTCCTCTGACTAGTATAATCTGATACTGTCTTCTCCTCTCTGTATTCTACAGACAAGAAACGCGAACAAACATCCGCAAGGACGGAATTCAGATAACGTTTCAACGTGACTATAGACAGGAGAAGTGCTCTCAATCACTGAACGCTGCGTACTCAACGACGATTCCCTACCCGGAGGTGAAGTCCAGAATCGTATAAGTTAGCAACACCTTCGGTCACCTAAAGCAACCTCCCAATGCCTTGTGGCACTATATCATGCAAATTAAGCCTTAGTGATTTTGCCAGCATATGTCCTATCATGATAAACGAACCTTGCGACAGTATTTCACTGGTGACAGCTTCCCTGAGTTTGAACATTATCCCCCTGGGTTCCATAGCTACGCATGGTTAACACCTTATAGACTTCCAGACAATGAGCTACACTCACTGATGGTAGGCAAAAATAATGTTCACATTAACACATACTCAGAACACAGACAGAGTTTACTTGCCACATGTCACACTTGAAAACATAAATAAAAAGCTGCTAAAACGTGCACTAACTCGACGTGATACTTGCAAAGGGGGAAAAATAGAACATGCAGTGTACTCACCCACTGGATACTGATGCTGTGAGTCGACGAAACTGCAACCCTGAGGTAATCGAGAGTCATTGTCACCAGGGAGGGTGGCTGGTAGGGTTCCCCTGTCATTGAAATTTAGACGTGACACACACTTATGACATCATAATGTGGAGGTCCACGATGGATTGCCTCTACACGTGGAGGTCTGAGTTGAGGAGGTGAATTGTTGTTGGGATTATGATCGATGGCTGCTCATAAAAACTTCACTATTAGTCATACATTTTACTGAAGAACAAACTAGAACATTCCGTGGTGCAGCGTCCTCCACACCGTGTGCTGGAGACAGCGAGTGTTAAGGAACTGACGCCACAGGTGGCCATGGTCTCAAACGACTACCTTCCATGGCCGAAGGCTAATTGCACCTGGTAGTTGGCCGACAGGCTGGAAGATGCCAAGTTCGCAGCACTGATCTTGAAACCAGCAGCATTAGCCCACAGTTAGTGGAGGCCAAATCTCGTGATGGCTGCTGGTAGCCTGATCTCGCCTCGTGGAGCGGCAAATCCTCTCCTCTTAAATAGTAGCTACCTTTTACTGAAAATAATGGTAATTTATTTTGGGATGGAGCGCACATGCTTTGCAAATCACAGATTGCAAATATGTAGACGATAAGAAGTTTGCTGATTGGATGTGTAGTTACTGGCTTACCAACGAATTTCTCCTGTGTCGTCGTTATGGCGGTGCCAGCTATTTTCCTGGAGCACAATGTGGGAATCTGCCAGTGGCATTGCTGCATCTGACGTAATTGTGTAACGTCGGCGCTCAGCTGCCCCATTCCCAAGATCTTTTGCAACAGCCATGGCAACATCACAAATTTACTCAGTAGCGCTGAAAAGTAGTGGGGGCACTGCAGATCGAATAACTGATAAGAAGATACTGAGTCGAACCGGGGAAAACAAGAGATTTATGGCACAACTTCCTTTCATGGGGCATATCCTGAGGCATCAAGGACTTTTCAGGTAGGTAGGTAATGATTTTACTCAGTAGCGCCGAAAAATAGTGGGTGCACTGCAGATCGAATAACTGATAAGACGATACTGAGTCGAACCGGGGAAAACAAGAAATTTATGGCACTACTTCCTTTGACGGGGCATATCTGAGGCATCAAGGACTTTTCAGGTTGGTAGGTAATGGAGAGAAATGTGTATATGTGGGCGTTGGGGAGAGGGTGGGGGTGTTAAAATTGTAGAGGGAGACAAAGTCTTTAATACAGTTAGCAGGTTCAAACTGATGCACGTCGCATTAGCTGTGCAGCGCTGAAGAGGCTTGCACAGAATAGACTAGCTTGGTCATCTGCATCAAACCAGTCTTCAAATGAAGACCACAATAACAACATTGTGGAAGGGGGCAGCAGAGAGAGGTAGGCTTCTGGTCCACAATTTTGCGAGTTCTTTACTGGGACAAGTTGCGAGTAAGTTAGAACTAATGTGATTCAGCGTTCTCGGCTGTTGAAATGGCAAAATATGTATATATATTGTTCTAAATTAACGGCGCTGCCCATTCTCGAATGAGAATAGATATTTATCTCACACTGTTGGCCGATGCAACCAACTGATGTAGCGGTTCTTGTATAATTTGGGTGTTGTAAACAGAAGTATCTCTGGTATGACGTTAAACTACAACCACACGTGGAGTGACCACAGTATAAGTGGTCCCTATCCAACAATAGCATCAAGGTGGATGGGGGAGTGGAAGTTGTGAGCTGTAACTGTTATCTTGCCTGCTTGCGAAGGTGGAAGAGAGATAGAGAATGTAAAGGAAACAATCGTGATCACCTACCACTTACCAGCAGGTAGTCAGCTCAGTAATGTCAATTGAGATTAACCGAGATGTGGTTGTTAATTCCTCTTGTGATTTCCTATTACTCCGGGTTGGTGTTCGAGAGGAACGCAAAGCTACAGATGTGGCTCCAATTTCATTTTCATACGGTGGTGGTGGTGGTGGTGGTTAGTGTTTAATGTCCCGTCGACAACGAGGTCATTAGAGACGGAGCGCAAGCTCGGGTTAGGGAAGGATTGGGAAGGAAATCGGCCGTGCCCTTTCAAAGGAGCCATCCCGGCATTTGCCTGAAAAGATTTAGGGAAATCACGGAAAACCTAAATCAGGATGGCCGGAGACGGGATTGAACCGTCGTCCTCCCGAATGCGAGTCCATTGTGCTAACCACTGCGCCACCTCGCTCGGTAATTTTCATAAGGGAAGTGCCCAACGTGATCGGCCAATCGCATTATGCGGTATAGTAAATTGAGTATCGAACTTCGTTTCCGAATGACTGTAGGTTCTTTGGTGCACCATAAAAGATCTGATAAATTGCTAATCAGTACTTGGATCACACCAACGGCGGACGGGCTCCAAGTCAGCAGTTTTGCATTTCTTTCACGAATACCTGTATACAAAGCTGATAAAGACATTAATGCAAAGAGATATGTTTAGTTTGTTAAATTAATACATCTGAAAGGTATTAATTTAAATATACGTAAATACGAGGGTCATTTGAAAAGTCTGTGCAAAGTCCGAGAGATGCCACCACCGGCGCCTAACGAGGTCATGTTTAGTTAGTAGCATGTTTGGAAAGAATGCATACCAAGTTTCAGTAATATTGGTCTATTTCTTTGTGTTATGCATTCGTGTGAGTCAAGGAAGTAGAGTGATTGTCAAACAATGGACGAAAAAGAATCTCGTGTAGTGATCAAACTTTACTTTATGAACGGCAAAACGCCTTAGGAGACTAAACAGAAGCTTGATAAACATTACGGTGACTCTGCGCCTTCGATTAGAACAGTTTATAAGTGATTTCAAAATTTTAGGAGTGGCCATATGGACACAAGTGATGCTGAACGAGCCGGCCGGAGTGGCCGAGTGGTTCTAGGCGCTACAGTCTGGAACCGCGCGACCACTGCAGTCGCAGGTTCGAATCCTGCTTCGGGCATGGATGTGTGTGATGTCCTTAGGTTAGTTATGTTTAAGTAGTTCTAAGTTCTAGGGGACTGATGACCTCAGATGTTAAGTCGCATAGTGCTCAGAGCCATTTGATGCGGAAATTTCTGAATACCTTGTGGAAGTTACGACTTCAGAAATCATTGATAAAGTCCATGATAAGGTGTTGGATGACAGAAGAGTTAAGGTGCGTTAGATTGCTAGTGCTGCGGGCATCTCGAAGGAACGGTTACATAATATTTTGCGTGAACATTTGGACATGAGAAAGCTATCCGCAAGACGCGTTCCGCGATTGCTCCCGCTTGACCAAAAACAGAATTTTGCGAAGTGTTGCAAAGATGGTTGCAGCTGTTCAGAAGAATCCGCAGGACTTTGAGCGTCGTTTCGTCACTGTGGATGAAACATGGATTCCTTACTATGGTCCTGAGACCAAACAACAATCTAAACAATTGGTTATTAAGGGAGAATCTGCACTAAAATAGGCGAAGACCATTCCTTAGGCCGGAAAGGTTATGGCGACTGTCTTTTGGGATTCGCAAGGGATAATCCTGATCGGCTATTTGGAAAAGGGTAAAAGTATTACAGGTGAATATCATTCATTGTTATAGGACCGTCCTTTCCCATCGTGACAATGCCCCAGGACAAACCTAAGCAATTCTGGTGGCAAAATTAATGGGAATATGATTCCAGCTCGTTTAGCATACCCCCTATTCTCCAGACTTGGCTCCCTCAGACTACTATTTGTTCCCCAATTTGAAGAAATGGCTGGCGGAACAAATATTTTATTAAAACGAGGAGGTGATTGCTGCAACTATTAGCTATTTTGCAGCGTTGGACAATTACTATTAAATAGAGGGGATCAACAAATTAGAACAGCTTTGGACCCTTGAAGGAACTTTTCGAACGTCCCTCGTATATTCATTGTTCTTAAGAGCTAACAAGATAGATGCATTCATAGCGAAAGCTGAAGAACAAAGGACGATACGAAACTGAAAGCTGATGGCAGAAAAAAATGTGAAAGCTTCTCTGTTCTTCATTATTGTAGAAAGTATTACATGTACTTATTAACATTTGTGGTCCTTCTGGTACACAAATATTTCATAAACATAAAGAAAGAAAATTTTTTTGCTGTCTTATATTTTCCTTCGATATCTTTTACTACGATAATGGCTGTTACATGAGTAGTCATTTAAGTCGTCAGTACAACAAAATTACATGATTGGCGTATGCAAGAAACAACAATACACAATTTGACATGTTGTAAATAAACAAATAATTTTCATTGGCACAAGAGATATTTTTACAAGATAAAGTAACTTAAAATTTCAGAGGAATCATTGTTCTGAGGATAAGAGGTAAGTCAGTTCAGGGACGTTTCTGCCCATGGGAATTGATGCAGCCACTGCTGGAGTGACATCGCAGTTGGCTTGTGTGATGTCAATCGGTCGGTGACAACAGGATGAGTGTGAGTTTGGTTGAGCTCTTTGTAGCAGAGGTGCGCATCGAGGCGCGGCCCCATCCAGGACCGCAGCTATGACAGCCGTTCGAGCCTTTCCTCGCGCTGACTGTACAGGCAGGACAGCCGCACCGAGGTCCGACGGGTCGCAGGGTGCAGAGTCATGCGGCGACACTGGGCTACAGCAGTCTCGGGCCGAGCGAGTCCCTGACGTCACCCCAAGGGCCGAGCAGTGCTGTTGCGAAACAACTTGTATGCCATGGGCTAAGCAGAGTCACGCACAGCCCGCGGGCCGCGGCCTCACTGCTCCGCACTGAGCGAGGCTGTGACGTCACTGCATCAGTGCCTTGCGCAAGCACTGGCGTGCTGCTGCCTACGTGCTGTTGGTAGCACTGACCGCAGCTGTGAGCGACGGGCTGCGAGCCTTCAGTAGAGCAGTGTTTAGTGGGATGGAGGGATTTCTTCATTTTTGTCATAACGCACAAATGAGATTGGAAACTAACCGTGGTCTGGAGACGAAGGAGCGCATGTCAGGAAAAAGGGTAGAAAAAGAAAAATTAATCATTGATGAGTGGAGAACCACACAGCCTGAGGCGTATCTCAAAAGTTCAGTTGGGACCGTGTTAAAGCCTATTTTGGATGGCGTTAGGAAATGCGCTCATTTTGTTTGCAGTTCGCTGTGCAGTGAAATTTACTCTCATGCTAAAGGATCAAGTGGCACTTCACACATTACTCGCCATCCATGCGCGTCTAATAAACAAGGGTCTAATGTAGACGTAAACAAAAGTGGTCTTCTTAATGCTCTTGATCGATCACTGAGCCAGTCTAACGATACTCGCTGGAATAAGCAGCTGACAATGTTAGAATGTCTTTGTGCTAAAAAGTCTCTGAGAAGGGAAGAATAGCCGGAAATGAAGGAACTGATATCACGCAGATGAAAAAACTTTTCACGGTATTTATGCTATTCTATTGCTGTTATTTGTAAACGCAATCGTTTATTTTAAAGCTTTTAAAACATGAGGGTTTTTGTAGCTCTTCAAAGCGGCGTCCAAGGAATTACAACTGGAGGAATCACCTACACTGAACCTTCTGTTGACGTGGACAATGGCAATGTTAAAGCATTTGAGTCAAACGCCCCAGGACAGAGTAGCTTCTGAAATCGGACTTTTACATAAACGCCTCAAATTATACTTAGATAAAAAGCTATTTGTTCAGATATACTGTGTGGTAGCAACTTTCCTATGGCCACCATTCGACATTTAAAAATTATATATGAAAATAAGAGGCGTAAAGTCATGAAAAGGATACAATCTTTTTCCTTCTTCGTACTTCTCCAATCCCACAATACAATCTAACGACATTTCCCTTTACTGCATCTCCAACCGTCTTTCTCTTTGTTCTCGCTTGTGGGTTCGAAAGGATCTGGCTTACCTTTCGATCTAGAAATAGTTATCTCAATGTACTTTGCTCCTCTGGAAGTTACAAAAATATCATTCAGTGCACTGAAATAGGAGAGACGCTCATTCCTACATGTTCCTCCACAACTGGTAAGACCTGAATTCTTGGGAATCCATACTGTCCTAAATGAAAGTTTGAATTTTTGCCACATTTGCACTGATATATGAATTTTGCTGTCCTCATGTAAAAAGAAGAGATGTATAAAGAGGCTGGACATGTATTTCAGATTCCCCCCACCCTTCTCCGCCCCAAAAGAAAAAAGGAAAAAACAAATCATGTTGAAGCACATAAATTCTACTACTCCATCCGCTGGATTTCTAGTTGTACAGTTTGAAGATGGAAGTGAGACATTAGGGTAGTCTACACTCGATATCATTCGACATCTACACCGAACAAGCGGTAAAGCATACAAGGATAAATTTGTAAACAGAATTAAATACTTGGGAGATGCAATAAACATTCTGAAGTTTACCGGTGACACTGCAGTTCTGTCAGAGTCAGCAAAGAACTTGGAATTACAGCTGAACAGAATAGATAGTGCCCTGGAAAGGGGTTGTAAGATACCGCTCAATGGAACTAAATGAAAGGTAATGGAACGTATTCGAATTAAACATAGCAGTACCAACGGATTTCCATAACGTGTACAACAAAAGGGGGTCGTAATATACGACCAACACTAAAATATACTGCTTTCGTTAATTTTCGTTCTCTTTTAAGCACAACATACTTTTAAAAGATATGTTTATCTGTAAGAAGGGTCCTAAACCTGAAAATACGAATATAACACCCGTTCTGAAAAATCACATCCACTGACAAGACCTAACGTTTTACTGAAAATTTTAAAACAATTTCAGAATCTGGTAGAAGAACTCTCTAAAAATCACAAGTTTATTTTTTCAAAATTTCAAAATATAATGTACATGACTAGATTACAGTATTCTAAAATGGTAGGCATAAAGTACCCCTTCCATCTCCCTTGGTATTGCGAGGGTTAAATCAGGTAGTGTTAAGGAATCTGATTACGAAATGAGACACTAAAAGCACTATTGGGCAGAAAAATAACTGATGATGACCGAAGTAGAGAGGATATAAAATGAATACTGACTATAGCAAGAAAAGTATTAACGAAAAGAGGGGTTTGCTAACATCGACCATAAATTTAAGTGTTAGGAAGTATTTCTTGAAGGTATTTGTATGGTTTCCAAGATGGTGCTCGAAGCGGATGTAAAAATGAATGTGCGCAGTATAAAATACTGATCTCAAATATAAAGATTTGGTCTTGTCTGACTACCCCCTGAAGCAGATCTTAGGATCTCTTAACGGTGATATTTTTCCTCCTTCTTGCTCTTTAACATATAAATTGCAACATAAAAATAAATAAATGTTTAAGGGAACTAGTAACGACTAAATATTAATGTTGTTTCTGCTTATACATTTATTGTAGATTGAAATCCCTTTATATATTACAAATGTTTATATGTCGATGTGCAATGGACATAAAGAGATACAAATGAATTTCCTGACTAACATTATCGGTGAATTGCTCAAATCTGCCCCATTTATGGCTACGCTATCTAATATAAGTAACGTGAGATGCCTGGCATCATCTACGTCCCAAACACTAGAAGACACTACTATCAAAGATGATCTACAGTGGTGTGCAATCCCAGTGGAAATGAAACTTACATTATCACAGTTGTTCACCTTTATAGCCCTAAGAAGCCGAATCAATTAACAATATCACCGAATGTACTGCGTCCCTTGCGTCGGAGTGATGGTTCTCGGACACGGCTGCGTCGATGGAAGAACTCCAGCCACAAAATAAAAATCTCATTAAACACTAGGATGGCAGGAGGCGGTCCTCTGACTAGTATAATCTAATACTATCATCTCCTCTCTGTATTCTACAGACGAGAAACGTGAACTCCCAGCCACAATGACGGAATTCAGATAACGTCTCAACGTGAGTGTAGACAGGAGAAGTGCTCTCAATCACTGAACGCTGCGTACTTAACGACGATTCCCTACCCGAAGGCGAATTTCAGAGATGTATAAGTTAGCAACACCTTCGGTCACCTAAAGCAACCTCCCAGAGCCTTGTGGCACTATATCATGCAAATTAAGCCTTAGTGATTTTGCCAGCATCTGTCCTATCATGATAAACGAACCTTGCGACAGTATTTCACTGGTGACAGCTCCCCCCAGCTTAGAAATTATCCCCTTGAGTTCCACCGCTCGTCATCACAAGTCAGTTTTGGTATGATGCTTGATGAGAAGGTCTAGCCCTGGGATTGCACAGCAGCCTTCGCCTGCATCACCCATTACACTGCAAGTGTTGTCACTTTTGTCAATCTCCTAACGCACTGGCACAAGCCTTGTCGGCCCAGTCATAAACCTTACAAACACATTTCCTCTTTCTTCTCCTCCCACCTTCTGAGGAGGCAGTGCCGTCACAGGTGGTGCCGAATCTGCGTTCTTCGGTTATTTGGTAACCGTGATAGCGTTACGGAGATGTTTAATAAACTCAAGTGGCAGACTCTGCAAGAGAGGCGCTCTGCATCGCGGTGTAGATTGCTCGCCAGGTTTCGAGAGGGTGCGTTTCTGGATGGGGTATCGAATATATTGCTTCCCTCTACTTATACCTCCCGAGGAGATCACGAATGTAAAATTAGAGAGATTAGAGCGCGCACGGAGGCTTTCAGACAGTCGTTCTTCCCGCGAACCATACGCGACTGGAACAGGAAAAGCAGGTAATGACAGTGGCACGTAAAGTGCCCTCCGCCACACACCGTTGGGTGGCTTGCGGAGTATAAATGTAGATGCAGATGTAGATGTAGATGTAGATGTACTAAATGCGTCTGTACCATTTCAGTACTCAAAACATCTGCAATACAATCAGCCTTATTGATAGCTTTCTGTGTCACCTCCTAAGTATCTACAATAAAATTACTGTCGGTAGTTGCACTCTGCAAGACACAAATATCATCGTCACATGCGCTTCCCTGCACATCTGGTCCAGACTGCTGAAATTCGCAACCTCTGCACTTGGGTATCCCTACTAATTATGCAAACAACAAACGAGGAGAACAATACAGTACAACGACAAAGACACTTAATCTAAATCCGTTGTAACACTTACTGTAACTTAACTTTTCCGCTTGGGCATGTACTCATGACTACTACTTTACGTGCTTAAACGTAATGATCCACAATTATTACTCGAAATGAAATACATCCCCCATTCAAAACTGCGTAAATTACCATAAAACTCCGACTTCTGAACAAAACTCATCTTCCCCTCCTAAGAAGCTACACATGGTTAACACCTTATATCCTCCCAGACAATGAGCCACACCCATTGATGATAGGTAAAAATAATGTTCATATTTACACATCCTCAGAATAGAGTCTGAGTTTACTTGCCACATGTCATACATGAAAACAGAACAGAAAAGCTGGTAATAGGTGGACTGACTATACGTGATACTCGCAGGGGAAAGAAAAAGAACTGTCAATGCAATCACCCACTCCATAGTGATGCTGTCTGTCGACAAAACTGCAGCCCTGAGGTAGTCGAGAGTCATCGTCTCCCGGGAGGGTGGGTGGTAAGGTTCCTCCTTTCACTGAAATTTCGTGGTGACACACACTTCTGACATCAAAATGCACAAGTCACCTCATGGCAAGTGGCCGCACATAAGGCCTCCCCGGTTTGTCTGACAATCAGGTTCCAGGTGCTGTCTGTGGCTGACACTGTCGCTGAGCCGGATGCTCTCGCCTGTCCTGTTTCAGAGGAAACCACTCGGACTGCAAGGTTCGGACAATCGCAGTGGGTGGGATTATTGGCTGTTGGGAGCTCCAACGTTATGCGCGTTATGGGGCCCCTTAGGGCCTTGCTGACAACGAGGGTAAGAAAATCAACGTGCATGCCGTGTGCATACCTGGTGGAGTCATTCCAGATCTGGAAAGGGACCTCCCGGATGCCACGAAGAGCACAGGGTGCAGCAAACTGCAGGTGGTTGCTCACGTCGGTACCAATGATGTGTGTCACGCGATAGAACACTAAATCATTCGTGCGAAGCCAAAACATGGCGAAGCAGCGGGAGCGCGAGGCGGCGGGCGCAATAGATGCAGGAGCGACAGATGGGTGCGGACATGTAGCAGTTCCACTGGGGAGCGGATACTGAGCGGCTGCGAGCGATATGAAGCAAGGAAAGACCAGAGCGCGTGTTTGTGAGGGTGTGTGGCGCGCAACTTTCTCATCTGCGACTTAAACATACGCAAAAAGCATTCAGCCTCGCCATTTGACTAGGGGTGGAACGGGGCTGAGGTCAGATGGCGAATGCCATTAGCAGCACAGAACGCTTCAAACTCTGAGGATACAAATTGGGGGCCATTGTCGGAGACAATAACTTCAGGAAAGCCCTCAATGCAGAAAATAGTCGTCAAACCCCAAATAGTACTGGCAGATGTAGTAGAAGAGATGGGTAGAACAAACGGAAAGTTGCCGTACGCGTCAATGTCTATCAAACGGCTGTCGCAGAAACGACCCGCAAAATCAATATGAACTCGCTACCAAGGCGCAGTAGGAGTCGGCCACGCAAAGAAGCGCTGCCGGCGAGCAGATTGATGCTCCACGCAAGAGCGACAGTTAGCAAGCACATTCTCAATACGTTTATCAATGCCGACCCAAGTGCAGTGACGACGCGCTAATTGCTTTATCCGCACTATAAACCAATGACCAGCGTGCAGCAAGCGGAGAATCTCCGACTGCAACGAACGAGGTAAAACCACACAAGGCTGATCATTGTCAGTTCCTAACAAATAACACCGTGGTGTACAGACAAGTTGTGACATTACGCAAAGTAATGTCGAACATGTGGATCACGAATCTGCGTAGCATATGGAAGCCATTGAGCACGAATATACTGTAAAAGAACCTGCAAAGAAGCAACGGCGGCTGTCACGGGAGCAATGCGAGGAAAATCCACTGCAAAACCATCAGCTAATTCCTTATCTTGTGAATCAATAAACATGCATGACAATTTGGAAGAATCAAACACTTTGTCAGGACCGATAGGCAGACGAGACAAAGCATCAGCATTGCCATGCTAGACTGTGGACCGAAACAAAATTTCGTAAGTGCAGTTAGAGAGAAACAAAGACCAACGTTGCAACTTTTGTGCAGTATGGTCCGGAACTGGCTTTGACGGGTGGAACAACGACGTCAAAGGCTTATGGTCGGTGACCAAATAGAACTTGCGACCGTACAAAAATTCATGAAACTTTGTCACACCATATACAAGAGCTAAAGCCTCTTTCTCGATTTGAGAATAATTTTGCTGGACAGAATTGAAAACTTAGAGGCAAAAGGTATCGGGCTATCGACAGACTTAACGCGGAGTGAGAGAACCGCTCCGATGCCGTCAGAAGATGTGAGGGCGAGGGGTGGATACCCTGTTCGTTAATCATATGTGCTAAATACTGAATCTGAGTTGCAAAAAAGTTGCACTTACCCCTGTAACACTTTAGTCCTGCCTGCAAAAATACAATAAATAACTCACGCAAATTCTGCAAATGTTCGTCAGGGGTGCGACCTGATACCACTATATCGTACAGACAATTTGAGCAACCAGGGACAGTGGCCCACAACTGCTGCAAATAAGAATGAAAAATAGCAGGAGCCGAAGCACAACCGAACGGAAGGCGGTGAAACTTGAACAATCCAAGGTGGGTGTTGATCACAAAATAGCGCTGCGACTGTTCGTCGAGAGGAATCTGAAAGTATGCGTCCCGCAAGTCAATCGTGGAAAAGAATTTTCCCGCATCAAGCTTATCAAAGATATCTTCAGGACGCAGTAAGGGAAATGTAGCTACCACTGTCTGGGGATTTACTGTAGACTTAAAGTCATCACATATACGGAGACGACCGTTTGGTTTCTTTACACACATAGGCGAAGCATATGGCGAAGCGGAAACAGGTTCAATGACATCAGTGTCTTGCAAATTCTTAAGTTTAGAAGCTACGGCGTCGGGCAGTGCGTGCACTACTGGGCGCTCACGATGGAAAATAGACATGGCATTGTCTTTAATTACAACATGAGCTGCAAAGTCTGTTGCACAACCAAGGCCATCAGAAAAGAGTTCAGCAAAATCATCGCATAGTGCGGCAACACTGCCTGCATGGTCAATAGCGTTGATGCAAAGTACATTGTCCTGAATTGCGAGGCCAAAAAGTTCAAATGCGTCCATGCCAAAAATATTCGTACCATCACTAGAGCAGAGCACATGGAAAGACACTGTACGTGTCGTGGCACCATACGTTGCTAGCAAACTACACACGCCAAGCACTGAGATTTCCTGTCCAGTAAGTGTAGTCAGGGTGGAATGTGAAGGATGAAGCGGGAGTGATTAAAGCAAGTCTTACATCGATTCCTTCAGTAAAGAAACTGACGCACCAATGTCCAGCTGCATGCGAACAGAGCGAACACAAATGAGCAAAGTGACAAAAAGTTTCCTCGCAACGCGCTGAATGCGAGAGAAAGTGAATGGCAAAACTTGATTCACACGACGAGCTGTCGAAGCACGTGAAGCAAAAGGCTTTGAATAAATGGCATAACATCCATAGGCTGATGTGAATCATGATCATGGCGGTTGACGTTGCGGAGACGGCCACGCGAGACAATTCGTGAATTAGAGTTTCTCTTACTACACACAGCTTTCACATGTCCTTTCTTATTACAAAAATAACACAGTGCTTGGCGGGATGGGCAACCGTCCCGTGAGTGGGCACGAAAGCAGTTCTGACTTGATTTCAATTTCTTAGTGGGTGCCTGGTGTGAAATTTGTTTACTTGCGTGCGAGCGACGCGGCGTGGCTGGCCGTGCTGGCGGGTGGGAGGGCACGTCTTGTGCCGCGCTAACAGTACACATACCCGGGGGAACGTAGAAGTAGCCATGTCTAATGTATCTTGTCTGTCTAGCAAGTCCACTTCCTGCAAAGACGGGTTTTTAAATCTGAGGATTTGTTCGCGGATGCAGTGATACGCCACGTTCTGCTCAACAGTGCCTCTAATAATTACATCCGTATATGAGCGTCCACACGAGTAATTAAAGTCACAATCAGAAGTTAGTCCCCGAAGGCCCGCTAACGAAGCTTTATTCGACCGAGTAGAGCCACGCCGGAGGCGAAAGAATTTGTAGCGTGCAGCTACCACATTTATACTATCACGAAAGTGGGAGTTCCAAGCATCAATTACTTCATCGTAAGTTTTAGCTTCTGGGCGGGTGGTGGGAAACGATGTCACGAGCACACGCTACAACACAACACCCGCGTTGACAATGAAAAACGCAAGCCGCTCTGTACCTGGCATGTTGTAAGCTGCGCAGTGTGCCTCGAGCTGTACGATGTATTCTGGCCAGCGTTCAACGTCAGGATTGAAGGCACGAAATGGCGGTGCCGTCGCCGACGGCGTCGGTACAGGCGGTGGCGTCGGAGGCGCCGAAGTAGCTACAGTTTGTAGTGTGACCAGTCCATTTATGGCAGCAAGCAGCTGCGTCATTTGCTAAGCCTAAATACGTGCAACATTGGACAGCGAAGCCGGGCATATCACAAAAAGCTAACGAGTACCGAGTAAAAATGGAAATGAGAAGAGAGGAAAAAAATTGTAATCCTTGTTCGTCTCTAAGTATTGTACCCCGCCTGGAAGGCGGCGAGTAGGTCGGCTCCTGCAAACTGAAAGGTTGGCCGAATGAAGGAAGTGAGTAGGAGCAGGATAAGCTGAAAATCTCTCGGTACTGCTTTTGAAATGGTTTTACTTTATCACAGTATTAACTGAATACATATCTTCGCACTGAAGTGGGAAACCTTAGACCAGTCGTAAGTAGTACATAGTCTCAATAGCAAGCGAAATGTCCTGGCCGTCTGCTCTTGATCAAAATGGGAAGAATCTGACGCGGAGCTCATAGACCTCCACAGCACCGGCTAGAGGGAGCTGTCGTCGGTGTCTGTCGTAGTGCCAACTTAAAAACTTCCACCTACGCCGTGTCATCGTAGCTATCGATAACACAATCACAATTTTAATCAGTAGCCCAGAAAATTAGTGGTGGCACTGCAGATCGAATAACTGATATGAAGATACTGAGTCGAACTAGGGAAAACAAGAAACGTATAGCACGACTTCGTTTCATAGGGCATATCCTGAGGCACAAAGGAATTGCCAATTTGGTAATGGAGAGAAGTGTGTGTATGTGGGTGTTGGGGAGGGGGTGAGGTATTAAAATTGTAGAGGGAGACAAAGCCTTGAATACAGGTAGCAGGTTCAAACTGATACACATTGCACTAGCTGTGCAGCGCTGAAGAAGCTTGCACAGAATTGACTAGCTTGGGCAGCGGCATCAAAGCGGTCTTCAGACTGAACACCACAACAACAACACTGGAAAAGGGGGCGGGAGGGAGAAGTAGGCTTCTGGTCCACAAGTTTGCAAGTTCTTAACTGGGAAAACTCATGAGAAAGGTAGGTCTCGTGTGATTCAGCACCCTCAGATGTTGACATCGCAAAAGACGTTTCTGTATTGCTCTAAACTAACGGCGCTGCTGATTCTCTTAAGAGAAAAGCTATTTATCTCATACTATTGGCCGATGCAACGAACTGAGGTAGCGGTTCTTGTATTCTTTTGTTGTTGTAAACGGAAATGTCTCTGGTATGACGTTAAATCGTATACACATGTGGAGTGACCACTTTGAAAGCAACAATAGCAGCAACCTCTCTGGAAGGTGGATGAGCCAGTGGAAGTTGTGAGCTGTAACTGTTACCTTGCCTGCTTGCTAAGGTGGAAGGAAGATAGAGAATGTAAAGAAAATAGTTGCGATCCCCTACCACTTACCAGTAGGTAGTCAGATCAGTACTGTCAACTGAAATTAACCGAGCAGTGCTTGTTGATTCCTGTTGTAATTTCTTATTACTCCAGGTTGGTGTTCGAGAGAAACGTAAAGTTACAGATGTGGATCTAATGTGATTTTCATACCGCAAGTGCATAACGTGATCGGCCAATCGCATTATGCTGTGTAGTTAATTGACTATCGGATTTTGTTTGTGAAAGACTGCAGGTTAAGCGGTGCACCATAAAATAACTGATAATTGTTAATCAATTTTTGCATCACACCAATGGCAGACTGGCTCCACGTCAGCAATTTTGCATTTCTATCATGAATAGATGCACACAAAGCTGATAAAGACGTTAATACAAAGAGATATGTTTAGTTTGTTAAATTAATACATCTGACAGGTATTAATTTAAATAGACTTAAATATATTCATGGTTCTTACGAGCTAATAAGATAGATGCTCACATAGCGAAAGCTGAAGAGCAATGGACGATAAGAAACAGGAAGATATTTCCTAGCTGATCACAGAAAAAATGTGAATGCTTCTCTGTTCTTTATCATCATAGTAAGTATTACAAGTACTTATTAACATTTGTGGACTCTCTGCTTCACACACATTTCATAAACATAAAGAAAGAAAAATTTTCTTGGTGTCTTATATTGGCCTATGATACATTTGATTATGACACTCGCCATTACAAAAAAGGTCATTCAAGTAGTAAGTACAACAAAACTACTAGATTGGTGCATACAAGGAAAAACAATACACAAATTGACGTGTTTTAAATGAACAGCTTGACAAATCATTTTCATTCACTCGGGAGATATTTGTACAAGATACACTAACTTAAAATTTGAGAGGTATCATTATTCTGAGGATAGGAGGGTAACTCAGTTCAGTGACGTGTCTGCCCATGGGTATTGATGCTGCCACTGCTGGAGAGACGTCGGAGTTGGCTTGTATGGTGTCAATCGGTCGGTAACAACAGGCTGAGAGTGAGCTTTGGTTGTGCAGTTTGCAGTAGAGATGGACATCGCGGCACAGCCCATGCAGGAGCGTAGCCATGACATCCGTGTGAGCCTTGCCTAGCGCTGCCGGTTCAGCCGCATCGACGTCCGACGGGGCGCACGGTGTAGAGTCGTGCACAGAGGCCCGGCTCGCGTGCTGCGGCCGCAATGGACTGCAGCAGTCTCGGGCCGAGCGAGTCCCTCACGTCACCCCAAGGGCCGAGCAGTGTTGTTGCGATAGAACCTGCATGCGACAGGCTCAGCAGAGCTGCGCATGGAGACACAGCCCACGGGCTGTTGGTAGTACTGACCACAGTTGCAAGCTACGGCCTAAGATCGGTGAGTGGAGCAGTGTTTAGTGGAGTGGTGTCATTTCCTCATTTTTGTCGTAACGCACAAAATGAGTGAGGAAAGTAATATGGATTGCAGAAGAAGGAGCACATGAGAATAAAAAGGGAACTACAAGAAAAACTAATGAGTGGTGAGTAGAGAACCACGCATCCTGAAACGAATCTTAAAAGTTCAAATTGGATCGTGTTAAAGCCCATTGTGTATGGCGTTAGGAAAAACGTTCACTTTGTTTGCTGTTCGCTGTGCGGTGAAATTTACTCTCATGCTGAAGGGTCAAGTATCACATCACACATTTCTCGCCATACATGCATATCTAATAAACAAGGGTCTTGTGTGGACGAGAAACGACTTCCTAAATCTGCTCAGGAGATAACTGTCGATGAAAGTGTGGCTATGTGGGCACGAGACATAAGGTCGTACAGAACTATAAGAGATGAAGGTGTTACAGATCTTGTGCAGATGTTAGTTAACACTGCAAAGGCCATTATATCTCACCCCACAACTGTGTTGAGGTACATGGCAAAAATTGCTAAAAGCCTAGGACATATAATTATGCCTGAGGAAATTGCTGATATAACAGAAGGTGAATACTCAGCAACTACAGAAATGTGGACATCCAGCGCAAGAAGAAACAATTATATGACATGTACTGTCACCTGTTTTATTAACTGCACTCTAAGATCTCGCATTTTGTTTACAACTCAGTTTTCAGATGAACCAAAAACGGGCGGCAATATTCTAAGAGCATTATTTAGACGATTTATGTCTCTTGGTATCCACCACTCTACTTTGAAAGACATGCAGCACGCGACTGATCCAGGTACCAACATTGCCGTGGCACTGCGCGATATATTCGCGATTGATTTGTTCCTGCCGTATGCTAATTACAGGGCTAGGAAATAATTTTAATGTGGAGTATATATGCGTCAATTGTCCATACGTACGTGGTCTTTTGATGCCGCGAAAGAACATTTCACTTACGTAAAGAAAAGTGGTCTTCTTAATGCTCTTGTTACATAAATGAGCCAGTCTAACGATAGTCGATGAAATAAGCAGCTGACAATGTTAGAATATCTTTGTGCGAGAAGCTCTCTGAGAAGGGAGAAATATCCCGAAATGAAGGAAGTGATATCACGCTGATGAAAGTACTTTTCACGGTATGTTTGCTACTCTATTTCTGTAATTTTTATACGCAATCGTTTATTTTATAGCTTTTAAAACATAAGGATTTTTGTAGCTCTCCAAAGCGGCGTCCAAAAAATTAGAACTGGAGAAATCACGTGCTCTGCACCTTCTTTTGACATGGACAATGACAATGTTAAAGGATTTGAGTCAGGTGCCCTAGGACAGAGAAGCTTCTGAAATTGGACTTTTACATGAACGCATCAAATTATACTGAGAGGAAAAGCTATTGTCCAGAGATGCTGTGAGGTAGCAACTTTTCTCTGGCCACCATTCGTCATTTAAAAATGATATCTGAAGATAAGAGGCGTAAAGTCATGAAAAGGATACAACAGTTTCCCTTCTTCAATCCCAGAATACACTCTAATGACATTTCCTGTTACTGCATCTCCAATGGTCTTTTCTCTTTGTTCTCGCTAGTGGGTTCGAACGGAACTGACTTACCTTTCGATCTAGAAGTAGTTATCTCAATGTACTCTGCTCTTCTGGAAGTTGCAAAAATAACGTTTAATGTGAATCTTCCGGTTTTGGCGGCGCAAAGACTGTTCCATTAAGTTTCGGGTGTGCAGCCGCAAGAAATCTCCTTCATCTTTTAATGTTTCGGCTGTATAACGTTCAGCCATCTTCAGAGTGAGCCGCAAGACTGCCGCTCCAGTGCTCGCTTCGTCCCTTTATACTGTCGTACCTCGCGACTGCGCATGCGGCCACAGATGCAAATGCGCCAGAGACATTGGTCGGCGGCAGAGACGTGCATAATGCGCGAGTTGTATCTATGACTCCGCAGTTGATCTGTGTTGGCAAATCGATATGGCATTGTGACCTGCACTTTGACGACGTATTTGCGAGTTTATTACAGCAAGTGCTGGATTCCATGATTTATCAAGATTTAAACCACTATCTCTATTAATTAAATTCGTCGTCAAGCGAATTTCAATTACCTCCTTCACTATCGGGCCACAAAAGGATGATGTAGTTGCCAAAATTTCGACGTTGTCATACAACATACTGTGACCATTATCAATACAGTGCTCTGCCACTGCCGACTTGTTAGGTTGTAAAAGTCGTTGTTTGTCCGATGTATGAAAGTCCACATTCACATGGAATTTTGTAAACTCCAGATTTTCGGAGCAGCAAATCATCTTTGACGGAGACCACGAGCGCAGCTGTCTTGGGTGGAGGACGAAAAATCACTTTTACTTTGTGTCTGCTGAGAACGCGTCCTATTTTTGATGAGAGGCTACCCACATATGGCAGGAAGGGCATAGATTTAAAGGTTTCTTCATCTTCCTCTGCTTTCTTTGTGGCCTCTTTCGGTTTCATTTTCTGTGCCCTCTGTATTTGTTGTGGAGAGTACCCATTGTCTTCAAACAATCTTTGTAAGTGAAAAACTTCATCTTGCAGACTGCTTCCGTCAGAAATAATATGCGCTCTGTGAGTCAAAGTTCGGAAAACACTCATTGTCTGGGCAGGATGGTGGCAGCTTTTTGCACGTAAATATAGATCGGTGTGCGTCGGCTTCCTATACACTTCATGTTCCAAAGTACCATCCTCCCTGCGCCGAACTAAAACATCCAAGAATGGAAGGCATCCCTCCTTTTCAATTTCCATTATGAACTTTATTTGATCGTGGAGGGAGTTCCGATGTCTTAAGAAGTCTTGCAAGTTGTCTTCACCATGGGGCCAAACTACAAAGGTGTTATCAACATACCTCTAGAATACTGTGGGTTTCAAGTCAGTAGATTCAAGCGCCTTCTCCTCGAAGTCCTCCACAAATAAATTGGCCACCAGAGGGAATAAGGGACTACCCATGCGGACTCCGCCCGTCTGTTAAAAAAATTCGTTGTTAAATAAGAAATATGTGATGTCAGAACATGTTTAAATAAAGCTGAAATCTCTTTGTCAATACTTCTTTCAATACGTTGTAGAGCTTAGCCCATTTCCAGCTCTTTGCGCATCTGAAATCTGCAATTTAAGTCGGAGAAAGACATATCCATTACCTTCTGCAGCCTGTCTAGAAACAGAACGACCTTAGTTAGTGCAACCGGACCTTGTCTTGACCATTCGACGGAAATGCGAGCACCGCCAGAGGCATGTCAAAGCCACATATCTGTCCATCTAAACAGCCGTCTGCTCAGCCCCAGGACGAGAATGACGAAGTGGGCTCTCTCTATATCTGCTCTCCAGCTATTGTCTAATGACATACACTGCACAAATGCATTCCTGAATAGCGCAAATCTCTATCCTCCCCTGCATCTCCTACTCGACATGTAAACATTGTCTCCCCCAGCCAGCGAACCCGACGTCATTCATGCTGCGCTGACAATTTCCACTCACAAATCTTAATTACTCTCATATATAAAAGCCTATTCACCCCTATCAAAACTTACTTAATAATAAAAAAGCATTCTCCCTTTCTAAGCATAGATGAGTATGCATTTAGAACAAATATACAGACATAATTAAAAGCAGAAGTCATACATATGATTAAAAAGAAAAAAAAGACCTTAATTTGGATTATCCGACATTTATTTACATGTCCTATTGATACTGTCGTAGATGAGTTATGTCATCCACTCGCTCGCTTCTTCAACACACGCTTTCACAGAACTTGTTCTACATATATGCCACCGACCCCGTTATAATAATAATTTTGTACAGGCATTTACGCCCCCACATACAACCCAGCTCAATAGAACATAATAATTCCTTTTTCCACAGATAGTCATATTCGATGAACAAATAAACGTACTAAGTTACGCATACATGTAGTCAAATAAGCAAATACTTTTACCGACATAGACACTCCTCTCAATGAGGATAGGGTAGTTAACATTATATACTTAAGCAAAGACGAATGATAACAATATTCCGATGAGCACCTTGTCGTTTTAATAAAGATAGACTTCATTTACCTAAAGCTTACAAAATTAACATTATACATCAGAGCACCCTCAGTCGACCAAAGTCGCTCTCAGAACAGTTCAGCTAATTCGAGAGCCGTTTCCCCTTCGCAGACACCCGTCAGTCTTTCTGATCAGAGCCTGTTCCTGTTTCTACAGACATCTCCAGACTCACATATTAGAAGACCAAAAATATTTTCAATATAATATTATAAAATTCACCTCATACTCGTCTATATTAGGCACAATCCTAGTACTTTAGCGTGTTATAGACCTCTGACTAACTAGAATTCCTGCCTTTCACAGACATTAATACAGACTGATGCACGGCCTCTCACAGGAAACTATAACTTGCACCTTGAAAATCATATTCTTACAGTCGATAGCAAAACATTGAATGATTTTAAATAGAGGACAGCCACAACATAAGGAAACTAGAAGTGCCTGGTGGTGTTGTCACGACATTCCAAACTACCCCCCCAAAAGTGATTGACGGCCTCTACATTTAAACTCATATGTCACAATGACGCAATAGTTGATAACTCTGCGTTCCATTTCTAGTGATTGTTCATTTTGCACACAAGTACGAGATCACCATTTTCGGTGCAAGCAACCCAACTAGCGGTCCATCAACCAAAATGCCTCCCCCAACTGAAACAAGCCTTGTCACTCAGTCATTACGTGGTACCCAATGCTCGGATGCGATGGAAAAGACACCATCAAACTACTGTAATATTATCCATCACAGCTGATATCGCGAAAAATTTTACAGTAAGTCCAACATTGGATAATCATGTGACAGCATGTTTTCCCAATTTCAGTATCATAGCTAAACCATACCTCCTCTACTTTGCAAGTATCATTGCGATCATTGATACGTGACTGCTCAGTACGTCCATTCACACTTAATTCTCGAACACATAAAAACGATCAAAGCATACCAGACAACGATATACATATTTCTAAGACCTCGCTCATAGTACTCGATCTATCTCTCTGCATATGCAGTCACAGAGCAATCTCGCCCTCTTACGTTGAAAGAGCAACCTTACTCGCCATTCACCAGCCTACCCCGCAACATCGCTACCCAATAAATCCTCCACCGAGCAGATAAGTACAGCTACACTTCACCTCTCTGGACTGAATAGAGCTTTCCTAGTCCTAACCCCTCCAAGTGCACCACATTTCTCGAGATGTAACCCAGTCTTGGAGCTTAGCACACCATATCGATTTATAGTAACAGATCTCAAAATGCCTTAATTTAATAGCATACAGTTAAAAAGATCAAGAACGGAGTGATATTTATACGCTGCGTAGTTCAACACATTTTTACATAAATCATCCAACCTATCATGTGTAAAGTACTGTAGCTGCATACGATTAAAATGCAGGCTATGTCACGTGACTAAAGCATTCAGATAGAACACTGGGAAAAAATTGACCTTAGCAACTTGTCCTTCTCAAGAATAAATGAGACAACGTTTAAATCGTGCCTTGTTATCTATCTCAGTCGATCATCCCGTACATTCGCTGTTATCATTTAACTCAGATGTGGGTAAGTTTAGACGTGAATGATTCTCTGTCCTCCTGAAAAGCATCAAATACAGAATTCAACTCGGGAATATCACTGCTACCTCAGTAGACATACACTATAATACGAACTCAACGAGAAAAAATTGAGTATCTTCGTGATTCTGCTCGCTTTGATGTCATCGTTTTCCTACATTCCTCTTGTTGCCGCATACTTGACTCCATGTACAATTTGCCCCCTGCGAACCAGAAGATAAGCAAGCACGTCCTCATTTTGACCACATTTCGGTGTATATTAGGTTTGTTTATTAATCAGTTTTCGCATTTCTTTCGATTTTATGTCAGATCCATCCATGCGACCGTGACATAACATATCGTTCTGTTTTCTAAAATTGCCTGTAAATGTAACCTAGGCATATCCAGTCACCTGCAGATTCGGAGAGCGCTTGCTGTGTTTTCTGTATGTCTGTGTACATGCACGCCTCGCTGACGGCTCCGAGGACCCAGTCGCATTGGCTGGTGGACCAAACTTCGAGCATCGATTACTTGTCAGGACGAAATGCGTGCTTGGTCCACCTGCGAACCCTATCGCGGATACTGTGCGTGGTGGATCTGCCCCCAGACACAGCTCCGAATATACAGTACGCAGCAGATTCACACTCAAACGCTAACTCGGGTAATGTATACTGTGGATCTGCATTCGAATACAGCTTCCTACCTTGCGCGAGGAGGATCCACCTTCAAACATTACCCCGTGTACTGCATATTGTGAATCCACATCTGAACACCGCTTCGGATATAACTCGCTACAGATCCACATTCGAACGTTAACTCGAGTCTATCACCGGTCCTGGGAGCCTTCCGCGAGGCGTGCATGTACACAGACATACAGAAAACAGAGCAAGCGCTCTCCGAATGTGGAGGTGACTAGATGCGGCTGGGTTACATTTACAGGCAATTTTATAACACAGAACGATATGTTGTGTACCGGTCGCATGATTGGTTCTGACAGAAAATCGAAAGAAATGCGAAAACTGATTAGCACATACATATAAACTAACATAATATACACCAAAATGCAGTTGAAATGAGAACGTGCTTGCTTCTGGTTCGCAGGGGGCAATTTGTACATGGAGTCAAGTATGCGGCAGCAAGAGGAATGTAGGTAAACGATGACATTGAAGAGAGTGGAATCAGGAAGGTAGTCAATTATTTTCTCGTTGAGTTCGTATTATAGTGTATGTCTACTGCGGTAGCAGTGATATTCGCGAATTGAATACTGTATTTGATGCTTTTCAAGAGGACAGAGAATCATTCACGTCTAAACTTACCCACATCTGTGTTAAATGATAACAGAGAATGTACGGGATGATCGATTGAGATAGAGCTGTAACAAGGCACGATTTAAACGTTGTTTCAATTATTCTAGAGAAGGACAAGTTGCTGAGGGTCAAATTTTTCCAGTGTTCTATCTGGATGCTTTAGTCACGTGATATAGCCTGCATTTTAATCATATGCAGCTACAGTACTTTACACATGATAGGTTGGATGATTTATGTGAAAATGTGTTGAGAGAAATGAGGTGCACTTGGAGGGGTTAGGACTAGGAAAGCTCTATTCAGTCCAGAGAGGTGAAGTGTAGCTATTTTTGTCTGCTCGGTTGAGGATTAATTGGGTAGCGATGTTGCGGGGTAGGCTGGTGAATGGCGAGTAAGGTTGCTCTTTCAACGTAAGAGGGCGAGATTGCTCTGTGACTGCATATGCAGAGAGATAGATCGAGTACTATGCGCGAGGTCTTAGAAATATGTATATCGTTGTCTGGTATCCTTTGATCGTTTTTATGTGTTCGAGAATTAAGTGTGAATGGACGCACTGAGCAGTCACCTATCAATGATCGCAATGATACTTGCAAAGTAGAGGAGGTAAGGTTTAGCTATGATACTGAAATTAGGAAAACATGCTGTAACATGATTGGCCAGTATTGGACTTACTGTAAAATTTTTCGCGATATCAGCTGTGATGGATAATATAACAGTAGATCGGTGCTGTCTTATCCATCGCATCCGAGCATTGGGTACCACGTAATGACTGAGTGACAAGGCTTGTTTCAGTTGGGGGAGACATTTTGGTTGATGAACCGCTAGTTGGGTTGCTTGCACCAGAAATGGTGATCTCATACTTGTGTGCAAAATGAACAATCACTAGAAATGGATCGCAGAGTTATCAACTATTGCGTCATTGTGACATATGAGTTTAAATGTAGAGGCCGTCAATCACTTGTGAGGGGTAGTTTGGAAAGTCGTGACAACACCACCAGGCACTTCTAGTTTCCTTATGTTGTGGCTGTCCTTTAGTTAAAATCATTCAATGTTTTGCTATCGACTGTAAGAATATGATTTTCAAGGTGCAAGTTATAGTTTCCTGTGAGAGGCCGTGCATCAGTCTGTAGTAATGTCTGTGCAAGGCAGGAATTCTAGTTAGTCAGAGGTCTATGACACGCTAAAGTATTAGGACTGTGCTTAATATAGACGAGTATGAGGTGAATTTTATAATATTATATTAAAAATATTTTTGGTCTTCTAATATGTGAGTCTGGAGATGTCTGTAGAAACAGGAACAGGCTCTGATCAGAAAGACTGACGGGTGTCTGCGAAGGGGAAACGGCTCTCGAATTAGCTGAACTGTTCTGAGAGCGACTTTGGTCGACTGAGGGTGCTCTGATGTATAATGGTGATTTTGTACGCTATAGGTAAATGAATTCCATCTTTATTAAAACGACAAGGTGCTCATCGGAATATTGTTATCATTCGTCTTTGCTTAAGTATTTAATGTTAACTACCATATCCTCATTGAGAGGAATGTCTATGTCGGTAAAAGTATTTGCTTATTTGACTACATGTATGCGTAACTTAGTACGTTTAATTGTTCATCGAATATGACTATCTGTGGAAAAAGGAATTATTATGTTCTATTGAGCTGGGTTGTATGTGGGGGCGTAAATGCTTGTAGAAAATTATTATTATAACGGGGTCGGCAGCATATAAGTAGAACAAGTTCTGTGAAAGTGTGTGTTGAAGGAGCGAGCGAGTGGTTGACATAACTCATCTACGACTGTATCAATAGCACATGTAAATAAATGGCAGATAATCTAAATTGAGGTCTTATTTTTCTTTTTAATCATATGTATGACTTCTGCTGGGAATTATGTTTGTCTATTTGTTCTAAATGCATACTCATCTATGCTTAGAAAGGGAGAATGCTTTTTTATTATTAAGTGAGTTTTGATAGGAGTGAATAAGCTTTTATATATTTGAGTATTTTAGATTTGTGAGTGGAAATTGTCAGCGCCGCATGAATGACGTCGGGTTCGCTGGCTGGGGGACACAATGTTTACATGTCGAGTTGGAGATGCAGGGGAGGATAGAAATTTGCGCTATTCAGGAATGCATTTGTGCAGTGTATGTCATTACACAATAGCTGGAGAGCAGGTATAGAGAGAGTCCTCTTCGGCACGCTGGTCCTGGGGCTGAGCAGACGACTGTTTAGAAGGACAGATATGTGGCTTTGACATGCTGCCGGCGGCGCTCGCATTTCCGGCGAATGGTCAAGACAAGGTCCTGTTGCACTAACTGAGGTCGTTATGGTTCTAGACAGGCTGCAGAAGGTAATGGATATGTCTTTGTCCGACTTAATTGCAGATATCATATGCCCAAAGATCTGGAAATGGGATCAGGTGAACGATGTGTAGTGTGTGACTAAAGCCAAGTTGGAATTAGACTGTAGTATGCAGGTTCGTTAAAGGTCACACATATCGCACTGGGTGCAGCCATCTTGAATAATGGTAATTGCATAATCAACTGACGTGATGACAGAGTGCTCTGATGGTTGTGATAGAATCTAAACACAGTAGAACTTGGAGCCATTTTTGTTAGGTTAGCGAATTGTATGATCTTCTGCCAAAATTCAAACTCCCTACCAAAATCGGACATCTTGAATGAGGCCCCCTGTGGGTGGCGATGTGTAAAAACCCAGTTGGACTCCGGACCTCGTGGCGAACACACAAGCATGACATAAATAAAAAAATTACAATAAATAATATTAAATGATCAGAAATGATAATAAATAATAATAAATAACGGGAGCAGCTGTACGAATGCAGAGACCTGTTGGAGTGTATCGATCTGTAGGAGTTGACTTTGATGTCCTCTAGACGACCGAATAGCGAAGTAATAGCATGTGTTGGGCGGCTTTGGTGATCAAGTCAGAATTTGAGAAGATGATTGATTTGGGTTGGAGTGTTCGATGGGATGAAGATTGTTCGGTTGACTACTTCTGCACATTTGCTTCCTTTATTTAGTTGAGTGAAGATCGATTGTGGTGTGTTGGATACACGATTGTCTGTTCTCTAGACTTGGGGCAGACGTTAGTTGACGTCTAAATTATAGCGAAGATCTCGAATATGTTACACGACTGAGAGCGATATTCGAGAATGGAAATACCATTTTGCATATGTCTGTTTCTAGTCAGGCAGTGGTTTACAGCACGTTACACATAGATAATGTTTGGCGTTTATAGAGAATTAATATGAAGTATTTATCTTGGGAATTATGATGAACTATTGATCGGTAGGGTGTAGCCTAGTGCATGATATTGAGAAGTACAGCTAAAATGGTGTAATATTATGGAGAAAGTACATGTGTTCTTGCAGTCTATGAGTCTGAGGCAAACAGATAGGGGGGGGGGGGGGGGAGAGACAGTAAGGTGTTTGTGGTGAGGGGGGGACGATACCGAATTTGTAAAAAGAGTTCTGAGGGTGACTTAGGTCCACTCATGTAAGAGAGAACATTAGCTCTGAGTGTCAGGTCTGTAGAGAGTAAGAGCAGGTTGACGGTTCTTTCCTAGGATTGGGGGTCATTGCGGTATATAGAAGCTGTAGGAATAGGGTATTTTTTTCGCATGCTGTAGAGATATACTGGATAAGAGCACTGTTTTGTGTCAAATGTGTATATACTGTATTGTAAAGTTACTGTGGTTTACATTGTGTAGGGTTTGTATATATTGCACTGTAATGTTAATATTATTGATGTTATGTGATGAGTAGAGAGGAAGTCGTAAAGATGGTAGAGATATTTCCAGAGTAACAGCGGTCAAGAGAGTGTATTTCCGATACTTAGGTCATTGTGGAATGCCAATCAATTGAGACCGCGATCGTAAGAATTAACTGTAGGTATAATGACATCAACGACTTCGGTATTCGAGAGTGCAAATTGTGGTGTCACCGCCAGACACCACACTGGCTAGGTGGTAGCTTTAAATCGGCCGCGGTCCATTAGTACATGTCGGACCCGCATGTCGCCACTGTCAGGGATCGCAGACCGAGCGCCACCACAAGGCAGGTCTCGAGAGACTGACGAGCACTCGCCCCAGTTGTAAGTACGACGTAGCTAGCGATGCACGCTGACGAAGCCTCGCTCATTTGCAGAGCAGATAGTTAGAATAGCCTTCAGCTAAGTCAATGGCTACGACCTAGCAAGGCGCCATTAGCCTTACATAGCTTGTATCTAAAGGGTCTCACTTGTATCGTCAAGAGCGATGTATACAACAAGGATGGATTAAAGTTAAGTATTCCAGAAGCTACGTACTTTTCTTTATAGCATTCATTACGTATCCTGTTACAGACCTACCTCTTGCCTGCGTGAACTAAAAGCGTGCCTTTCGGCTACTTCCATGGCGTGGCTGTCTTGCTACGCCACAACACAAATATCAATTTTTGGTCACTTTGTTTCTAGTTACTCAGTGGTTTACAGGAAGCTGTATTTAGAAACATTTTGGTGTATTCTTGTAGTCTATGAGTCTGGAGATGTTTGTAGCAAAAAAGCTAGCAGGCAAGGAATAAGATGAGAAAGTAACGCATTTGGGTTGAGGGGAAGCGATCGCCGAATTTGCGGAACAGTTCTGAGAGGGACTTCCGTCCATTGATGTAGAAGGGCTGACTACCGCTGAGTGTCATGTGTGTAGAAAGGAAGAGCAGGTTCACAGTGCTTCCTTAGGATTGGAGACAATTGGGGCATGTAGTCGTTATTGTAAAGTTACTGTGGCTTACATTGTGTAGGGTTTGTATATAAAGGAGTGTAAAGTTACTATTGCTTATGTTATGGGATGACTAGAGGATGACCGTGTGTGTGTGTGTGTGTGTGTGTGTGTGTGTGTGTGTGTGTGTGTAGTGTGTAGATTGAGGGGGCTGTGGAGGTAATTTAGAGATCTCTGTAAAAGTAAGCTCAGCAAGCCTCAGAAAGAAAATCAGGATGGTACTTCGATAACGGGTCCTTAGGAAATTAGGCCAGTAAATTCGATAAGAAATAAGAATGATTAATCGGTTGTGCTGGGATGTAGGAGGATTGAGAAAATTTGTGTATGTTGAGAGCTGGAAAGGTAGGAGGCTAGGAGCGCATTCAGTAATATTTTCGTGAGCAAGTTCTGTTAGGGTAAGAATTTGAATTTACAAATAAGCTGAGAAAACACGAAAGGGAGCGTTAACTATTTCTGGGAGCACTATACAATTTCGGAGATGTTGACTGGGCTCTTTTTTTTCTGACTTGGATACTCATGTTCGCCGTGTAGGTGATATGAATTTCTCGGGTGTTAGGTGTGAATGCGGCTGTCATCAAGTCATGTTTGAGCAAATTGAGAGCTGTCGGATGTGTGACTTAGTGTGGGACAGGTTGATTGAACGCATCTGTTGAGTTATTTTGCCATGAGTTATTTGGACAGATTACGAGTACTGATGGTGTTTACAGTTATGTGTACTGCACTTTTTAGGAGCAGTTCGATATTGTGCACTGAAGTAAGGAGCTGTTTGCGTGTCTGCCGACTGTGCAACATGACACCAGGTACATCAGGGCGAGTGTTTTTTGTGATAGATATACTCGATGTCTAAAGAAAATGTACGTTAATTATTTGTGGGCCGATATAGAATATGAGAGAGTTCGAGTTGGTTCTTATTTCTTCTACTTGGAGGTTTTGTTAGATGGAATTGCTGAGGCAAGTAGCTACGAGAGCGCGAGGGATGTGATTGCAGCATATCTCCGTCTCTCAGCGGTTAACTACAGGTGGGTTGAGCGGTGTTCTCCGCTTAGGTACTGGTGGTGTGCTGTGGCCGTGTCCTAGACCGTGTGGATTGAACAAGAGTATTCGGGACATAGTTCAGCTTGAATATTTGCAGAAGAGTATGTCCGACGCGAGTATAAAGGTCCAGGTTGTCCAGGTTGCGACGTGGGCGGACTCGCGCTCGTGGTGTGTGAGAGAGGCAAAGCAGACGATTTTGAGTCATCACAGATGACTTAGGTTAGGGGCTTCGTTTGCCACAATTTTCTTGTGTTTTCACTTCAAGCCCAGGTGGGCGTGGCAATGGCGAATATTGATTCCATTTCTAGGTGGACGTGGCGCTTTTCTGCATCGGAGAGGTTAATTAATTGATCAATATAATTTAGTAGTCATGCGAACTTTGTTACATTCACTTGCGGAGGTACTAATTTAGCCGCGAGCGATGGCTCATGTGTAAGGACGTGTGCTTTCGCGACGATCTTGAATTGGGTAAACGCAGAATTAGGATTGAATATGACAGTTGGGTGGTCAATTAACTTAGCGAGGGACGTCGTGGCGAGCACATGTGCTGGACAACCTTTTGTGACGTCATTGCGGGATCCACCCTCTAGCGAACTTTGACGCCAAACGTATGGCAGGGCGTTCTTTGTCAACCAGATGCTGGATCAACCGACCTATCGTTATGAAGTCTGCAGGTTCCAACCTGTCCAGCGAATAGATTTGGCGCCAACTGGTCGGTGGGGGCGAACTCCACTGTCCACGAAAACATGTTTACATCGCTGGACCAGCGCAGGCCTGCGACGTGAGTCGGCGCCAATGGGCTGTGACGCGAACGGCCGCTGGACGGGTAGCAGACGCGGACGTATCCGACGGCCGTCACGTGAGGCGATCGCTCGCTTGCCGGTGGCGCGCGGTCTGGATCGGGTCGGCGGCGACCACATGAACTAATTCAGTTGGACTGGAGGCCTCGTGCCGACTGGACTGCGATCTATAAGATGTGTGCTAACTCTGTTGGAGAACAAGTGACGACGGTACTGTTTGAAATAAAGACTTCAGTCCTTTTCCCACGAATTCAAAGGAGGTGACTTACGTTAGTAAAAGTGCACTTTATTACTATTTGTCGCGATTTTCATAGCTTAGGAGTGAAACAATAAATGAGTGCGAAAAATTCAAACTTCGTAGGATGAGGTGAACTTAGGTTAGTGCACATAGCCCAATTGGTCTCTTTTTTTACGTAGGTGTAACAGATTATCGTGTTTGAAATTGAATTTGTGAGAGATTTTTTTTTATGTAAGGGAATACCCTTTCTTGCTGCCAAAATAAACCATCTTGAATAAATAATAATAAATCATTTTAAATGCTAATAAATAATAGTAAATGATAATAATAATAAATAGAAGAACGGATGTCAAGAGATTATGGAGTGTGAATTTGAACATGGCGCGATTTTCTATGGTAGTGGAGGTAGGCCTACAACATCAAATAATAATAAATGATAATAAATAATAATAAATAATAAATTGTAATAAATGATGAACGATAATGAATAATAATACAGACAAATATTGTTTTGCAGCCAATATCGTTTTGGAATTTGCATTTGGCGTGAATTTTTTCGTGGATGTAGGCGAGTAATAATAAATTATAATAAATGATAAAAAATGATAATGATTGATAATGAATTATAATAAATGATAATCAATGTTAATAAATGATGAGGAATAATAATAAAGAAAAGTAAGGTTTGGCATGCATTGTCATGTTGGAATTTGGATTTGACGCCAATTTCTTCTGGAGAGTTAGGTTAGCGGACGTTGCCCAATAGGCCATTTTTCCGTCAAAATTCAAAATTCCCGCCATTTCTTCCGGAGGTTAGGTTACTGGACATAGCACAATTGGCGTATTTTCCCGCCAAAATCGGCCATCCTGAACTACGGCACGCATTGTTGCCAAGTCTACATGCCGCCATCTTGGATGACGTCATCCCCGCCATCTTTAATAAATTTGGCAAAAGAAGAAAGTGGGGTGGAATGAACTTAGCTCTACTACTCATATTTACACATCCTCAGATCACAGTCTGAGTTTACTTGACACATGTCACACATGAAAACAGAACCGAAAAGCTGCTAAAAGGTGAAATGACTTGACGTCATACTCGCAGGTGAAAAAAAAAAAAACAGGCAGTGCACTCACCCACTGCACACTAATGCTGTGTGTCGACGAAAATGCAAACCTGAGGTAGTCGAGAGCCATCGTCTCCAGGCAGGGTGGCTTGTAAGGTTCCCCTGTCACTGATGATGATGTTAGGTTTGTGGGGCGCTCAACTGCGTGGTTATCAGCGCCCGTACAATTATCCAATCGTTGCTCAGTCCAATTTCGCCACTTTGCTGGATGATGATAAAATGATGAGGACAACACAAACACCCAGTCATCTCGAGGCAGGTGAAAATCCCTGACCCCGCCCTGTCACTGACACTTAGAGGTGACATACATTTCTGACATCAAAATGTGGAGCTCCAGGATGGATGACCTCTACACGTGGAGGTCTGAGTTGAGATGGTGGATTGTTGTCGGGATGATGATCCATGGCTGCCCATAAAACCCTCACTGTTAGTCATAAATTTTACTGAAGAACAAACTAGAACGTTCTGTGGTGCAACGACCTCCACAGTGTGTGCTGAATACAGCGAGTGTTAAGGAACTGATGCAACAGGTGGACATGGTCTCAAACGACTCCCTTCTATGGCTGAAGGCTGCTTGCACCTGATAGTTGGCCCACAGGCAGCAACATGCTAAGCTCACATCGCTGATCTTTAAACCAGCAGCAGTGGCTCACATTTAGTGGAGGCCAAATCCCATGATGGTTGCTTGTAGTCTCATGTCGCCTCGTCAAGCAGCATACACCTCTCCTCCAGTAGCTATCAGACTGTGACAGCTTTGACTGAAAATAATGGTAATTTATGTTGCGACAGAGCGTTCTTGCTTTGCAAATCACAGCTTGTAACCATCTAAACCATAAGAAGTCTGTTAATTGGATGTGTAGTAACCTGCCTACCAACGCCTTCGTGCTGCGTCGTCGTTATGGCGGTGCCAGCCCCTTTCCTGGAGCACAGTGTGGGAATCTGTCTGTGGCATTGCTGCATCTGACGTAATGGTGTTTGGTCGCCTCTGAGCTGGCCCACTCCCAAGATCTTTTGCAACAGCGATGGCAACTTCACAATTTTACTCAGTCGCACCGAAAAGTAGTGGTGGCACTGCAGATAAAATAACTGATAAGAAGATATTGTTGAGTCGGGCATATCCTAAGGCACCAAGGACTTGTCAGTTTGGTAATGGAGATAAGTGTGTATATGTGGGTGCTGGAGAGGGATTGGCGGGGGGGGGGGTGTTAAAATTGTAGAGGGAGACAGGGTCTTGAATACAGTGAGCAGGTTCAAACTGATGCACATTGCATTAGCTGTGTAGCGCTGAAGAGGCTTGCACAGAATAGACTAGCTTGGGCAGCTGCATCAAACCAGTTTTCAGGCTGAAGACCACAACAACAACATTGAGGAAGGGGGCGGGAGGGAGAGGTAGACTTCTGGTCCACAATTTTGCAAATTCTTTACTGGGAGAACTCATGAGTAAGGTAGAACTCTTGTGATTTAGCGCCCTCGGCTGTTGACACAGCAAAAGACGTTTCTATATCGCTTTAAATTAACGGCGCCACTCATTCTTGTACGAGGAAAGCTATTTATCTCACACTGATGTTCCCTATCCAACAATAGCAACAACCGCTCTCGGAGGTAGATGAGCAAGTGGAAGTTGTGAGCTGTAACTGTTACCTCGCCTGCTTGCGAAGGTGGACGGAAGATAGAGAACGTAAAGAAAATTGTCGTGATCACCTATCACTTACCAGCAGGTAGTCAGCTCAGTAATATCAATTGAAAATAACCGATCAGTGCTTGCTGATTCCTGTTATGATTTCCTATTTCTCCAGCGTGGTGTTCGAGAGAAACGCATTGATACAGATTTGGCTTCAATGTAATTTTCGTAAGTCAAATTCATAACGCGATCGGTCAATCGAATTACCCTTTGGAGTTAATTGAGTATCAGATTTCGTTTCTGAAAGACTGTACGTTCTTTGGTGCACCATAAAAGATCTGATAAATTGCTAACCAGTATTTGGGTCACACCAATGGCGCACGAGCAGCGCGTCAGCAGTTTTGCATTTCTTTCACGAATAGCTGCATACAAAGCTGATAAAGACATTAATACAAAGAAATATGTTTAGTTTGTTAAATTAATACAACTGAAAGATATTAAGTTAAATATACTCAAATACGAGAGGCATTTGAAAATTCCATGCAAAGTCTGACAGATGCCACCACCGGCGCCTTTAGAGGTCGTGTTTAGTTAGTAGCATCTTTGGAAAGGACGCACACCAAGTTTCAGTCAATTTGGTCTATTTGTTTGTGTTTGGCATTCGTGTAAATCAAGGAAGTTGAGTGATTGTCAAAAAATAGACGAAAAAGAATTTCGTGTGGTGATTAAACATTACTTTATGATAGGCAAAACACGTCAGGATACTAAAGAGAAGCTTAATAAAGTTTACGGTGACTCTGCGCCTTCAATTAAAATAGTTTACAAGTGATTTAAAAATTTTAGGAGTGGCCATATGGGCACAAGTGATGCTGAACGTTCTGGACGCCCTGAGGAGGCTACCACTCTAGAAATCATTGATAAAATCCATAATATGGTAATGGATGACAGAAGAGTTGAGGTGCGTGAGACTGCTAGTTCTGTGGGCATCTCGAATGAACGGGTACATAATATTTTGCGTGAAGATCTGGACATGAGAAAGCTATGCACAAGATGTGTTCCGCGATTGCTCACGCTTGACCAAAAATGGAATCGTGAGAAGTGTTACAAGGATGGTTTGCAGCTGTTCAGAAGTATCCGCAGCACTTTAAGCGTCGTTTCGTCACTATATATGAAACATGGATATATTACTATACTCCTCAGTCCAAACAACATTCTAAACAATGGGCTACCAAGGGAGAATCAGCACGAAAACAGGCGAAGACAATTCCTTTGGCCGGAAAGGTTATGGCGACTGTCTTTTGGGATTCGCAAGGGACAATCCTCATCGACTATCTGGGAAAGGGTAAAACTATTACAGGTGAATATTATTCATCGCTATTGGACCGTCCTTTTCCATCACGACAATGCAGGAGCATTCACCTCAGCAATTGTGGTCGCAAAGTTAATGGAAATTTGATTCCAACTCGTTTCACATCCCTCCCACCCTCAACTATTCTCCAGACTTGGCTCGCTCGAAGTGCTATTTGTTTCCCAATTTGAAGAAATGGCTGGCGGGACGAAGATTTTATTCAAACGATGATGTGATTTCAGCAATTATTAGCTATTTTGCAGGCTTAGACAATTCCTATTATTCTGAAGAGATAAACAAATTAGAAAAGCATTGGACGAAGTGTATAAGTCTAAAAGGAGACTACGCTGAAAAATAAAAACATTTACCCCAAACATGTAAGCAGTTTCTATTTTTGAACGGACTTTTCAAACGCCCATCGTATATTCATAGTTCTTAAGTGCTAACGAGATAGATGCATACATAGCGAAAACTGAAGAACAATTTTTGTCGTAACGCACAAAATGAGCTCGGAAAATAAACGTGGTCTGCAGAAGTAGGAGCACATTTCAAGAAAAAGGGTAGTAAAATAAAAATTAATCGGTGATGAGTAGAGAACTGCACAGCTTGAAGCGAATCTAAAAAGTTCAGTTTGGACCGTGTTAAAGCCTATATTGGATGGCGTTGGGAAAAACGTTCATTTTGTTTGCTGTTCCTGTGCTGTGAAATTTACTCTCATGCTGAAGGATCAAGTGGCACTTAACACATTTCTCGCCATCCATGCGCGTCTAATAAACAAGAGTCTTATGGGAACGAGAAACGACTTCCTAAACCTCCCCAGGAGATAACTGTCGATAAATGCGTGGCTATGTGTGCACGAGACGTGAGGTCGAACAGAACTATAAAAGGTGAAGGTCTTGTGGATCCTGTTCAGATGTTAATTGACACTGCAAAGGCCATTATCTCTCAACCCACAACTGTGTCGTGGAACATGGCACAAAGAGCTAAAACCCTCCAACATATAATTAGGCCTGAGGTAATTGCTCATATAACAGAAGGTGAATGGTCAGCAACTACAGATATGTAGACATCCAGTGCGAGAAGAAACAATTATCTGACATGTACTGTCCCTGTTTCATTGACTCGACTCTCAGATTTCGCATTTTGTTTACAACTCAGTTTCCATATGAACCAAAAACGGGCGGTAACATTCTAAGAGAATTGTTTAGATGATTTGTTTCTCTTGGTATCCACCACTGATGCAGATACCAACATAGTAGTTGTACTGCGGGATATATTCACGATTGACTTGTTCCTGTCGAATGCTAAATACAGGGCTACAAATTTATTTTAATGCTGAGTATATATGCGTCTATTGTCCATAGGTTCATGGTCATTTGCTTGCGGCGAAAGAACGCGTTATTTCCGTAAAGAAAAGTGATCTTCTTGATGATCTTGATATATCACTGAGCCAGTCTAACGATACTCGCTGGAATAAGCAGCTGACAATGTTAGAATATTTTTGTGCCAGAAGCTCTCTGAGAAGTGAGAAATAGCCCGAAATGAAGGAACTGATATCACGCTGATGAAAGAACATTTCACGGTATGTTTACTATTCTATTACTGGAATTCTTATAAGCAATTGATTATTTTATAGCTTTTAAAATATAAGGGTTTTTGTAGCTCTTCAAAGCGGCGTCCAAGAAATTAGAATTTCAGAAATCACCTGCACTACACCTTCTGTTGACATGGACGATGACAATGTTAAAGCATTTGAGTCAGGCCCCCCCAGGACAGAGAAGTTTCTGAAATCGGACTTTTACATCTACGACTCAAATTATACTTAGATTAAAAGCTATTTGTCCAGAGATACTGGGAGGTAGCAACATTCCTCTGGCCACCATTCGTCATTTACAAACCATATCTGAAGATAAGAGGCTTAAAGTCATGAAATGGATACAATTGCTTTCCTTCTTCATATTTCTCCATTCCCAAAATACACTCTAACGACATTTCCCATTACTGCAACTCCAACCATGTTCCCATTTGCTCTCGCTAGTGGGTTCGAACGGAACTGGCTTAGCTTTCGATCTAAAAATAATTAACTCAATGTACTCTGCTCTTCTGGAAGTTAAAAAAACAACAATTAATGTTCGGAAATAGGAGAGACGCTCAGTCCTATATGTTCCTCCACAACTGGTAAAATGTGAATCCTTGGGAATCCATGTTGTCCTAAATGAAAGTTTGAATTTTTGCCGTATATGCACTGAAATATGAATTTTGCTGCCCTCAGGTACAAAGAAGAGAGGAGTAATGAGCCCCACCCCATCAAAGAACAAATCTTGTTGAAGCACATAAATACTGCTACTCCACCTGCTGGATTTCTAGTTGTGCAATTTGAAGATGGGAGTGACACATTCTGGTAGCCTAAACTCGATGTCATTCAACGTCTGCATCGTACAAGCAGTAAATTATACAAGGATGAATTTGTAAACAGAATTAAATATCAGGGAGATGCAATAAACATTTTGAAGTTTTCTGGTGACACTGCAATTCTGTCAGAGACAGCAAAGACCTTAGAATAACAGTTGAATGGCATAGATAGTGCCCTGGAAAGGGATTATAAGATAACAATCAATGCAACTAAATGAAAGGTAATGTAACCTATTCGAATGGAACCTAGCAGTACCAACGGATTTTCCATCACGCGCACTACAAAAGGGGGTTGTAATATATGACCAACACAAATATATACGGATTTCGTAAATTTTCGTTGCCTTTTACGCACAGCATACATTTTAATGACATATTTATGTGTAAGAAGCGTCGTAAACCTGAAAATATGAATTTGACACATGTTCTAAAAATTCACATCAACTGACAAGACCTAAATTTTGGCGTTAAGTTTTACTGAAAAATTTAAAACAATTAAGGAATCTGGTAGAAGTGATCAAAAAATCAGAAATATATTTTTTCAAAATTTTAAAATATAATGTAAATAACTTGATTGCAGTATTCTGAAAAGGTAGGGATAAAGTACCCCTTCCCTATCCCATGGTATTGCGACAGTAAAATCAGGTAGTGTTAAGTGAATCTGATTACGAAATGAGACACTAAAAGCGCCATTGGACAGCGAAATAACTGATGATGGTCGAAGTAAAGAGGATACAAAATATAGGCTGACTATAGCAAGAAAAGTATTAATGAAAAAGAGGGATTTGCAAACATCGAATATAAATTTAAGTGTTAGGAAGCATTTCTGGAAGGTATTTGTATGGTTTCCAAGATGCTGCTCCAGGCGAGTGTAAAGATGAATGTACGCAATGGAAAATACTGAACGCAAAAATGAATATTTGGTCCTGTCTGACTACCCCAGATGCATATCTTAGGATGTCTTAACGGAGATATTATTTCCTCCTTCTTGCTCTTTAACATATAAATTACGACATAAAAATAAATGAATGATTAAGGAAACTAGTAACTAGCATGGTGTGACTACAGTGTAAGTGGTCCCCATCCAACAACAGCAACCACCTCTCTGGTAGGTGTATGAGCGAGTGGAAGTTCTGAGCTGTAACTGTTACCTTGCCTGCTTGCGAAGGTGGAAGGATGATAGAGAATGTAAAGAAAATAGTCATGATCACCTACCACTTACAAGCAGATAGACAGCTCAGTAATGTCTATACAAATTAACTGAGCAGTGCTTCTTGATTCGTGTTGTGATTTCATATTACTCCAGGATGGTGTTCGAGAGAAACACAATGTTACAGATGTGCCTCCAATGTTAATTTTATTAGGCAAGTGCATAACGCGATCGGTCAATCGCATCATGCTGTATTGTTAATTGAGTATCGGACTTCGTTTCTGAAAGACTGCAGTTTCGTTGGGGCACCATAAAACATCTGATAAATTTGCTAATCAGTATTTGGATCTCACCAATGGCGGACGGACTCCAAGTCAGCAGTTTTGCATATCTTTCACGAAAGCTGAACACAGAGCTGATAAAGACATTATACAAATAGTTTAGTTTGTTAAGTTAATACATCTGAAAGTTATTAATTTAAATGCACTTAAATATATTAATGGTTCTTAAGAGCTAACAAGATACACTACTGGCCATTAAAATTGCTGCACCAAGAAGATATGCAGATGATAAACGTGTTTTATTGGACAAATATATTATACTAGAACTGACATGTGATTACATTTTCAGGCAATTTGTGTATTTGGATCTTGAGAAATCAGCACCCAGAACAACCACCTCTAGCCGTAATGACGGCCTTGATACGCCTTGGCATTGTGTCAAACTGAGCTTGGTGGACGTATACAGGTACAACTGGCCTTGCAGCTTCAACACGATACCACAGTTAATCAAGAGTAGTGACTAGCGTATTGTGACGAGCCAGTTGCTCGGCCACCATTGACCAGACGTTTTCAATTGGAGAGAGATCTGTAGAATATGCTGGCCAGGGCAGCAGTCGAACATTTTCTGTATCCAGAACGGCCCATACAGGTCCTGCAACATGCAGTCGTGCATTATCCTGCTGAAATGTAAGGTTTCGCAAGGATCGAATGGTGGGTAGAGCGACGGGTCGTAAGGCATCTGAAATGGAACGTCCACTGTGCGAACAAGAGTTGACCGAGACGTGTAACCAATGGTACCCCATACCATCACGCCCAGTGATACGCCAGTATGGCGATGACGAATACACGCCTCCAATGTGCGTTCACCGCTATGTCGCCAAACACAGATGCGACCATCTTGATGATGTAAACAGAACCTGGATTCATCCGAAAAAACGACGTTTTGCCATTCGTGTACCCAGGTTCGTCGTTGAGTACACCATTGCAGGAGCTACTGTCTGTGATTCAGCGTCAAGTGTAACTGCAGCCATGGTCTCCGAGATGATGGTCCATGCTGCTGAAAACGTCGTCGAACTGTTCGTGCTGATGGTTGTTGTCTTGAGAACGTCCCAATTTGCTGACTCAGGGATCGAGACATGGCTGCACGATCCGTTACAGCCAAGTGGATAAGATGCCTGTCATCTCGACTGCTAGTGATACGAGGCCGTTGGGACCCAGCACGGCCTTCTGCATTACCCTCCCGAAACCACCGTCCCATATTCTGCCTACAGTCATTGGATCTCGACCAACGCGAGCAGCAATGTCGCGATACGATAAACCGCAATTGCCATAGGCTACAATCCTAGCTTTATCAAAGTCGGATACGTAATGGTACGCATTTCTCCTCCTTACACGAGGCATCACAACAACGTTCCACCAGGCAACGCCGGTCGACTGCTGTTTGTGTATGAGAAATCGGTTGGAAACTTTCCTCAAGTCAGAACGTTATGGTGTCGCCACCGGCGGACCTTGCGTGAATGCCTTGAAAAGGTAATCATTTGCATTTCACAGCACCTTCTTCCTGTCGTTTACATCTGTAGCACGTCATCTTTGTAGTGTAATAATTTTTATGGCCTGTAATGTAGATGCTTACACAGCGAAAGCGGAAGAACAAAGGACGATACGAAACATGAAGGCTTCCCCTAGCTGATCGCAAAAAAAATGCGAACGCTTCTCTTCTCTTTATCATCATAGTAAGTATTACATGTACTATTTAACACTTGTGCACTTTTTGGTAAACACATATTTCATAAACATAAAGAAAGAAAAATTTTCTTGGTGTCTTACGTTTGTCTACGATATATTTCACTACGACACTGGCCGTTACAAAAGTTGTCATACAAGTCGTAAGTACAACAAAACCCCAAGTTTGTTACATACAAGGAAAAACAATAGACAATTTCACATGTTTTAAATAAACAGTTCGACAAATCAATTACAGTGGCACGTGAGATATTTGTACAAGATACACCAACTTAAAATTTTAAAGGTATCAATGTTCTGAGGATATGAGGTTAATTCAGTTCAGGGACGTGTCTGCCCATGGTAAATGATGCAGCCACTGCTGGAGTGACTTCGCAGTTGGCTTTTATGATGTCAATCGGTCGGTGACAACCAGCTGAGTGTGAGCTCTGGTTGTGCAGTTTGCAGCAGAGGTGATCATCGAAGCGCGGCCCGTCCAAGACTGTGGCCATGACAGCCGTGCGAGCCTTGCGTCGCGCTGCCGGTTCGGGCAGGGCAGCCACATTGAGGTCCGCCGGCAGAGTCGGGCGAAGAGGATCGGCCCGCGAGCTGCGGCCGCACTGGACTACAGCAGTAACTGGCTGAGCGAGACCCTGACGTCATCCCACAAGCCGAGCAGTGCTGTTGCGAAAGGACCTGTATGCCACGGCCTCAGCAGAGTTGGCGTTGAGACCTCACTGCTCCACACTGAGCGAGTGCGTGACGTCACTGCACCAGTGCCGTGCGCAAGCACTGGTGTGCTGCACATACGACCTGTTGGTAGCACTGACCGCAGTTGCGAGCTACGGGCTACGAGCGGTGAGTGGAGAAGTGTTTAGTGGAGTGATGAGATTCCTTCACTTTTTTCGTAACACACAAAATGAGAGCGGGAGACTAAACGTGGTTTGCCGAAGAAGGAGCACATATCAAGAAAAAGGGAAGTAAAAGAAAAACTAGACAGTGGTGAGTAGAGAATCACACAGCCTGGAGTTCAGTTTGGGCCTTGTTAAAGTCTATTGTGGATGGCGTTAGGAAAAGCGTTCTTTTTCTTTGCTGTTCGCTGTGCTGTGAAATTTACTCTCATGCTGAAGGGTCAAGTGGCACTTCGTACATTTCTCGATATCCATGCGTATTTAATAAACAAAGGTCTCATGTGGACGAGAAACGACTTCCTAAACCAGCTCAGGAGATAACTGTCGATAACTGCGTTGCTATGTGTGCACGAGACGTAAGGTCTTACGGAACTATAAGAGGTGAAGGTCTTATGGACCTTTTTCAGACTTTAGTTGACACCGCAAAGGCCCTTATACTTCACCGCACAACTGTGTTGCAGTACATGGCAGTAAGTGTTAAAAGCCTACGACATATAATTGTGTCTGAGGTAATTGCTCATGTAACAGAAGGTGAATACTCAGCAATTGCAGATATGGGCACGTCCAGCGCGAGAAGAATCCGTTAGCTTCCATGTACTGTCTCCTGTTTCATTGACTGGACTCTCAGATCTCGCATTTTGTTTACAACCCAGTTTCCAAGTGAACCACAATCGGTCAGCAATATTCTAAGAGAATTGTTTAGATGATTAATGTCTCTTGGTATAAACGATTCTACTTTGAAAGACATACAGCACATGCCAGACTTAGTGGCCGAGCGGTTCTGGATGCTTCAGTCTGGAACCGCGCTACCGCTATGGACGCAGGTTCGAATCCTGCGTCAGACATGGATATGTGTGATGTCCTTAGGTTAGTTAGGTTTAAGTAGTTTTAAGTTCTAGGGGACTGATGACCTCACAAATTAAGTCCCATCGTCCTCAGAGCCATTTGAACCATACAGCACACGACTGATCAAGGAAGCAACATTGTCGTTGCACTGCGCGATTATTCACAACTGAATTGTTCCTGCCATATGCTAAATATAGGGCTATGAAATAATTTCGATACGGAGTATATATGCGTTAATTGCCTATACCTTCATGGTCTTTTGATTGCGGCGAAAGAACACATCATTTACTTAAAGAAAGTTGGTCTTTCTGATGCTCCTGATAGATCACTGAGCCAGTCTTAAGGTAGTCGCTGGAATAAGCAGCTGACAATGTTACAATGTCTTGTAGCGAAAAGCTCTCTGGGAAGGGAGAAATACCCGAACTAAAGGAACTGATATAATACTGACGAAAGAACTTTTTACGGTATGTGTGCTATTCTACTGCTGTAATTCTTATACGCAATCGTTTATTTTATAGCTTTTAAAACATAATAGGTTTTGTAGCACTTCAAAACGGCGTCCAAGCAATTAGAACTGGAGAAATCACCTACACTGCACCTTCTCTTGACATGGACGATGACAGTGTTAAAGCATTTGAGTCAGGCGCCCCAGTACAGAGAAACTTCTGACATTGGACTTTTAAATAAACGCCTTATATGAAAAGCTATTTATCCAGAGATACTGTGAGGTAGCAACTTTCCGTCTGGCCACCATTCGTCATTTAAAAATGATATCTGAAGATAAGAGGCGTAAAGTCATGAAAAGGATACAGTAGTTTCTTTTCCTCATACTTCTGCTATCCCACAATACACTCTCACGACATTTCCATTTACTGCAACTCCAACCGTCTATTCTGTTTTTTCTCGTTAGTGGGTTCGAACGGAAGTGGCTTACCTTTCGATCTAGAAATAGTTGTCTCAATGTACTCTGCTCTTCTTAGAGTTACATAAATAACATTTAATGTTCTGAGATTAAAAAGACGCTCATTCCTAAATGTTTCTCCATTACTGGTAACATGTCAATCCTTGGAAATTCATGTTGTCCTAAATCAGAGTATGAATTTTGGCCGTATATACACTGAAATTCGAATTTTGCTGTCGACCGGTAAAAAGAAGAGAGGAGTAATGAGACTGGACATGGAATTCATAGCCCCACCGCATCAAGGAACAAATCTTGCTGAAACACATAAATTCTGCTACTCCATCTCCTGGATTTCTAGTTGTGCAATGGAATGATGGGTGTGAGACATTCTGGTAGCCTACACTCGAAGTTATTCAAAAATGGTTCAAATGGCTCTGAGCACTATGGGACTTAACTTCTGAGGTCATCAGTCCCCTAGAACTTAGAACTACTTAAACCAAACTAACCTAAGAGGACAGCACACACATCCATGCCCGAGGGAAGTTATTCAACATCTGCACTTCACAAGCAGTAAAGCATGCAAGGATAAATTTGTAAACATAATTAAATATCAGGGAGAAGCAATAAACATTTTAAAGTTAACCGGTGACACTGCAGTTCTGTCAGTGGCAGCAAAGAAAATGGAATAACAGCTGAATGGAATAGATAGAGCCCTGAAAAGGGATTATAAGATAAACCTCTATTTTAAAGATATACGAGGGCCGTTCAGAAAGTAACCTGCGGTTGATTTAAAAAAAAAAAAATACACCAAGTTAAATAAAAATATTTTAACATATACATCTTACAACTACATCTTTGCACTATTTTTCTACATAGTCTCCATAGCGATTGAGGCACTTATCGTATCTCTTCACAAGCTTTGAAATTCCTTCTGCATAAAAATCACCCTCTTGTGCCTGGAGCCAGCCTGTGACCGCATCTTTGAGCTCTTCGTCGTCATCAAACCGCTGTGACCCGAGCCATTTCTTCAAATGCATGAAGAGGTGATAATCACTTGGCGCCAAGTCTGGGCTGTAAGGTGGATGGTTGATAACGTCCCACTTGAAGGACTCAAGAAGGGTCGTTGTTCTGCGAGCAGAGTGAGGACGGGCGTTATCGTACAAAAGAACGATACCGGAGGTCAGCATACCACGGCGTTTGTTCTGTATAGCCCGTCGTAACTTTTTTATTATTTCACAGTACACGTCTTGATTAATGGTCGTACCACGTTCCATGAATTCAACCAACAACACCCCTTTGGCATCCCAAAACACCGTTGCCATCAGTTTTCTGGCAGAAAAATCTTGTGAGGCTTTTCTTGGTTTGGTAGGCGAATTTGAATGTGCCCACATCTTTGATTGTTCTTTTGTCTCAGGGTTCACGTACTTAATCCAGGTTTCGTCACCGGTCACAATTCTGTTTAACAATGGTTCTCCTTCGTCCTCATAACGTGACAGAAAGTCTAATGCAGAGGCCATTCTTTGAGTTTTGTGGTGGTCGGTAAGAATTTTGGGCACCCATCGTGCACAGAACTTAGGGTAACCCAATCTTGCTGTCACTATCTCGTACAAGAGAGTCTTAGAAATCTGTGGAAAACCAGTAGACAACTCCGACATTGAGAAACGTCGATTTTCACGAACTTCTGCATCAACTGTCTGAACGAGTTCGTCAGTCACCAATGATGGTCTACCACTCCTCTCTTCATCATGAACGTTTTCTCGTCCACTTTTAAATAAACGTACCCATTCACGGACAACTCCTTCACTCTTAACTCTTGGTCCGTACACGGCACAAAGCTCACGATGAATAGCTGCTGCAGAATATCCTTTGGCTGTAAAAAACCTTATGACAGCACGCACTTCACATTTGGCGGGGTTTTCTATTGCAGCACACATTTCAAACTGCCACAAAAACTAAACTAGCGCAGGTACGACGTTCACTCGACCACGGCTTGATGCCGACTGACCTGTTGAGTGCGTGAACGCACAGATGGCGTCGCTACTCCCCCCACAACCCGCACTGCGACCAATCGGAGGTTACTTTCTGAACCGTCTATTTTAAAGATATATTTATGCGTAAGAAGTGTCCTAAACCTGAAAATATGAATATGACACATGTTCTGAAAATTCACTGACAAGACCTAAATTTTTCGTTAAGTTTTACTGAAAAATTTTAAACAATTACGGAATCTGGTAGAAGAATTCATTAAGAAGCACAAATATTTTTTTTCAGAATTTTAAAATATAATGTACCTGACTAGATTACTGTATTCTGGAAAGGTAGGCGTAAAGTACCCCTTCCGTCTCCCTTGGTATTGCGAGGGTTAAACCAGGTAGTGTTAAGGGAATCTGATTACAAAATGAGACCCTAAAAGGACTATTGGGCAGCAAAATAACTGATGATGGCCGAAGTAGAGAGGATACAAAATGAAGACTGATTATAGCAAGAAAAGTATTAATGAAAAAGAGGGATTTTCTAACATCGAATATGAATTTAAGTGTTAGGAAGTATTCCTGGAAGGTATTTGTATGGTTTCCAAGACGCTGCTCCAGGCGGGTGTAAAAAAGAACGTGCGGACTGGAAAATACTGAACGCGCAAATGAAGATTTGGCCCTGTCTGACTACCCCCTGAAGCAGATCATAGGATCTCTTAACGGTGATATTATTGCCTCCTTCTTGCTCTTTAACATATAAATTACAAAATAAAAATAAATGAATGCGTAAGGGAACTAGTAACTACTAAATATTAATGTTTCTGCTTACACATTTATTGTAGATTAAAACATCTTTACTTATTACAAATGTTTATATGTCGATTTTCAATTGACATAAAGAGATACAAATGAATTTCCTGACTAATAATATTGATCAACTGACCAAATCTGCCCCTTTTTATGGGTACTCGATCTAATACAAACAATGCGAGACGACTGACATCATCTAAGATGACACTAGAAGATACTATTTACAAAGAAGATCTACAGTGGTGTGCAACCTCAGTGGAAGTGAATCACTGGGGTTCAGCTTTATAGCCCTAATATGCCGAAGCAATCAATATCACCGAATGTACAGCGTCCGGTGCGTCGGATTGATGGTTCGCGTTCACGTCTGCAACGATGGAGGAACTCCAGCCACAAAATAAAAAATTCATTGAAACGCTAGGACGGCAGAGGGCTGTCCACTGACTAGTATCATCTAATAATATGTTCTCCTCTCTGTGTTCTACAGACAAGAAACGCGAACTCCCATTGTTCTTCCATCGTCGCAGACATGTACATGAGCCATTACGCCGACGCCGATTATCACATTCGGTGATAGAGATTGTTTCGGCATATTAAGGCTATAAAGCTGAGCAGCTGTAATCACGTAAGTTTCACTTCCACTGAGGTTGCACACCACTGTATATCATCTTTGAAAGTAGTGTCTTCTAGTGTTTGGGACGTAGATAATATCAGTCCCTATGCGGAACTCTGCTGAGCCGCTGCCATACAGGTGCTTTCGCAACAGCAGTGCTCGGCCCTTGGTGTGACATTAGGGACTCGCTCGGTCCGAGACTGCAGTAGTCCAGTGCAGGCGCACTACTCTGCACCGTGCGGCGCGTCGGACCTCGATGCGGCTGCCCCGGTTGAACCGGCAGCGCGAGGCAAGTCTCGCACGGCTCACATGGCTACGGTCCTGGACGGGCATCGCGTCAATGCCCACCTCTGCTGCGAAGTGCAGAACCAGATCTCGCACTTAGCCAGTCGTCACCGACCGATTGACATCATACAAGCCAACTGCGAAGTCACTCCACCAGTGGCTGCATCAATTCCCACGGGCAGACACGTCACTGAAATGACTTAACCTCTTATCCTCAGAACATTGATACGTCTCAAACATTAAGTTAGTGTATCTTTTAGAAATTTCTCCCATGCCAATGTAAACGATTTGCAAACTGTTTATTTAAAACATATCAAATTGTGTACAGTTTTTTTCTTGTATACACCAAACTTGTAACTTTGTTGTACAGACTATTTGAATGACTGCTCATGTAACGGTCAGTATTGTAGTCAAATGTGTCGTAGGAAAATGTAAGACACCAAGAAAATTTATCTTTCTTTATGTTTATGAAATATGTGCGTACCAGAAAGTTCAAAAATGTTAATAAGTACATGTAATACTTTGTACAGTAATGAAGAACAGAGAAGCCTTCACATTTTTTCTGCAATCAGCTAGGAGATGCCTTCCTGTTTCGTATTGTCCTTTGTTCTTCAGCTTTCGCTATGTATGGACCTATTTTGTTAGCTCTTGTTGTCGTTGTTTTGCTCTTCAGTCCAGAAACTGGTTTGCTGCAGCTCTTCATGCTACTCCATCCTGTGCAGGCTTCCTCATCTCCCAGCACCTATTGCAACCTACATCCTTCTGAATCTGTTTGGTGTATTCATCTCTTGGTCTCCCTCTACGATATTTATCCTCCACGCTGCCCTCCAATACTATATTGGCGATCCCTTGATGCCTCAGAATATGCCCTACCAACTGATCCCTTCTTCTAGTCAAGTTGTGCCACAAATTTTCTCTCCTCTTTCATTCTATTCAGTACCTCCTCGTTAGTTATGTGATCTACCCATCTAATCTTCAGCATTATTCTGTAGCACCACATTTCGAAAGCTTCTATTCTCTTCTTGTCTAAACTATTTATCGTCCACATTTCACTTCCATTAATGACTACACTCCATACAAATACTTTCAGAAACGGCTTCCTGACACTTAAATCTATACTCGATGTTAACAAATTTCTCTTCTTCATAAACGCTTTCCTTGCCACAGCCAGTCTGCATTTTATATCCTCTCTACTTCGACCATCATCAGTTATTTTGCTCCCCGAATAGCAAAACTCCTTTACTACTTTAAGTCTCTCATTTCCTAATCTAATTCCCGCAGAATCACCCGATTTAATTGGACTGCATTCAATTATCATCGTTTTGCTTCTGTTGATGTTCATCTTATATCTTCCTTTCAAGTAACTGTGCATTCCGTTCAGCTGCTGTTCAAGGTACTTTGCTGTCTCTGACAGAATTACAATGTCATCGGTGAACCTCAAAGTTTTTATTTCTTCTCCATATACAGATTGAATAACATCGGGGACAGGCTAAAACCCTGTCTCACTCCTTCCCAACCACTGCTTCCCTTTCATGCCCCTCGACTCTTATAACTGCTATCTGGTTTCTGTACAAATTGTAAATAGCCTTTCGCTCCCTGTATTTTTCCTCAGTTACCTGCAGAATTTGAAAGAGAGTATTCCAGTCAACATTGTCAATAGCTTTCTCTAAGTCTACAAATGCTAGAAACGTAAGTTTGCCTTTGCTTAATCTTTATTCTAAGGTAAGTCGTAGGGTCAGTATTACCTCACGTGTTGCAACAATTCTACGGAATCCAAACTGAATTTCACCGAGGTCGGCTTCTAACAGTTCTTCCATTCGCTTGTAAAGAATTCGTGATAGTATTTTGCAGCCGTGGTTTATTAAACTGATAGTTCGGTAATTTTCACATCTGTCAACACCTGATTTCTTTTGGGATTGGAATTATTATATTTTTCTGGAAGTCTGAGGGTATTTCGGCTGTCTCATACATCTTGCTCATTAGATGGTAGAGTTTTGTTAGGCTTGGTTCTCCCAAGGCTGTCATTAGTTCTAATGGGATGTTGTCTACTCCTGGGACCTTGTTTCGACTCGTGTCTTTCAGAGCTCTGTCAAACTCTTCACGCAGTATCATATCTCCTATTTCATTTTCATGTACATCCTCTTCCATTTGTATAATATTGTCCTCAAGAACATCGCCCTTATATAGATCCTCTATATATTCCTTCCACCTTTCTGCTTTCCCTTCTTTGCTCATTACTGGATTTCCATCTGAGGGTTTGATATTCATGCAAGTCGTTCTCTTTTCTCCAAAGATCTCTTTAATTTTCCTGTAGGCAGTATCTAACTTACCCCTACTGATATGCGCCTCTACATAATTACATTTGCCCTGTAGCCATCTCTGATTAGTCATTTTGCAGTACCAGTCGATCTCATTCTTTAGACGTATGTATTCTTTTTTGCCTGCTTCATGTAATGCGTTTTTGTATTTTCTCCTGTCATCAATCATATGATATACCAAACTGACGAGTCTTTGATGCCTCAGTATATGCCCTATTAAACGAAGTTGTGCCACAAATTTCTTGTCTTCCACAGTTCGACTCAGTATCTTCTTATCTGTTATTCGATCTGCAGTGCCACCACTACTTTTCGGCGCTACTGAGTAAAATTGTGATGTTGCCATCGCTGTTGCAAAACATCTTGGGAGTGGGCCTGCTCAGAGCCGACCAAACACCATTACGTCAGATGCAGCAATGCCACTGGCAGATTCCCACAATGTGCTAAATGAAAGGCCATAACGACGACGCAGCAGAAAGGCGTTGGTAAGCCAGTAACTACACATCCAATAAACAGACTTTCTATGGTCTACATGGTTACAAGCTATGATTTGCAAAGCAAGAACACTCTGTCCCAACATAAATCACCATTATTTTCAGTCAAAGGTGTCTCAGTCTGGTAGCTACTATTTAAGAGGAGAGGAGTATGTCGCTCCAGAAGGCGACATGAGGCTACAAGCAGCCACCATGGGATTTGGCCTCCACTAACTGTGGGCCCCTGCTGCTGGTTTTAAGATCAGTGCTGTGAGTTTAGCATCTTCCAGCCTGTGGGCCAACTACGAGGTGCAATCAGCCTTCAGCCATAGAAGGAAGTCGTTTGAGATCATGGTCACCTTTTGCATCAGTTCCTTAACACCCGCTGTCTTCAGCACACACTATGGAGGACGCTGCACCACAGAATGTTCTGGTTTGTTCTTCTGTAAAATGTATGACTAACAGTGAAGTTTTTATAAGCAGCCATCTATCAGCATCCCGACAACAATCCACCACCTCAACTCAGACCTCCACGTGTAGAGGTCATCCATCCTGGACCTCCACATTTTGATGTCAGAAGTGTGTGTCACGTCTAAATTTCAGTGACAGGAGAACCTTACCAGCCACCCTTCCTGGAGACGATAACTCTCAACTACCTCAGGTTTGCAGTTTCGTCGACACACAGCATCAGTGTGCTGTAGGTGAGTGCACTGTCTGTTGTATTTTTTTCCCCTGCGAGTATCACGCCGAGTCAGTGCACCTTTCAGCAGATTTTCAGTTCTGTTTTAATTTGTTTCATCTGTCAAGTAAACTCAGACTGTGTTCTGAGTATGTGTAAATACGAGCGTTATTTTATGCTATTATCAATGAGTGTGGCTCCTTGTCTGGAAGTGTATAAGGTGTTAACCATGCGTAACTTCTTAAGAGGGGAAGATGAGTTTTGTCTAGAAGTCGGAGTTTTGTGGTAGTGTTCGTCGTTTTTAGTGGGCAATGTATTTCATTTTGAGCAAGAAGTGTGGCTCACTACGTTTAAGCATGACTAGCCGCTCAGGTGGAGAAGTTACAGTAAGTGTTAGGATAGAATTAGATGAAGTGTCCTTGTCGTCGTGTAACACCATAGTTCTAAAGCTGTATGGATTTATTTTGCCTTTTGCTTTGGTTTAATGTTATAACATTGAGTATCTGTAAACGTGTTTCATTGAATAGATAACACAAAATTGTATACTCCTTTCTTTGTAAAAACTTTGATGTCAGGGTTTGATTCTGTGCAATGTAGTGTATCTGTCATTTAAATACTTTGTTTCATTTGGAGGGAATAAAACTTACTGTATATAATTGGAATTTGTTTAAATAATATTGTTTAGAACTACCTATATGTGCAAATGTCCGGTTTTAATTAATATGTTTGGTTACTGTTATGTAAACTGCTGATCCTCACTTAGGGTTCTTAGTCATTTTATATGTAAAACGTCTTGTTGTTCCCCTCGGGAATGGAACTGTGTCGCGCGCAAAATGTGGTTGGCCTAGGTAGAAAAGGTGGAGCCAAGAGTCAGTCGGGGGCGAGGTACCAAACTGTTCACTGCCTGTGTAACAGTTGTATATTGTGCTGGTTCCGAGAGAGGCTTTTCCTGCCGCTTACCAATACCTCGGATGGATGGATAAATAGCTGGAACGATTCTGGAATTGGTATCCATCATCGCCATCAAGAAGGGACAGAGTCCAGCAATTCTGCCTGCAAATCCACACCACATTGCGCAATCACTGTAACGGAATGCTATAATAATGTACAGTGAAGGATCAGCTTATTGGGTGATTTAGTGTGCACAAATATAAGGTAACTTATAACTGAATTTATGTACCTACCTTGATCTTTTCCCTATCATAACACCTCTCAGGTTCCTCTCCATTTGAACTATGCCTACCGAGTGTCCTATTTTGTGGAAAAAATTAAAGCCTCAAAGTTAGACAGTTAATTACATAATGTTGTTTGATCTTTGATGAAAAGGGAATATTCAGATTTATTGTGGATTTAGTGAAATTGTGGTAGGTAGTAAACGTAGTTTTGTGAAGTTTCAAACTCACTTATTTAATCTTTTACTTGAAAGTAGAAGACTGTGGCAATAAAGACAATTTGCTGTTTCTTTTATAAATTAACGTTCTCAAAATTGAGGCTTATAAAGTTTTGCTTAGTTAATGATCATAGTGCTACATGTAGTAAATTTTATAAAAGGTGAGTCAGTGTCTTGCAATTTGTCAACATTGTGTGGAAAACTGCAACAGTAGAAAATTATTTGTTCATGATTGCTAAGTGTTAGTCTCTCTTGTGTATTGGAAGTGCATATTAATAGTATAACAGGATCCACAGTTTGTCTATTGTGCTAATGCTAGGTAACAAGTAACGGGAAGACCACTATTTATCAAAACCATAATTTCTTTATTCAAAAGATAGTGGAGAAGCAACCTATTAGTGGCTTCCAATTAACTTTCATTTTAAATAGTGAAGTATTTAACTGAGAGAGACTTAACCTATGTCCAATTTATGATGCTGCAGTGAATGTTAATAGTAATGTTATAAAGACTATTCAGTTTGAACAAGGCCTGAAAGTAATAGTGTGTTTCGGTATCTGTTATATTTTTGCAAATAGTTTGTGCTGCTCTAGCTGTTAGCTTCATTCTTACCGTAAACATATTTATGTGTCAGAGTTCATTGCACTCACGTGTGACAAAGTATAGATTGTGTTTATCCGTTAAAGTTACCAATAACTATTTTCTTGAACAAGACTGTTAATCATTATCTTGCCTAATTAGGCTGGCAACCGTTTTCTCTATCCGTCAAACAGTGCAGATAAACAAAAATTTTGTTTGCTACAGTTCAAATATTTACGTAATTCTGACTTTCATTTCCGATAAGCCATCCCCGTTAGGTACAACTCGGTCAACACTACAAAATTCCTCTCAGAGGGTAACACTGCTCTGTTGCTTTATACCATAATTGTTTTAACTAGATAGTTATATTTCACGACCGGCCTCCTACTTTAAGGTTATGGTATAGCAGTAGCAGACGGTAGTGTTTTAGTCGTACTGTTTTGTTCTCGTCGTCTGTTGTTTGCATAATTAGTGAGGTATACCCTGGCGGAGAGGTTGCGAATTTCTGAAGCCTGGACCAGATGTAGAGAAAGGTGCATGTGCCGATGATCTTTGTGTCTTGCAGAGTGCAACTGCCGATAGTAATATTGTTGTAGATACTTAGGAGGTGACACAGAAAGCTATCAATAAGGCTGATTGTATTGCAGATGTTTTGGGTACTGAAATGGTACAGACGTAATTAGTATTTACGAAGTCCGCAATTCGGCACCATATTTGACGGCACTGCCTCCTCAGAATGTACGAGGAAATGTGTTTGTAAGGTTTATGATCGGGCCGACAAGGCTTGTGCCAGTGGATCAGGAGATTTACAAAAGTTACAACACTTGCAGTGTAATGCGTGATGCGCTGCGCAATCCCAGGGTTAGACTTTTTCATCAAGCACCATGCCAAAACTGACTTTCGATGACGAGCGGTGGAACCCGGGAGGATAATGTTGACGCTGGGGGAAGCTGTCACCAGTGATATACTGTCGCAGGGTTCGTTTATCATGATAGGACAAATGCGGGCAAAATCACTAATGCTTAATTTGCATGATATAGTGCACAAGGCACTGGAAAGTAGCTTTAGGTGACCGAAGGTGTTGCTAACTTATACGACTCTGGACTTCGTCTCCGAATAGGAAATCGTCGTTGAGTACGCAGCGTTCAGTGATTGAGAGCACTTCTCCTGTCTGTACTAATGCTGAGTCGTTATCTGAATTCCGTCCTTGTGGGTGGGAAATCGCATTTCTTGTCTGTAGAATACAGAAAGAAGAAGGTAGTATTAGATTATTCTAGTCAAAGGACCGCCTTCTGCTGTCCTACTGTTTAATGAGTTTTTATTTTGTGGCTGGAGTTTGTATCTCTTAATGTCAATTGCACATCGACATATAAATATTTGTAATAAATAAAGGTGTTTTAATCTACTATAAATGTATAAGCAGAAACAACATTTATAATTTAGTAGTTACTAGTTCCCTTAATCATTCATTTATTTTTGTGTCGTAATTTATATGTTGAAGAGCAAGAAGGAGTAAATAATATCACCGTTAAGAGATCCTAAGATCAGCTTCACAGGGTAGCCAGACAGGGCAAAATCTTTATATTAGCTTTCAGTATTTTCCATTGCGCACATTCATTTCTACACTCACATTTCAGTACCAAAAACATCTTCAATACTATCAGCCTTATTGATAGCTTTCTTTGTCACCTCCTAAGTATCTACAACAAAATTACTGTCGGCAGTTGCACTCTGCAAGACACCAAAATCATCGGCACATGCACTTCCCTGCACATCTGGTCCAGGCTGCAGAAATTCGCAACTTCTCAGCCAGGGGATCCCGCCACCAACCATGCAAACAACAAACGAGGAGAACAAAACAGTATGACTACAAGGACACTTAATCTAATTCTATCCTAACACTTACAGTTACATAACTTCTCCACTTGAGCGGCTACTCATGACTACTACATCATGTGCTTAAACGTAGTGAGCCACATTTATTGCTCAAAATGAAATACATTGCCCATTAAAAACGACGAAAACTACAACAAAACTCCAACTTCTCGACAAAAACCACCTTCCCCTCCTAAGAAGCTATGCATGGTTAACACATTATACACTTCAAGACTATGAGTCCCATTCATTGATGATAGGCAAAAATAACGCTCATATTTACACATCCTCAAAACACAGTCTGAGTTTACTTGACACATGTCACACATGAAAACAGACCTGAAAAGTTACTAAAAGGTGCAATGACGTGACGTGATACTCGCAGGGAAAAAAATAAATAAATAAAACAGTCAGTGCAGACACGCGCTGCACACTGATGCTGTGTGTCGATGAAACTGCAACGATGAGGAAATCGGGAGTCATCGTCTCCACGTAGGTTGGCTGGTAAGGTTCCTCTTTCACTGATATTTACAGGTGACACATACTTCTGACATCAAAATGTAGAGGTCAGAATGGGTGACCTCTACATTTGGAGGTCTGAGTTGAGGTGGTGGATTGTTGTCGGGGTGATGATCGGTGGCTGTTCATAAAAACTTCACTGTTGGTCATACATTTTACTGATGAACAAACTAGAACATTTTGTGGTGCAACGTCCTCCATAGTGGGTGCAGAAGACAGTGAGTGTTAAGGAACTGACGCAACAGGTGGCCGTGGTCTCAAACGACTGCCCTCTATAGCGGAAAGCTGGTTGCACCTGGTAGTTGCCCCACTGGCTGGAAGATGCTAGGCCCACACAACTAATCATAAAACCAGCAACAGGGGCCCACAGGTAGTAGAGGCCACATCTCGTGGTGGCTGCGTGAGCATCACGTCGCCTCGAGGAGTGGAATACACGCCTTCTCGTAAATAGTAGCTACCAGACTGAGACAGCTTTGACTGAAAGTAACGGTAATTCACGTTGAGACAGAGCGCTCTTGCTTCGCAAATCACAGCTTGCAACCATGTAGACCTAAAGAAGTCTGTTGATTGGATGTGTAGTAACTGCCCTAATAACGCCTTTCTGCTGTGTCGTCGTTACGGCGGTGTCACCCACTTTCCTGGAGCACAATATGGGAATCTGCATCGGACGAAATGGTGTTTGGTCTGATGACCTTAGTAGTTAAGCCACATAAGATTTCACACACATTTGAACATTTGAACTAAACTCTGCTCTACTCACCGGTCACAGCCCTAACTCACAGCTGCCGTCAGCGCTACCAACAGCACGTAGGCCGCAGCACGCCAGCGCTTCCGCACGTCACTGATACAGTGACGTCACAGCCTCGCTCAGTGCGGAGCAGTGAGGTCGCGACCCGTGGGCTGCGTCTCCATACACGACTCTGCTTCTTAGCCCGTGGCATACAAGTTGTTTCGCAACCGCACTGCTCGGCCCTTGGGGTGACGTCAGGGACTCGCTCGGCCGGAGACTGCTGTAGCCCAGTGCGGCTGCATGACTCTGCACCGCGCGGCGCGTCGGACCTCCATGCGACTGCCCCAGCTAAGCCAGCTGCGCTAGGCAAGGCTCGCACGGCTGTGACGGCTACACTCCTGGACGGGACGTGCTTCGATGCCCACCTCTGCTGCAAAGTGCACAACCAGAGCTCATTCTCAGTCGGTTGTCACCGTCCGATTGACATCATACAAGCCAACTACGACGTCACTCCAGCAGTGGCTGAATCAATTCCCACAGACAGACACATCCCTAAACTGACTTAACCTTGTTGTACACGACTTGAATGACTACTCATGTAACAGCCATTATCGTAGTCAAATATATTGCAGGGAAATGTAAGACACCAAGAAAATTTTTCTTTCTTTATGTTTATGAAATATGTTTGTCCCAGAAAGTCCACAATGTAAATAAGTACATGTAATACTTTCTACGACATTGAAGAACAGAGAAGCTTTCATATTGTATCTGTGATTGGTTAGGAGATGTCTTTCTGTTTCGTATCGTCCTATGTTCTTCAGCTTTCGCTGTGTATACATCCATCTTGTTAGCTCTTAAGTACCATGAATATACGAGGGGCGTTTGAAAAGACCGTGAAAAAATAAAAACTGCTTACATCTTTGGGGTAAACCTTTAATTTTTCAACATAGTCTCCTTTTAGACTTATGCACTTCGTCCAAAGATGTTCTAATTGGTTGATCCCTTCCGAATAATAGGAATTGTCTAAGTCTGCAATATAGCTAATTGTTGCTGCAATCACCTCCTCGTTTGAATAAAATCTTTGCCTCGCCAGACATTTCTTCAAATTGGGGAACAAATAGTAGTCCAAGGGAGCCATGTCTGGAGAATAGTGTGTTATGGTAAATGAGATGGAATCATATTCCCATTAATTTTGCCACCAGAACTGCTTAGGTTTGTCCTGGTGCATTGTCATGATGGGAAAGAACGGTCCTATAAAAATGAATAATATTCACCTGTAATAGTTTTCCCCTTTTCCAGATAGTCGATGAGGATTATCCCTGGCGAATCCCGAAAAACAGTCGTCATAACCTTTCTGGCCGGAGGAATGATCTTCGCCTTTTTTCATGCAGATTCTCCCTTGGTAACCCATTGTTTACATTGTTGTTTGGTGTCAGGAGTATAGTAACGTATCCATGTTTCATCCACAGTAACGAAATGACGCTCAAAGTCCTGCGGATCCTTCTGGACAGCTGCAAACCATCCTTGCAACATTACACACGATTCCGTTTTTGGTCAAGCGTTAGCAATCGCGGAACACATCTTGCAGATAGCTTTGTCCTGTCCAAATGTTCATGCAAAATATTTTATACCCGTTCATTCGAGACGCCCATGGCACTAGCAGTCTCACGATCTATAACTGTTCTGTCATCCATCAATATATCATGGATTTTATCAATGACTTCTGGAGTCGTAAACTCCACAGGGCATCCAGAACGTTCAGTATCACTTGTGCCCATATGGCCACTCCTAAAATTGTGAAATCACTTATAAACTGTTCTAAGCGAAGGCGCAGAATCAACATAATGTTAATCAAGCTTCTCATTAGTCTCCTGAGGCGTTTTGCCTTTCATAAAGAAGTGTTTAATCACCATAGGAAATTCTTTTTCGTCCATTTTTTGACAGTCACTCGACTTCCTTGACTGACACGAATGCCAAAAACAAAGAAATAGACCAATATGACTGAAACGTGGTGTGCGATCTTTCCAAAGATGCTACTAACCAAACATGAACTCGATAGGCGCCGGTGGTGGCACCTCTCGGATTTTTCATAGACTTTTCAAACGCCCCCCTATTTTAGTATATTTAAATTAATACTTTTCAGATGTATTAATTTAACAAACTAAACATATCTCTTTGTGTTAATGTCTTTATCAGCTTTGTATACACCTATTCGTGAAAGAAATGCAAAACTGCTGAGGCCAGCCGCGGTCGCAGAACGGTTCTAGGCGCTTCAGTCCGGGACCGCGCGATTGCTACTGTCGCAAGTTCGAATCCTGCTTCGGGCATGGATGTGTGTGATGTCCTTAGGTTAGTTAGCTTTAAGTAGTTCTGAGTTCTAGGGGCTGATGACCTCAGATGTTAAGTCCCATAGTGCTCAGAACCATTTGAACCAATTTGAAACTGCTGACGTGGAGCCCGTCCGCCATTAGTGTGATCCAAATACTGATTAGTAATTTATCAGATCTTATATGGTGAACCAAAGGAGCTACAATAATTATGAAACGAAGTCCGACTCTATTAACTATGCAGCATAATTCGATAGACCGACCGCGTTATGCACTTGCCTTATGAAAATAACATCGGTGCCACATCTCAAACTTTGGGGTTTTCTCGAACACAAACTTGGAGTAAAAGGAAATCACAACAGGAATCAACAAGCACTGCTCAGTTAATTTCAATTGACAATACTGAGCTGACAACCTGCTGGTAAGTGGTAGGTGATCACTATTTTCTTTATACTCTCTATCTTCCCGCTCTTGAAAGATCACTGAGCCATTCTAACGATACTCCCTGGAATAAGCAGCTGACAATGTTAGAATGTCTTTGTGCAAGAAGCTCTCTGAGAAGGGAGAAATAGCTCGAAATGAAGGTACTGATATCACGCTGATGAATGAAATTTTCACGGTATGTATGCTATTCGATTACTGTAATTCTTATACGCAATCGTCTCTTTTATAGCTCTTAAAACATAAGGGTTTTTGTAGCTCTTCAAAGCGGCGTCCAAGGAATTAGAACTGGGGAAATCACATACACTGCACCTTCTGTTGACATGGACAATGACAATGTTAAAGCATTTGAGTCAGGCCTCCGGGACAGAGAAGTTTCTGAAATCGGACTTTTACATTAACGCCTCAAATTATTCTTAGATGTAAAGCTATTTGTCCAGAGATGCTGTGAGGTAGCCACTTTCCTCTGGCGACAATTCGTCATTTAAAAATGATATCTGACGATAAATGGCGTAAAGTCACGACAGGATATACTTCTCCAATCCCAGACAACACTCAAACGACATTATCCTTTACTGCGTCTCCAACTGTCTTTTCTCTTTGTTCTCGCTAGTGGGTTCGAATGGAAGTGGCTTACCTTTCGATCTAGAAATAGTAATCTCAATGTACTCTGCTGTTCTGGAATTTACAAAAATTACATTTAATTTTCTGAAGTAGGAAAGATGCTTATTCCTACATGTTCCTCCACAACTGGTAACCTGTAAATTCTTGGGAATCCATGCTGTCCTAAATTAAAGTTTGAATTTTTACCGTGTATGTGCTGAACTATCAATTTTGATGTCCTGCGACAAAAAGAAGAGAGGAGTAATAAGACTGGACATGTATTTCAGAGCCCCACCCCATCAAAAAAAATATTTTTGAAGCACATAAATTATGCTACATCATCCGGTGGATTTCTAGTTGTGCAATGAGAAGATGGGAGTCAGACATTCAGGTAGCCTACACTCGATGTAATTCAACATCTACACCGAACAAGCAGTAAAGTATACAAGGATAAATTTGTAAACAGAATTAAATATTAGGCAGAAGCAATAGACATTTGGAAGATTATCGGTGAAACTGCAATTCTGTCAGAGACAGCAAAGAACTTAGAATAACAGTTGAATGGAATAGATATTGCCCTGGAAAAGGATAATAATATAATCCCCAATGGAACTAAATAAAAGGCAATGGAACATATTCGAATTAAACCTAGCAGTACCAACGGATTTTAAATAACGTGTACTACAAAAAGGGGCGTAATATATGACCAACACAAAAATATACCTATTTCGTTTATTTTCGTTGTCTTTTACGCACAACAGGATATAAAATGAAGAATGACTATAGCAAGAAAAGTGTTAATGGGAAAGAGGGATTTCGTGATATCGAATATAAATTTAAGTGTTAGGAAGTATTACTGGAAGGTATTTGTATGGTTTCCGAGATGCTGCTCCAGGCGGGTGTAAAACAGAATGTGCACAATGGAAAATACTGATCGCGAAAGTAAAGATTTGGCCCTGTCTGACTACCACCTGAAGCAGATCTTAGGATGTCTTAACGGTGATATTATTTTCTGTTTCTTGCTCTTTAACATATAAATGGAAATGAATGGAAATGAGCGTTTGGCGTCATTGGCCCGGAGGCCCCTCGCGTGGCAGGTCCGGCCGCCATATCGCAGGTCTTATTACATTCGGCGCCACATTGGGCGACCTGCACGCCGGATGGGGATGAAATGATGATGAACACAACACAACACCCAGTCCCTGAGCGGAGAAAATCTCCGACCCAGCCGGGAATCGAACACGGGCCCAGAGGACGGCAATCCGTCACGCTGACCACTCAGCTACTGGGGCGGACAACATATAGATTACAACATAAAAATAAATGAATGATTAAGGGAACTGGTAAGTATTAATTATTAGTGTTTTTTCTGCTTATACAATTACTGTAGATTAAAACCCCTTTATATAATACAATTTCCTGACTAATATTATTGATCAACTGCACAAATCTGCCCCTTTTTATGGCTACGCGATCTAAAATAAATAACGCGAGATGACTGATATCATCTACGTCCCAAACACTAGAAGACACAACTTTCAAAGATGATCGACAGTTGTGTGCCTCAGTAGAAATGAAACTTATGTGATAACAGCTGTTCAGCTTTTTAGCAGCAATAAGCCGAAGCAATTAGCAATATCACCGAATGTACTGCGTCCCGTGCGTCGGAGATATGGTTCTCGTATACGTCTGCGACGATGGAAGAACTCTAGCCACAAAATAAAAAACTTATCCAAACACTAGAACGACAGAAGGCGGACCTCTGACTAGTATAATCTAATACTATCTTCTCCTCTCTGTATTCTACAGACAATAAACGCAAACTCCCAGCCACAAGGACGGAATTCAGATAACGTCTCAACGTGAGTATTGACTGGAGAAGTGCTCTCAATCACTGAGCACTGCGTAGCCAACAACGATTCCCTACCCATAGCCGAAGTGCAGAATCGTATAAGTTAGCAGCACCTTCTGTCACCTAAAGCAGCTTCCCAGTGCTTTGCGGCACTAGATCATGCAAATTAAGTATTAGTGATTTTGCCCTCATTTGTCCTATCACGATAAACGAACCTTGCAGCAGTATTTCACTGGTGACAGCTTCCCCCAGCTTGAACATTATACCCCTGAGTTCCACCGCGTGTCATCGAAAGTCAGTTTCGGCATGATGCATGATGAGAAAGTCTAGCCCTTGGATTCATCAGCAGCCTTCGACTGCATCACGCATTACACTGCAAGTGTTGTCACTTTCGTCAATCTCCTGATCCACTGGCAGACGCCTTGTCGACCCGATCATTAAGCTTACAAACACATTTTATCTTTCTTCTCCTCCCACGTTCTGAGGAGGCAGGGCTATCACAGATGTTGCCGAATCTGCTGCCTTCGGAAGTACTAAATGTGTCTGTACCATTTCAGTACCCGCAACATCTGCGTTACAATCAGCCTTACTGATAGCTTTCTGTGCAACCTCCAAAGTATCTACAGCAAAATTACTGTTGGCAGTTGCACTCTGCATGACACAAAGATCATCGGCACATGCACTTCACTGCACATCTGGTCCAGGCTGCAGAAATTCGCAAGCTCTCCGCTAGGGTATACCTCACTAATTACGCAAACAACAAACGAGGAGAACAAAACAGTACGACGACAGGGACACTTATTCTAATTCCATTCTAACACTTACTGTAACTTAACTTCTCCGTTTGAGCATCTACACATGACCACAACGTTCCTTGCTTAATCGTTGTGAACCAGATTTATTAACGAAATGAAATACATTCCCCATTCAAAACGGCGTAAACTACCACAAAATTCCGACTTCTAAGCAAAACTCATCATCCCCTCCGAAGAGGCAACGCATGGTTAACACCTTATATCTTTCCAGACAATGAGCCACACACATTGATGATAGGGAAAAATAACGTTCATATTTACACAACCACAGAACACAGTCTGAGTTTACTTGACACATGTCACACATGAAAACAGACCTGGCAAGCTGCTAAAAGGTGCACTGACTCGACATGATACTCGCAGGGGGTAAAATAGAACAGTTAGTGCACTTACTCACTGCATACTTGGCTTCAAAAGGCTCTGAGCACTATGGCACTTAACTTCTGAGGTCATCAGTCCCCGAGAACTTAGAACTACTTAAACCTAACTAACCTACGGACATCACACACATCCATGCCCGGGGCAGGATTCGAAACTGCAACCATAGCGGTCGCGCGGCTCCAGACTGAACCGCCCAGAGCCGCTAGGCCACTCGCCACTCGGCCGGCCCACTGCACACTGATGCTGTGTGTCGACGAAACTGGAACCCTCAGGTAGTCGAGAGTCATTGTCTCCAGGTAGGGTGGCTGGTAATGTTCCTCTGTCACTGGTAATGTTCCTCTGTGGTGACACACACTTCTAACATCAAAATGTAGAGGTCGCCCCAGGGCGAAGCTTGCGGCAGAAGACTTTCAAAGAGGCCGCTCGTTAGGCCTCCCCGGTTTGTCTGGTTCCAGATGCTGTCTGTGGCAGACGCTGTTGCTGAGCCGGATGCTGTCACCTGTCCTGTTTCAGAGGATACCACTCAGCCTGCAAGATCCGGGAAATCGCAGTAAGTGGGATTATTGGTAGTTGGAAACTCCAACGTTAGGCGCGTTAAGGGGTCCCTTAGGGCCTTGCTGACAAGAAGGGTAAGAAAACCAATGTGCATTCCGTGTGCATACCGGGTGGAGTCATTCCAGATGTGGAAAAGGTCGTCCCGGATGCCACGAAGAGCACAGGGTGGAGCCAACTGCAGGTGGTTGCTCACGTCGGTACCATTGATGTGTGGCACTTGCGATCAGGAGAGATTCTCACAGGTTTCTAGCAGCTAACAGAAGTGGTAATGGCTGCCAGTCTTGCTTGCAAGATGAAAGCAGAGCTCACCATTTGCAGTATAGCCGACAGGACCGATTGCGGACCTCTGGTACAGAGCTGAACACAGGAAGAACGTAGATACAGGAACTGTAAATTGTCGTAGCTGTGTTGGGATTGTACCACAGCTCCAAGAGCTAATAGAAATCACTGATTCTCAAATCGTTATAGGCACTAAAATCTGGCTAAAGTCGTATATAAGCTCAGCCGAAATATTTGCGAAGAACCTAACGGTGTGCTGCCCGCGGTGGCCGAGTCGTTCTAGGTATTTCAGTCTGTTAATGCGAGACCACTACGGTCGCAGGTTCAAATCCTGCCTCGGGCATGTGTGTGTGTAATGTCCTTAGGTTAGTTAGGTTTAAGTAGTTCTAAGTTCTAAGGGACTGATAACCTCTGATGTTAAGTCCCATAGATCTCAGAGCCGTTTTTGAACCCAGCGGTGTTCCGAAAAGATTCTCAGAAGTAGTTAAACTTGTCGCGAAATAGAAGTAGATACTTCCTGTGAGTTAGTCTGGGCAGAGGTCATTGTTAGCAACCGGAATAAAATAATAATGGGATCCTTTTACTGGCCTCCCAGTTCAGATGATACAGTTGCTGAAAGGTTCAAAGAAAACTTGAGCTTGATTTCAAACACGTACCCGACTCATACGATAATAGTTGGTGGTGACTTTAATTTACCCTCGATATGTTGGCGAAAAGACATGTTTAATTCCGCAAGTACAATATCATCCGAAATTTTGCTAAACGCATTCTCTGAAAATTGTTTGGAGCAGTTAGTTCATGAGCCCACGCGAATAGTAAACGGTTGTGAAAACACACTTTACCTCTTAGCAACAAATAATCCTGAGTTAATAACGAGCATCAATACCGATATAAGGATTACTGAACACAGGGTGGTCGTAGTGAGACTGAATATTGTAATCCCCAAATCGTGGAAAAATGAGCGAAAAATATACCTATACAAAAAAGCAGATTGAAATTCACTTGACGCCTACCTGAGAGACAATCTCCACTCATTCCAAATTATTAATATGAGTGTAGGCCAGATGTGGCTTAAATTCAAAGAAATAGTATCGGCAGAAATTGAGAGATTTATACCAAATAAACAAACAAATAACGGAGCTGATCCTCCTCGGTATACAAAACGGGTTAGAACACTGTTGCACGAAGGAACTCTTCAAACTTCGGTTACACGATAAATCGGTCTAATCTAAAAGCCGTATATTGAAATAAATACCTAGGTATTACAATTACGAACAACTCTAATCGGAAAGAGCACATAGAAAATGTTATGGGGAAGGCTAAGGAAAGGCTGCGTTTTATTGGCAGGACACTTAAAAATGCAACAAAGCTACTAAGGACACTACGCTACGAGAGGATACTACGCTTGTCTGTCCTCATTTAGAATACCGCTGCACAGTGTGGGATCCTTACCAGATAGGACTGACGGAGTACATCGAAAAAGTTCAAAGAAAGGCAGCACGTTTTGAATTATCACGAAATATGGGAGAGAGTGTGACCGAAATGATACAGGGTTTGGGCTGGAAATCATTAAAAGAAAGGCGTTTTTTGTTGTGTTGCAATCTTCTCACGAAATTCCAGTCACCAACTCTCTCCTACGAATGCGAAAACATTTTGTTGACACCAACCAACATAGGGAAAAAAGACACCACGATAATATAAGGGAAATCAGAGCTCGTATGCAAAGATATAGGTGTTCATTCTTTCCACGCGCTATACGAGATTGGAATAATAGAGAATTGTGAAGGTGGTTCGATGAACCCTCTGCCAGGCACTTAAATGTGATTTGCAGAGTATCCATGTAGATGTAGATGTGCGTGTGGAGGTCTGAATTGAGGTGATGGACTGTTGTCAGGATGATGATAGATGGCTGCTCATAAATACTTCACTATTAGTCCTACATTTTACTGAAGAACAAACTCGAACATTCTGTGGTGCAACATCCTCCATAACGTGTGCTGAAGACAGCGAGTGTTAAGGAACTGATGCAACAAGTGTCCATGGTCTCAAGCGACTGCCTTCTATGGCGGAAGGCTGTTTGCACCTGTTGGTTGGTCCGAAGGTGGTCCACTGGCTGGAAGATGCTGAGCCACAGCACTGATCTTAAAACCAGAAGCAGGGGCCCACAGTTGGTGGAGGTCAAATCTCGTGGTGGCTACTTGTAGCATCATGTCGCCTCGAGGAGCGGCTTACACATCTCCTCGTAAATAGTAGCTACCAGACTGAGACACCTTTGACTGAATATAATTGTAATTTATGTTGGGACAGAGCGTTCTTGCTCTGCAAATAACAGCTCGGAGCCATGTAGACCATAAGCAGTCTGTTCAAATGGTTCACATGGCTCTGAGCACTTTGGGGGTCAACATCTTCGGTCATGAGTCCCCTAGAACTTAGAAGTACTTAAACCTAACTAACCTAAGGACATCACACACACCCACGCCTGAGACAGAATTCGAACCTGCGACCACAGCAGTCCTGCGGTTCCGGACTGCAGCGCTAGAACCGCACGGCCACCGCGGCCTGCTAAAATGTCTGTTGATTGAATGTGTAGTAACTGGCCGACAAACGCCTTTTTGCTGTGTCTTCGTTATGGCCGGCCAGAATGGCCGAGCGGTTCTAGGCGCTTCAGTCTGGAACCGCGCGACCGCTACGGTCACAGGTTCGAATCACGCCTCGGGCATGGATTTGTTTGATGTCCTTAGGTTAGTTAGGTTTAAGTAGTTCTAAGTTCTAAGGGACTGATGACCTCAGATGTTTAGTCCTATAGTGCTCAGTGCCATTTGAACCATTTTTGTCTTCGTTATGGCAGTGCCAGCCCCTTTCCTGGAGCACAATATAGGAATCTGCCAGTGGCATTGCTGCATCAGACGTAATGGTGTTTGATCGGTTCTGAGCTGGCTCACTAACAAAGTCTTTTGCAACAGCTATGGCAATATCACTTTTGTGTCCCACCTGGAAGGCAGCACGTGGGTATGCTCCTGTAAGGTGAAAGGTTGGCCAAATGAAGGAAGTGAGTAGGAGCAGAAAAAGATGAAAATCTCACGGTACTGTTCTTAGAAATGGTTTTTGTATATCACAATATTAACTTAATAGATAACGTTTCACTGAGATATGAAGCCTTAGACCCATCATAAGTAGTACATAGTCTCAATAGCAATCAAAGTCTTCTGGCCGTCTGCTCTTGATCAAAATGGGCAGAATCTGTCACGCAGCTCGTAGACCTCTACAGCACTAGCTATAGGGCGCTGTCGTCGGTGTCTGTTGTAATAATAACTTCAGAACTTTCACCTACGACGTGGTATCGTAGCTATCGATACCACATTCCTCCCCCCTGAAACGACATACCGTCGTTGAGTAGGGCTTTCGACGACGGTTGGAGGGACCCAGGGGAGCGCAGCAGACAGCGGTACTGCCGGGGTGTGCTGTCCATCCGTGGCCCCGAATTGCTCGCGAGTTGACGAGGAAAACGCCCCGTGGAAAACCTGCCCAGGCCGCGCACCGCCACTAGGTATGCTCGGATGAGGAGGCAGAGCATCGACCTCTATGGGCGACGACGGTGGTGGCGTGACAGCAGCCTCAGCGTCCATCCGTTCCGGCACCGTGGAGGTACGCGGCGACGGCGACGGCCGGGGGTGTGGCGACGGCGAGAGGCGTCCGTCCGGTGCAGGTGACTGGACCGGCAGCGGCGACGGAGACAACGGCATGCGCGAACGCGGCGGGGGCGCGAGCAGCGGAGGCGCCGTCGGTGGAGTAGTGGGCTGAGGTGGCGGAATCCGTGAAGCCTCCAATTCTGCCAGAATACAACCAACAGCAGAAAACCGAGGACGGCACAAACGGATCTGATTGCGGTGTCGCTTGTCAGTGCTGTAGGGACCAGAAATGACAAATAAGGCGCCGCCAAGTTGTCGAAGGATGGGTCCCTGCTCCCAGCGCTGCCTGCCATAGAAAATGCGATAGAACACTAAACCATGCGGCGCCAAGCCACAACGAGGCGAAGCAGCGAAGCGCGCGGCAGCGGGTGCAATAGCTGCTGGAGCTACTGATGGGCGCGGCCGTGTAGCAATTCCGCTGCGGAACGGGTGCCGAGCGGCTGCGAGCAATATGAAGCAAGGAAAGTCCAGAGCGTGCGCTTGTGACAGTGTGTGGCGCGCAATTTGCTTATCTGCGACTTAAACGTACGCACTAAATGATCAGCCTTGCCATTTGACTGGGGGTGGAACAGGGCTGAGGTCAGATGGCGAATGCCATTAGCAGCCCAGGACGCTTCAAAATCTGACGATACGAATTGGGGGCCATTGATGGAGACAATAACTTCAGGAAAGCCCTCAGTGCAGGAAATAGACGCCAAACCCCAAATAGTACTGGCAGATGTAGTAGAAGACACAGGTACAACAAAAGGAAAGTTGCTGTACGCATCAATGACTATCAACCAGCGGGTGTCCCAGAAATGACCCGCAAATCCAATATGAACGCCCTGCCCAGGCGCAGTAGGAGTCGGCCACACAAAGAAGCGCTGGCGGTGAGCAGATTGATGCTCCACGCAAGAGCGACAGTTAGCAAGCAAATTCTCAATATGTTTATCAATCACAACCCAAGTGCAGTGACGACGCGCTAATTGCTTCATCCGCACTATACCCCAATGACCAGCGTGCAGCAAGTGGAGAATTTCCGACTGCAACGAATGAGGTACAACCACATTAGACTGATCATTGTCAGTTCGTAACAAGATTACGCTGTGGTGTATAGACAGTTTGGGCCTTTGCGCAAAGTAACGTCGAACAAGTGGATCACGAACCTGCATGGCAGATGGAGGCCATTGATTATGGATATACTGGAAAAGAATCTGCAGAGAAGCATAGGTGGCTGGCGCGGAAGCAATCCGACGAAAATTCACTGCAAAACTATCAGCTAATTCCTTATCTTGTGAATCAATAAACATGCATGACAATTCGGAAGAATCAAACACTTCGTCAGGACCAATAGGCAGACGAGACAAAGCATCAGCATTGCCATGCTGGGCTGTGGGCTGAAACAAAATTTCGTAATTGTAGCTAGAGAAAAACAAAGACCAACGTAGCAACTTTTGTGCAGTACGGGCCAGAACTGGCTTTGATAGGTGGAGCAACAGCGTCAAAGGCTTATGGTCGGTGACCAAATAGAGCTTGGGACCGTACAAAAAAATCATGAAACTTTCTCACACCATAGATAATAGCTAAAGCTTCTTTCTCGATTTGAGAATAGTTTTGCTTGGCACAATTGAGCAACTTAGACGCAAAAGCTATCGGGCGATCGACAAATTTAATGCGGTGTGAGAAAACTGCTCTGATGCTGTGAGAAGATGCATCCATAGCCAAAACAACTGGTTTGGAGGGATCGAAAGGAATCAAATAGCGGTCATTCAACAAAGCATATTTGAGCTTGTAGAAAACAGCGTCACATTCCGAAGACCAAACAATAGGAACGTTCTTACTGTAACAACTATGACGGCTTCTGACATCAAATGTAATAGTTGTGTTACTAAATGTGACACTTCTGTCACTCAATGTAACTGGATTTTCTCTTTGGATGCTGTCAATTGTCAGGATGAGCATTCTAAAGCATTCTGTCAGGGTGAAAATATTAAATAAATTAACTTTTCTCTCTTACAGCATGTGGGCAGGGTGGGTTCTCCCTTGGCTCGGGTATGAGGTCGAATGAAACATCATTTTTACATAAGATAACTTTTATTGAAAGTTTCGTACAACTGTATCTTACTGGATGTTCTGGTTCGGAGAGCGGCAGCCGTGTCGTTTGCGTAGCCTTGTGCTGCGACAGCGGCGGCGGCGGCGGCGGCGGCGGCGGCGGCGTCTGATTACGCGTAGCGGTGTGTATCTCGTGTCGCCGTCTCGCCCAGCTGACCGGAGACGCGCAGCGCGAGGTGGCCCGTTTAATTATTGCGAGCGACGTCGTGCATCGGATGGTGATACCTTGAATGTGACGTCCCAGTGTTTCTCTTCTCTAAGCGGCCGCGTGTGTTGTGCGTCGACCAGCGGAGCGGCGCGGCGGGGGAAGGCCAGTGTCCCGAACTCGAACCACGGACTCCCGCTTGCCAGTCTTCGGCTGTCAGCTCTTCATCCCAGCTCACAGGTGACTACTGAAGTGAGGCCGTCTCCTTCCCGTCCTCACGAGTCACCCGGGTACGTAAAAACCAGACTTCAACTACCTTTTAACTTCTGTCTTCTGGCGCCGCGGCTGCTGCTTGCTATTCCATTACAGCGGCGGACTTGGTGCGTCTGTGCATGATGCAGTCTCTTCTTGCATGACGGTCTTCAGCACCGAAACTGACTGAAAACTACTGCTACTCTTCTTTTCTTCCTTCGTCTCTCGTCTTCGTCTCCGTTCCCGTCTCCGTCTTCGTCTTCGTCGCCGTCTACATCTGTCTTCCTCTGTCTTCATCTGTCTTCATCTGTCTTCATCTGTCGGGCCCACCGCGTCTCGCGTATTTATACACTTCAGTTTACTGGAGGTGAACGACTTCACGGCCATTGCCTCTTCTGTCACGTTGAAAAGCTTCTCGAAGAATCTTCTTGACCTCGGTCATTGGCTCTTGGAATGTAGGCGGGGGCCTCTGATCGCATGTGACGACTGAGAAACACGTGAGCCGGTCATTGCCTCTTCCGTCACGCTGAAAAGCTTCTCGAAGAATCTTCTTAACGTCGGTCATTGGCTCTTGGAATGTAGGCGAGGGCCTTTGCTCACATGCGACAACTGAGAAACACGTGAGCCGGTCGGGCGATGCCCTGACGGCTGAATCGACAGCGCCCGCTTATGTGGAACTCGCTGACTTCACGGTCACTGACTTCACGGTCATTGTCTCTTCTGTTCTGCTGTTCTGCACACTGAATGCGAGTATGTAACTCTCTAAACTAAACCAAGTTTTCCATTTATATTCTAATTTCTAGTTCACTTTGATTTCACTAGTTTATTTACTTAAGTAACACTCAACATTCCTCCACCCTTCGGAGAAATTCGCCCTCGAATTTACCACTCAACATTCCTCCACTCTACACACGGAAAAAGCACAAGCACTGAAAACTCTCGACTTAGAAGATTACACACGCTTCACATTAAGTATGTGGAAAATACTTTATCACTTTACGAAAGCACTGTACGGTCATGAATCACATAGTTCTTACATAAATGGTTGTAATAAGTGTAACAAATCTTGATGACAATGAATAAACAAAAAATAGATTTTGCACTTAGAAAATTACATAGCAACAGCTGTTTAATCTACCCTATACTAATGCAAGAATATCTATTCTACAGTATTGTTTATGTTAACAAGAGACTTTTTAATAAAGAATGAAGTACAATAAACAAAATTAATACACTAATGCTCAAATGTAACTGCTGAAGTACACCAGTTAAGAGTGTGGTATCCAGTTAACAGGGATTTGATGAAGTGGTATATTATTATTTGTCTTATTTTTTCGTCTTAAATAAAAGAAAACTGTACAGAGCAGAAACACCAACACAAAGGTTCCAGATATACCCGTTTCTAGCATTATAATTTTAGTTTTGTTCACCTTTTAATTGTAAGACATGTTGCATAATAACATTGGCATCAATTTTGCCTTGCTGCGAGTTTATGAACGTATCTAATGACTTCAGAAGGGAACTGTCAAGGGAGTAATTGAGGTAGGATAGGTTTTATGTAGGAAATTCTTGCATGGCGTTTCCTTGAAAAAGCAAACATGGTTATGGACCTACCAACCTAGTAAAAACAAAAACAAAGAACAGAAGGAATACATTGTTACTAAAAGATCTACATGTTTCTACGTTCAACTTTTCTTTCTTAAAAAAAATAAACCATTATAATTTATTAATTATTTACATTTGTATATTATCCACAGTCTACTAAGATTCCACTAGGACATTCGCACTCTTGGTCGAGGATTGTATGGTGCCGTGTCAGTATGTTGTGCAGGCGTGGCCACTCTTTTTCCTTTTCGGGAACTTCCTCCACCCTTCGGAAAAGCAGACACTATTGTTGAAGGAATTACATCTGGAGCGCCCTTAAAAGGTTTTAATTGACTTGCATGGACAATGGTAGTTCGGGTGGGCAGTTGCAATTTAACGTTGACTGGTGACGTGATCTCAATAATTTGATAAGGACCTCTGTAGTTTGTTACAAATTTCTTCGTTTTTCTTTAGCTATGTAAGGAGTTGAAAGCATAACCCACTGACCGATTTTGTAATTTGGATATTTAGCTTGGGTATTACCTAATCTTTCCTGTCGTTCCAAAGCCTTTGTATTAGATTTTTGAACCTTTTTCCATACATCCTTCATCATTCGACTGAAATCTCTTACTGTTTCTCCGACTTTTCCGTTTTTCTGCCTGATTACATCAAAAGGGGACGGCATTTTTTCCCATAGACCACTTCATAAGGTGACATGCCAGTTGCTTCATGCGTTTTGGCGTTGTATACCGACACGATTATTGGTAAATACGTATCCCAATTAGAATGTTGTTCGTTAATATAATAACTAAGCGTCTTGCCAATTGTCCGATGAACTCTTTCTGTGCGCCCGTTGCACTGAGGGTGTAACGGAGTTGTGCGTAATTTGCGTATTTTTAATAAGTGGCATAGCTGTTTCATTAATTCAGACATAAAATTAGATCCCTGATCTGTGATAATAGCTTCAGGTACGCCAAATTTAAGTATCCAGTTGTTAACTAAAGCTTGGGCAACTGTATTTGCTTGCTGATATGGGAGACTCACCATAGCTAGATAGCGTGAAAAGTGATCGATAATTGTAAGAACATACTTATTACCAGCAGGTGTTTTATGAAATGGCCCGTAGAGATCCACTCTGCAGATTTGAAATGGACATGAAGCCTCGGGGAGCCTCTGTAAGGGTATTTTTGAACGAGAAAGTTCAGCTCGTTGTGCGCACGCAATGCAATTACGAACGTACTGCGCAACATCCTGCTTTCTGGTTTGCCACCAAAATCGCTCTGCTACACGTCTTTCGGTTGTCCGCTGTCCACCGTGTCCTGCAAGGATATGATCGTGGGCCTCTGCCATTATTTCTTGTCTAAGGTGTTGGGGAACAACAATTCGCGGTCCAAGTTTTGTTTTACGGCATAATACACCATCTTCAAAGCAAAATTGTTTTTGAGTTGCGTATTTTTTACATTCTGTATCCTCATCTTGTACCTTTCTCCAGTCCTCAGTATCTCGGCCTGTTGCTTCCAAAAGTGCTATTTTCCGACTTAGGCAATCTGCATTCGTGTGTTTTTTGCCTGGTTTATGGATAACTTCGAAATCCATTTCGGAAAGACATAGGGCCCAACGGGTAAGACGACTAGATGGATCCTTTAATCCAAGCAACCATTTTAAAGCTGCGTGGTCTGTAATAACCTTGAATTTTCTACCATACAAGCAGCATTTAAAGTATTTGATACCATAAATAACACTTAACAATTCTTTCTCCGTTGTGGAATAATTTCTTTCTGCCGTTGTTAGTTGTCTCGAAGCGTAGGCTATGGGGTGTTCCGCGCCATTAATATTCTGACTCAAAACAACTCCTACTGAATGACCACTTGCGTCACAGGATAAAATAAATTCTTTATTATAATCTGGGTAGGCTAATACAGGACTGTGTGTTAACTTACCTTTAAGGGTTTGAAATGCTGATTCACAATCTTCAGACCAATGAAATTTTGCACCCTTTTTCAATAATTGGGTTAAGGGTCGGGCAATTTCAGCAAAATGTTGAACATATTTTCGGTAATACGATGCGAGACCAATGAAACTTTGTACTTCCTTAACGCGTTGTAGTGTTGGGAAGTCCTTAACTGCCGAAATTAATCGAGGATCTGTTTTAATTCCTTTTTCACTAATGACATGCCCTAGGTATGTAACCTCTGTCAATGCAAAACTACATTTTTCCATATTTAATGTTAATTTAGCTTTTCTAAGTCTCTGAAAAACATTACGCAGACGCACAGCATGTTCATTAATGTCTCTGGAGAATACAATAATATCGTCTAGATATACACAACATTGCTGAGTTTTGAGTCCTCGCAATACTTCATCGAGTAGTCTTCGAAAAGTTGCTGGTGCATTTTTCAAACCGAAAGGCATTCTTTTAAATTGCCAGTGGCCTCCAGGGGTAGAAAATGCTGTTTTATGCCTATCTTCAGGTGCAACTTCCAATTGATGATATCCGCTACGTAAATCGATTGTTGAAAAGTATTTACTGTTACCCAAACTGTCAATGATATCTGTAATGTTTGGAAGAGGATAAACATCTGAGATAGTTTGTTTGTTAAGGTGTCTGTAGTCACAACAAAATCTATATCGTTTCGTACCGTCGGGAGACTTCTTTGGAATAATTACAATATTTGAATTATAAGGCGAATCAGAATATTCTATAATTCCATCTTTTAGATGCTGTTCTATAAATTCATCCAGTACTGGCTTTAAGTGATGCGCAACTCTATAAGGCTTCCTATGAACTGGGGGGCTATTTCCTGTTGGGATCCTATGCTGTGTGATGTCTGTTGCTGGCAATGGACCTTCTGCATTAAATAAATCTTGGAACTCAACTAAAACTGCTTCTATCGTGTCTCTATCCTTTCCTTTCAAATGCTCAATCTTCTGGCGCAATGCGGTTTTATAGGCGTCTGGTTTCTGACCATCATTAATATCTGACCAAATGAAGTCTTCCTCTTCAAAAATACTGACTGTAGCTACTAATATTCCCTTGTGCAACTCTTTGTCCTCCACTCCGAAATTGTCAATATGTACCGGTACTTTTCTTTCTCCCTCAACGTCTTGAACCCGTACAACACTCCTACGTACAAAACAATGTGATACATCTAATTCCTCATTTTCCTCTAAAGGCTCTATTAGACACACTGTATCTGTAGGTACTTCGTGGTCAACGGTCATCCAGAGAAGTTTTCCTGAGCCAGATGGTATCTGATCCCGCGAATCAACCTTCAAGGACGTTGCACGCAGTATAGTTGATTTCGCCTTCCGGTTAGGGAAATCTTGCGGCAGAGGGCCCTTTGCAGCGGTGTCACCTAGCTGAAACACTATTCCGCTAAGTTCTACAGTTTGCTGTCTGAGGTCGATTTTAGCGTGATGTTTATTCAGGAAATCCAACCCTAGGATCGCGTCGTACCCGTCAGTTACCTTTGTTACCACTTCTACATCTTCCTGAAATTGTACACCGTGAATATAGAAAATCAATGATGTACATCCTAATGACTTAACTGTACCTCCTCCTACTCCATTCAATCTATACCTTGGAGGGTCATATTTCTTTTCTCCAATACATTCATTACTTACTATTGATGCGTTTGCGCCTGTATCCACCAGTATCCTTGCCACTTTATCCTGTATGGTGGCAGATAACCAGCATTCCGCCTTCACATTCGCCTTAATGGCATGAAATTTTATTGGGAACGCCTGGCGGCGGCTCCGACATTCCCGTTTGAGTTTAACTGATTTCTATTTCCAAAAACTTTCTGAGACCTGCATTCCTTGAATGTGTGACCTATTCTTTGACAATTAGTGCATTGAGGTTGTCTGCAGTTTTTTGCTATATGTCCGTGTCGATCGCACCTAAAACATCGTACTCTTGCTGAAAATACATTTCGCTTCTCCTTGTATCTGGTGGCAATGTCTATTTCTTCGAAAGCTGTCGCCACAGATACAGCTTCTGCTAAATTTTTAGGAAACTCTGCCCTGACACGACGGGACGTTTCAGGAGGTAACCCACGTAAAAATGTATCCAGAGCTCTATCTTCTGCCTCTTGTAAAATAACCTTATTTGCTTCATCACTAGTTGTCAACTGATAGGTGTTAATATTAACTTTTCTAATCCTATCTACAAAGCTTTCTAACGACTCGTTTTGCCTCTGAATGATAGTGTGTAATTTTTCCCTATAAAATCTACAGCTGTTCTGTTTTTGAAAACGTGTAAGCAATTCTTTCTTCAATTCGTCAAATGTTGGAGCATTCCGTAATTCTTCATGGTATAAGACGTGTGCTTTAGCCTCTCCTGTCAATCTTAACTTTGTCATTTGTAAGAGCTGTTCATCTGACCATGATCCTAACTTTGCAGCTGCTACTAAATCATCAAAAAAGGCTGTTATGTCCTCGCCAGGTTTACCTGAAAAAGGATTTACTAAGGCTGCTGCTGAGGAATCTAGGGTGGGAGGGATTGAACTGGTTTGCCTAACCTCACTCAACTGTTTAAATAATGCACTATTATCATTTTTAAGCTGTTCTATTTGGTTAACTAAGATCTGAATAGCTTCCTCAGTAGAAACCGCTTGTGGTGCTGACTCTGACTTTGTACGATTTCGTGTCATCATTTTACAAACTATTAGTTACACAATCTTACCACACTGAATGAAAAGGATGTTTAAATATTTTCGACAAACTCTTAAAATTATGAGAGAAAATACACTTCTAAACAAAGAAAATATTACCACTGATATGCAAACCTCTATCCCTTCACACATTAAAAAATACTAACTGTGGACCTTTAGTGACTGTCATTCACACCTCATATTGAGCCAAGGGTTTTTTCTCTGACACCAATTGTAACAACTATGACGGCTTCTGACATCAAATGTAATAGTTGTGTTACTAAATGTGACACTTCTGTCACTCAATGTAACTGGATTTTCTCTTTGGATGCTGTCAATTGTCAGGATGAGCATTCTAAAGCATTCTGTCAGGGTGAAAATATTAAATAAATTAACTTTTCTCTCTTACAGCATGTGGGCAGGGTGGGTTCTCCCTTGGCTCGGGTATGAGGTCGAATGAAACATCATTTTTACATAAGATAACTTTTATTGAAAGTTTCGTACAACTGTATCTTACTGGATGTTCTGGTTCGGAGAGCGGCAGCCGTGTCGTTTGCGTAGCCTTGTGCTGCGACAGCGGCGGCGGCGGCGGCGGCGGCGGCGGCGGCGTCTGATTACGCGTAGCGGTGTGTATCTCGTGTCGCCGTCTCGCCCAGCTGACCGGAGACGCGCAGCGCGAGGTGGCCCGTTTAATTATTGCGAGCGACGTCGTGCATCGGATGGTGATACCTTGAATGTGACGTCCCAGTGTTTCTCTTCTCTAAGCGGCCGCGTGTGTTGTGCGTCGACCAGCGGAGCGGCGCGGCGGGGGAAGGCCAGTGTCCCGAACTCGAACCACGGACTCCCGCTTGCCAGTCTTCGGCTGTCAGCTCTTCATCCCAGCTCACAGGTGACTACTGAAGTGAGGCCGTCTCCTTCCCGTCCTCACGAGTCACCCGGGTAAGTAAAAACCAGACTTCAACTACCTTTTAACTTCTGTCTTCTGGCGCCGCGGCTGCTGCTTGCTATTCCATTACAGCGGCGGGCTTGGTGCGTCTGTGCATGATGCAGTCTCTTCTTGCATGACGGTCTTCAGCACCGAAACTGACTGAAAACTACTGCTACTCTTCTTTTCTTCCTTCGTCTCTCGTCTTCGTCTCCGTTCCCGTCTCCGTCTTCGTCTTCGTCGCCGTCTACATCTGTCTTCCTCTGTCTTCATCTGTCTTCATCTGTCTTCATCTGTCGGGCCCACCGCGTCTCGCGTATTTATACACTTCAGTTTACTGGAGGTGAACGACTTCACGGCCATTGCCTCTTCTGTCACGTTGAAAAGCTTCTCGAAGAATCTTCTTGACCTCGGTCATTGGCTCTTGGAATGTAGGCGGGGGCCTCTGATCGCATGTGACGACTGAGAAACACGTGAGCCGGTCATTGCCTCTTCCGTCACGCTGAAAAGCTTCTCGAAGAATCTTCTTAACGTCGGTCATTGGCTCTTGGAATGTAGGCGAGGGCCTTTGCTCACATGCGACAACTGAGAAACACGTGAGCCGGTCGGGCGATGCCCTGACGGCTGAATCGACAGCGCCCGCTTATGTGGAACTCGCTGACTTCACGGTCACTGACTTCACGGTCATTGTCTCTTCTGTTCTGCTGTTCTGCACACTGAATGCGAGTATGTAACTCTCTAAACTAAACCAAGTTTTCCATTTATATTCTAATTTCTAGTTCACTTTGATTTCACTAGTTTATTTACTTAAGTAACACTCAACATTACGCCGAAGGTGATGCAAAGGCGCTGCAATCTCCGCTGCATTTGGTATAAACCGAATATAATATGAAATTTTGCCCAGCACCGACTGAAGTTCTTTCAAGTTCCTGGGTGCTGGCAAGTCTCTAGTTGCACTGAGATGTGAGGGCAAGGGGTGGATACCCTGTTCGTTAATCATATGTTCTAAATACTGAATATCACTTTCAAAAAAATTGCACTTACCTCTGTTACACTTTTGTCCTGCCTGCAAAAGTACAATAAATAAGGCACGCAAATTCTGCAAATGTTCGTCAGGGATGCGACCTCATGCCACTATATCGTCCAGATAATTTGAGCAACCAGGGACAGTGGTCCACAACTGCTGCAAATAAGACCGAAAAATAGCTGGAGCTGAAGCACAACCGAACGGAAGGCGGCGAAACTTGAACAATCCACTGTGGGTGTTGATCACAAAATAGCGCTGCGACTGTTCGTCGAGCGGAATCTGAAAGTATGTGTCCCGCAAGTCAATCGTGGGAAAGAATTTTCCCGCATGAATCTTATCAAAAATGTCTTCAGCATGCAGTAAGGGAAATGTAGTTACCACTGTCTGGGGGTTTACTGTAGACTTAAAGTCAGCACAAATACGGAGAGAACCGTTTGGTTTCTTCAGACACACTATAGGCGTAGCCCATGGTGAAGCAGAAACAGGTTCAATGACACCAATGTCTTGCAAATGCTTAAGTTCAGGAGCTACGGCGTCGCGAAGGCGTGCAGTACCGGGCGTCCATCCCGGAAAATAGGCATTTCATTGCCTTTAACTGCAACATGGGCTAAAAAATCTGTGGCAAATCGTAGACCATCAGAAAAGGGTTCAGCAAAATCATCGCTTAGTGCGGCAACATTGTCTGCATGGTCAATAGCCTTGATGCAAAGTACATTTTCCTGAATAGCGAGGCCAAAAAGTTCAAATGCTCCCATGCCGAAAATGTTCGTAGAATCACTAGAGCAGAGCACACGGAAAGACAGTGTAGCGGTCGTGGCACCATATGTGGCTAGCAAACTACACACGCCAAGCACTGAGATTTCCTGTCCAGTAAGTGCAACCAGCGTGGAATGTGAACGATAAAGCGGGAGTGAGTAATGTAAGTCATACGTCGATTTGTTCAGTAAAGAAACTGATGCACCAGTGTCCAGCTGCATGCGAACAGAACGAACACTAGTGAGCCATCACAAAAAGTTTCCTCGCATCGCGCTGAATGCGACAGGAAGTGTCTGGCAAAACTAGATTCACACGACGATCTGTCGAAGCATGTGAAGCAGAAGGCTTTGATTAAATGGCATTAACATCCATAGGCTGATGTGAATCATGATTATGGCGGTTGCCGTTGCGGTGACGCCCACGTGAGTCACACGAACGGGAGGCAATTGATAAATTAGAGTTTGTCTTACTACACACAGCTTGCACATGTCCTTTCTTATTACAAAAATAACACAGAGTTTGGCGGGATTGGCAACTGTCCCGTGGGTGGGCACGAAAGCAGTTCGGACATGATTTCAGTTTCTTAGTGGGTACCTGGTTTGAAATTTGTATACTTGCGCGCGAGTGGCACGGCGTGGCTGGCCGTGCTGGCGGGTGGGAGGGCACGTGTTGTGCCGCGCTAGCAGTACACACACCCGGGGGAACGTGGAAGTAGCCATGTCTAATGTATCTTGTCTGTCTAGCAAGTCTACTTCCTGCAATGTGATCCGCTACATTCTGCGCAATAGCGCCTCTAATCATTTCATCCGCACATGGGCGTCCACATGAGCCATGGAAGTCACAATCAGAAGTTAATCTCCGAAGGCCCACTATCCAAGCTTTATTCGACCGAGTAGAGCCACGCTGGAGGCGAAAGAATTTGTAGCGTGCAGCTACCACATTTACACTATCACGAAAGTGGGGGGGGGGGGGGGGTGGGAAACAATTTCACGGGCACACAGTACAACACAAAACCCGCGTTGACATTGAAAAAAGTAAGCCGCTCTGTACCTGGTATGTTGTAAGCTGCGAAGTGTGCCTCGAGTTGTGTGATGTATTCTGGCCAACTTTCAACGTCAGCGTTAAAGGCACGAAATAGCGGCGCCGTTGGCCACGGCGTCGGTACAGGCGGTGGCGTCGGAGGCACCGAAGTAGCTGCAGTTTGTAGTGTGACCAGTCCATTTATGGCAGCAAGCAGCTGCGCCGTTTGCTGAGCCTGAAAACGTACAAGATGGGACAGTGAAGCCTGTTCCTGTGTCGAAGCCGTGGTTTACACAAATGAAATTCTTATAGCGAATGGTGGGAACACTAACATACAGTCACTCTGCCAGACGGGGATATCACAAAAAGGCTAAAGCAGTACTGAGGAAAAAACGAAATGAGAGGAGAGGGAAAAAAAAAATTTTAATCGCAGTTCGTCGAGAAGTTTTGTATCCCGCCCTGAAGGCGGCAGGTGGGTCTGCTCCTGTAATGTGAAAGGTTGGCCGAATGAAGGAAGTGAGTAGGAGCAGGAAAAGGTGAAAATCTCTCGGTACTGCTCTTCGAAATGGTTTTGCTATATCACAATATTAACTGAATACTGTAGGCGCCCCGGTGGTCCAAGTCCCCTATGGTGCACTGGATGGCCGAGCGGTGACCCCTCCAGTTGTCAGTGTTTTGGTTGGCAGGAGAGCCATCACCGGGTTACTAGAGGAGGCCGAAAGGCACGCGTTTTAGCTCACACAGGCTGGCGTGAGGTCTGGAACAGCACAAGGAAATTAGAATTTAGAAAAAAAGGACGTAGCTGTTGGAATACTTAACTTTAATCCATTAATGGTGAACGTCGGTGTGGACGGTACATGATTCACAATATCAACAGTAACTGATAAGGCGCCTTGCTAGGTCGTAGCAAATGACGTAGCTGAAGGCTATGCTGAACTATCGTCTCGGCAAATGAGAGCGTATTTTGTCAGTGAACCATCGCTAGCAAAGTCGATTGTACAACTGGGGCGAGTGCTAGGAAGTCTCTCTAGACCTGCCGTGTGGCGGTGCTCGGTCTGCAATCACTGATAGTGGCGACACGCGGGGCCGACATATACTAACGGACCGCGGCCGATTTAAAGGCTACCACGTAGCAAGTGTGGTGTCTGGCGGTGACACCACATTCCTCCCCCGCAAATCGGCGTACGGTGGTGGCATAAGGCTTCCGCCCGCCGTGGGGAGGGCCCCATGTTGACGCATGCGGCGAGGTGGGGAGGCTAACAACAGGCGCGGCTGTGCCACCCGCATCCTGCCATTCGGACCGCGGGGAGCTAGGAAACGCCTGAAAACCTGCTCCAGGGTGCACGCCAACATGCGGTGTATGCGCCCGCAGAGAGACAGGAGGGGCCGAAAGGTCGACCTCCATCGGGCCTGGGAAGACGACATAAGGTCTTGAGCAGGCAAGAGTTCCATGTCGGAGGACAACTGGTCACGGGAAGCGATCGCCAGTGCGTGACCCAGGGAGGCGCCCGGTGGTTGCAGCGACGCGTCCACTGCGGGCGTCGCCGGCGGGAGAACAGGCGGCGGCGGCGGTGGCGGCAGCGCGTCGCCATGGGGCAAAATGGAATGCGGCGTCGGTAACACCTGGGGCTGAAGCGACCCAGTAGATGGGTCCCCAGGGCGCTGACCGGACGGCACCGCCGCTGAAAGCAGACGGGGAGCAGCAGATCCCGTGCGACGACAGAGGCGCGGCTGATTGAGATGCCGGCGCACCTCACCAGAGGCCCCCAAAACCAGATACATAATGCGACCGAGGCAGCGAAGAATGCGCCGTTTGATCCAACGCCGTGAACCTCGGTACTGACGATAGTAGACAACGTCGCCTGGAGGAAAACAGGTGTCTGCCGCTGCACAGGAACCTGATGCGGCAGATGTAGCAAAGACATCAAGGTTCGATGATGACGACCGTGGAGCAACTCAGCCGGCGAGCGACCATGTCGGGGCTGAGAGCGATACGAGGACAAAAAGAGCAATAACGCGTCCTCCCGAGAATGCGACTCTTTTAACTTCAACATCTGTGACTTCAAAGTCCTGACCACTCGTTCAGTGGCACCGTTTGACTGTGGCGAAAACGGCGTGGACGTCAGATGTTGAACACCATTGGCTATGCAGAATGACTGAAATTCTGCGGACATGAATTGTGGGCCATTAACGGAAACAATAGTTTGTGGAAGACCTTCAATACAAAAGATAGCTGATAACGCTTGGATGGTGGCAGATGATGTCGTGGAAGACATCCGGACAACAAAAGGAAAATGACTGATTGAATCAACCACAACCAACCATCGAGCATTCCAGAATGGACCAGCAAAATCGATGCATAAGCGTTGCCAAGGGGAAGTGGCTTTTGGCCATGCAAAGAATTTCCGCAGTGGGGCTAATTGTTGTTCGGCACACACCATGCAAGAAGAGCACATACACGTAATCGTGGCTTCGATTCCGAACCAAGTACAGTGCTGACGAGCAATTTGTTTCGTTCTCACTATACCCCATGTCCTTGGTGGAGAAGCTGTAAGACAGAGGACTGTAATGAACGCGGGACCACGACCCTGGACTGATCATTATCAGAACGCAACAGCAAAACACCACGTCGAACAAAAAGTCTCTCATTGTGAGCAAAAAATCGGCGAACCAACGTGTCCCCGATCCATGACTTTGGCAAGGGCCATTGCGTAGCAACAAAACGCAGAATGGTAGCAAGGACAGGGTCGGCAGCTGTGGCTGTAGCTACACGACGAAAATCATCTTAAACGATTCGACCACGTCATCGGTTTCCGAATCAATGAACATGCAAGCAAGTTCAGAGGAATCGAGTGCTCTATCCTCAGCTATGGGCAAACGGGACAACGCATCGGCGTTTCCGTGCTTAGCAGTGGACCGATACAAGATATCGTAGTGGTACTGCGAGAGGAAAATAGACCAGCGAATGAATTTCTGCGCTGTACGTGGAGGTACAGGCTTGTTCGGATGAAAAAGCGATGTCAAAGGTTTGTGGTCTGTGATGATGGTAAAGTGACGACCATACAAGAAATCATGAAACTATGTAACACCAAATACGAGAGCCAATGCTTCTTTCTCGATCTGTGAATAAGTTCTCTGCGCACACAAGAGCAATTTGGACGCAAAGGCAATAGGGCGATCGTGTGATCTATCTTTGTGTGCAAGCACAGCACCGATCCCGAAATCCGATGAATCCACCATCAACAAAAGGGGCTTCCGGGGATCGAATGGCGTAAGGCAAGTATTGGAAAGCAACGCCGATTTCAACTGGCGAAAGGCGCTTTCGCATTCCGTCGTCCAGACGAACGGAACACCTTTACAGCGTAAGCGATGAAGCGGAGTTGAAATGGAAGAGGCGTGTGGTATATAACGGTGATAATAATTAATTTTTCCCGGAGAGAGCCCCGTTCCTGTATGAACTTTCGCGTTATATCCGCCTGTCAACAGATTTAAATACACGTCCCAATCCGCGTGTTCTGAATTTACATAATGACTAATCATCTTAACTAACGTCCTATGAACCCATTCTGTTTGTCCATTCGACTGAGAATGAAATGGGCTTGACAGCAATTTCTTAACTTTCAATAAACGGCATCATCAGCTCTGACATAAAGCTACTACCCTGATCTGTAATTATAGTATCAGGCACAGCATACATCAGTAACCAATTATTTACTAAGGCTTCCGCAACAGTGCTTGTCTTCTGATCTGGAATAGCTACCATTACCAGGTATCGGTAAAAATGATCTAATATTGTTAATACGTATCGATTACCCGCTTGGGTCTTGTTAAATGCTCCGATTACCTCTAATCCAATGAATGCGAACGGACGATCCGCTTCAGGTAGTTTTCTGATGACTTAAATCTGCTCTCTGCACATACTGCTCTACATCATTGCCACGTGTCTTCCACCAAAACCTTTCAGCTACCCGTCTATCAGTCGTTCTTTTACCACCATGACCCGACAATACATAGTCGTACCCTTGTTTCAACACTTCTTTCCTCAGCGACTCCGGTACTACGACGCGTAGTCCGCACTTTGTCTTCCTGCAAAGCAACCCATCCTGCATTTCAAACTGCGGTTGCGTTCGAACAATTGACACTCTCTGTCAGTAGTTTGCGCCTTTATCCACTCCTTCTCACTTTTGCCCACAACTTGTACAGCTGCTGTTTTCCTACTAAGTGCATCTGCATTCGTATGTTTTACCCCTGGTTTGTGAATTACCTCGTAGTCAAATTCACTTAGTTTCAGTGCCCATCTAGTTAAACGACTTGAAGAACCTTTCAACCCCAACTACCACTTCAATGCTGCGTGATCTGTAATCACCTTGAACTTACGCCCTTATAAATAACAGCGAAAATACGAGATAACGTAAACCACTGCTAACATTTCTTTCTCTGTAGTTGAATAAGTCTTCTCTGCCTTATTCAGTTGCCTGGAAGCATAAGTCACTGGATGATCCTGTCCATTAACCTTCTGAGGAAGAATAAAACCTACAGGAATATTACTGGCATCACAAGATAGTATGAACTCTTGTTCGAAATCAGGAAGTATCAACACTGGGTCTGCCATTAGTATCTGAGTTTCTCGAATGCCTCCTGACACTGTGCTCTCCATTTAAACTTAACACCTTTCTTTAAAAATCTCGTTAATGGATGTGCAATTTCCGCGAACCCCTTTACATATCGTCTGTAGTAATTACATAAACCAACATATTGCTGAACTTGTCTAATGGTCTGTGGTACTGGGAAACCACGCACAGCCGACGTTAGACGAGGATCCGTTCTTACCCCATCCTGACTGATAAAATGCCCAAGATAAGTCACTTGCGTCTGGGAAAAACTGACATTTCTTTACATTAAGCGTAAGATTTGCCTCTCTTAGCCTACTAAATACTTCGTTCAGTCGTTCCACATGCTCTTCTATATTACGCGAAAAAGTAACAATATCATCGAGGTATACCATAGCAATCTTCGGTTTCAGTCCTCGAAGCACACCATCTAACAGAGGCTGGAAAGTAGCAGGAGTGTTTTTCAACCCAAATGGCATTATGTGACACTGAAAGTAACCAAGGCTTGTTGTAAAGGTCGTCTTCGGTCTATCCTTGGGACTTACTTCTATCTGAGGGTACCCACTCTCTACATCTAGCGTCGAAAAATAGTTACAACGACCTAGGTTGTCCAATGTTTCCGTGATGTTCGGTATTGGATACGCATCTGTTACAGTTCGTGTGTTCAAAAAACGATAGTCACAAAAAGACCTATACTTCTTAGTACCGTCCAATGACTTTTTAGGAACTACCACTATGTTGGCAGACCACGGGCTTTCACTGTTCTCTGTAATACCGTCCCTTAACTGTTGATTAATAAATTCTTCCACTAGTGGTTGTAGGTGTTTCGCTATCCTGTATGGTTTTCTATAGACCGGCGGACTATCGCCAGTCGGTGTATGGTGCTGTGTAATAGGAGTTGCTGTTAATGGACCTTCCAAAGTAAACAAATCTAAATACTCTAATAACAAAGCTTCCATAGCTCTCCGATCACCATTCTCCAAATGACGAATCTTATCACGTAGTACAGATGCCTTGACGGTTTGCTTGACGTTATAATCACCTTGGGATTCACCTATATCCTCATCATCGAGTATTTCCAAACTTGCTACCACTAAACCCTTTGAGAGATCCACTTCATCTGCCCCAAAATTATCTACACTGACCGGAATCATCAGTTCCTCATTTATTTCCGTTACGTGCGCAACTCTCCTCCTAATAAAACAATGCATTTTATCCAATGCTTCATTGCTCTTCAGTGGCTCCACCACACATAGTCTCTGCTGTGGTACATCGGTACATACTGACAACCAATTTAACTTCCCTGTACCCAAAGGCACTTTGACATGCGTAATCATCTTTAATGCCCTTGTACGCGGCTCAATTGGTGATATCTTAGCAACGGATGCACCTCGCGACGTAGAAACATTTACAGCTGTTGTACCAATTCAAAACAAGTTTCCACTAAGTTCAACTGTACGCTGTGAAAGATTAATTTTGGCATGGTGTTTATCGAGGAAGTCCAGTCCGAGAATCACAGAATACCCTTGTCCCACAGTTGGCAACACTTCCATATGCTTTCCGAACTCTACAGTTCCAATCTTAAAAACCAGCTGTGTTGTACCCAATGATTGCAACTCATTATTCCCTATTCCACGTAATCTATACCTAGGAGTATCTAGTCTTCTCCTACCCACGAGGTCTAGACTAGCAACAGATGCATGTGCCCCTGTATCAATCTAAAACTTACATCTGTTATTCCTTACAACAACCATCAAGCAACAATCCGTCGCTGTACTAGTTTTCACCGTACTTCTGCTTACCGGGAATGTCTTCCGATGGACGAAACACTCCCGTTCCCGTTTAACGCTTTTTCCTGTTTATTCCGTTACCATTCTGCTTACTACGACACTCATTCGCCTTGTGACAGTAGTGTTTACAAACATAGCACTGCGGCTGTCTGCATTGAGCCCTCATGTGACCTTTCCTCCCACAACGGTAACAATTCCTCTCCGACGCAAAGATGCGTTTATCATTGCGAACCCTTGTTGCAATGTCTATCTCCTGCAGATGCGTTGCAATACGCAGTGCTGCAGCTATATCCCCAGGATTCTCCATCCTAACCCTACAAGAAAATCCTGCAGGAATTCCCCTGAGGAATACATCGAGGGCCCTGTTTTCTGCCTCTCATAGTAATACACTCCTGGAAATTGAAATAAGAACACCGTGAATTCATTGTCCCAGGAAGGGGAAACTGTATTGACACATTCCTGGGGTCAGATACATCACATGATCACACTGACAGAACCACAGGCACATAGACACAGGCAACAGAGCATGCACATTGTCGACACTAGTACAATGTATATCCACCTTTCGCAGCAATGCAGGCTGCTATTCTCCCATGGAGACGATCGTAGAGATGCTGGATGTAGTCCTGTGGAACGGCTTGCCATTCCATTTCCACCTGGCGCCTCAGTTGGACCAGCGTTCGTGCTGGACGTGCAGACCGCGTGAGACGACGCTTCATCTAGTCCCAAACATGCTCAATGGGGGACAGATCCGGAGATCTTGCTGGCCAGGGTAGTTGACTTACACCTTCTAGAGCACGTTGGGTGGCACGGGATACATGCGGACGTGCATTGTCCTGTTGGAACAGCAAGTTCCCTTGCCGGTCTAGGAATGGTAGAACGATGGGTTCGATGACGGTTTGGATGTACCGTGCACTATTCAGTGTCCCCTCGACGATCACCAGTGGTGTACGGCCAGTGTAGGAGATCTCTCCCCACACCATGATGCCGGGTGTTGGCCCTGTGTGCCTCGGTCGTATGCAGTCCTGATTGTGGCGCTCACCTGCACGGCGCCAAACACGCATACGACCATCATTGGCACCAAGGCAGAAGCGACTCTCATCGCTGAAGACGACACGTCTCCATTCGTCCCTCCATTCACGCCTGTCGCGACACCACTGGAGGCGGGCTGCATGATGTTGGGGCGTGAGCGGAAGACGGCCTAACGGTGTGCGGGACCGTAGCCCAGCTTCATGGAGACGGTTGCGAATGGTCCTCGCCGATACCCCAGGAGCAACAGTGTCCCTAATTTGCTGGGAAGTGGCGGTGCGGTCCCCTACGGCACTGCGTAGGATCCTACGGTCTTGGCGTGCATCCGTGCGTCGCTGCGGTCCGGTCCCAGGTCGACGGGCACGTGCACCTTCCGCCGACCACTGGCGACAACATCGATGTACTGTGGAGACCTCACGCCCCACGTGTTGAGCAATTCGGCGGTACGTCCACCCGGCCTCCCGCATGCCCACTATACGCCCTCGCTCAAAGTCCGTCAACTGCACATACGGTTCACGTCCACACTGTCGCGGCATGCTACCAGTGTTAAAGACTGCGATGGAGCTCCGTATGCCACGGCAAACTGGCTGACACTGACGGCGGCGGTGCACAAATGCTGCGCAGCTAGCGCCAATCGACGGCCAACACCGCGGTTCCTGGTGCGTCCGCTGTGCCGTGCGTGTGATCATTGCTTGTACAGCCCTCTCGCAGTGTCCGGAGCAAGTATGGTGGGTCTGACACACCGGTGTCAATGTGTTCTTTTTTCCATTTCCAGGAGTGTACATAATCCGCATCAGAATTACCCGATAATTCATAGGTCTGCGAATTAATTTTCCGTATCCTATCTGAAAAAGACTCCACTGTCTCATTGACCTTCTGTGTCAAATTACCTAACTTCACCCTAAACAATCTTGCACTATTCTGCTTACGATATCTTTGTCGTAACCCATCTGCCAATTCTTCAAACGTGCTCGCCTTACTAAGCGTCTGCGTCTCATGGTACATCACGAACGTCTTGGCTTCCCATGCAAGTCGAAAATTTGATATACGTAACGTAGTTACGTCCGACCAATTGCTCATTGCAGCTGTTGCCAAAACATCATTAATGAACGCTGTGACATCCTCTGTAGTTTTACCCGAGAAAGGCGTGATCAGGTTAGCTACTGAAGGATATATTGCAAGGCTGGACATTGCTACTGACTTGCACTCACTTGAACCCGTTTGCGACTCTTGCGCCGAACGCAAGGTCTCCATTTGCGTCATTAATTCTACATGACGTAACTTATGCTGCGCATTCTCTTCTAAGAATTTTGAGACTTGCTCCGTCAGAGCAGCTATACTCACATCAGTACTAACGGATCTTGTTTCTGACATGATTTCTGCAAATTACCAACAACTTACTCTATACTGAATTTACTACTCAGAACAATAACAACACCAGCTACTCAACTCCTTTGTCACAGTTGAGCACTACACACACGAAGACAAACAAGACTCACAATGCACAACTAAACAAAATCAATCCTTCCGCCTTGTTATTGCCCAGCAACACTGTCCACAATTGTTCGCTGTGTGACCAAACCTTTTACAAATTGAACATTCTACTGGTACAAACTTCGTGCATGGCTCCCCATGCCCCGTTAAATTACACACAGTACATCTGACTGGTACCAAGTACGTTTCCCAACTGTTGCCCTTAAACTCAGATAAATCTGGGGTTTCAGCAGGTCTCACAAAGTGCACTCCCAACAAAGAACGTGCATCCATAGTTATTAACAAAAATCGCCTTGTGCACTTACGACTACACCAAATCTGTAGGCGGTGGGTGCAAGGACTGTAGACACCAAATCTGTAGGCAGTAGATACGAGGACCTCTGACACCACTCCTGACACCAAGTCTGTAGGCGGTCCCGGTCGCCTACGTTGGACTGTATGGCCGAGCGGTGACCCCTCCAGTTGTCAGGATACTAGGAAATGACCGTGGACGCGTCAGAAACGCCAAAGAAACATTATTAATTCATAACACCTTTAATTCTGCCGAGTACAATGTGGCTTGGTGATACCAACGACATTTCCGAGTCCTCGCTGACTCATAGCACGTGCGGTAGCGTTCTCTCTTCCCACACCCGGGTTCCTGGGTTCGATTCCCGGCAGGGTCAGGGATTTTCTCTGCCTCTTGATGACTGGGTGTTGTGTGATGTCCTTAGGTTAGTTAGGTTTAAGTAGTTCTAAGTTCTAGGGGACTGATGACCATAGATGTTAAGTCCCATAGTGCTCAGAGCCATTTGAACCATTTTTGACTCATAGCAATGTCACCAACTCCGGGCCACACAGTCTTGCTAGCACAGCGCCGCATGCTGTGACGTTGCGAAGGAATGTCCCTACTTCGTACTTCGGCCGCGCGAGGCTGGTGGCGCCCAGCTGGCCGGCCGGCTCGGCTGCGGACAGCAAGCTGCTGCACGTAGGGGGCTCTGGGTTGGAGTCCTGGCGCTGTCGGCACGAGAGGCGTCCTCGTAGTGCAGAGTGTACTCTCTCCCACCCCGTCTTCTTCCCTGCTCCAACTGGTGGCTCGTCCACGGTGGACGGGCAGAACAGGCTGCAGTCCCCCAGCATCGTCGGCTCACCCAGTTGTGACAGCAGATGCACAGGGCCTAGACCCCGCATGATTTCGACGATGGCTCACTGATGTGGTCAGCATTGCCGGCGAGCAAGTCTACTGCGATGTCTGCTAATCCTGGGTAAATGATTGACAGTGGCAGCAGAGAGGACCAGAGCTGGTATTGTCCCCTCACGTCTGCTGCTGGATGGGCCGCCCTTTCTGCAACATCTCCGTAAAAAAGATTAACACGTCGATCACTGAGCTGAGCACTAAACAATGACCCAGTAACATCTAACTGCAAGTCTAACTGCGAGTGCCTTGTTGCTATCAAAGCTGGTGTATTTAAAGGAAGCACGAGCGACGTCCTGACGTCATGCTCGTTTGTAATGAATGCATTCGTTCCACTTATACTGCTGATTCATCTGTCGTACTCGCCCCTTAGGTGTTCTTGCGATGGAGTTACCTGTTATAGCTCAAATGACTCTGAGCCCTATGGGACTTATCTGCTGTGGTCATCAGTCCCCTAGAACTTAGAACTACTTAAACCTAACTAACCTAAGGACACCACACACATCCATGCCCGAGGCAGGATTCGAACCTGTGACCATAGCGGTCGCGCAGTTCCAGACTGTAGCGCCTAGAACTGCTCGGCCACTCTGGCCGGCGTTATGTGTTGTTACGGCAGACTTACGCAAAGTTGTGAAATACAGTACACCTGACGCTATACCTCTGTCTTGCACTCTACAAAAATCTCCGTCTAACACAAACCCGCATGCTAAGCAATTCTCTCTCGCCTGTTGTGTGTAACTGGCCACTGCCCCTGAGTGACGACACATTCCGATATATGTGCAATCCTCTTACCTCTTGGCTAACTTACTGCCTCTGGCACTTTGCATAGGCAACGAAACTTTGACCATATTCCACGTTTCAAACTCTTTACTATTCCGCAACACTACAATACATAACTTTGCACAGAGGTGGGAAGCCTTAGACCCATCATAAGAAGTACATATCTCAATAGCAAGCGAAGCTTCCTGGCCATCTGTTCTTGATCAAAATAGGCAGAATCTGTCATGGAGCTAGTAGACCTCCACAGCACCGGCTAGAGGGTGCTGTCATCGTTGTCTGTCGTAGTGCCCACTTAGGAACTTCCACCTACTCCGTGGCATCGTAGGTATCGATACCACAATCACAGTTTTAATCAGTAACGCCGAAAATTAGTGGTGGCGCTGCAGATCGAATAACTGATATGAAGATATTGAGTCGAACTGGGGAAAACAAGAAAGGTATGGCACACTTCGTTTCATAGGGCATATCCTGAGGCACCAAGGAATTGTCAATTTGCTAATGGAGAGAAGTGTGAATATGTAGATGTTGGAGTGGGAGGGGGGTGTTAAAATTGTAGGGGGAGACAAAGTCTCGAATACAGGTAGCAGCTTCAAACTGATGCACATTGCATTAGCTGTGCAGCGCTTAAGAGGCTTTTACAGAATAGACTAGCTTGGGCAGCTGCATCAGTCTTCAGACTGAACACCACAACAGCAACACTGGGGAAGGGGGCGGGAGGGAGAAGTAGGCTTCTGGTCCACAATTTTCTAGTTCTTTACTGTGAAAACTCTTGAGAAAGGTAGGTCTCGTGTGATTCAGCACCCTCGGCTGTTGACATCGCACAAGACGTTTCTATATTGCTCTAAATTAATGGCACTGCTCATTCTCCTATGAGAACAGCCATTTATCTCACACTATTAGCCAATGCAACGAACTGAGGTGGCAGTTCTTGTATTCTTTTGTTGTTGTAAACAGAAATGTCTCTGGTATGACGTTAAACTGTAACCACACGTGGAGTGACCACTGTATAAGCAACAATAGCAGCAACCTCTCTGGAAGGTGGATGAGCGAGTGGAAGCTGTGAGCTGTAACTGTTAACTTGCCTGCTTGCGAAAGTGAAAGGAAGATAGAGAATGTAAAGAAAATAGTCGTGATCACCTACCACTTACCAGCAGGTATTCAGTTCAGTAATGTCAATTGAAATTAACCGAGCAGTGCTTTTTTATTCCTGTTGTGATTTCTTATTACTCCAGGTTGGTGTAAGAGAGAAACGCAAAGTTACAGATGTGGTTCCAATGTAATTTTCATAAGGCAATTGCATAACGCGATTGGTCCCTCGCATTATGCTGTATAGTTAATTGAGTATCCAACATCGTTTCTGAAAAACTGCTGGTTCGTAGGTGCACCATAAAAGATCTGATAAATTGTTAATCAGTATTTGGATCACACCAATGGCAGACTGACTCCACGTCAGCAGTTTTGCATTTCTTTCACGAATAGCTGTACACAAAGCTGATAAAGACATTAATACAGAGAGATATGGTTAGTTTTTAAATTAATACATCTGAAAGGTATTAATTTAATTAGACCTAAATATATCCATGGATCTTACGAGCTAACAAGATAGATGCTAACATAGCAAAAGCTGAAGAAGAAAGGACGATACAAAACAGGAAGGCATCTCCGAGCTGATTGCAGAAAAAATGTGAAGGCCACTCTGTTCTTTATTGGTATGGAAACTATTACATATACTGATTAACATTTGTGGACTCTCTACTACACACACATTTCATAAACATAAAGAAAGAAAAATTGTCTTGTTGTCTTACACTTGCCTACGATACAATTGCTTATGACACTGGCCGTTACGAAAGGAGTCATTAAAATCGTAAGTACAACAAAACTAAAAAGATTAGTGCACACAAGAAAAAACAATACACAATTTGACATGTTTTAAATAAACAGTTTGACAAATCATTTTAAATGGCACAGGAGATATTTGTACAACATAGAGTAACTTAAAAATTGAGAGGTATCATTGTTCTGTGGATAAGAGGGTAAGTCAGTTAAGGGACGGGTCTGCCCGTGGGAATTGATGCAGCCATTGCTGGAGTGACATCGCAGTTGGCTTGTATGGTGTCAGTCGGTCGTTGACAACGGACTGAGAGCGAGCTCTGGTTGTGCAAGTTGCACCAGAGGTGGGCTTCGAGGCGTGGCCCGTCCAGGAGCGCAGCCATGTCAGCCGTGCGTGCCTTGCCTCGCGCTGGCGGTTCAGCTGGGGGAGCCCTATCGAAGTCCGACGGGCCGCACGACGTAGAGTCGTGCACAGAGGCCTGGTCCGCGAGCTGCACTGGACTGCAGCAGTCTCGGCCAAGCGAGTCTCTGACGTCGAGCAGTGCTGTTGCGAAAGCACCTGTATGCCATGGGCTCAGCAGACTTGTGCATGGAGACGCAGCCCACGCGCCGCGGCCTCACTGCTCCACAATGAACGAACCCGTGACGTCACTGCACCAGTGACGTGAGCAAGCACTGGCGTGATGTGGCCTACGGGCTGTTGGTAGTACTGACCACAGTTGAAAGCTACGGACTACGAGCGCTGAGTAGAGCAGTGTACAGTGGAGTGGTGGGAATTCTTCATTTTTGTCGTAACGCATAAAATGAGCGAAACTACTGTAATATGGTTTCCAGAAGAAGGAGCACATCAAGAAAAAGGGATGTAAAAGAAAAACCAACAACTGGTGAGCAGAGAACCACACAGTCTAAAGCCAATCTTAAAAGTTCGGTTTGGACCGTGTTAAAGCCTATTGTGGATTCCGTTAGGAAAAGTGTTCATTTCGCAGTTCGATGGAATTTACCCTCATGCTGAAGGGCCAAATGGCACTTCGCACATTTCTCCCAATCCATTTGTATATAATAAACAAGGGTCTTATGCGGAGGAGAAACGACTTCCTAAACCTGCCCTGGAGATAACTGTCGATAAATGCATGGCTATGTGTGCACGAGATGTAAGGTCGTATGGAACTATGAGAGATGAAGGTCTTATGGATCTAGTTCAGACGTTAGTTGACACTGCAAAGGCCACTGTATATCACCCCACAACTGTGTTGAGGTACATGGCAAAAAGTGCTAAAAGCCTAGGACATTTAATTATCCCTGAGGTAACTGCTGATATAACAGAAGGTGAATACTCAGCAACTACAGAAATGTGGACATCCAGCAAGAGAAGAAACAATTATCTGACATGTACTGTCACCAGTTTTATAGCCTGCACTCTCTGATCTCGCATTTTGTTTACAACTCAGTTTTCAGATGAACCATAAACGGGCGGTAACATTCTAAGAGAACTGTTTGTACGATTTATGTCTCTTGGTATCCACCACAGTACTTTGAAAGACATGCAGCACGTGACTGATAAAGGTACCAAGATTGTCTTTGCACTGCGCGATATATTAACGATTGAATTGTTCCTGCCATACGTCAAATACAGAGCTACGAAGTAATTGTAATGCAGGGTATATATGCGTCAATTGTCCATAAGTTCATGGTCTTTTGATTGCGGCGAAAGCACGCGGCACTTACGTAAAGAAAAGTGTTCTTCTGAATGATCTTGTCAGATAAATGAGCCAGTTTAACGATAGTCGCTGGAATAAGCAGCTGATAATGTTAGAATGTCTTTTTGCGAGAAGCTCTCTGCGAAGGGAGAAATACTTCGATATGAAGGAACTCCCCCCCATGAACCATGGACCTTGCCGTTGGTGGGGAGGCTTGCGTGCCTCAGCGATACAGATAGCCGTACAGTAGGTGCAACCACAACGGAGGGGTATCTGTTGAGAGGCCAGACAAACGTGTGGTTCCTGAAGAGGGGCAGCAGCCTTTTCAGTAGTTGCAAGGGCAAGAGTCTGGATGATTGACTGATCTGGCCTTGTAACAATAACCATAACGGCATTGCCGTGCCGGTACTGCGAACGGCTGAAAGCAAGGGGAAACTACAGCCGTAATTTTTCCCGAGGGCATGCAGCTTTACTGTATGATTATATGATGATGGCGTCCTCTTGGGTAAAATATTCCGGAGGTAAAATAGTCCCCCATTCGGATCTCCGGGCGGGGACTACTCAAGAGGATGTCGTTATCAGGAGAAAGAAATCTGGCGTTCTACGGATCGGAGCGTGGAATGTCAGATCCCTTAATCGGGCAGGTAGGTTAGAAAATTTAAAAAGGGAAATGGATAGGTTGAAGTTAGATATAGTGGGAATTAGTGAAGTTCGGTGGCAGGAGGAACAAGACTTCTGGTTAGGTGACTACAGGGTTATAAACACAAAATCAAATAGGGGTAATGCAGGAGTAGGTTTAATAATGAATAGGAAAATAGGAATGCGGGTAAGCTACTACAAACAGCATAGTGAACGCATTATTGTGGCCAAGATAGATTCGAAGCCAACACCTACTACAGTAGTACAAGTATATATGCCAACTAGCTCTGCAGATGACGAAGAAATTGAAGAAATGTATGATGAAATAAAAGACATTATTCAAATTGTGAAGGGAGACGAAAATTTAATAGTCATGGGTGACTGGAATTCGAGTGTAGGAAAAGGGAGAGAAGGAAACATAGTAGGTGAATATGGATTGGGGGACAGAAATGAAAGAGGAAGCCGCCTGGTAGAATTTTGCACAGAACACAAAATAATCATAACTAACACTTGGTTTAAGAATCATGAAAGAAGGTTGTGTACATGGAAGAACCCTGGAGATACTAAAAGGTATCAGATAGATTATATAATAGTAAGACAGAGATTTAGGAACCAGGTTTTAAACTGTAAGACATTTCCAGGGGCAGATGTGGACTCTGACCACAATCTATTGGTTATGACCTGTAGATTAAAACTGAAGAAACTGCAAAAAGGTGGGAATTTAAGGAGATGGGACCTGGACAAACTAAAAGAACCAGAGGTTGTACAGAGCTTCAGGGAGAGCATAAGGGAGCAATTGACAGGAATGGGGGAAATAAATACAGTAGAAGAAGAATGGATAGCTTTGAGGGATGAAGTAGTGAAGGCAGCAGAGGATCATGTAGGTAAAAAGACGAGGGCTAGTAGAAAACCGTGGGTAACAGAAGAAATATTGAATTTAATTGATGAAAGAAGAAAATATAAAAATGCATTAAATGAAGCAGGCAAAAAGGAATACAAACGTCTGAAAAATGATATCGACAGGAAGTGCAAAATGGCTAAGCAGGGATGGCTAGAGGACAAATGTAAGGATGTAGAGGCCTGTCTCACTAGGGGTAAGATAGATACCGCCTACAGGAAAATTAAAGAGACCTTTGGAAATAAGAGAACGACTTGTATGAATATCAAGAGCTCAGATGGAAACCCAGTTCTAAGCAAAGAAGGGATAGCAGAAAGGTAGAAGGAGTATATAGAGGGTCTATACAAGGGCGATGTACTTGAGGACAATGTTATGGAAATGGAAGAGGATGTAGATGAAGATGAAATGGGAGATATGATACTGCGTGAAGAGTTTGACAGAGCACTGAAAGACCTGAGTCGAAACAAAGCCCCCGGAGTAGACAATATTCCATTGGAACTACTGACGGCCGTGGGAGAGCCAGTCCTGACAAAACTCTACCATCTGGTGAGGAAGATGTATGAGACAGGCGAAATACCCTCAGACTTCAAGAAGAATATAATAATTCCAATCCCAAAGAAAGCAGGTGTTGACAGATGTGAATATTACCGAACTATCAGTTCAATAAGTCACAGTTGCAAAATACTAACACGAATTATTTACAGACGAATGGAAAAACTAGTAGAAGCGAACCTCGGGGAAGATCAGTTTGGATTCTGTAGAAACACTGGAACACGTGAGGCAATACTGACCTTACGACTTATCTTAGAAGAAAGATTAAGGAAAGGCAACCCTACGTTTCTAGCATTTGTAGACTTAGAGAAAGCTTTTGACAATGTTGACTGGAATACTCTCTTTCAAATTCTAAAGGTGGCAGGGGTAAAATACAGGGAGCGAAAGGCTATTTACAATTTGTACAGAAACCAGATGGCAGTTATAAGAGTCGAGGGACATGAAAGGGAAGCAGTGGTTGGGAAGGGAGTAAGACAGGGTTGTAGCCTCTCCCCGATGTTGTTCAATCTGTATATTGAGCAAGCAGTAAAGGAAACAAAAGAAAAATTCGGAGTAGGTATTAAAATTCATGGAGAAGAAATAAAAACTTTGAGGTTCGCCGATGACATTGTAATTCTGTCAGAGACAGCAAAGGACTTGGATGAGCAGTTGAATGGAATGGACAGTGTCTTGAAAGGAGGATATAAGATGAACATCAACAAAAGCAAAACAAGGATAATGGAATGTAGTCTAATTAAGTCGGGTGATGATGAGGGAATTAGATTAGGAAATGAGACACTTAAAGTAGTAAAGGAGTTTTGCTATTTGGGGAGCAAAATAACTGATGATGGTCGAAGTAGAGAGGATATAAAATGTAGGCTGGCAATGGGAAGGAAAGCGTTTCTGAAGAAGACAAATTTGTTAACATCCAGTATTGATTTAAGTGTCAGGAAGTCATTTCTGAAAGTATTTGTATGGAGTGTAGCCATGTATGGAAGTGAAACATGGACGATAAATAGTTTGGACAAGAAGAGAATAGAAGCTTTCGAAAAGTGGTGCTACAGAAGAATGCTGAAGATTAGATGGGTAGATCACATAACTAATGAGGAAGTATTGAATAGGATTGGGGAGAAGAGAAGTTTGTGGCGCAACTTGACCAGAAGAAGGGATCGGTTGGTAGGACATGTTCTGAGGCATCAAGGGATCACCAATTTAGTATTGGAGGGCAGCGTGGAGGGTAAAAATCGTAGAGGGAGACCAAGAGATGAACACACTAAGCAGATTCAGAAGGATGTAGGTTGCAGTAGGTACTGGGAGATGAAAAAGCTTGCACAGGATAGAGTAGCATGGAGAGCTGCATCAAACCAGTCTCAGGACTGAAGACCACAACAACAACAATGAAGGAACTGATATCACGCTGATGAAAGAACTTTTCACGGAATGTTTGCTATTCCATTACTGTAATTCTTATACGCAATCGTTTATTTTATTGCTTTTAAAACATAGGGGTTTTTGTAGCTCTTCAAAGCGACGTCCAAGGAATTGTAACTGGAGACATCACCTACACTGCACCTTCTGTTGACATGGACGATGACAATGTTAAAGCATTTGAGTCAGGCGACCCAGAACAGATTAGTTTCTGTAATCGAACTTTTACATAAACGCCTCAAATTGTAGTTAGATGAAAAGCTATTTGTGCAGAGATAATGGGAGGTAGCAACTTTCCTGTGGCCACCATTGGTCATTTAGTAATGATATCTGAAGGTAAGAGGCGTAAAGTCATGAAAAGGATACAATAGTTTTCCTTCTTCATACTTCTCCAATTCTACAATACACTCTAACGACATTTCCCATTACTGCATCTCCAAACGCCTTTCTATGTGTTCTCGCTAGTGGGTTCGAACGGAACTGGCTTACATTTCGATCTAGAAATAGTTATCTCAATGTAGTCTGCTCAAGTGGAAGTTACAAAAACAACATTTAATGTTCGGAAATAGGAGAGACGCTCATTCCTGTTTGTTCCTACACAACTGGTAACACGTTAATCCTTGGGAATCCATGTTGTCCTAAATGAACGTTTAATTTTTGCCGTATATGCACTGAAATATGAATTCTGCGGTCCTCCGGTAAAAAGAAGAGAGGAGTATAGGAGCTGGACATGTACTTCACAGACCCACCACATCAAAGAACAAATCTTGATGAAGCACATAAATTCTGCTACTCCATTTGCTGGATTTCTAGTTGTGCAGTGGGAAGATGGGAGTGAGACATTTGGGTACCCTACACTCGATGTCATTCAACATCTACACCGAACAAGCAGTAAAGCATGTTGTTGTTGTGGTCTTCAGTCCTGAGACTGGTTTGATGCAGCTCTCCATGCTACTCTATCCTGTGCAAGCTTTTTCATCTCCCAGTACCTACTGCAACCTACATCCTTCTGAATCTGCTTAGTGTATTCATCTCTTGGTCTCCCTCTACGATTTTTACCCTCCACGCTGCCCTCCAATACTAAATTGGTGATCCCTTGATGCCTCAGAACATGTCCTACCAACCGATCCCTTCTTCTGGTCAAGTTGTGCCACAAACTTCTCTTATCCCCAATCCTATTCAATACTTCCACATTAGTTATGTGATCTACCCATCTAATTTTCAGCATTCTTCTGTAGCACCACATTTCGAAAGCTTCTATTCTCTTCTTGTCCAAACTATTTATCGTCCATGTTTCACTTCCATACATGGCTACATTCCATACGAATACTTTCAGAAATGACTTCCTGACACTTAAATCAATACTGGATGTTAACAAATTTGTCTTCTTCAGAAACGCTTTCCTTGCCATTGCCAGCCTAGATTTTATATCCTCTCTACTTCGACCATCATCAGTTATTTTGCTCCCCGAATAGCAAAACTCCTTTACTACTTTAAGTGTCTCATTTCCTAATCTAATTCCCTCAGCATCACCCGACTTAATTAGACTACATTCCATTATCCTTGTTTTGCTTTTGTTGATGTTCATCTTATATCCTCCTTTCAAGACACTGTCCATTCCATTCAACTGCTCATCCAAGTCCTTTGCTGTCTCTGACAGAATTACAATGTCATCGGCGAACCTCAAAGTTTTTATTTCTTCTCCATGAATTTTAATACCTACTCCGAATTTTTCTTTTGTTTCCTTTACTGCTTGCTCAATATACAGATTGAACAACATCGGGGAGAGGCTACAACCCTGTCTCACTCCCTTCCCAACCAGTGCTTCCCTTTCATGCCCCTCGACTCTTATAACTGCCATCTGCTTTCTGTACATAATGTAAATACCCTTTCGCTCCCTGTATTTTACCCCTGCCACCTTTAGAATTTGAAAGAGAGTATTCCAGTCAACATTGTCAAAAGCTTTCTCTAAGTCTACAAATGGTAGAAACGTAGGGTTGCCTTTCCTTAATCTTTCTTCTAAGATAAGTCGTAAGGTCAGTATTGCCTTACGTGTTCCAGTGTTTCTACGGAATCCAAACTGATCTTCCCCGAGGTTCGCTTCTACTAGTTTTTCCATTCGTCTGTAAATAATTCGTGTTAGTATTTTGCAGCTGTGACTTATTAAACTGATAGTTCGATAATTTTCACATCTGTCAACACCTGCTTTCTTTGGAATTGGAATTGTTAAATTCTTCTTGAAGTCTGAGGGTATTTCGCCTGTTTCATACATCTTGCTCATCAGATGGTAGAGTTTTGTCAGGACTGGCTCTCCCAAGGCCGTTAGTAGTTCCAATGGAATGTTGTCTACTCCGGGGGCCATGTTTCGACTCAGATCTTTCAGTGCTCTGTCAAACTCTTCACGCAGTATCATATCTCCCATTTCATCTTCATCTACATCCTCTTCCATTTCCATAATATTGTCCTCAAGTACATCGCCCTTGTATAGACCCTCTATATACTCCTTCCACCTTTCTGCTTTCCCTTCTTTGCTTAGAACTGAGTTTCCATCTGAGCTCTTGATATTCATACAAGTCGTTCTCTTATCTCCAAAGGTCTCTTTAATTTTCCTGTAGGCAGTATCTATCTTACCCCTAGTGAGATAGGCCTCTACATCCTTACATTTGTCCTCTAGCCATCCCTGCTAAGCCATTTTCACTTCCTGTCGATCTCATTTTTGAGACGTTTCTATTCCTTTTTGCCTGCTTCAGTTACTGCATTTTTATATTTTCTCCTTTCATCAATTAAATTCAATATTTCTTCTGTTACCCACGGTTTTCTACTAGCCCTCGTCTTTTTACCTACTTGATCCTCTGCTGCCTTCGCTACTTCATCCCTCAAAGCTACCCATTCTTCTTCTACTGTGTTTCTTTCCCCCATTCCTGTCAATTGTTCCCTTATGCTCTCCCTGAAACTCTGTACAACCTCTTGTTCTTTCAGTTTATCCAGGTCCCATCTCCTTAAATTCCCACCTTTTTGCAGTTTCTTCAGCTTTAATCTACAGGTCATAACCAATAGATTGTGGTCAGAGTCCACATCTGCCCCTGGAAATATCTTACAACTTAAAACCTGGTTCCTAAATCTCTGTCTTACCATTATACACTCCTGGAAATTGAAATAAGAACACCGTGAATTCATTGTCCCAGGAAGGGGAAACTTTATTGACACATTTCTGGGGTCAGATACATCACATGATCACACAGACAGAACCACAGGCACATAGACACAGGCAACAGAGCATGCACAATGTCGGCACTAGTACAGTGTATATCCACCTTTCGCAGCAATGCAGGCTGCTATTCTCCCATGGAGACAATCGTAGAGATGCTGGATGTAGTCCTGTGGAACGGCTTGCCATGCTATTTCCACCTGGCGCCTCAGTTGGACCAGCGTTCGTGCTGGACGTGCAGACCGCGTGAGACGACGCTTCATCCAGTCCCAAACATGCTCAATGGGGGACAGATCCGGAGATCTTGCTGGCCAGGGTAGTTGACTTACACCTTCTAGAGCACGTTGGGTGGCACGGGATACATGCGGACGTGCATTGTCCTGTTGGAACAGCAACTTCCCTTGCCGGTCTAGGAATGGTAGAACGATGGGTTCGATGACGGTTTGGATGTACCGTGCACTATTCAGTGTCCCCTCGACGATCACCAGTGGTGTACGGCCAGTGTAGGAGATCGCTCCCCACACCATGATGCCAGGTGTTGGCCCTGTGTGCCTCGGTCGTATGCAGTCCTGATTGTGGCGCTCACCTGCACGACGGCAAACACGCATACGACCATCATTGGCACCAAGGCAGAAGCGACTCTCATCGCTGAAGACGACACGTCTCCATTCGTTCCTCCATTCACGCCTGTCGCGACACCGCTGGAGGCGGGCTGCACGATGTTGGGGCGTGAGCGGAAGACGGCCTAACGGTGTGCGGGACCGTAGCCCAGCTTCATGGTGACGGTTGCGAATGGTCCTCGCCGATACCCCAGGAGCAACAGTGTCCCTAATTTGCTGGGAAGTGGCGGTGCGGTCCCCTACGGCACTGCGTAGGATCCTACGGTCTTGGCGTGCATCCGTGCGTCGCTGCGCTCCGGTCCCAGGTCGACAGGCACGTGCACCTTCCGCCGACCACTGGCGACAACATCGATGTACTGTGGAGACCTCACGCCCCACGTGTTGAGCAATTCGGCGGTACGTCCACCCGGCCTCCCGCATGCCCACTATACGCCCTCGCTCAAAGTCCGTCAACTGCACATACGGTTCACGTCCACGCTGTCGCGGCATGCTACCAGTGTTAAAGACTGCGATGGAGCTCCGTATGCCACGGCAAACTGGCTGACACTGACGGCGGCGGTCCACAAATGCTGCGCAGCTAGCGCCATTCGACGGCCAACACCGCGGTTCCTGGTGTGTCCGCTATGCCGTGCGTGTGATCATTGCTTGTACAGCCCTCTCGCAGTGTCCGGAGCAAGTATGGTGGGTCTGACACACCGGTGTCAATGTGTTCTTTTTTCCATTTCCAGGAGTGTATAATCTATCTGATACCTTTTAGAATCTCCAGGGGTCTTCCATGTATACAACCTTCTTTCATGATTCTTAAACCAAGTGTTAGTTATGATTATGTTGTGCTCTGTGCAAAATTCTACCAGGCGGCTTCCTCTTTCATTTCTTAGCCCCAATCCATATTCACCTACTAGTTTCCTTCTCTCCCTTTTCCTACACTCGAATTCCAGTCACCCATGACTATTAAATTTTCGTCTCCCTCACAATCTGAATAATATTTTTTATCTCATCATACATTTCTTCAGTTTCTTCGTCATCTGCAGAGCCAGTTGGCATATAAACTTGTACTACTGTAGTAGGTGTGGGCTTCGTATCTATCTTGGCCACAATAATGCGTTCACTATGCTGTTTGTAGTAGCTTACCCGCATTCCTATTTTCCTATTCATTATTAAACTTACTCCTGCATTACCCCTATTTGATTTTGTGTTTATAACCCTGTAGTCACCTGACCAGAAGTCTTGTTCCTCCTGCCACCGAACTTCACTAATTCCCACTATATCTAACTTCAACCTATCCATTTCCCTTTTTAAATTTTCTAACCTACCAGCCCGATTAAGGGATCTGACATTCCACGCTCCGATCCGTAGAACGCCAGATTTCTTTCTCCTGATAACGACATCCTCTTGAGTAGTCCCCGCCCGGAGATCCGATTGGGAGACTGTTTTACTTCCGGAATATTTTACCGAAGAGGACGCCATCATCATTTAATCATACAGTAAAGCTGCATGCCCTCGGGAAAAATTACGGCTGTAGTTTACCCTTGCTTTCAGCTGTTTGCAGTACCGGCACAGCAAGGCCGTTTTGGTTATTGTTACAAGGCCAGATCAGTCAATCATCCAGACTGTTGCCCTTGCAACTACTCAAAAGGCTGCTGCCCCTCTTCAGGAACCACACGTTTGTCTGGCCTCTCAACAGATACCCCTCCGTTGTGGTTGCACCTACGGTACGGCTATCTGTATCGCTGAGGCACGCAAGCCTCCCCACCAACGGCAAGGTCCGTGGTTCATGGGGGGGGGGGGGGGGGGGCGCAGTAAGGCATACAGGGATAAATTTGTAAACAGAATTAAATATTAGGGAGGAGTAATAAAGATTTTGAAATTAACCGGTGGCACTGCAATTCTGTCAGAGACAGCAAAGAACTTGGAATAACACTTGAATGGAATAGACAGTGCCCTGGAAAGGGATTATGAGATAACCCTCAACGGAACGAAATGAGTGGTAATGGAATGTATTCGAATTAAACCTAGCAGTACCAACGGATTTTTCATAACGTGTACTACAAAAGGGGGGAATAATATATGGTCAACTCAAAGATACACGGATTTCGTTGATTTTCGTTGTCTTTTACGCACAACATACTTTTTAAAGATATATTTATGTGTAAGAAGTGTCGTAAACCTGAAAATATGAATATGACACCAGATCTGAAAATTCACATCCACTGACAAGACCTAAATTTTTGCATTAAGTTTTACTGATAAAATTTCAACCAATTACGGTGTCTGATAGAATAAATCATTACAAATCACAAGAATTTTTTTTTAGTTTTAAAATATAATGTGCTGGTTTATAGTATTCTGAAAAGGTAGGCAAAAAGTACCCCTTCCCTGTCACTTGGTATTGCGAGGGTTAAATCAGGAAGTGTTAATGAATCTGATTACGAAATGAGACACTAAAAGGACTATTGGGCACCAAAATAACTGATGATGACCGAAGTAGAGAGGATATAAAATGAAGACTGACTATAACAAGAAAAGTATTAATGAAAAAGAGGGGTTTGCTAACATCGAATATAAATTTTAATGTTAGGAAATATTTACTGTAGGTATTTGTATGGTTTCCAAGATGCTGCTATAGGCGGATGTAAAAATGAATGTGCGCAATGGAAATTACTGAACGCGAATGTAAAGATTCAGCCCCGTCTGATTAACACTTGAAGCAGGTCTTCGGATCTGTTAACGTTAACATTATGTCCTCCTCCTTGCCCTTAACATATAAATTACAACATAAAAATAAATGAATGTTTAAGGAACTAGCGACCACTAAATTATTTATGTTGTTTCTGCTTATACATTTATTGTGAATTAACACCCCTTTATATATTACAAATGTTTATATGTCTATGTGCCATGGACATAAAGAGATACAAATGAAGTCCCTGACTAATATTATTCTTCAACTGCCCAAATGTGCCGCTCTTTATGGCTACGAGATATAATATAAATAACACGAGATGACTGATATCATCTACGTCCCAAACAGTAGGTGACACTACTTTCAAAGGTGATCTACACTGGTGTGCAACCTCAGTGGAAATGAAACTTACACCATCACAGCTGATCAGCTGTATAGCCCTAATGAGCCGAAGCAATTACCAATATCACCGAATGTACTGCGTCCCGTGCGTCGCACTGACGGTTCTCGTGCACGTCTGCGACGACGGTAGAACTTCAGCCACGAAATAAAAAAACTCATTAAACACTAGGATGGCAGAAGGCGGACCTCTGACTAGTATAATCTATTACTTCTCCTCTGTGTATTCTATAGACAAGAAACGCGAACTCCCAGCCGCAAGGGCGGAATTCAGATAACGTTTCAACGTGAGTATAGACAATCACTGAACGCTGCGTACTCAACGACGGTTCCCTACCCGGAGGCGAAGTCCAGAATCGTATAAGTTAGCAACACCTTCGGTCACCTAAGGCAATTTCCCAGTGCCTTGTGCCCATATATCATGCAAATTAAGCTTTAGTGATTTTGCCACGTTTGTCCTATCATGATAAACGAACCCTGCGACAGTATTTCACCGGTGACAGCTTCCCCGAGCTTGAACATTATTCCCCTGGGTTCCACCGCGCGTCATCGAAAGTCTGTTTCGGCATGATGCTTGATGAGAAAGTCTAGCCGTGGGACTGCACAACATCTTTCGCCTGCGTCACGCATTACACTGCAAGTGTTGTCACTTTCGTCAATGTCCTGATCCACTGGCACAAGCCTGTCGGCCCGAACATAACCCTTACAAACACATTTCCTCTTCCTTTCCTCCCACCTTCTAAGGAGACAGTGCCGTCAAACATGATGCCGAATCTGCGGCCTTCGAAAATACTAAAAGTGTCTGTACCATTTCAGTACCCAAAACATCTGCAATACGGTCAGCCTTATTTCTCCGTCACGTCCTATGTATCTATAACAAAATTACTGTCGGCAGTTGCACTCTGAAAGACACAAATATCAACGGCATATGGACTTCCCTCCACATTTGGTCGGAACTTCTGAGCCAGGGTATACCTCACTAATTATGCAAACAACAAACGAGGAGAACTAAACAGTATGACGACGAGGACACTTAATCTAATTCTACCCTAACACTTACTGTAACTTAACTTCTCCCATTGAGCGGCTACTCATGAGTACTACTTTACGTGCTTACACGTAGTGAGCCACATTTATTGCTTAAAATGAAATACACTGCATATTCAAAGCGGCGAAATCTACCACAAAAATCCGACTTCTCGACAAAACTCATCTTCCCCTCCTAAGAAGTTACGCATGGTTCACATCTTATACACTTCCAGACAATGAGAAACACCCATTGATGATAGGCAAAAATAACGCTCATTTTTACACATCCTCAGAACACTGTCAGAGTTTACATGACACATGAAAACAGAACTGAAAAGCTGCTAAAAGCTGCAATGATTCGATGTGATACTCACAGGGGAAAAGATAGAACCGTCAGTGCACTCAGCCGCGGCACACTGGTGCTGTGTGTCGACGAAACAGCAACCCTGAGGTAGTAGAGAGTCATCGTCTCCAAGGAGGGTGGCTGGTAGGGTTCCCCTGTCACTGAAATTTAGACGTGACCCACACTTCTGACATCACGCTGTGGAGGTCGAGGATGGATGACCTCTACAAGTGGATGTCTTAATTTAGGTGGTGGATTCTTGTCGGCATGATGACCCACGGTTGCTCATAAAAACTTCACTGTTAGTCATACATTTTACTGAAAAACAAACTAGAACATTTTGTGGTGAAACGTCCTCCATAGTGTGTGCAGAAGACAGCGAGTGTTAAGGAACTGATGCAACAGGTGGCCATGGTGTCAAGCGATATCCTTCTATGGCTGAAGGCTGGTTACACCTGGTAGTTGGCCAACAGGCTAAAAGATGCTAAGCTCACATCACTGATCTTAAAACCAGCAGCAGAGGCCCACAGTTAGTGGAGGCCAAATCCCACGGTGGCTGCTTGTAACGTCATGTCGCCTCGTGGAGCGGCAACAACTCTCCTCTTAAATAGTATATACGTGACTGAGACACCTTTGACTAAAAATAATGGTAGTTAATGTTGTAACAGAGCATTCTTGCTTTGCAAATTACAGCTTGTACCCACGTAGACCATAAGAAGTCTGTTGATTGGATGTTTCGTAACTAGCCTACCAACGCCTTTCTATTGCGTCGTCATTATGGCGGTGCCAGCCCCTTCACTAGAGCACAATGTGGGAATCTGCCAGCGGCAATGCTGCATCTGACGTAATGGTTTTTTGGTCGGCTCTGAGATGGCCCAATCCCAAGATCTTTTGCAACAGCCATAGCAACATCACAGTTTTACTCAGTAGTGCCGAAAAATAGTGGTGACACAGCAAAACCAATAACTAATAAGAAGATACTGAGTCGAACTGGGAAAATCAAGAAATCTATGGCACAACTTCGTTTCATAGTGCATATCATGACGCGTTAAGGACTTGTCAGTTTGGTAATGGAGAGAAGTGTGTATACGTAGTGTGGAGGTGGGAGCGGGGGTGTTAAATTGTAGAAGGAGACAAAGTCTTGAATACAGTTAGCAGGTTCAAACTGATGCACATTACATTAGCTGTGCAGCGCTGACGAGGCATTCACAGAGTAGACTAGCTTGGGCAGCTGCATCAAAGCAGTCTTCAGACTGCAGACCACAACAAGAACATTGAGGAAGTGGGCGGGAGGGAGAGGTAGGCTTCTGGTCCAAAACTTTGCAAGTTCTTTACTTGGAGAAGTCATGAGTAAGGTAAATCTCGTAGGATTCAGAGCCCTCGGCAGTTGACATGGCAAAAGACGTTTCAATATTGCTATAGATTAACGGCGTTGCTCATTCTCGTATGGTCCGCATCTCGTGGTCGTGTGGTAGCGTTCTCGCTTCCCACTCCCGGGTTCCCGGGTTCGATTCCCGGCGGGGTCAGGGATTTTCTCTGCCTCGTGATGACTGGGTGTTGTGTGCTGTCCTTAGGTTAGTTAGGTTTAAATAGTTCTAAGTTCTAGGGGACTGATCACCATAGCTGTTAAGTCCCATAGTGCTCAGAAACATTTTGAAGCCATTCTCGTATGAGAAAAGGTATTTATCTCACGCTGTTGGCCGATGCAACCAACTGATGTAGCGGTTCTTGTATTATTTTGTTGTTGTAAACAGAAGTATCTCTGGTATGACGTTAAACTGCGGTCAGTCAAATTATGGTGTATAGTTAATTGAGTATCGTACTTCGTTTCTAAAAGTCTGTAGGTTCTTTGGTGCACCATAAAAGATCTGAGAAATTGCTAACCAGTATTTGCATCACACCAATGGCAGACAGGCTCCATGTCACCAGTTTTGCATTTCTTTCACGAGTAGCTGTATACATAGCTGATAAAGACATTAATTCAAAGAGATATATTTAATTTTTTAATTAATACATCCGAAAGGTATTAATTTAAAAATACTTAAATACGAAGGGCGTTTGAAAAGTCTGTGCAAAGTCCGAGATATGCCACCACCGGCGCCTATCGAGGTCATGTTTAGTTATTAGCATCCTTGGAAAGAACGCACACCAAGTTTTAGTCAATTTGGTCTACTTCTTTGGGTCTGGAATTCGTATGAATCAAGGGAGCCGAGTGATGGTCAAAAAAATGGAAGAAAAAGAATTGCGTGTTGTGATTTAACATTACTTTATGAAGGCAAAACGTCTCAGGAGACTAAAGAGAAGCTTGATGACTCTGTCCTTGGCTTAGAACAGTTTATAAGTGATTTCAAAATTTTAGGAGTGGCCATAGGGGCACAAGTTGTGTTGAACGTTCTGGACGTCCTGTGGAAGATACCACTCTAGAAATCACTGATAAAATCCATGATATGGTGATGGATGACAGAAGAGTTAAGGTGTGTGAGACTGCTAGTTCCGTGGGCATCTCGAATGAACGGGTAGATAATATTTTGTTTGAACATTAGGACATGAGAAAGCTATCGGCAAGCTTTCTGCGATTGCTCACGCTTGACCAAAAACGGAATTGTGCGAAGTGTTGCAAGGATGGTTTGAATCTGTTCAGAATAATTCGCAGGACTTTGAGCGTCGTTTCGTCACTGTTTATGAAACATGGATACATTACTATACTCCGGAGACCAAACAACAATCTAAACAATCGGTTACCGAGGGAGAAACTGCACCAAAAATGGCGAAAACCATTCCTTCAGCTGGAAAGGTTATGGCGACTGTCTTTTGAGTTTCACAATGGATAATCCTCACCAACTATCTGGAAAATGAGAAAACTATGTAAATATTATTCATCGTTATTGGACCGTCCTTTTCCATCACGACAATGCATCAGCATACACCCTATCAGTTGTGGTTGTAAAATTAATGGAAATAGGATTCCAACTCTTTTCACGTGCCGCACCCTCTATTCTCCAGATCTGACTCCCTCAGGGTACTATTTGTTCCCCAGTTTGGGACAAAGGTTTTATTCAAATGAGGAGATGATTGTAGCAACTATTGGCTCTTTTGGAGACTTGGACAGTTCCTACTATTCGGAAGGGATCAACAAATTAGGACAGCGTTGGACGAAGTGTATAAGTCTAAAAGGAGATTATGTTCTAAAATAAATGAGGTATACCCCAAACATGTAAGCAGTTTTTATTTTTGCACGGATATCTCAATCGCCCCTCGTATTTTCGTGGTTCTTAAGAGCTAACAGGATAGATGCATAGATGCATACATAGCGAAAGCTGAAGAAGAAAGGACGATACGAAACAGGAAGGCATCTCTTAGCTGATCGCAGAAAAAATGTGTAGACTTGTCTGTTCTTCATTATCGGCCCGTATTACATGTACTGATTAACATTTGTTTACTTTCTGGTACACACATATTTCATAAACATAAAGAAAGGAAAATTTTCTTGGTGTCTTACATTTTCCTACGATATATTTGACTACGATATTGGCTGTACATGATGAGTCATTCAAGTCGTGTACAACAAGGTTAAGACAGTTCAGGGGGGTGTCTGCCCGTGTGAATTGATGCAGCCACTGCTGGATTAACGCCGCAGTTGGCTTGTATGATGTCAATCGGACGGTGACAACCGGCTGAGAGCGAGCTCTGGTTGTGCAGTTTGCAGCAGAGGTGGGAATCGAGGCGCGGCCCATCCTGGAGCGTAGCACTGACAGCCGTGCGAGCCTGCCTTGCGCTGCCGGTTCAGCCAGGGCAGCCATATGGAGGTCCGACGGGCCGCACGGTGTGGAGTCGTGTGGCCGCACTGGGCTACAGCAGTCTCAGGCCGACCGAGTCCATGACGTCACCCCAAGGGCCGAGCAGTGCTGTTGCGAAACAATTTGTATGCCATGGGCTAAGGAGCGTAGCGTATGGAGACGCAGCGCACGGGCTGCGGCCTCACTGCTCTGCACTGAGCGAGCCTGTGACGTCACTACACCAGTGCCGTGCGCAAGCGCTGGCGTGCTGTGGCCTACAGGCTGTTTGTAGCTCTGACCGCAGTTGTGAGCTACGGGCTGCGAGCGGTTAGTAGAGCAGAGTTTAGTTCAAATATTCAATTGTGTATGAAATCTTATGGGACTTAACTGCTAAGGTCATCAGACCCTAAACTTACACAGTACTTAACCTAAATTATCCTAAGGAGAAACACACACAACTCTTGCCCGAGGGAAGACTCGAATCTCCACCAGGACCAGCCGCACAGTCCATGACTACAGCGCCTTAGACTGCCAGAGTTTAAAGGGGTGGTGCGATTTCTTCGTTTTTTTCGTAGCGGACAAACTGAGTGCGGAAACTAAACGTGGTCTGCAGAAGAAGGTGCACATGTCAATAAAAGGAGAAGTGAAAGAAAAACTAATGAGTGGTGAGTGGAGAACCACACAGCCTGAAGCTAATTTTAAAGGTTCAGTTTGGACCGTGGTGAAGCGTGTCGTAGATGGTGGTAGGAAAAGGGTTCATTTTGTTTGCTGTTCGCTGTGCAGTGCAATTTACTCTCATGCTGAAGGGTCAAGTGGCACTTTGCACATTTCTCGCCATCCATGCATGTCTAATAAACAAGGATCTTATGTGGATGAGAAACGACATCTAAACCAGCTGAGGAGATAACTGTCGATTAAGGTGTGGCTATGTGTGCACGAGACGTAAGGTCGTGCGGAACCATAAGAGGTGAAGTTCTTATGGATCTTGTTCAGACGTTAATCTACACTGCAAAGGTCATTATGTCTCACCCCACAACTTGGTCGCGGTAAATGGAAGAAAGTGCTTAAAGCCTATGACATATATTTATGCCTTAGGTAATTACTCATATAACAGGAGGTGAATAGTCAGCAACTACAGACATGTGGACATTCAGCGAGACAAAAAACAGACAATTATCTGACAGGTACTGTCCCCTGTTTCATTCACTGGACTCTCAGATCGCGCATTTTATTTACAACTCAGTTTCTAGATGAACCAAAAACGGGAGGTAACATTCTAAGAGAATTGTTTGGTTGACAAATGTCTCCTGGTATCCAACACTCTACTTTGAAAGACATGCAGCCCACGACTGATCAAGGTTGTCATTGTCATTGCACTGCATGATTAGTTAGGTTTGAATTGTTTCTGCCCTATGCTAAATGCAGGGCTACGAAATAAATTTAATGCGGAGTAAATGTTCGTCAATTGCCCATATGTACATGGTCTTTTGGCTGTGCCGAATTAACGCGTCACTTATGTAAAGAAAAGTGGTCTTCTTAGTGCTCTTCATAGATAACTGAGCCCGTCTAACGATAGTGGTTGGAATAAGCAGCTGACAAAGTTAGAATGTCTTTGTGCGAAAAGCTCTTTGAGAAGGGAGAAACAGCTCGAAATGGTGGAACTGATATCACGCTGATGAAAGAATTTTTCACGGTATGTATGCTATTCGATTACTGTAATTCTTATAGGCAATAGTTTATTTTACAGCTTTTAAAACGCTAGGGTTTTTGTAGCTCTTCAAAGCGCCGTCCAAGGAACTTGAACTTGGGAAATCACCTGCACTGCACCTTCTGTTGGCATGGACAATGACAATATTAAAAACATTTGACTCAGGTGCCCCAGGACAGAGAGACATCTGAATTCTGACTTTTACATTAACGCCTCAAATTATACTTAGATTAAAAGCTATTTGTCCAGAGATACTGTGAAATAGCGACTTTCTTTTGGCCACCATTCGTCATTTAAAAATGATATCTGAAGATAACAGGCGTAAAGTCATGAATACGATACAAGAGTTTTCCTTGTTCATACTTCTCGAATCCCACAATACACTCTTAGACTTTTCTGTTTACTGCATCTCCAACCGACCTTTCTCTTTGTTCTCAGTAGTGGGATCGAACGGAACTGGCTTACTTTTCGATCTAGAAATAGTTATCTCAATGTAGTTTTCCCTTCCGGAAGTTTTAAAAATAACATTTAATGTTCGGAAATAGGAGAGACGCGGATTCCTACATGTTCCTCCACAACTGGTAACATGTGAATCCTTGGGAATCCATGTTGTCCTATATCAATGTCTCAATGTTTGCCGTATATGCACTGAAATATGAACTTTGCTGTCCTCAGGTAAAGAGAATAGAGGAGTAATGCGATTGGACATGTATTTCACAGCGCAACCCCTTCAAAGAACAAATCGTGTTGAAGCACATACAAGGATAAATTTTTAAACAGAATTAAATATCAGGGAGAAGCAATAATCATTTTAAAGTTTACCAGTGGCACTGCAATTCTGTCAGAAACCTCAAAGAACTTGGAATAACAGTTGAATGGAATAGATAGTGCCCTGAAAAGGGAATGTAAGATAACACTCAATGGATCTAAATGAAAGGTAATGTAACGTATTCGAATTAAACCTAGCAGTACCAACCGATTTTCTATAACATGTACTACAAAAGGGAGGCGTAATATATGACCAACATAATGATATACGGATTTCATTAATTTTTGTTGTTTTTTACGCACAACATACTTTTTAAAGATTTATTTATGTGTAATAATGGCCCTAAAGCTGAAAATATGAATATGACACCTGTTCAGAAAATTCATATCCACTGACAAGACCTAAATTTTTGTGTGAAGTTTTACTTACAAATTTAAAACAACTACGGAATCTGGTAGAAGATATCATTAAAAATCACAACTATATATTTTTCAAAATTATAAAATAATATCCACATGACTATATTACAGTATTGTGAAAAGGTAGGCATAAAATACCCATTCCCTCTTCCTTGGTATTGCGAGGGTTAAATCAGGTAGTGTTAAGGGAATCTGATTACGAAATGAGACACTAAAAGAACTATTGGGCAGCAAAATAACTGACGATGGCCGAAGTAGGGAGGATATGAAATGAAGACTGATTATAGCAACAAGAGTATTAATGAAAAAGAGGTATTTGCTAACATCGAATATAAATTTCAGTGTTAGGAAGTATTTCTTGAAGTTATTTGTATGGTTTCCAAGATGCTGCTCCAGGCGGGTGTAAAAATTAATGTTTACAATGGAAAATACAGAACGTGAAAGTAAAGATTTGACCCTGTCTGACCACCCGCTGAAGCAGATCTTAGGATCTCTCAACGGTGATATTATTTCCTCCTTCCTGCTCCTTAACATATAAATTACAACATAAAAATAAATGAATGATTAAGGGAACTAGTAGCTATTAAATATCTATTTTCTGCTTATACATTTACTGTGGAATTAAACTTCTTTATACATTACAAATGTTTATATGTCGATTTGAAATGGACATAAAGAGATACAAATGAATTTCCTGACTAATATTATTGATCAACTGCCCAAATCGGCACCTGTTTATGGCCACGCGATCTAATATAAATAACGCCAGATGTCTGATATCATCTACGTCCCAAACACTAGAAGACAGTATTTTCAAAGATGATCTACAGTGGTGGGCAACCTCAGTGGAAATGAAACATACTTGATCACAGCTGTTTAGCTTTGTAGCCCTAAAAGCCGAAGCTATTGGTAATATCACCGAATGTACTGCATCCCGTGCGTCGGAGTGATGGTTCTCGTACACGTCTGCGACGATGGAAGAACTGCAGCCACAAAATAAAAAACTCATTAAACACTAGGACGGCAGAATGCGGTCCACCGGCCGCGGTGGCAGTACGCTTCTAGGCGCTTCAGTGCGGAATCGCGCGACTGCTACGGTCGCAGGTTCGAATCCTGTCTGGAGCATGGATGTGTGTGATGTCCTTAGGTTAGTTAGGTTTAAGTAGTTCGACCTTCTAGAGGAGTGATGACCTCAGATGTTAAGTCCCATAGTGCTCAGAGCCATTTTTTTATGAATGCGGTCCTCTGACTAGTATAATATAATACTATCTTCTCCTATCTGTATTCTACAGACAAGAAACGCGAACTCCTAGCCACAGGGACGGAATTCAGATAACGTCTCAATGTGATTATAGACAGGAGAACCTTGCAAACACATTTCCCCTTTCTTTTTCTCCCACCTTCTGAGGAGGCAGTGCCGTCACAGATGGTGCCGAATTGAAAGCTTTCTGTGTCACCACCTAACTATCTACAACAAACTTACTGTCGGCAGTTGCACTCTGCAAGACACAAAAATCACCAGCACATGCGCATCCATGCACATCTGGTCCATGCTGCAGAAATTCGCAACCTCTCCGCCAGGATATACCTCACTAATTATGCAAACAATGAACGAGGAGAACAAAACAGTATGACGACAAGGTTACTTAGTCTAATTTCATCCAAACAAGTACCATAACTTAACTTCGCCACTTGAGCGGCTACTTATGACTACTACTTTACGTGCTTAAACGCAGTGAGCCACATTTTTTGCTCAAAATGAAATACATTACCCATTCAAAACGGCGAAAACTACCACAAAACTCCGACTCCTCCACAAAACTCATCATCCCCTCCTAATAAGCTTCGCATGGTTAACACCGTATACACTTCCAGACAATGAGTTACACTCATTCATATTTTCACATCCTCAGAACACAGTCAGAGTTTACTTGCATCGTGTCACACATGAAAACAAAATTGAAAAGCTGCTAAAAGGTGCACTGACTCGACGTGACACTCGCAAAGGGGGAAAAATAGAACATGCAGTGTACTCACCCACTGCATACTGATGCTGTGTGTCGACGAAACTGCAACCCTGAGGTAGTCGAGAGTCATCGTCTCCAGGGAGGGTGGCTGGTAAGGTTCCCCTGTCACTGAAGTTTAGACGTGACACACACTTCTGACATCAAAATGTGGAGGTCGACGATGGATGACCTCTACGTGTGGAAGTCTGAGTTGAGGAGGTGAATTGTTGTTGGGATTATTATCGATGGCAGCTCATAAAACTTCACTATTAGTCATACATTTTACTGAAGAACAAATTAAAACATTCCGTGGTGCAACGTCCTCCATAGAGTGTGCTGAAGACAGAGTGTGTTAAGGAACTGACGCTACAGGTGGCCGTAGTCTCAAACGACTGCCTTCTATGGCCGAAGGCTAGTTGCACCTGGTAGTTCGCCCACAGGCTGGATGATGCTAAGCTCACAGCACTGATCTTAAAACCAGCAGCAGGGGCCCACAGTTAGTAGAGGCCAAATCTCGTGATCATAAGGCCGTTGCAGCATCCCTGAATATGGAAGTTAATACGAATATAAAAAAAGGGAGGAAGGTTTATCTGTTTAGCAAGAGTAATAGAAGGCAGATTTCAGACTACCTAACAGATCAAAACGAAAATTTCTGTTCCGACACTGACAATGTTGAGTGTTTATGGAAAAAGTTCAAGGCAATCGTAAAATGCGTTTTAGACAGGTACGTGCCGAGTAAAACTGTGAGGGACGGGAAAAACCCACCGTGGTACAACAACAAAGTTAGGAAACTACTGCGAAAGCAAAGAGAGCTTCACTCCAAGTTTAAACGCAGCCAAAACCTCTCAGACAAACAGAAGCTAAACGATGTCAAAGTTAGCGTAAGAAGGGCTATGCGTGAAGCGTTCAGTGAATTCGAAAGTAAAATTCTTTGTACCGACTTGACAGAAAATCCTAGGAAGTTCTGGTCTTACGTTAAATCAGTAAGTGGCTCGAAACAGCATATCCAGGCACTCCGGGATGATGATGGCATTGAAACAGAGGATGACAATCGTAAAGCTGAAATACTAAACACCTTTTTCCAAAGCTGTTTCACAGAGGAAGACCGCACTGCAGTTCCTTCTCTAAATCCTCCCACAAACGAAAAAATGGCTGACATCGAAATAAGTGTCCAAGGAATAGAAAAGCAACTGGAATCACTCAATAGAGGAAAGTCCACTGGACCTGACGGGATACCAATTCGATTCTACACAGAGTACGCGAAAGAACTTGCCCCCTTCTAACAGCCGTGTACCGCAAGTCTGTAGAGGAACGGAGGGTTCCAAATGATTGGAAAAGAGCACAGGTAGTCGCAGTCTTCAAGAAGGGTCGTCGAGCAGATGCGCAAAACTATAGACCTATATCTCTGACGTCGATCTCTTGTAGAATTTTAGAACATGTTTTTTGCTCGAGTATCATGTCATTTTGGGAAACCCAGAATCTACTATGTAGGAATCAACATGGATTCCGGAAACAGCGATCGTGTGAGACCCAACTCGCTTTATTTGTTCATGAGACCCAGAAAATATTAGATACAGGCTCCCAGGTAGATGCTATTTTTCTTGACTTCCGGAAGGCGTTCGATGCAGTTCCGCACTGTCGCCTGATAAACAAAGTAAGAGCTACGGAATATCAGACCAGCTGGGTGGCTGGATTGAAGAGTTTTTAGCAAACAGAACACAGCATGTTGTTATCAATGGAGAGACGTCTACAGACGTTAAAGTAACCTCTGGCGTGCCACAGGGGAGTGTTATGGGACCATTGCTTTTCACAATATATATAAATGAGCTAGTAGATAGTGTCGGAAGTTCCATGCGGCTTTTCGCGGATGATGCTGTAGTATACAGAGAAGTTGCAGCATTAGAAAATTGTAGCGAAATGCAGGAAGATCTGCAGCGGATAGGCACTTGGTGCAGGGAGTGGCAACTGTCCCTTAACATAGACAAATGTAATGTATTTCGAATACGTAGAAAGAAGGATCCTTTATTGTATGATTATATGATAGCGGAACAAACACTGGTAGCAGTTACTTCTGTAAAATATCTGGGAGTATGCGTGCGGAACGATTTGAAGTGGAATGATCATATAAAATTAATTGTTGGTAAGGCGGGTACCAGGTTGAGATTCATTGGGAGAGTGATTAGAAAATGTAGTCCATCAACAAAGGAGGTGGCTTACAAAACACACGTTCGACCTATACTTGAGTATTGCTCATCAGTGTGGGATCCGTACCAGATCGGTTTGACGGAGGAGATAGAGAAGATCCAAAGAAGAGCGGCGCGTTTCGTCACCGGGTTATTTGGTAACCGTCATAGCGTTACGGAGATGTTTAATAAACTCAAATGGCAGACTCTGCAAGAGAGGCGCTCTGCATCGCGGTGTAGATTGCTCGCCAGGTTTCGAGAGGGTGCGTTTCTGGATGAGGTATCGAATATATTGCTTCCCCCTACTTATACCTCCCGAGGAGATCACGAATGTAAAATTAGAGAGATTAGAGCGCGCACGGAGGCTTTCAGACAGTCGTTCTTCCTGCGAACCATACGCGACTGGAACAGGAAAGGGAGGTAATGACAGTGGCACGTAAAGTGCCCTCCGCCACACACCGTTGGGTGGCTTGCGGAGTATAAATGTAGATGTAGATGTAGTGACTGCTTGTAGCCTCATGTCGCCTCGTGGTGCGGCAAGACCCCTCCTCTTAAATAGTAGCTACCAGACACAGGCACATTTGACTGAAGATAATGGTAATTTATGTTGGGACAGAGCGCATTTGCTTTTCAAATCACAAATTGCAAACATATAGACGATAAGAAATTTGCTGACTGGGTGTGTAGTTACTGTCTTACCAACGAACTTTTGCTGTGTCGTCGTTATGGCGGTGCCGGCAACTTTCCTGTAACATAATGTGGGAATCTGCCAGTGGCATTGCTGAATCTGACGTAATGGTGTTTGGTCGCCTCTGAGCTGGCCCACTCCCAAGATCTTTTCCAACAGCCATAGCAACATCACAATTTTACTCAGCAGCACCGAAAAATAGTGGTGGCACGGCAGATCGAATAACTGATAAGAAGATACTGAGTCGAACTGGGGAAAACATGAAATTTATGGTACAGCTTCGTTTCATAGGGCATATCCTGAGGCATCAAGGACTTGTCAGTTTGGTAATGGAGAGAAGTGTACATATGTGGGTGTTGGAGTGGGGGGGTGACAAAATTGTAGTGGGAGACAAAGTCTTGAATACAGTTAGCAGCTTCAAACTGATGCACATTGCATTATCTCTGCAGCGCTGAAGAGGCTTGCACAGAATAGGCTAGTTTGGGCAGCTGCATCAAACCAGTCTTCAGACTGAGGACCACATCAACAACATTGAGGAAGTGGGCGGGAGGGAGAGGTAGGCGTCTGGTCCGCAATTTTGTAAGTTCTTTACTGGGAGAACTCACGAGTAAGGTTGATCTCGTGTGATTCTGCACTCTCGGCTGTTGACATGGCAAAAGACGTTTCCATATTGCTCTAAATTAACGGCGGTGCTCATTCTCGTATGAGAAAAGGTATTTGTCTCACACTAGTTTCCAATCAACGAACTGATGTAGCGGTTCTTGTAAATTTTGCTGTTGTAAACAGATTTGTCTCTGGTATGACGTTAAACTGCAACCACACATGGAGCGACCACAGTATAAGTGGTATCTATCCAACAATAGCAACAATCTCTCTGGTAGGTGGATGAGCGAGTGGAAGTTGTGAGCTGTAACTATTACCTTGCCTGTTTACGAACGTGGAAGGAAGATGGAGAATGTAAAAGAAAATACGCATGATCACCTACCACTTACCAGCAGGTAATCAGATAAGTAATGTCAACTGAATTTAGCTGAGCAGTGCTTGTTGATTCCTGGACTTAATTCCTATCGTACTTCGTTTCTGAAAGACTATAGGTTCTTTGGTGTACCATAAAAGATCTCATAAATTGATATTCAGTATTTGGATCACACCAATGGCGGAGGGGCTCCACGTCAGGAGTTTTACATTTGTTTCGCGAATAGTTGTATACAAAGCTGATAAAGACATTAATACAAAGAGATATGTTTAGTTTGTTAATATAATACATCTGAAAGGTACTAATTTAAATATACGTAAATACAAGGGTCGTTGAAAAAGTCTGTGCAAAGGCCGAGATATGTCACCACCGGCGCCTAACGAGATCATGTTTAGTTAGTAGCATCTTTGGAAAAACGCACACCAAGTTTCAGTCATAATGTTCTATTTCTTTGTGTTTGGTATTCGTGTAAATGAAGGAAGTCGAGTGGTTGTCAAAAAATGAATGAAAAAGAATGTTGTGTGGTGTTCAAACTTTACTTTATGAAAGGGAAAACACCTCAGGAGACTAAACAGAAGCTTGATAAAAATTACAGTGAGTCTGCACCTTCGATTAGTACAGTTTATAACTGACTCAAAATTTTACGAGTGGCCATATGGACACAAGTGATGCTGAACGAGCCAGCCTAAGTGGCCGGGTGGTTCTAGGCGCTACAGTCTGGAATCGCGCGACCGCTATGGTCGCTGGTTCGAACCCAGCTTCGGCCATGGATGTGTGTGATGTCCTTAGGTTCGTTACGTTTAAGTAGTTCTAAGTTCTAGGGGACTCATGACCTCAGATGTTAAGTCCCATAGTGCTCAGAGCCATTTGATGCTGAAAGTTCTGGATACGCTGTGGAGGTTACGACTCTAGAAATCGTTGATAAAATCCACGATATGGTGATGGATGACAGAAGAGTTAAGGTGGGTTAGATTGCTAGTGCTGCTGGCATCTCGAATGAACGGGTACATAATATTTTGCATGAACATTTGGATATGAGAAAGTTATCCGCAAGATGCGGTCCGCAATTGCTCATGCTTAAACAAAAACGGAATTGTGCGAAGTGTTGCAAGGATGGTTTGCACCTGTTCAGAAGAAACCGCAGGACTTTGAGCGTCGTTTCGTCAATGTGCACGAATCATGGATACATTACTATACTCCTGGGTTACCAAGGGAGAATCTGAACCAAAAAAGACGAAGACCATTCCTTCGGCCAGAGAGGTTATGGCGACTGTTTTATGGGATTCGCAAGGGATAATCGTAATCGACTATTTGGAAAAGGCTGAAACTATTACAGGTGAATATTATTCACCATTATTGGAGCGTCCTTTTCCATCACGACAATGCAACAGCACACACCTTAGCAGTTGTGGTCGCAAAATTAATGGAAATTAGGTTCCAACTCGTTTCACGTCCCCCCCCCCCCATTCTCCAGACTTGGCTCCCTCATACTATTTGTTCCCCAATTTGAAGAAATGGCTGGCGGTACAAATATTTTATTCAAACGAGGAGGTGTTTGCAGCAACTATTACCTATTTTGCAGACTTGGACAATTCCTGTTATTTGGAAGGGATCAAGAAATTAGAACAGCGTTGGACAAAGTTTGTAAGTATAAAAGGAGACTACGTTGAAAAATAAAAAAGTTTTACCCCAAATATGTAAGCAGTTTCTATTTTTGCAGGGACTTTTCAAACCCCCCTCGTATATTCATTGTTCTTAAGAGCTACGAAGATAGATGCATACATAGCGAAAGCTGAAGAACAAAGGACGATACGAAAGTGGAAGGCGTATCCTAGCTGATTGCAGAAAAAATGTGAAAGCTTCTCTGTTCTTCATTTTCGTAGAAAGTATTACATGTACGTTTTAACATTTTTAGACTTTATGGTACACAGATATTTCGTAAATATAAAGAAAGAAAATTTTTCTTTTGTCTTACATTTTCCGACGATATATTTTACTACGATACTGGCTGTTACATGAGTAGTCGTCAGTACAACAAATTTACAAGATTGGTGTATACAAGAAAAAACAATACACAATTTGACAAGTTTTAAATAAACAGTTTGACAAATCATTTACATTGGCACTTGAGATATTTGCACAAGATAGAGTAACTTAAAATTTCAGAGGAATCATTGTTCTGAGGATAAGAGGTTAAGTCAGTTCACAGACATGTCTGACCTTGGGAATTGTTGCAGCCACTGTGGAAATGACGTCGTAGTTGGCTTGTATGATATCAATCGGTCGGTGACGACCGGCTTAGCTCCAGCTCTGGTTGTGCACTTCGTAGCAGAGGTCGGCATCGAGGTGCGGTCCGTCCAGGACCGTACTTATGACAGACGTGCGCTGCTGGTTCTGCCGGGCAGCCGCATCGAGGTCCGACGGGCCGCAGGGTGCAGAGTCGTGCACAGAGGCCAGGCCCGCGAGCTGCAGCCGCACTGGACTATAGCAGTCTCTGGCCGAGCTAGTCCTTGACGTCACCCCAAGGGCCGAGCAGTGCTGTTGCGAAAGAACCTGTACGCCACGCAGCACACGGGCCGCGCCCTCACTACTTCGCACTCAGCGACCCCGTGACGTCACTGTACCAGTGCCCTGTGCAAGCACTGGCGTGCTGCGGCCTACGGGCTGTTGGTAGTACTGACCGCGGTTGCGAGCTACGGGCTACGAGCGGTGAGTAGAGCAGTGTTTAGTGGCATGGTAGGAAATCTTCATTTTTGTCGTAACACACAAAATGAGCTCGGAAACTAACTGTGGTCTGTAGAGGATGGAGCGCATGTCAAGAAAAAGGGCAGTAAAAGAAAAATTAATCAGTGATGAGTAGAGAACCACACAGCTTGAAACGAATCTTAAATGTTCAGTGTGTACCGTTATAATACCTATTTTGGATGGCGTTAGGAAAAGCGTTCATTTTGTTTGCTGTACGCTGTGCTGTGAAATTTACACTCATGCCGAAGGGTCAAGTGGCACTTCGCCCATTTCTCGCCATCCATGCGTGTCTAATAAACAAGGGTCTCATGTGGACGAGGAGCAACTTCCTAAATCTGCTCAGGGGGTAACTGTCGATAAATGTGTGGCTATGTGTGCACGAGATGTTAGGTCGTATGGAACTATAAGAGGTGAAGGTCTTATGGATCTTGTTCAGACGTTAATTGACACTGCAAAGGCCGTTATGTCTCACCCCACAACTGTGTCGCGGTACATGGCAGAAAGTGTTAAAAGCCTACGACATATAATTACTCATTGCTCATATGACAGAAGGTGAATACTCAGCAATTACAGACATGTGGACTTCCAGTGCGCGAAGAAACAATTATCTGACATGCACTGTCTCCTGTTTCATTGATTGGACTCTCAGATCTCGCAGTTTGTTTGCAACTCAGTTTCCAGATGAACCAAAAACGGGCGGTAACATTCTATGAGAATTGTTTAAACGATTTATGTCTCTTGGTATCCACAACTCTACTTTGAAAAACATGCAGCGCACAACAGATCAAGTAACCAACATCGTCGTTGCACTGCGCGATTATTCGTGATTGAATTGTTCCTGCCATATGATAAATAAAAGACTACAAAATAATTTTGATGCGGAGTATATATGTGTCAATTGTCCACACGTTGATGGTCTTTTGAATGTGGCGAAAGAACGTGTCAATAACGTAATCAAAGTTGGTCTTCTTAATGCTCTTGATAGATAACTGAGCCCGTCTAACGATACTCGCTGGAATAGGCACCTGACAATGTTAGTTTGCCTTTGTGCTAAAACCTCACTGAGAAGAGAGGAATAGCCCGAAACGAATGAACTGATATCACGCTGATGAAAGAACTTATCACAGTATTTATGCTATTCTATTGCAGTTATTCTTATATGTAATCGTTTGTTTTAATGCTATTAAAATATAAGGGTTTTTGTAGCTCTTCGAAGCGGCGTCTAAGGAATTAGAACTGGAGGAATCACCTACACTGCACCTTCTGTTGACATGGACAATGACAATGTTAAAGCATTTGAGTCAGGCGCCCCAGGGCAGAGAAGCTTCTGAAATCGGACTTTTACATAGACGCCTCAAATTATATTTAGATGAAAAGTTATTTGTCCAGATAATTTCCGTTGTCTTTTACGCACAACATACTTTTTCATGAGATATTTATGTTTAAGATGTGTCCTGAACTTGAAAATACAAAAATGACACTAGTTCTGAAAATTCACATGCACTGACAAGACCTAAATTTTTGCATTAAGTTTTTCTGAAAAATTTTAAACAATTACTGAATATGGTACAAGAAATCATTATAAATCACAAATATATACTTTTTCAAAATTTTAAAATATAATGTACATGACTAGATAACAGTGTTCGGGAAACGTAGGAATAAAGTACCCCTTCCCACCTCCTTGGTAATGCAAGGGTTAAATGAGGAAGTGTTAAGAGAACCATGTTACGAAATGAGACACTAGAAGCATTATTGGGGAGCAAAATAACTGATGATGGCCGAAGTAGAGAGGATATAAAATGAAGACTGTCTATAGCAAGAAAAGTATTAATGAAAAAGAGGGTTTTGCTAACATCGAATATAAACTTAAGTGTTAGGAAGTATTTCCTGCAGGTATTTGTGTGGTTTCCTAGATGCAACTCCAGGCGGGTGCAAAAATGAATGTGCGTAATGGAAAATACTGAACGCTAAAATAAAGATTTTGCCCTGTTTGACTACACCCTTAAACAGAGCTTAGGATCTGTTAACGGTGATATTATTTCCTCCTTCTTGCTCTTTCACGTATAAATCACAACATAAAAATAAATGAAGGTTTAAGGGAACTAGTAACTACTAAATATTTATGTTTCTGCTTATATATTTATTGAGGATTTACACCCCTTTATTTATTACAAATTGTTGATATGTCGATGTGCAGTGGACACACAGAGATACAAATGAATTTACTGACTAATATTATTGATCAACTGCCCACATCTGGACCTTTTTTCTGGCTACGTGATATAATATAAATAACGTGAGATGACTGACATCATCTACGTCCCAAACACTAGAAGACAGTATTTTCAAAGATGATCCACAGTGGTGGGCAACCTCAGTGGAAATCCTGTTTAGCTTTATAGCCCTAAAAGCCAAAGCTATTGGTAATATCACCGAATGTACTACATCCCGTGCGTCGGAGTGGTGGTTCTCGTACACGTCTGCGACGATGAAAGAACTCCAGCCACAAAATAAAAAAACTGATTCAAACACTAGGACGGCAGATGGCGGTCCTCTAACTAGTATAATCTAATACTAGCTTCTCCTCTCTGTATTCTACAGACAAGAACTGCGAACTCCCAGTCACAAGGACAGAATTTAGTAGGCTCAACGTGGGTATGAACAGAAGAAGTGCTCTCAATCCCTGAACGCTGCGTACTCAACCATGACTCCCTACCCGGAGGCGAAATCCAGAATCGTATAAGTTAGCAACACCTTCTGTCACCTGAAGCAACTTCCCAGTGCCTTGTGGCACTATATCATACAAACTAGGCCTTAGTGATTTTGCCCGCATTTGTCCTTCATGACAAACGAAGCTTGCGAGTGTATTTCACTGGTGACAGCTCCCCCCAGCTTGAACATTATCCCCCTGAGTTCCACCGCGCGTCATCGAAAGTCAGTTTCGGCATGATGCTTGATGAGGAAGTCCAGCCCTGTGATTCCACAGCAGCCTTCGCCTGCATCACGCATTACACTGCAAGTGTTGTCAGTTTTGTCAATCCCCTGTTAAACTGGCACAAGCCTTGTCGGCCAGATCATTAACCTTACGAACACATTTCCTCTTTCTTCACCACCCATGTTCTGAGGAGGCAGTGCCACCAGAGATGGTGCAGAATCTGCGTCCTTCGGAAATACTAAATGCGTCTGTACCATTTCAGTACCCAAAACATCTGCAATACAATCAGCGTTATTGATAGCTTTCTGTGCAACCTCCTAAATATCTACAACAAAATTACTGTTGGCAGTTGCACTCCGCAAGACACAAAAATCATCGGCACATGCACTTCCCTCTACATCTGGTACAGGCTGCAGGAATTCGCAACCTCTCCGCCAGGATATACCTCACTAATTACGCAAACAGCAAACGAGGAGAACAAAACAGTACGACGACAAGGACACTGCATGCTACCGCTTCTGCCGGCCGGAGTGGCCGAACGGATCTAGGCACTTCAGTCTGGAACCGCGCGACCGCTACGGTCGCAGGTTCGAATCCTGCCTCGGGCATGGATGTGTGTGCTGTCTTTAGGTTGGTTAGGTTTAGGTAGTTCTAAGTTCTAGGGGACTGATGACCTCTGATATGAAGTCCCATAGTGCTCAGATCCATTTGAACCATTTGGCTGCCGCTTCTGTTTTGCTCTTTTCTGCTGATGGGTAAGCCTGCGAACGTATAAGTGAAAAACTTCGCACAGTGGATTTTATAACGTTAATTACTCGCCTTGACACTTATACGCTCTCCAGAAGAGTAAGCTTATCCTTTGCTCTACATGGTACATCAAGTAGTCGTAAGCAAATCTGGTTGGTTTCTAACCATATCCCCAATATATCCTAGAATGTTCAGATGTGCTGACCTACTAAGACTGCCTCCATCAGCTGGTTACAAACATGAAATACACAAATAAGGAGACAATAACATGACAAACGAAAGTAGTAGTGTTAAAGTCTTTACTCTTCTGCAATTTACCCTATACAAGATTACACAGTACGAGCAACATTTTAGTTCTGCCTATTCACATTTGGTAATCGTCTGTCCTGTGATATATTCGCGGTTGTTAATTCAACGCGGAATACTGACATCAGCTATGGCAATTGCAAATACATTTAGAACTACACTCGCGACTAGCAACGTGAAGCCTCAGGATAGAACAAAAATGACACGTGATCAGCAATTTATGGTTCAAATGGCTGAAATGGCTCTGAGCACTATTTGACTTAACATCTGAAGCCGTCAGTCCCCTAGAACTTAGAACTACTTAAACCTAACTAACCTAAGGACAGCACACACATCCATGCCCGAGGCAGGATTCAAACCTGCGACCGTAGCGGTCGCTCGGATCTAGCCTAAAGCGCCAAGAACCGCTCGGCCACACCGGCCAGCTCAGCAATTTAATTTACTTCCCTAACCGCCGTTGCGAATGCACGACCACTACAGTGATCAATGCTTATCGCTGCAGAGGTTCACGCCTCAGCGAGATAACATAAATTCTGCCTCCCAAAAGCTTCCGTAGGCACCTCCACGGCTGCCGTGGAACACCAAACGATCCTCAGGCTCTCGCTACAAGTACTCTGTCCCAGTAACGAGGTCGCACACGTTGCCAGTACCAACCTTTCTCCTCGACGCCCCAGGAACAAGTGTTTCACAGTCGCAACGATTTTTCGTAGCTCCTGTTCTTTTTTCTTCTCCCCTTTAAAGTGTGTGGCCAATCATGTTACTGGAAGGCGTTCGTTTCCGAGCGCCGACCAATCTCAGTTTTGCAATCGACCGAAGCTTCTAGAAGTTTCCAGACTGTTCCATAAGCTTCTGCTACGGCCGTTCGGAAAAACCACCTACACGCCGCCACGCGTTTTAAGCGCGAGCCCCTGTGTCTTCTCCTTGTCCTCGGACACGTGGCTCCCGCTAAGCCGCGGTCCACCCGCCAGGGATTTCCAGGAGCTTACGTTCGATGCTGTCTACAGCTCTCAGGCCTGCCTGCCTGGCTGGTGTCTTTCCCGTTCTCCTGCCAGCCTCCCATCTCCGTCCCCTTCACTATCGCCCAACGTGCCGATATTCTGCTACAAATTAAGATCCCTATCCGATGTCAGTATCGTTAATGGTTTCCTGTCTCGATGCTTATACTATTAAGGGGCCTTCTCTCCTGAGTGGTAGTTGTAATATGGCTCAAAATCATGCCACCTTACAACACTTAATCTAATCCTATTCTAACACTTACTGTAACTGAACTTCTCCGCTTGAGCGGCTACTCATGACTACTACTTTACGTTCTTAAACTAGTGAGCCACATTTATTACACGAAATGAAATACATTCCCCATTCAAAACGGCGAAAACTGCGTAAACTACCACAAAACTCCGACTTCTAAACAAAACTCATCTTGTCCTCCTAGGAACCTTCACATGTTTAACACCATATACCATTCCAGACAATGACCCACACCCATTGATGACAGAGAAAAATTACGTTAATATTTACACATGCTCAGAACCCAGCATGAGCTTACTTGCCACATGTCACACATGAAAACAGAACTGAATCGCTTGTAAAATGTGGACTGACTCGACGTGACACTCGCAGGGGAAAAGAAAGAACAGTCAGTGCAATCACCTACTGCATACAGATGCTGTCTGTCGACGAATGCCGGCCGAAGTGGCCCTGCGGTGCTAGGCGCTGCAGTCTGGAACCGCGAGACCGCTACGGTCGCAGGTTCGAATCCTGCCTCGAGCATGGATGTGTATGACGTCCTTAGGTTAGTTGGGTTTAACTAGTTCTAAGTTTTAGGGGACTAATGACATCAGAAGTGGAGTCCCATAGTGCTCTGAGCCATTAGAACCATTTTTGTCGACGAAACTGCAACTCTTATGTAGCCGACAGACATCGTCTCCAGGGAGGGTGGCTGGTAAGGTTCCTCTGTCACTGAAATTTAGTGGTGACACACACTTCTGACATCAAAATGTAGAGGTCGCCCCAGGACGAAGCAGGCGGCAAATGACTTCCTAAGCGTGAGCACATAAGGCCTCGCCGGTTTGTCTGACAAACAGGTTCCAGACACTGCCTGTGGCTGACGCTGTTGCTGAGCCACATGCTGTCGCCTGTCCTGTTTCAGAGGAAACCACTCAGCCTGCTAGATCTGGGCAATTGCAGAGGGTGGGATTATTGGTAGTTGGGAGCTCCAACGTTAGGTGCGTTATGGGGTCCCTTAGGGCCTTGTTGACAAGAAGGGTAAGAAAACCAATGTGCATTCCGTGTGCATACCGGGTGGAGTCATTCCAGATGTGGAAAGGGTCCTCCCCGATCCCATGAAGAGCACAGTGTGCAGCCAACTGCAGGTGGTTGCTGATGTCCGTACCAGTGATGTGTGTCACTTTGGATCAGAAGAGATTCTGTCTGGTTTCGAGCGGCTAACAGAAGTGGTAAAGGCTGCCAGTCATGCTTGCAAGATGAAAGCATAGCTGACCATTTGCAGCATAGTCGACAGGACCGATTACGGACCTCTGGTACAGAGCCGAGTGGTGCGTCTGAATCAGAGACTCAGACGGTTCTGCGAGCGTGTAGGATGCAGAGTCCTCGACTTGCGCCAACGGGTGGTTGGGTTTCGGGTTCCACGGAATAGGTCGGGTGTCCACTATACGGAGGAGGCGGCTACACGGGTGGAACGGGGGTGTGGCGTGGATTGGACGATTGTTTAGGTTAGAGGGTCTCGGGAAAACACAAGAAGGGCTTCAGTCACAAAGGGTGCAAGCTGAACACAGGAAGAACGTAGATGCAGGAACTATTGGTATAACAGTCGTAAATTGTTGTAGCTGTGTTGGTAATCTACCAGATCTCCAAGCGCTAATAGAAAGCACTGATGCTCAAATCTTTATAGGCACTGAAAGCTGGCTAAAATAGGATATAAGCTGAGCCGAAGTTTATGTGAAAAACCTAACGGTGAGCCGGACCCGATGGAAGACGGTCTTAGGCGTTTCAGTCCCGAGCTGCGAGACTGCTACGGGCGCAGGTTGGAATCCTGCCACGGGCATGGATGTGTGTGATGTCCTTACGTTGGTTAGATTTAATTAGTTCTAAGTTCTAGGGCACTAATGACCTCTGATGTTAAGTCCCATAGTGCTCAGGGCTATTTTTGAAACTAACGGTGTTCCGAGAAGAAAAGCTAAACACCGTTGCCGGTGGCGTGTTTGTGGCTGTCAGAAGTAGTTTAACTTGTCGCGAAATTGAAGTAGATACTTCCAGTGAGTTAGTATGGGCTGAGGTCATTGTTGGCAAACGGAATAAAATAATAATGGGACCCTTTAACTGCCCTCCCAGATCAGGTGATACAGTTGCTGAAATGTTCAAAGTAAACTTGAGTATGATTTCAAACACGTACCCGACTCATACGATAATAATTGTTGGTGACTTTAATTTACCCTCGATATGTTGGCGAAAATACATGTTTAATTCCGGAAGTACGCATAAAATATCAGCCGAAATTTTGTCAAACGCATTTTCTGAAAATTATTTCGAGCAGTTAGTTCATGAGCCCACACGAATAGTAAACGGTTGTGAAAACACAGTTTACCTCTCAGCAACAAATAATCCTGAGTTAATAACGAGCAGCAAAACCGATATAGGGATTAGTGGACACAGAGTTGTCGTAGCGAGACTGAATACTGTAATCGCCAAATTCTCGAAAAACGAGCGAAAAGTATACCTATTCAAAAAAGCTGATAAACATTCACTTGACGCCTACCTGAGAGACAATCGCCACTCATTCCAAATTGATAATATAAAGTGTAGTCCAGACGTGGCTTAAATTCAAAGAAATAGTATCGGCAGCAATTCAGAGATTTACACCAAATAAACAAACAAACAACGCAGTGGATCCTCCTTGGTACACAAAACGGACTAGAACACTGTTGCAGAAACAACGAAACCAACTTACCAAATTTAAACGACGCAAAATCCCCAAGTTTAGGGATCCTTGACAGGAGCTCGAAATTTACCGCGGAGTTCTATGCGAGACGCCTACAACAGTTTCCATAACGAAACTTTGTCTCTAAACCTGGCAGAAAATTCAAATAGATTCTGGTCGTATGCCAAGTACGTTAGCGGCAAGAAACAATCAATGCCTTCTCTGCGCGATAACAATGGAGTTACTATCGAAGACAGTGCTCCCAAAGCAGAGTTACTAAACACAGCCTTCCGAAATGCCTTCACAAAAGAAGACGAAGTAAATATCCCAGAATTCGAATGGAAAACAGCTGCTAACATGAGTAACGTAGAAGTAAATATCCTCGAAGTAGTGAAGCAACTCGAATCACTTCATAAAAGCAAGTCTTTTGGTCCAGACTGTATCCCGATTAGATTCCTTTCCGAGTATGCTGATGCCTTAGCTTGATGCTTAACAATCATTTACAACCGTTCGCTCCACGAAAGATCCGTACCCAAAGACTGGAAAGTTGCACAGGTCACACCAATATTCAAGGAAGGTAGTAGGAGTAATCCACTAAATTACAGGCCTATATCGCTAACGTCGATATGCAGCAGGATTTTAGAAAATATATTGTGTTCGGAAATTGTGAGTTACCTTGAAGGAAACGGTCTATTGACACACAGTCAACACGGGTTTTCAAAACATCGTTCCTGTGAAACGCAATTAGCTCTTTATTCACACGAACTCTGAGTGCTATTGACAAGGGATTTCAGATCGATTCCGTACTCCTGGATTTCCGGAAAGCTTTTGACACGGTACCACACAAGCTGCTCGTAGGGAAATGGCGTGCCTATTGAATATTGCCTCAGTTATGTGACTGGATTTGCGATTTCTTGTCAGAGAGGTCACAGCTCGTAGTAACTGACGGAGAGTGATCGAGTAATACAGAAATGATTTGAGGCGTTCCCCAAGGTAGTGTTATAGGCCCTTTGCTACTCCTTATCTATATAAACGATTTGGGAGACAATTTGAGCAGCCGTCTTCGGTTATTTGCAGATGATACTGTCGTTTATCGGCTAATAAAGTCATCAGAAGATCAAAATAAAATCCAAAACAATTAAAAAAAATATCTGAATGGTGCAAAAAGTGGCAATTGACCCTAAATAACAAAAAGTGGGAGGTCATCCACATGAGTGCTAAAATGTACTGTTTAAACTTCGGTTACACGATAAATCAGTCTAATTTAAAAGCCGCAAATTCACCTAAATACCTAGGTATTACAATTACGAACAACTTAAATAGGAAAGAGCACATAGAAACAGTTGTGAGGAAGGCTAAAGAAAGGCTGCGTTTTATTGGCAGGACACTTAGAAAATGTAACAAACCTACTAAGGAGGACACTACGCTACAAGAGGATACCACGCTCGTCTTTCCTCTTTTAGAATACCGCTGCGCAGTGTGGGAGCCTTACCAGATAGGACTGACGGAGTACATGAATAAAGTTCAAGGAAAGGCAGCACGTTTTGTATTATTACGAAATATGGGAGAAAGTATCACAGAAATGATACAGGATATGGGCTGGAAATCATTAAAAGAAAGGCGTTTTTCGTTGCGATGGAAACTTCTCACCAAATTCCAATCACCAAGTTTCTCCTCTGAATGCGAAAATATTTTGTTGACACCGACCTACATAAGGAGAAACTATCACCACGATAAAATAAAGGAAATCGGAGCTAGTACGGAAAGATATAGGTGTCCATTCTTTCCGCGCGCTATACGACATTGGAATAATAGAGAATTGTGAAGGTGGTTCGATGAGTCCTCTGCCAGGCAGTTAAATGTGATTTGCAGAGTATCTATGTAGATGTAGATGGACATGTGGAGGTCTGAGTTGAGGTGGTGGAATGTTGTCGGGGTGAAGATAGATGACTGCTCATAAAAACTTCACTATTAGTCATACATTTTACTGAAGAACAAACTAGAACATTCTGTGGTGCAACATCCTCCATAACGTGTGCTGAAGACAGAGAATGTTAAGGAACTGATGCAGCAGGTGGCCATGGTCTCAAGCGACTGCCTTCTATAGCACAGGGCTTTTTGCACCTGGTAGTTGGCCTGTAGGTGGCCCACTGGATGGAAGATGCTAGGCCACAGCACTGATCTTAAAACCAGAAGTAGGGGCAAATTTCACCTTTGACTGAAAATAATTGTAATTTATGTTGGGACAGAGCGTTATCGCTTTGCAGATCACAGCTTGCAACCATGTAGACCATAAGAAGTTCGGAAATAGGAGAGACGCTCATTCCTACATGTTACTCCACAACTGTTAACACGTGAATCCTTGGGAATCCATGTCGTACTAAATGAAAGTTTGAATTTTTGCCGTATATGCACTGAAATACAAATTTTGCTGCCCTCCGGTATAAAGAATAGAGGAGTAATTTGACTGGACATGTATTTCACAGCCCAATCCCATCAAAGAACAAATATTGTAGAAGCACATAAATTCAGCTAATCCATCTGCTGAATTTCTAATTGTGCAATTTGAAGATGGGGGTAAGACATTCGGGTAGCCTACACTCGATGTAATTCAACATCTTCACCGAACAAGCAGTGAAGAATACAAGAATAGATTTGTAAACAGAATTAAATGTGAGGGCGAATCAATAAATGTTTTGACGTTTACTGGTGACACTCCAGTTCTGTCAGAGACAGCAAAGAAATTGGAATAACAGTTGAATGAAATAGATAGTGCCCTGAAAGGGAATTATAAGGCAACCCTCAATGGAACTCAATGAAAGTTAATCGAACGTATCCGAATTAAGCCTAGCAGTACAAACGTGTTTCCTATAACGTGTACTACAAAATGGGGGCGTAGTGTATGACGAACACAAAGATATACGGATTTCGTAAATTTCCGTTGTCTTTTGCGCAAAACATACATTTTAAAGATATATTTATGTGTTCGAAGAGTCCTAAACCTGAAAATATGAATATGACACCTGGTCTGAAAATTCACATCCACTGACAAGACACAAATTTTGGCGTTAAGTTTTACTGAATAATTTTGTGGCACTATATCATGCAAATTAAGCCCTAGTGATTTTCCCTGCATTTGTCCTAACATGATAAAAGAACCTTGCAACAGTATTTCAATGATGACAGCTTCCCCCAGCAAGAACATTACCCCCCTGAGTTCCACTACTCGTCTTCGAAAGTCAGTTCCGCGATGATGCTTGATGAGAATGACTAGCCCAGGGATTGCACAGCAGCCTTCGCCTGATGTTGCTCCAATGTAATTTTCATAAGGCAAGTGCGTAACACGATTGGTCAATCGAATTATGCTGTATAGTTTATTGAGTTTCGGACTTCGTTTCTGAAAGACTGTAGGTTCTTTGGTGCACCATAAAAGATCTGATAAACTGATAATCAGTATTTGGAGATACTTTGAGGTAGCAACTTTCCTCTGGCCACCACTCGTCATTTAAAAAAGATATCTGACGATAAGAGGCGAAAAGTCATGAAAAGGAGACAACAGTTTTCCTTCCTCATAATTCTCCAATCCCAGAATACGCTTTAACGACATTTAACTTTACTGCATCTCCAACCGCTTACCTCTTTGTTCTCGCTAGTGGTTTCGAACGGAACTGGCTTACTTTTTGGTCTGGAAATAGTTATCTCAATGTACTCTGCGCTTCTGGAAGTTACAAAAATAACATTCAATGTTCTGAAATACAAGAGACTTTCATTGCTACATGTTCCTCCACAACTGGTAACACGTGAATCCTTGGGAATCCATGTTGTCATTAATGAAAATTTGAAATTTTGGAACGTATTCGAAATAAACGTAGCAGTACCAACGTGTTTCCCGTACCGTGTACTACACAAGGGTGGCGTAATATATGACCAACACAAAGATATACGGATTTCGTTAATTTTCGTTGTCTTTTACGCACAACATACCTTTTAAAGATATATTTATGTGTAAGAAGGGTGCTAAACCTGAAAATATTAATGTAACACCTGTTCTGAAAATTCTATACCAGTGAGAACACCTAAATTCTTGCGCTAAGTTTTACTGGAATATTTAAAACATTTACGGCATGTAGAAGAAGAAACCATTAAAAATCACAAATATATGTATTTCAAAATTTTAAAATATAATGAACATGACTAGATTACAGTATTCTGAAAAGATAGGCATAAAGTACCCCTTCCCTTTCCCTTGGTATTGCGGGGGTTAAATCAGGTAGAGGAAATCAGATTACGGAATGAGACACTAAAAGGACTATTGGGCAGCAGAATAAATTATGATGGCCAAAGTAGAAAGGGTATAAAATGAAGACTGACTATAGCATGAAAAGTATTAACAAAAAGACGGATTTGCTAACATAGAATGTATATTTAAGTGTTAGGAAGTATTTCTCGAAGGAATTTGTATGGTTTCCTAAATGCTACTCTAGACGGGTGCAAAAATGAATGTGCGCAATGGAAAATACTGAACGCGAAAATGAAGATTTGGCACTGTCTGACTAAACCCAGAAGCAGACCCTAGAATCTCTTAACGGTGATATTACTTCTTGCACTTTAACATATAAATTACAACATACAAATAAATGAATGATTAAGGGAACTAATAGCTACTTAATATTAATGTTGTTTCTGCTTATACATTTATTGTACATTAAAACTTCTTTATACATTACAAATGCTTATATGTCGATGTGCAATGGACATAAAGAGATACAAATGAATTTCCTGTCTAATATTACTGATCAACTGCCCAAATCTGCTCCTTTTCATGGCAACGTGATATAATATTAATAACACGAGATGACTGTTATCATGTACGTCCCATACACTAGAACACTAGAAGACACTGGTTTCAAAGATGATCTACAGTGGTGTGCAACCTCAGTGGAATTGAAGCTTACGTTATCGCAGCTGTTCAGCTTTATAGCCCTAATAAGCCGAAGCAATTAGCAATATCACCAAATTTACTGCGTCCCGTATGTCGAAGTGATGGTTCTCGTACACGTCTGCGCCGATGGAAGAACTGCAGCCACAAAATAAAAAACTCATTAAACACTAGGACGACAGGAGGCGGTCCTCTGACTAGTATAATCTAATACTATCATCTCCTGTCTGTATTCTACAAACAAGAAACGCTAACTCCCAGCCATAAGGACGGAATGCAGATTACGTCTCAACGTGAGTATAGACAGGAGAAGTGCTCTCAATCACTGAACACTCCCTACTCAGCGTCTATTCCCTCCCCGGAGGCGAAGTCCAGAATCGTATAAGTTAGGAACGCTTTCGGTCACCTAAAGCAAATTTCCCAGTGCCTTGTAGCACTATATCATGCCAATTAAGCCTTAGTGATTTTGCCTGCTTTTGTCCCTCTTGACAAACGAACCTTGTGAGTGTATTTCACTGGTGACAGCTTCCCCCAGCTTGAAAATTATCACCCTGAGTTCCACAGCGCTTCATCGAACGTCAGTTTTGGCGTGATGCTTGATGAGAAAGTCTAACCCTTGGATTGCACAGCAGCCTTAGCCTGCATCACGCATTACACTGCAAGTGTTGTCACTTTTGTCAATCTCCTGATCCACTGGCACAAGCCTTTCGGCCCGATCATAAACCTTACAAACACATTTCCCCTTTCTTTTCCTCCCACGTTCTGAGGAGGCAGTGCGTCAGAGATGGTGCCGATTCTGCGGCCTTCGGAAATACGAAAGGCGTCTGCAATTCAATCAACCTTATTGATAGCTTTCTGTGTCACTTCCTAAGTGTCTACTACAAAATTTCGGTCGGCAGTTGCACTCTGCAAGACACCAAAATTTTTGGCATATGCACTTCCCTCCACATCTGGTCCAGGCTGCAGATATTCGCAACCTGTCAGGCAGGGTATACCTCACTAATTATGCAAACAACAAACGAGGAGAACAAAACAGTACGGCGACAAGGACACTTAATCTAATTCTATCCTAACACTTACTGCAACTTAACTTCTCCATTTGAGCGGCTACTCATGACTACTACTTTACGCGCTTAAACGCAGTGAGCCACATTTATTGCTCAAAATGGAACACACTGCCCATTAAAAGCGGCGAAAACGACCACAAAACTCCAACTTCACGACAAAACTCATCTTCCCTCCTAAGCAGCTACGTATGGTTAACATCTTATACACTTCCAGATAATGAGCCACACCCATTCATCATAGACATAAATAAATTTCATGTTTACACATCCTCAGATTACAGACTGAGTTTGGCTGGTTCTGAGCACTATGGGACTTAACGTCTTAGGTCCTCAGTCCCCTAGAACTTAGAACTACTTAAATCTAACTAACCTAAGGACGTCACACACATCCATGCCCGAATCAGGATTCGAACCTGCGACCGTTGCTGTAGCGCGGTTCCAGACTGAAGCGCCTAGAACCGCTCGGCCACTCCGGCCGGCACAGACTGAGTTTACTTCACACACGTCTCACATGGGAACAGAACTGAAAGGCTGCTTATAGGTGCACTGACTCGACGTGATACTCGCAGGCGAGTGTACTCCCCACTGCATATTGATGCTGTGTGTCGAAGAAACTGCAACCCTGAGGAAGTCGAGAGTCATCGTCTCCAGGTAGGGTGGCTGGCAATTTTCTCTGTCACTGTTATTTAGTGATGACACACGCTTTTGACATCGAGATGTAGAGATTCAGGATGGATGCCCTAAACACACAGAGATCTGAGTTGAGGTGGTGGATTATTGTCGGGATGATGATCGATGGCTGTTCATAAAAGCTTCACTATTTGTTATACATTATATTGAAGAACAAACTAGAACATTCTATGGTGCAACATCTTCCATAGCGTGTGCTGAAGACAGCGAGTGTATACGAACTGAGGCAACAGGTGGCCATGGTCTCAAACGACTGCACGCTATGGTGGAAGGCTGGTTGCACCTGGTAGTTGGCCCTGGAAGATGCTAAGTCCTCAGCATTGATCTTAAAACCAGCAGCAGGGGTCCACATGTAGTGAAGGGCCAATCTCGTGGTAATTGCTTGAAGTATTATGTCGCCTTGAGGAGTAGCATACACTACTTGTCGTAAATAGCAGCTACCAGACCGAGACACCTTTGACTGAAAATAATGGCAATTTATGTTGGGAGAGAGCGTTCTTGCTTCGCAAATCACAGCTTGCAACCATGTGGACTATATGAAGTATGTTGATTGGATGTGTAGTAACCGGCCTGACAACGCCTTCGTGTTGTGTCGTCGTAATGGCGGTGCCAGCAACTTTCCTGGAGCATAATGTGGGAATCTGCCTGTGGCATTGCTGCATCTGACGTAATGGTCGGCTCTGAGCTGCCTCACTCCCAAGGTTTTTTGCAACAGCTACGGCAACATCACAATTGTACTCAGTAGCGCCGAAAAATAATGGTGGCGCTGCAGTTCGTATAACTGATAAGAAGATACTGAGTCGAACTGGGGAAAACAAATATATGGCACAAGTTCTTTTCATAGGGCATATCCTAAGACATCAAGGACTTGTCAGTTTGGTAATGGATAAAAGTGTGTATATATGGGTGTTAAAAATGTGGAGGGAGACAAAATCTTGAATACAGTGAACAGGTTCAAACTGATGCACATTGCATTAGCTGTGCGGCGCTGAAGAGGCTTGCACAGAATAGACTAGCTCGCGCAGCTGCATCAAACCAGTCTTCAGATTGAAGACCACAACAACAACATTAGGGGGGGGGGGGGGCGGAGGGAGAGGTAGGCTCTTGGTCTACAGATTTCCTAGTTATTTACCGGGAGAACTCATGACTAAGGTAGATCTCGTGTGATTCAGCGCCCTCGGCTGTTGACATGGCAAAAGACGTTTCTATATTGGTCTAAATTAACGGCGTTGCTCCTTCTCGTATGAGAAAAGCTGTTTATCTCACACTGTTGGCCGATGCAACCAACTGATGCAGCGGTTCTATTATTATTTTGTTGTTGTAAACATAAGTGACTCAGGTATGACATTAAACTGCAACCATACATGGAGTGAAAACAGTATAATTGCTCCCCAGCCAGCAATAGCAACATCCTCTATCGAAGGTGGGTGGGCGAGTGGAAGCTGTGAGCTGTAAGTGTTACCTCGCCTGCTTGGGAAGGTGGACGGAAGATAGAGAATGTAAAGAAAATAGGCGTGATCACTTACCACTTACCAGCAGATAGTCAGCTCAGTAATGTCAACTACAATTAACCGACCAGTGCTTGTTGATTCCTGTTTGCGATTTCCTATTACTCCAGGTTGGTGTAAGAGAGAAACACAAAGTTACAGATGTGGCTTAATGTAATTTTCATAAGTCAAGTGCATAACGTGATCGGTCATCGAATTTTGCTATATATTTAATTGAGTTTCGGACTTTGTTTCTGAAATACTGTAGGTTCTTTGGTGCACCATGAAAGATCTGATAAATTGCTAATCAATATTTGGATCACACCAATGGCAGACGGGCTCCACGTCAGCAGTTTTGCATTTCTTTCACGAATAGCTGTACACAAAGCTTATAGAGACATTAACACAAAGAGATATGATTATTTTGTTAAATTAATATATCTGAAAGGTACTAGTTTAAATATACTCAAATACGAGAGGTGTATGAAAAGACCGTGCAAAGTCCGAGAGATGCCACCACCGGCGCCGATCGAGGTAATGTTTAGTTAGTAGCATCCTTGGAAAGAACGCACACGAAGTTTCAGTCATGTTGTTCTTCGCCTTCGATTAGAACAGTTTATAAGCGATTTTAAATTTTAGGATTGGCCATGTGGGCACAAGTGTTGCTGAACTTTCTGGACGCCCTGTTGAGGTTACCACTCCAGAAATCATTGATAAAATCCATAATATGGTGTTGGATGACAGAAGAGTTGAAGTGTGTGAGATTGCTAGTGATGTGGGCATCTCGAATGAACGGGTACATAATAATTTGCATGAACATTTGGACATGAGAAAGCTATCCGCAAGATTCCTTCCGCGTTTGCTCACGCTTGACCAAAAAGGAATCGTGCGAAGTGTTGGAAGGATGGCTTGCAGCTGTTCAGGCAGAATCCGCAGGACTTTAAGACTACATCAAACGTCGTTTCGTCACTGTGGATGAAACATGGATACATTACTATACTCCTGAGAGCAAACAACATTCTAAGCAATGGGTTACCAAGGGAGAATCTGCACCAAAAAAGGCGAAGACCATTCCTTTGGCAGGAACGGTTATGGAGACTGTCTTTTGGGATTCGCAATGAATAATCCTCATCGACTATCTGGAAAAAGGTAAAACTATTACAGGTGAATATTATTAATCTTTATTGGACCGTCCTTTTCGATCATGACAATGCACCATCACACACATCAGCAGTTGTGGTCGCAAAATTAATGGATATAGGAATCCTACTCATTTCACATCCCCCCCTCCCTTATTCTCCAGACATGGCTCCTTCGAACTACTATTTGTTCCCCAATTTCAAGAACTGGCTGGTGGGACAAAGATTTTATTCAAACGAGGAGGTGATTTCAGCAACTATTAGCTAATTTGCAGACTTAGACAATTCCTATTATTCGGAAGGAATCAACAAATTAGAACAGCATTGGACGAAGTGTATAAATTTAAAAGGAGACTATGTTGAAAAATTAAAAATATTACCCCAAACATGTAAGCGGTTTTTTTTTCACAGACTTTTCAAACGCACCTCGTATATTATTTAATTGATGAATGGAGAAAATACAAAAATGCAGTCAATGAAGCAGGCAAAAAAGAATACAAACGTGTCAAAAATGAGATCGACAGGAAGCACAAAATGGCTAAGCAGGGATGGTTAGAGGACAAATCTAAGGATGTAGAGGAGCATATCACTAGGGGTAAGATAGATACTGCCTACAGGAAAACTGAAGAGATCTTTGGAGAAAAGAGAACGACTTGCATGAATATCAAGATGTCAGATGGAAATCCAGTAATAAGCAACGAAGGGAAAGCAGAAAGTTGGAAGGAGGCTCGTCCAAACTGTGCCCCTGGGGCGCTAGCGCCCGCGGCCATCGCCCCGGGAGAATTCGTATGTTGCCACAGTGGCTGAGCCGTGTCAATTAGCTGGCCGTGCGGACCGCCCGGCCGTCCGCCGCGCCACTCGACCTTATACCATTATAAGACACAACCACGGGTTTGGATATTTTTCTAGCCGTGGAAAACGTGTTAGAGTCAATGGATTTAAAACGGGAACGCCTGACCAGTGTAACAACGGATTGAGCCCCTGCGCTACGAGAGATACGCACTGGATTCCTGGGTTACGTCAGGTCAAAAATGGCTGAAGTTGGCTCTTCCTTATTCGCGGCAGTCCATTGTCTGATATACCAGGAGGCACTTTGTGCGAAGATTGTCAACATAAAAAATGTTATGGACACAGTTCTTTGAACTGTTAATTATCTTCGATCGCATGGACTCACACATCTCCAATTTAAAGAAATTCTCGCTGATATCGAAGCGGAATACCCTGACATCCCCTACCACACCGAAGTAAGATGGCTGAGCAGAGGAAATGTGCTTCATCGGTTTTTCTCCTTGAGGGGTGAAATAAATATCTTTTTGAAATGAAAGGACGCCAGAAGAATTACTTTGTGATCCTAAGTGTGTGGCGAATTTGGCTTTTTTGATTGACCTTAATGGTCATTTAAATACTTTGAACATTTCACTCCAAGGCGAAAATCACTGTGTTGCTGATTTAGTGCATACGATTCAAGCATTTTAAAAAAATGTTATTTTGTGGGGAAAACAGTTGCGCGAGAGAATTGTGGACGCATTTCCGCACTAGACAGTGTTAAAGAAGGTGTGGATTTTTCAGATTATGTTCAAATCATTTGCGAATTACAAGAACAGTTTGAAAACAAATTTTTGGAGATAAGTGAGCTACAACTGGCCTTATATATATTTGTTCGCCCGTTTTCCCTTCTGGCAGAGAACGTCTCACAAGTGCTTCAACTAGAGCTGATTGACCTGCAGTGCGATATCCGCCTGAAGAACCACTTTCTTATGTGTAAAACTTTGGATGATTTTTACGGATGTCTTCCACGAGAGAAATATTCTCTTTTGCACAAGCACGCGGCCAAATTTCTCCCAATGTTTGGCTCTGCGTATATTTGTGAGCGCTTTTTCTCTCTTTTAAAGCTTGCTAAAACTAAGAACCGTTCATTACTTGGCAATAAAAATTTGACAAATTCTTTGAGGTAAGCAGTCTCACGGAATATTGTACAAAACCTAGACAAAATCGTTTCCTCGAAAAAGAAAAACGTGTAAAATGTTAATTGTCGTCTTTAACAATGTTGACTGTAAGAATTAGAGAGATTTATAACCTTAAATCTATTTTTAATAAGTTTTCAAACTTGGTCAGTTGAAATTATTATGTACAAAACATCAGACTAAGGATCCGATTTCTAAACTCTGAAAAGTGATACAAAAAGCTGTAGCACGAAGTATAACAAAAAATATTTACTTGTAACTATTAACAATAAGAATGAGACACTATATCCCTTACATAAAACTATTTCTAAAATATAATGTTTTGTTTACGTTGGATCAGACCGCATGACAGTCCAGCGCCGAGCAGTTCTAAGAGGTCTCACTCACTCCGCAGCTATCTCTCTCTCTCTCTCTCTCTCTCTCTCTCTCTCTCTCTCTCTGCCTATGCCGACACTAGCGACACACGGTCGTGTACACGGCGCTGAACTACACTGCCTTGCGCCGCGGGGCACGGGGGCGAACCTAATATAGAGGGTCTATACAAGGGCGATGATCTTGAGGACAATATTATAGAAATGGAAGTGAATGTAGATGAAGATGAAATACGAGATATGATACTGCGTGAAGAATTAGACAGAGCACTGAAAGACCTATGTCGAAACAAGGCCCCAGGAGTAGACAACATCACATTAGAACTAATGACAGCCTTGGGAGGGCCAGGCCTAACAAAACTCTACCATCTAGTGAGCAAGATGTATGAGACAGGCGAAATAACCTCAGAATTAAAGAAGAATATAATAATTCCAATCCTAAAGAAAGCAGGTGTTGAGAGATGTGAAAATTACCGAACTATTAGTTTAATAAGTCACAGCTGCAAAATACTACCACGAATTCTTTACAGACGAAAGGAAAAACTGGTAAAGCCGACCTCAGGGAAGGGCAGTTAGGATTCAGTAGAAATGTTGGAAGAAGTGAGACAACACTGACCCTACGACTTGTCTTATAAAATAGATTAAGGAAAGGCGAACCTACGTTTCTAGCATTTGTAGACTTAGAGAAAGCTTTCGATAATGTTGACTGGAATACTCTCTTTCAAATTCTGAATGTGGCAGGGATAAAACACAGGGAGCGAAAGGCTATTTACAGTTTGTACGGAAACCTGATTGCAGTTATAAGAATCGAGGGGCATGAAAGGGAAGCAGTGGTTGGGACGGGAGTGAGAAAGGGTTGTAGCCTCTCCCCGATGTTATTCAATCTGTATATTGAGCAAGCAGTAAAGGAAAAAAAGAAAAATACGGAGTAGGGATTAAAGTCCATGGAGAAGAAATAAAAGATTTAAGGTACACCAATGACATTGTAATTCTGTCAGAGACAGCAAAGGACCTGGAAGAGCAACTGAACGGAATGGAAAGTTTCTTGAAAGGAGGACATAAGATAAACATCAACAGAAGCAAAACGAGGATAATGGAATGTAGTCGAATTATATCGGGTGGTGCTGCGAGAATTAGATTAGGAAATGAGAGGCTTAAAGTAGTAAATGAGTTTTGCTATTTGGGGAGCAAAATAACTGATGATGGTCGAAGCTGGGAGGATATCAAATGTAAACTGGCAATGGCAAGGAATGCGTTTCTGAAGAAGAGAAATTTGTTAACATCGAGTATTGATTTAAGTGTCAGAAAGTCGTTTCTGAAAGTACTTGTATGGAGCGTAGCCATGTATGGAAGTGAAACATGGACGATGGCTAGCTAGGACCAGAAGAGAATAGGAGCTTTCGTAATGTGGGGCTACAGAAGAAAGCTGAAGATTAGATGGGTAGATCATATAACTAATGAGGAGGTATTGAATAGGATTGGGGAGAAGAGAAGTTTGTGGCTCAACTTAACTAGAAGAAGGGATCGGTTGGTAGGACATGTTCCGAGGCATCAAGGGCTCACCAAATAAGTATTGGATGGCAGTGTGGAGGGTAAAAATCGTAGACGGAGAGCAAGAGATGAATACACGAAAATGATTCAGAAGGATGTAGGTTGCAGTAGGTACTGGGAGATGAAGAAGCTTACACAGGATAGAGTAGCATGGAGAGCTGCATCAAACCAGTCTCTGGACTGAAGACCACAACAACAACAACAAGAGCTAACAACATATATGCATACATAGCGAAATCTGAAGAACAGAGGACAATACGAAACAGGAAGGCATTTCCTAGCTGATAACAGAAAGAATGTGAAGGCTTCGCTGTTCTTCATTATCTTAGAAAGTATTACATGTACTTAATAACATTTGTGGACTTTCTGGTACACACATATTTCATAAACATAAAGAAAGAAAAATTTTCTTGGGGTCTTACATTTTCCTATGATACATTTGACAACGATACTGGCTGTTACATGAGTAGTGATTTATGTCGTTAGTACAATGAAATTACAAGATTGGTGTATACAACAAAGAACAATGCACAGTTTGACATGTTTTAAATAAACAGTTTGACAAATCGTTTTCCTTGGCACGGGGATATGTGTACAAGATAGAATAAATTAAAATTTGAGAGTTATCATTGATCTGAGGATAAGAGGTTAAGTAGGTTCAGGGACTTCACTGCCCGTGCGGATAGATGCAGCCACTGCTGGAGTGACGTCGCAGTTAGCTTATATGATGTCAAACAGTTGGTGACGACCGGCTGAGTGTGAGCTCTGGTTGTGCATTTTGTAGCAGAAATGGGCATCGAGGTGCGGCCCGTCCAGGAACGTAGCCATGACACAGGTGCGAGCCTTGCCTCGCACTGCAGGTTCAGCCGTTGCAGCTGCATCGTGATCCGCCGGGCTGCACGGTGCTGAGTCGTGCGCAGAGTCCCGGCCCGCGAGCTGCGGCCGCACTGGCCTCAGCAGTCTCGGGCCGAGCGAGTCCCTGATGTCACCTCAAGGGCCGAGCAGTGCAGTTGCAGAAGCACCTGTATGCCACGGCCTCAGCAGAGTTGCGCATGGAGACGCAGTCCACGGCCCTCGGTCTCACTGCTCCACACTGAGCGAGCTCGTGACGTCACTGGACCAGTGCCTTGCGCTAGCACTGTTGTGCTGCGGCCTATGGGCTGTTGGTAGCACTGACCGCAGTTGTGAGCTACGGACTATGAGCGGTGAGTAGAGCAGTGTTTAGTGGGGTGGTGGGATTTCTTCATTTTTTTCGTAACTCACAAAATGAGCGAGGAAACTAATGTGGTCTGCAGAAGAAGGAGCACATGTCAATTAAAATGGGAAGTAAAAGAAAAACTAATCAGTGGTGAGTGAAGAACCACACATCCTGAAGCGAATCTTAAATGTTCAGTTTGGACCGAGTTAAACCGTAATGTTGATGGTGTTAGAAAAAACGTTTGTTTTGTTTGCTTTTCGCTGTGCGGTGAAATTTGCTCTCATGCTGAAGGGTCCAGTGACACTTCGCACTTTTCTCGCCATCTATGCGTGTCTAATAAACAAGGGTCTTGTGTTGACGAGAAACGACTTCCTAAACCTGCTCAGGACATAACTGTCGATAAATGTGTCGCTATATGTGCACGAGACGTAAGATCATACGGAGCTATAAGATGTGAAGTTCTTATGGATCTTGTTCATACGTTAATCAACACTGCAAAGGCCATTATATCTCACCCCACAGTTTTGTCGCGGTACATGGCAAGAAGTGTTAAAAGCCTACGTCATATAATTATGCCTAATGTAATTGCTCATATAACAGAAGGTGAATACTCAGCAACTACGGATATGTGGACGTCTAGCGCGACAAGAAACCATTAGCTGACACGTACTGTCACCTGTTTTATTGACTTGACTCTCAGATCTAGCATTTTGTTTACAACCCAGTGTCCAGATGAACCATAAGCGGTCTGTAATATCCTAAGAGATTTATTTAGACGATTAATGTGTATTGGTATCGACGACTCTACTTTGAAAGTCGTACAGTAAACGCAGGCCAGAGTGGCCGAGTGGTTCTATGCGCTTCAGTCTGTAAGTTTCGAATCCTGCTTCGGGCATGATTGTGTGTGGTCGTTAGGTTAGTGAGGTTAAGTAGTCCTAAGTACTAGGGGCTGATGACCTCAGAAGTAAAGCCCCACGTGCTCAGAGTCATTTGAACCATACAGCACACGACTGATCAAGGTACCAACATTGACGTTGCATTGCGCGATATATTCACCATTGAATTGTTCCTGCCGTATGCTAAATACAGGGCAATGAAATAAATTTAATGTCGAGTATATATGCGTCAATTGTGCATAATGCATGGTCTTTCGACTGTGGCGAAACAACGCGTCACTTACGTAAAGAAAAGTGGTCTTCTTAATGCTCTTGATTGATAACTGAGCCATTCTAACGAAAGTCGCTGGAATAAGCAGCTAACAATGTTAGAACGTCTTTTTGCGAGAAGCTGTCTGAGATGGGAGAAATAGCTCGAAATGATGAACTGATAATACGCTGATGAAAACTTTTTACGTTATGTATGCTATTCGATTATTGTAATCTTATACGCAATCGTTTATTTTATAGCTCTTAAAACATAAGTGTTTTTGTAGCCCATCAAAGCGGCTTCCAAGGAAATAGAACTGGAGAAATCGCATGCACTGCACCTTTTGTTGGCATAGACAATGACAATGTTAAAGCATTTGTCTCAAGCGCATCAGGACAGAGAGGCTTTTGAAATCGGCCTTTTACATAAACGCCCCACATTATACTTAGATTAAAACCTATTTGTCTAGAGATACTTTGAGGTAACATCTTTCCTCTGGCCACCATTCGTCATTTAAAAATGATATCTGACGATAAGAGGCGTAAAGTCATGAAAAGGAGACAATAGTTGTCCTTCCTCATATTTCTCCAATCCCACAATACACTCTAAAGACATTACCCATTACTGCATCCCCAACAGTCTTTTCTCTTTGTTCTCGCTAGTGGGCTGGAAAGATCTAGAAATAGTTACCTCAATGTACTCTTTTCTTCTGGAAGTTACAATAATAACAGTTAATGTTCTGAAATAGGAGAGACGCTCAGTCCTACATTTTCCTCCACAACTGGTAACACGTGAATTTTTGGGAATGTATGTTGTTCTAAATGAAAGTTTGAAATCTTGGAACGTATTCGAAATAAACCTAGCAGTACTAACGGATTTTCCATAACGTGTACTGCAAAGGGGAAGCGTAATATAAGACCAACAAAATGATATTCGGATTTCGTGAATTTTCGTTGTCTTTTACGCACAACATACTTTTTTAAAGATATATTTATGTGTATGAAGGGTCCTAAAACTTAAAATATGAATATTATACCTGTTTTGAAAATTCTATACCACTGACACGACCTAAATTTTCCGTTAGGTTTTACTGAAATATTTAAAACAAGTACGGAATCTGGTAGAAGAATTCATTAAAAATCACAAATATATGTTTTTCAAAATTTTAAAATATTATGTACATGACTAGATTACAGTATTCTGAAAAGGTACGCATAAAGTACCCCCTCCCTCTTCCTTGGTATTGCGAGGGTTAAATCAGGTAGCGTTAAGGAATCAGATTACGATATGAGAACTGATGAAGGCTGAAGTAGAGAGGATATAAAATGAAGACTGACTATAGCAAGAAAAGTATTAAAGAAAAAGAGGGTTTTGCTAACATAGAATTTAAATTTAAGTGTTAGGAAGTATTTCTTGAAGGTATTTGTATGGTTTCCAAGATGCTATTCTAGGCGGGTGCACAAATGAATGTACGCAATGGAAAATACTAAACGCGAAAGTGAAGATTTGGCCCTGTCTGTCTAACACTTGAAGTAGATCTTAGCATCTCTTATCGGTAATATTATCTCCTCCTTCTTGCTCTTTGACATATAAATTAAAACATAAAAATAAATGAATGATTAAGGGAACTAGTAACTACTAAATAATAAATGGTTCTCCATATACATTTATTGTAGGTAAAAACTTCTTTATACAGTACATATATTTATATGTCGATGTGCCATGGACATAAAGAGATACAAATGAATTTCCTATGTAATATTATTGGCCAACTGCCCAATTGTGCCCCTTTTTGTGGCTACGCGATCTAATATAAATAACGCGAGATGACTGATATCGTTTACGTCCCAAACTATAGAAGACACTAGTTACAAAGATGATCTACAGTGGTTTGCAACCTCAGTGGAATTGAAACTTACGTGATCACAGCTGCTCAGCTTTATAGCCTTAATAAACCGAAGCAATTAGCAATATCAGCGAATGTACTGCTTCCCGAGTGTCGGAGTGATGGTTCTCGTACACCTCTGCGACGATGGATGAACTCCAGCCACAAAACAGAGCGAGGTGGCGCAGTGGGATCCGTACCAGGTCGGGTTGACGGAGGAGATAGAGAAGATCCAAAGAAGAGCGGCGCGTTTCGTCACTGGGTTATTTGGTAACCGTGATAGCGTTACGGAGATGTTTAATAAACTCAAGTGGCAGACTCTGCAAGAGAGGCGCTCTGCATCGCGGTGTAGCTTGCTCGCCAGGTTTCGAGAGGATGCGTTTCTGGATGAGGTATCGAATATATTGCTTCCCCCTACTTATACTTCCCGAGGAGATCACGAATGTAAAATTAGAGAGATTAGAGCGCGCACGGAGGCTTTCAGACAGTCGTTCTTCCCGCGAACCATACGCGACTGGAACAGGAAAGGGAGGTAATGACAGTGGCACGTAAAGTGCCCTCCGCCACACACCTTTGGGTGGCTTGCGGAGTATCAATGTAGATGTAGATGTAGATGTAGTGGTTAGACACTGGACTCGCATTCGGGAGGACGACGGTTCAATCCCGCGTCCGGCCATCCTGATTTAGGTTTTCCGTGATTTCCCTAAATCGCTCCTGGCAAATGCCGGGATAGTTCCTCTGAAAGGGCACGGCCGACTTCCTTCCCCATCCTTCCCTAATCCGATGAGACCGATGACCACGCTGTCTGGTCTCCTTCCCCAAACAACCAACCAACCAGCCACAAAATAAAAAACTCATTATACACTAGGACGGCAGAAGGCGGTCCTCAGACTAGTATAATCTAACACTATCTTCTCCTGTCTGTATTCTACAGACAAGAAACGTGAACTCCCAGCCACAAGGACGGAATTCAGATAACGTCTCAACGTGAGTACTGACAGGAAAGCGCTCACAATCAGGGAACATTGCGTACTCAACGACGATTCCCTACCCGAAGGGGAAGTCCAGAATCGTATAAGTTAGCAACACAATCGGTCACCCAAACCAACTTCCCAATGCCTTGTGGCACTATATCATGCAAACTAAGCCTTAGTGATTTTGCCCGCATTTCTCCTATCATGATAAACGAACCTTACAACAGTATTTCTATTGTGACAGCTTCCCCCAGCTTTAAAGTTATCCCCCTCAGTTCCACCGCTCGTTATCAAAACTCAGTTTCGTCATAATGCTTGATCAGAAAGTCTAGTCCTTGGACTGCGCAGCAGCCTTCGCCTGCATCACGCATTACACTGCAAGTGTTGTCACATTTGTCAGTCTCCTGGTCCACTGGCACAAGCCTTGTCGGCTCGATCATAAACCTTACAATGCACACGGTATTTGGTGCACCGGCTGGAAGATGCTAAGCCCACAGCACTTATCTTAAACCAGAAGCAGGGCCCACAGGAAGTGGAGGCCAAATCTCGTGGTGGTTACTTGAAGCATCATGTCGCTTCAAGGAGTGGCATACACCTCTTCTCGAAGATAGTAGATACCAGACTGAGACACCTTTGACTGAAAATAGTGGCAATTTATGGTCGGACAGACATTCTTGCTTCGCAAATCACAGCTTGTAACCATGTAAACCATAAGAAGTCTTTTGATTGGATGTGTAGCAACTGGCCTACCAATGCCTTTCTGCTGTGTCGTCGTTATGGCGGTGCCAGCCCCTTTCCTGGAGCACAATGTGGGAATCTGCCTGTGGCATTGCTGCATCTGACATTATGGTGTTTGGTCGGCTCTGAGCTGGCTCATTCCGAAGATGTTTTGCAACAGTCATTTCAACATCACAATTTAACTCAGTAGCGCCGAAAAATAGTGGTGGCACTGCACATCGAATAACTGATAAGAAGATACTGAGTCGAACTGGGAAAAACAATAAATTTATGGCACAACTTCGTTTCATAGGTCATGTCCTGAGGCAACAAGGAATTTTCAGTTTGGTAATGGAGTAACGGAGAGAAGTGTGTATATGTGAGTGTGGGGAAGGGGGGAGGGTGTTAAAGTTGTAGAGGGAGACAAAGCCTTAAATGAAGTTAGCAGGTTCAAGCTGATGTACATTGCATTAACTGTGCAGCATGAAGAGATTCGCAGTGAATAGACTATCTTGGGCAGCTGCATCAAACCAATCTTCTGACTGAAGACCACAACAACAAAATTGGGAAAGGGGGCGAGAGGGAGAGGTGTGATTCTGGTTCACTGTTTTGCAAGTTCTTTACTAGGAGAACTCATGAGTAAGGTAGAACTAATGTGATTCAGCGCCCTCGGCTGTTGACATGGCAAAAGACGTTTCTATATTGCTCCAAATTACCGACGCTGCTCGTTCTCATATGAGAAAAGGTATTTATCTCACACTATTGGCCGATGCTAAGAACTGATGTAGGTGTTCTTGTAGTATTTTGTTGTTGTAAACAGATGAGTCTCTGGTATGACGTTAAACTGCAACCACACACGGAGTGACCACAGTATAAGTGGTCCCTACCCAAAAATACCAACAACATCTCTGGTAGGTGGATGAGCGAGTTGAAGTTGTGAGCTGTAATTGTTACCTTGCCTGCTTGCGAAGGTGGAAGGAACATAGAGAATGTAAAGAAGATAGTCGTGTTAACCTACCACTTCCCAGCAGGTAGTCAGCTCAGTAATGTCAATTGAAATTAACCGACCAGTGCTTGTTGATTCCTGTTGTGATTTCCTATTACTCCAGGTTGGTGTTCGAGAGAAGCGCAGACTTACAGATGTTGCTCCAATGTAATTTTCCTAAGGCAAGTGCACAACGCGATCGGTCAATCGAATTATGCTGTATTGAGTATCGGACTTCGTTTCTGAAAGACTGCAGTTTCGTTGGTGCACCATAAAAGAACTGAGAAATTGCTAATCAGTATTTGGATCACACCAATGGCTGACAGGCTTCATGTCAGCAGTTTTGCACCTGTATCACGAATAGCCGACACAAAGCTGAGCAGTGCTTGTTGATTCCTGTAGTGATTTCCTATTACTCCAGGTTGGTGTTCGGGAGAAACGCAAAGTTACAGATGTGCCTCCAATACGAATAGCTGAACACTAAGCTGATAAAGACATTGATACAAAGAGATATGTTTAGTTTATTAAATTAATACATCTGAAAGGTATTAATTGAAATATATTTAAATATATTCATGGTACTTACGAGCTAACAAGGTAGATGATTTCATTGCGAAACTGAAGAAGAAAGGACGATACGAAACAGGAAGGCATCTCCTAGCTAATCACAGAAAAAATGTGAAGGCTTCTCTGTTCTTTATCTTCATAGAAAGTATTACATGTACTTATTACCATTTGTGGTCTCACTGATACACACATATTTCATAAATATAAAGAAAGAAAGATTTTCTTGGTGTCTTACATGTGCCTACGGATCATTTGACTACGATACTGGCTGATATGTGAGTAGTCATTCAAGTTGTGTACAACAAATTTACAAGAATGATGTATACAAGAAAAAACAATACGCTATTTGACATGTTTTAAATAAACAGTTTGACAAATCCTTTTTATTGGCATGGGATATATTTGTACAAGATACACTAACTAAGAATTTGAAAGGTTTCAATGTTCTGGGGATAAGAGTTTAAGTCAGTTCAGTGACGTGCCTGCCCGTGGGTATTAATGAAGCCACTACTGGAGTGACGTCGCAGTTGGTTTGTATGATGTAAGTCGGTCTGTGACAACAGGCGGAGTGTGAGCTCTGGTTCTGCACTTTGTATCAGAATTGGGCATCTAGGCGCAGCCCGTCCAGGACCGTAGCCATGACAGCCGTGCGAGCCTTGCCTCGCGCTGCCGGTTCAGCCGGGGCAGCCGCATCGAGGACCTACGGTCCGTACAGTGCAGAGTCGTGCGACCACACTCGACTACAGCAATCTCGGGCTGAGCGAGTTCCTGACGTCACCCCAAGGGCCGAACAGTACTGTTGCGAAAGCACTTGTACATAACGGGCTCAGCAGAGTTGCCCATGGGGATGCAGCCCATGGGCCGCGGCCTCACGGTTACGCACTGAGCGAGAACGTGACGTCACGGCACCAGTGCACTACGGGCTGTTGGTAGCACTGTCCGCAGTTGTCAGCTACGGGATACGAGTGGAGGGTGTGATTTCTTCATTTTTTTCGTAATGCAAAAATGAGGGTGGAAACTATAAGGGGTTTGCAGAAGAAGGAGCACATGTCAAGAAAAAGGGATGTAAAAGGAAGACTAATAAGTGGTGAGCAGAGAACCACACAGCGTAAAGCGAATCTTAAAAGTTCAGTTGCGACCGTCTTGAAGCCTGTTGTGGATGGCGTGAGGTAAAGCGTTAATTTTGTTTGCTGTTCGCTATTATAAGGAATTTACTCTCATGCTGAAGGCCCAAGTGGCACTTCGCACATTTCTCGCCATCCATGCGTGTATAATAAACAAGGGTCTTACGTGGAGGAGAAACGACTTCCTAAACCTGCCCAGGAGATAACTGATAACTGTCGATAAATGCGTGGCTATGTGTGCACGAGACGTAAGGTCGTATGGAACTATGAGAGATAAAGGTCTTAGGGATCTTGTTCCGACGTTAGTTGACACTGCAAAGGCCATTATATCTCACCCCACAACTGTGTCGAGGTACATGGCAAAAAGTGCTAAAAGCCTACGACATATAATTATGCCTGAGGTAATTGCTCATATAACACAAGGTGAATACTCAGCAACTACAGAAATGTGGACATCCAGCGCGAGAAGAAACAATTATCTGACGTGTACTGTCTCCTGTTTCATTGACTGGACTCTCAGATCTCGCATTTTGTTTACAACTCAGTTTCCAGATGAACCAAAAACGGGCGGTAACTTTCTAAGAGAATTATTTAGACGATTTATGTCTCTTAGTATCCACCACAGTACTTTGAAAGATATGCAGCACACGAATGATGAAGGTACCAACATTGTCGTTGCACTGCGCGATATATTCACGATTGAATTGTTCCTGCCATATTTCAAATACAGGGCTACGAAATAATTTTTAATGCGGAGTATATATGCTTCAGTTGTCCATAAGTTCATGGTCTTATCATTGGGGCGAAAGAACGCTTCCCCTACTTAAAGAAAAGTGGTCTTCTTAATGCTCTTGTTCGATAAATGAGCCAGTCTAATGATAGTCGCTGGAATAAGCAGCTGACAATGTTAGAATGTCTTTGTGCGAGAAGCTCTCTAAGAAGGGAGAAATAGTGCGAAATGTAGGAACTGATATCACACTGATGAAAGAATTTTTCACGGTATGTTTGCTATTAGATTACTGTAATACTTATACGCAATCGGTTATGTTATTGCTTTTAAAAAATAAAGGTATTTGTAGCTCTTGAAAGCGGCGTCCAACCAATTACAACTGGAGAAATCACCTGCACTGCACCTTCTGTTGGCATGGACAATGACAATGTTAAAGCATTTGAATCAGGCGCCCCCCCCGACAGAGAAATTTCTGATATCGGACTTTTACATTTACGCCTCAAATTATACTTAGATGGAAAGCTATTTCTCCAGAGATACTGTGAGCTGGCAACTTCCCTTGCCCACCATTCGTCATTTAAAAATGATATCTGGAGATAAGAGGCGTAAAGCCATCAAAATGATATGAGTTTTCCTTGTTCATACTTCTCCAATCCCACAATACACTCTAACGTCATTCCCATTTACTGCATCTCCAACTGTCCTTTGTATTTGTTCTCGCTAGTGGGTTAGAACGGAACTGGCTTACCTTTCGATCTAGAAATAGTTATCTCAATATACTCTACTCTTCTGGAACTTACAAAATCACATTTAATGTTCGGAAATAGGATAGACGCTCATTCCCACATGTTCCTCCACAACTGGTAACATGTGAATCCCTGGGAATCCATGTTGTCCTATATCAAAGTCTGAATTTTTGCGCTATATGCACTGAAATATGAATTTTGCTCTCCTCAGGTAAAAATAAGAGAGGAGTAATGAGGCTGTAGATGTATTTCACAGCCCCACCCCATCAAAAACCAAATCTTGTTGAAGCACATAAATTCTGCTACTCCATCTACGTCTATATCTAGATCTACATGACTACTCTGCAATTCACATTTAAGTGCTTGGCAGAGGGTTCGTCGAACCACAATCATACTATCTCTATACCATTCCACTCCCGAACAGCGCGCGGGAAAAACGAACACCTAAACCTTTATGTTCGAGCTCTGATTTCTCTTATTTTATTTTGATGATCATTCCTACCTATGTAGGTTGGGCTCAACAAAATATTTTCGCATTCGGAAGAGAAAGTTGGTGACTGAAATTTCGTAAATAGATCTCGCCGCTGTAATGACTTCCATTCCAATTCGCGTTTCATATCTGCCACACTCTCTCCCCTACTACGTGATAATACAAAACGAGCTGCCCTTTTTTGCACCCTTTCGATGTACTCCGTCAATCCCTCCTGGTAAGGATCCCACACCGCGCAGTAATATTCCAACAGAGGACGAACGAGTATAGTGTAAGCTGTCTCTTTAGTGGACTTGTTGCATCTTCTAAGTGTCCTGCCAATGAAACGCAACCTTTGGCTCGCCTTCCCCACAATATTATCTATGTGGTCTTTCCAACTGAAGTTGTTCGCAATTTTAACACCCAGGTACTTAGTTGAATTGACAGCCTTGAGAATTGTACTATTTATCGAGTAATCGAATTCCAACGGATTTCTTTTGGAACTCACGAGGATCACCTCACACTTTTCGTTATTTAGCGTCAACTGCCACCTGCCACACCATACAGCAATCTTTTCTAAATCGCTTTGCAACTGATACTGGTCTTCGGATGACCTTACTAGACGGTAAATTACAGCATCATCTGCGAACAACCTAAGAGAACTGCTCAGATTGTCACCCAGGTCATTTACATACACTCCTGGAAATTGAAATAAGAACACCGTGAATTCATTGTCCCAGGAAGGGGAAATTTTATTGACACATTCCTGGGGTCAGATACATCACATGATCACACTGACAGAACCACAGGCACATAGACACAGGCAACAGAGCATGCACAATGTCGGCACTAGTACAGTGTATATCCACCCTTCGCAGCAACGCAGGCTGCTATTCTCCCACGGAGACGATCGTAGAGATGCTGGATGTAGTCCTGTGGAACGGCTTGCCATGCCATTTCCACCTGGCGCCTCAGTTGGACCAGCGTTCGTGCTGGACGTGCAGACCGCGTGAGAAGACGCTTCATCCAGTCCCAAACATGCTCAATGGGGGACAGATCCGGAGATCTTGATGGCCAGGGTAGTTGACGTACACCTTCTAGAGCACGTTGGGTGGCACGGGATACATACGGACGTGCATTGTCCTGTTGGAACAGCAAGTTCCCTTGCCGGTCTAGGAATGGTAGAACGATGGGTTCGATGACGGTTTGGATGTACCGTGCACTATTCAGTGTCCCCTCGACGATAACCAGTGGTGTACGGCCAGTGTAGGAGATCGCTCCCCACACCACGATGCCGGGTGTTGGCCCTGTGTGCCTCGGTCGTATGCAGTCCTGATTGTGGCGCTCACCTGCACGGCGCCAAACACGCATACGACCATCATTGGCACCAAGGCAGAAGCGACTCTCATCGCTGAAGACGACACGTCTCCATTCGTCCCTCCATTCACGCCTGTCGCGACACTACTGGAGGCGGGCTGCACGATGTTGGGGCGTGAGCGGAAGACGGCCTAACGGTGTGCGGGACCGTAGCCCAGCTTCATGGAGACGGTTGCGAATGGTCCTCGCCGATACCCCAGGAGCAACAGTGTCCCTAATTTTCTGGGAAGTGGCGGTGCGGTCCCCTACGGCACTGCGTAGGATCCTACGGTCTTGGCGTGCATCCGTGCGTCGCTGCGGTCCGGTCCCAGGTCGACGGGCACGTGCACCTTCCGCCGACCACTGGCGACAACATCGATGTACTGTGGAGACCTCACGCCCCACGTGTTGAGCAATTCGGCGGTACGTCCACCCGGCCTCCCGCATGCCCACTATACGCCCTCGCTCAAAGTCCGTCAACTGCACATACGGTTCACGTCCACGCTGTCGCGGCATGCTACCAGTGTTAAAGACTGCGATGGAGCTCCGTATGCCACGGCAAACTGGCTGACACTGACGGCGGCGGTGCACAAATGCTGCGCAGCTAGCGCCATTCGACGGCCAACACCGCGGTTCCTGGTGTGTCCGCTGTGCCGTGCGTGTGATCATTGCTTGTACAGCCCTCTCGCAGTGTCCGGAGCAAGTATGGTGGGTCTGACACACCGGTGTCAATGTGTTCTTTTTTCTATTTCCAGGAGTGTAGATCAGGAACAGCAGAGGCCCCAGGACGCTTCCCTGGGGAACACCTGATATCACTTCAGTTTTACTCGATGATTTGCTGTCTATTATTACGAACTGCGACCTTCCTGACAGGAAATCACGAATCCAGTCGCACAACTGAGACGATACCCCATAGGCCCGCAGCTTGATTAGAAGTCGCATGTGAGGAACGGTGTCAAAAGCTTTCCGGATATCTAGAAATACGGAATCAGCTTGAGATCTCCTGTCGATAGCGGCCATTACTTCGTGCAAGTAAAGAGCTAGCTGCGTTGCACAAGAACGATGTTTTCTGAAACCACGCTGATATCGTATCAATAGATCGTTCCCTTCGAGGTGATTCATAATGTTCGAATACAGTATATGCTCCAAAACCCTACTGCAAACCGACGTCAATGATATAGGTCTGTAGTTCGATGGATTACTCCTACTACCCTTCTTAAACACTGGTGCGACCTGCGCAATTTTCCAATCTGTAGGTACAGATCTATCAGTGAGCGAGCGGTTGTATATGAGTGCTAAGTAGGGAGCTATTGTATCAGCGTAATCTGAAAGGCACCTAATCGGCATAGAATCTGGACCTGAAGACTTGCCCGTATCAAGCAATTTGAGTTGCTTCGCAACCCCTAAGGTATCTACTTCTAAGAAACTCATGCTAGCAGCTGTTCGTGTTTCAAATTCTGGAATATTCCATTCATCTTCCCTGGTGAAGGAATTTCGGAAAACTGCGTTCAATAACTCCGCTTTAGCGGCACAGTCGTCGGTAACAGTACCATCGGCACAGCGCAGCGAAGGTATTGACTGCGTCTTGCCGCTTGTGTACTTTACATACGACCAGAATTTCTTCGGATTTTCTACCAAATTTCGAGACAATGTTTCGTTGTGGAACCCATTAAAGGCATTTCGCACTGAAGTCCGTGCCAAATTTCGCGCGTCTGCAAGTTTTAGCCAATCTGCTGGATTTCTAGTTGTGCAATTTGAAGATGGGTGTGACACATTCGGGTAGCCTACACTCGATGTCATTCAACATCTACACCGAACAAGCAGTAAAGCATACAACGATAAATCTGTAAACAGAATTAAATATCAGGGAGAAGCAATAAACGTTATGAAGTTTACTGGTGACACTGCAATTCTTTCAGAGACAGCAAAGCACTTGGAATAACAGTTGACTGGAACAGATTGTGCCCTTTAAAGGGATTATAACATAACCCTCAATGGAACTAAATCAAAGGTAATGTCACCTATTCGAATTAAACCTAGCAGTACCAAAGGATTTTCCATAACGTGTACTATTGAAGTGGGCGTAATGTATGACCAACACAGAGAAATACGGATTTCGTTAATTTTCGTTGTCTTTTACGCACAACATACTTTTTAAAGATATATTTGTATGTAAGAATGGTTCTAAACCTGGAAATATGATTATGACACCTGTTCTGAAAATTCACATCCACTGACAAGACCTAAATTTTTGCGTTAAGCTTTAGTGAAAAATTAAAAACAACTACGTAATCTGGCAGAAGAAATCATTAAAAATCACATATTTACTTTTTTCAAAATTTTAAAATATAATGTAAATGGGTAGATTACAATATTCTGAGAAGGTAGTCATAAAGAAACCCTTCCCTGTCCCTTGGTACGGCGAGTTTTAAATCAGATACTGTTAAGGGAATCAGATTACGAAATAAGACAGTAAAATGATTATTGGGCAGCAAAATTACAGATGATGACCGAAGTAGAGAGGATATAAAATGAAGGCTGACTATAGCAAGAAAATTATTAAAGAAAAAGCGTGATTTACTAACATCGAATATAAATTTCAGTGTTAGGAAGTGTTACTGGAAGGTATTTGTATGGTTTCCAAGATGCTGCTCCAGGCGGGTGTAAAAATGAAGGTGAGCAATGGAAAATACTGAATGCAAATATAAAGATTCGGCTCTGTCTGACTACCCCCTGAAGCAGGTCTTAGGATTTCTTAATGGTGATATTATTTCCTCCTTCTTGTTCTTTAACATATAAATTGCAACATAAAAATAAATTTAGGGAACTAGTAACTACTAAATATTGATGTAGTTTCTGCTTATGCATTTATTGTAGATTAAAACCCCTTTACCTATTAAAAACTTTTATATGTCGATGTGCAATGGACATAAAGAGATACAAATGAATTTCCTGACTAACATCATTAATAAACTGCCCAAATGTGCCGCTTTTTATGGCCACGTGATCTAATATAAATAACACGAGATGACTGATATCATCTACGTCCCAAACACTAGAAGACACTACTTTCAAAGGTGATCTACAGTGGTGTGCAACCTCAGTGGAAATGAAACTTACACCATCACAGCTGTTCAGCTTTATAGCCATAATAAGCCGAAGCAATTAGCAATATCAGAGAATGTACTGCGTCCATGCGTCGGAGTGATGATTCTCGCACACGGCTGCAACGATGGAAGAACTCCAGCCACAAAATAAAAAACTCATTAACCACTAGGATGGCGACGGTGGTCCTCTGACTAGTATAATCTGATACTATCTTCTCCTTTCTGTATTCTACAGACAAGAAACTCGAACTCCCAGTCACAAGGATGGAATTCAGATAACGTCTCAGCGTGAGTACAGACAGGAGAAGTGCTCTCAATCACTGAACGCTGCGTACTTAACGATAGTTCCCCACCTGGAGGCGAAGTCCAGAATCGTATAAGTTAGCAACACCTTCGGTTACCTAAAGCAACTTCCCAGTGTCTTGGGGCACTATATCATGCAAATTAAGGCTTAATGATTTCGCCCGTATTTGTCCTGTTATGATAAACGAACCTTGCGACAGTATTTCACTGGTGACAGCTTCCCCCAGCTTCAACATTATCCCCGTGAGTTCCACCGCCCGTCTTCGAAAGTCAGTTTCGGCATGATGCTTGATGGGAAAGTCTAGCCCTGGGATTGCACAGCAGCCTTAGCCTGCATCACGCATTGCACTGCAAGTGTTGTCTCAATTGTCAATCTCCTGACCCACTGGCACAAGCCTTGTCGGCCTGATCATAAACCTTACAAACACATTTCCTCTTTCTTCTCCTCCCACGTTCTGAGGACGCAGTGCCGTTACAGATGGTGCCGAATCTGCGGCCTTCGGAAATACTAAATGCGTGTGTACCGTTTCAGTACGCAAAACATCTGCAATACAATCTGCGATATTCATAGCTTTCTGTGTCACCTCCTAAATATCTACAACAAAATTACTGTCTGCAGTTGCATTCTGCAAGACACAAAGATCATCGGCACATGCACTTCTCTCCTCATCTGGTCCAGGCTGCCGAAATTTGCAAACTCTCCGCCTGGGTATACCTTACTAATTATGCAAACAAAGAACGAGGAGAACAAAACAGTATGACGACAAGGACACTTAATCTAATTCTACCCTAACACTTACTGTAACTTAACTTCTCCCATTGAGCGGCTACTCATGACTACCACTTTACGTAATTACACGTAGTGAGCCACATTTATTGCTTAAAACGAAATACATTGCATATTAAAAACGGCGAAATCTACCACAAAACTCCGACTTCTGGACAAAACTCATCTTCCCCTCCTAAGAAGATACGCATGGTTAACACCTTATACACTTCCAGACAATGAGACACAATCATTGATGATAGGCAGAAACAACTTTCATATTTACACATCGTCAGAACACACTCAGAACTTACTTGCCACATGTCACACATGAAAACAGAACTGAGAAGCTGCTGAAAGATGCAATGACTCTACGTGATAGTCTCAGGGGAAAAAATAGAACAGTCAGTCCACTCACCCACTGCACACTGATGCTGTGTGTCGACGAATCTGCAACCCTGAGGTAGTCAAGAGTCATCGTCTCCAGGGAGAGTGGCTGGTAAGATTCCTCTGTCATTGAAATTTAGACGTGACACACACGTCTGACATCGAAATGAGGAGGTCCAGGATGGACGATCTCTACCAGTAAAGTTCTGAGTTGAGGTGGTGGATTGTTGTCGGGATGATGTTCGGTGGCTGCTCATAAAAACTTCACTATTAGTCATACATTTTACTGAAGAACAAACTAGAACATTTTTTGGTGCAACGTACTCCATAGTGTGTGCTGAAGACAGTGAGTGTTAAGGACTGACTCAACAGGTGGGAATGGCCTCAAAAGACTGCCTTCTATGGCGGAAGACTGGTTGCAGCTGGTAGTTGGCCCACATGCTGGAAGATGCTAAGCTCACAGCACTGATCTTAAAACCAGCAACAGGGGCCCATGGTTTGTGGATGCCAAGTAACATGGTGGCTGCTTCTAGCCTCATGTCGCCTCTTGGAGCGGCAACACCTCTCCTCTTAAATAGTACCTACCAGACTGAGACAACTTTGACTGAAAATAATGTTAATTTATGTTGGGACGGAGCGCAGTTGCTTTGCAAATCACAGCTTGCAACCATGCTGAGGATAAGACGTCTGCTGATTGGATGTGTCGTTACTGGCCTACCAACGCCTTTCTGCTGTGTCGTCGTTATGGCGGTGCCAGCCTTATTCCTGGAGCACAATGTGGAAATCTGCGACTGGCATTGCTGCATCTGACGTAATGGTGTTTGGTCGGCGCTGATCTTTTGCAACAGCCATGGCAATGCCACAATTTTACTCAGTAGCGCCGAAAAACAGTGGTGGCGCTGCAGATCGAATAACTGATAAGAAGATACTGAGTCAAACTGAGGAAAACAAGAAATTTTTTGGCACAACTTCGTTTCATAGAGTATATCCTAAGGCATCAAGGAGTTGTCAGTTTAGTAATGGAGAGATATGTGTATATGTGGGTGTTGGGGAGGGGTGTTAAAATTTTACAGGGAAACAAAGTCTTGAATACAGGTAGCAGGTTCAAAATGATGTACATCGCGTTAGCTGTGCAGCGCTGAAGAGGCTTGCACAGAATAGACTAGCTTGTGCAGCTGCATCAAAGCAGTCTTCAGACTGAAGACCACAACAACATTGGGGAAGGAGATGGGAGGGAAAGGTAGGTTTCTAGTTCATAATTTGCAAGTTTTTTCCTGGGGGAACTCATGAGTAATGTAGATCTCATGTGATTCAGCACCCTCGGCTGAGACATGGCAAAAGACGTTTCTATATTACTCTAAATTAACGGTGATGCTTATTCCCGTATGAGGAAAGCTATTTAGCTCACACAATTCGCCGGTGCAGCGAACTGAAGTAGCGGTTCTTGTATATGATGTTGTTGTAAACAGAAATGTCCCTGGTATGGCGTTAATCTGCAACCACACATGGAGTGACCACAGTATAAGTGGTCCCCATCCAACAACAGCAATAACCTCTATGGTAGGTGGATGAGCGAGTGGAAGTTCTGAGCTGTAACTGTTACCTTTCCTGCTTCCGTAGGTGGAAGGATGATAGATAATGTAAAGAAAATAGTCATGATCACCTACCACGTACCACCACGTAGTCAGCTCAGTAATTTCAATCGAAATTAACCGAGCAGTGCTTGTTGATTCCTTTTGTGTTTTCCTATCACTCCAGGTTGGTGTAAGAGAGAAACGCAAAGTTACAGATGTGGCTTAATGTAATTTTTATAAGTCAAGTGCGTAACGTGATCGGTCATCGAATTATGCTATATACTTAATTGAGTATCGGACTTCGTTTCTGAAAGACTGTAGGTTCTTTGGTGCACCATAAGAGATCTGATAAATTGCTAATCAGTATTTGGATCACACCAATGGCGGACGGGCTCCACGTCAGCAGTTTTGCATTTCTTTCACGAACAGCTGAACACAAAGATGATAAAGACATTATACAAAGAGATATGTTTAGTTTGTTAAGTTAATAAATCTGGAAGTTATTAATTTAAATACATTTAAATATATTCATGGTTCTTAAGAGCTAACAAGATACACTACTGGCCATTAAAATTGCTGCACCTAGAAGAAATGCAGATGATAAACGTGTTTCATTTGACAAATAATTATATTAGAACTGACATGTGTTTACAATTTCAGGCAATTTCGGTATATAGATCCTGAGAAATCAGTATCCGGAACAACCACCTCTGGCCGTAATTATGGCCTTGATACACCTGGGTATTGAGACAAAAACAGCTTGGACGGCATGTACAGCTACAGCTGGCCATCCAGCTTCAATACGATACCACAGTTAATCAAGAGTAGTGACTAGCGTATTGTGACGAGCCAGTTGCTCCGCCACCATTGACCAGACGCTTTTAGTTGGTGAGAGATCTGCATGATGTGCTGGCCAGGGCAGCAGTCGAACATTTGCTGTATCCAGAACGGCCCGTACAGGTCCTGCAACATGGGGTCGTGCATTATCCTGCTGAAATGTAAGGGATAGAGTGAAGGGTAGAGCCACGGGTCGTAAAACATAATAAATGTGACGTCCACTGTTCAAAGTGCGAACAAGAGGTGACCGAGACGTATAACCAATGGCACCCCATACCATCACGCCGGGTGATACGCCAGTATGGCGATGACGAATACACGCTTCCAATGTGCGTTCACCGCGATGTCACCAAACACAGATGCGATCATCATGACGCTGTAAACAGAACCTGGATTCATCCGAAAAAATTACGTTTTGCCATTCGCACATCCAGGTTCGTCCTTGAGTACACCACCGCAGGCGCTCCTGTCTGTGATCCAGCGTCAAGGATAACCGCAGCCATGATCTCCGAGCTGATGGTCCATGCTGTTGCAAACGTCGTCGACTGCTCGTGCAGAAGGTTGTTGTCTTGCAAACGTCCCCATCTGTTGACTCAGGCATCGAGACATGGGTGCACAATCCGTTACAGCCAAGTGGATAAGATGCCTGTCATTTCGACTGCTAGTTATACGAGGCCGTTGGGATCCACCACGGCGTTCCGTACTACCCTCCTGAAGCCACCGTATCCATATTCTGCTAACAGTCATTGGATCTCAACCAAAGAGAGCAGCAACGTCGCGATACGTGAAACCGTAATCGCAATAGGCTACAATCCTACCTTTATCGAAGTCGGAAACGTGATGGTACGCTTTTCTCCTCCTTACACGAGGCATCACAACAACGTTTCACCAGGCAACGACGGTCAACTGCTGTTTGTGTATAAGAAAACGGTGGGAAACTTTCCTCATGTCAGCACGTTGTAGGTGTCGCCACCGGCGGCAACCTTGCGTGAATGCTCTGGAAAGGTAATCATTTGCATATGACAGCATCTTCTTCCTGTCGTTTAAATTTCGCGTCTGTAGCACGTTCGTGGTGTAATAATTTTAATGGCCTGTAGTGTAGTTACTTCACAGCGAAAGCGGAAGAACAAAGGACGATACGAAACAGGAAGGCATCCCCTAGCTGATTGCAGAAAAAATGTGAAGGCTTCTCTGTTCTTTATAATCATAGAAAGTATTACATGTACTTTTTAACACTTGTGGACTCTCTGGTAAACACATATATTATAAACATAAAGAAAGCAAAACTTCTTGGTGTCTTACGTTTGTCTACTATACATTTGACTACGATACTGGCTGATACATGAGTACTCATTCAAGTCGTGTACAACAAAATTACAAGATTGGTGTATACAAGAAAAACAATACACTATTTGACATGTTTTAAATAAACAGTTTGACAAATCATTTAGATTGGCACGTGAGATATTTGAACAAGATACACTAACTTAAAATTTAAGAGGTATCAATTTTCTGACGCTAAAAGGTTAAGTCAGTTCAGGGACGTGTCTGCCCGTGGTAATTGATGCAGCCACTGCTGGACTAACTTCGCAGTTGGCTTGTATGATGTCAATCGGTCGGTGACAACCAGCTGAGTGTGAGGTCTGGTTGTGCAGTTTGCAGCAGAGGTGATCATCGAAGCGCGGCCCGTCCAGTTCCGTGGCCATGACAGCCGTGCGTGCCTCGCCTAGCACTGCCGGTTCAGGCGGGGCAGCCGCATCGAGGACCGCCGGGAGAGTCGTGCGAAGAGGCTCGGCCCGCGAGCTGCAGCCGCACTGGACTGCAGTAGTCTCGATCTGAGCGAGTCCCTGACGTAATCCCAAGGGCCGAGCAGTGCTGTTGCGAAAGAACCTGTACGCCACGGCCTCAGCAGAGTCGCGCATGGAGACGCAGCCCACGGGCCGCGGCCTCACTGCTCGACACCGAGCGAGCCCATGACGTCACTGCACCAGTGCCGTGCGCAAGCACTGGCGTGCTGCGGCCTACGAGCTGTTGGTAGTACTGACCGCAGTTGCGAGCTACGGGCTATGAGCGGTGAGTAGAGCAGTGTTTAGTGGAGTGATGGGATTTCTTCATTTCTTTCCTAACACGCAAAATGAGAGCGGCAAACTAAACATGGTTTGCAGAACAAGGAGCACATGTCAAGGAAAAGGGAAGCAAAAGAAAAACTAATCAGTGGTGAGTAGAGAACCACACAGAATGGAGCAAATTTTAAAAGTACACTTTAGACCTTGTTGAAGTCTATTGTGGATAGCATTACGAAAAGCCTTCATTTTCTGTGCTGTTCGCTCTACTGTCAAATTTACTCTCATGCTGAAGGGTCAAGTGGCACTTCGTACATTTCCCGCCATCCATGCGTGTCTAATAAACAAGGGCCTTACGCGGACGAGAAACGACTTTCTCAACCAGCTGACGAGAGAACTGTCGATAAATGCGTGTCCGCAGCTCGTGGTCGTGCGGTAGCGTTCTAGCTTCTCACGCTCGGGTTCCCGGGTTCGATTTCCTTCGGGGTCAGGGATTTTCTCTGCCTCGTGATGACTGGGTGTTTTGTTATGTCCTTAGGTTGGTTAGATTTAAGTACTTCTAAGTTCTAGGGGACTGATGACCATAGTGCCAAGAGCCATTTGAACCATTTTGATAAATGCTTGTTAAGTGTGCACATGATGTAAGGTCATACGGAGCTATAAGACGTGAAGGTCTTATGGATCTTGTTCAGACGTCAATCGACACTGCAAAGGCCATTGTGTCTCACCCCACAACTGGGACACGGTGCATGGCAGAAAGTGCTTAAAGCCTACGACATATACACTCCTGGAAATTGAAATAAGAACACCGTGAATTCATTGTCCCAGGAAGGGGAAACTTTATTGACACATTCCTGGGGTCAGATACATCACATGATCACACTGACAGAACCACAGGCACATAGACACAGGCAACAGAGCATGCACAATGTCGGCACTAGTACAGTGTATATCCACCCTTCGCAGCAATGCAGGCTGCTATTCTCCCTTGGAGACGATCGTAGAGATGCTGGATGTAGTCCTGTGGAACGGCTTGCCATGCCATTTCCACCTGGCGCCTCAGTTGGACCAGCGTTCGTGCTGGACGTGCAGACCGCGTGAGACGACCCTTCATCCAGTCCCAAACATGCTCAATGGGGGACAGATCCGGAGATCTTGCTGGCCAGGGTAGTTGACTCACACCTTCTAGAGCACGTTGGGTGGCACGGGATACATGCGGACGTGCATTGCCCTGTTGGAACAGCAAGTTCCCTTGCCGGTCTAGGAATGGTAGAACGATGGGTTCGATGACGGTTTGGATGTACCGTGCACTATTCAGTGTCCCCTCGACGATCACCAGTGGTGTACGGCCAGTGTAGGAGATCGCTCCCCACACCATGATGCCGGGTGTTGGCCCTGTGTGCCTCGGTCGTATGCAGTCCTGATTGTGGCGCTCACCTGCACGGCGCCAAACACGGATACGACCATCATTGACACCAAGGCAGAAGCGACTCTCATCGCTGAAGACGACACGTCTCCATTCGTCCCTCCATTCACGCCTGTCGCGACACCACTGGAGGCGGGCTGCACGATGTTGGGGCGTGAGCGGAAGACGGCCTAACGGTGTGCGGGACCGTAGCCCAGCTTCATGGAGACGGTTGCGAATGGTCCTCGCCGATACCCCAGGAGCAACAGTGTCCCTAATTTGCTGGGAAGTGGCGGTGCGGTCCCCTACGGCACTGCGTAGGATCCTACGGTCTTGGCGTGCATCCGTGCGTCGCTGTGGTCCGGTCCCAGGTCGACGGGCACGTGCACCTTCCGCCGACCACTGGCGACAACATCGATGTACTGTGGAGACCTCACGCCCCACGTGTTGAGCAATTCGGCGGTACGTCCACCCGGCCTCCCGCATGCCCACTATACGCCCTCGCTCAAAGTCCGTCAACTGCACATACGGTTCACGTCCACGCTGTCGCGGCATGCTACCAGTGTTAAAGACTGCGATGGAGCTCCGTATGCCACGGCAAACTGGCTGACACTGACGGCGGCGGTGCACAAATGCTGCGCAGCTAGCGCCATTCGACGGCCAACACCGCGGTTCCTGGTGTGTCCGCTGTGCCGTGCGTGTGATCATTGTTTGTACAGCCCTCTCGCAGTGTCCGGAGCAAGTATGGTGGGTCTGACACACCGGTGTCAATGTGTTCTTTTTTCCATTTCCAGGAGTGTATTTATGCCTGAGGTAACTGCTCATATAACAACTACAGACATGTGGACATTCAGCTCGACAAAGAGGAATTATCTGACATGTACTGTCTCCTGTTTCATTGACTTGACTCTCAGATCTCGCATTTTATTTACAACTCAGTTTATAGATGAACCAAAAATGGGCGGTAACATTCTAAGAGAATTGTTTAGACGACTTAAGTCTCCTGGTATCCAACACTCTACTTTGAAAGACATGCAGTCCACGACTGATCAAGGTTGTCATTGCCGTTGCATTGCATGATTATTCACGATTGAATCATTCCTGCCATATGCTAAATACAGGGATACGAAATAAAATTAATGCGGAGTATATATGCGTCAATTGCCCATAAGCTCATGGTCTTTTGACTGTGGCGAAAGAGCGCGTCACTTACGTAAAGAAAAGTGGTCTTCTTAATGCGCTTGATAGATAACTGAGCCCGTCTAACGATACTCGCTGGAATAAGCAGGTGACAATGTTAGAATGTCTTTGTGCGAAAACCTCTTTGAGAAGGGAGAAATAGCCCGAAATGAAGGAACTGATATAACGCTCATGTAAGAACATTTCACGGTATGTATGCTATTCTATTTCTGTAACTCTAATACACTATAGTGTATTTTATAGCTTTTAAAACATAAGGATTTTTGTAGCTCTTCAAAGTGGCGTTCAACCAATTAGAACTGGAGAAATCACCTGCACTGCACCTTCTATTGACATGGACAATGACAAAGTTAAAGCATTTGAATCAGGCGCCCCAGGACAGAGAAACTTCTGAAATCTGACTTTACATTAATGCCTCAAATTATACTTAGATTAAAATCTATTTGTCCAGAGATACTGTGAAGTAGCAAATTTCTTTTGACACCATTTGTCATTTAAAAATGATATCTGAAGATAAGAGGCGTAAACTCATGAAAATGATACAAGAGTTTTCCTGGTTCATACTTCTCCAATCCCACAATACATTCTAACGTCATTTCCATTTACTGCATCTCCAACCGTCCTTTCTCTTTGTTCTTGCTAGTTGGTTCGAACGGAACTGGCTTACCTTTCGATCTAGAAATAGTTATCTCAATGTAATCTTGTCTTCCGGAAGTTACAAAAGTAACATTTTATGTTCGGAAATAGGAGAGACGCCGATTCTTACATGTTCCTCCACAACTTGTAACATGTGAATCCTTCGGAATCCATGTTATCCTAAATGAAAGTCTGAATTTTTGCCGTATATGCACTGAAATATGAATTTTGCTGTCCTCAGAAAAAAGGAGAGAGGAGTAATGAGGCTCTACATGTATTTCACAGCCCCACCCCATCAAATACCAAATCTTGTTGAAGCACATAAATTCTGCTACTCCATCTGCTGGATTTCTAGTTGTGCAATTTGAAGATGGGAGTGACGCATTCGGGTAGCCTACACTCGATGTCATTCAACATCTACACCAAACAAGCAGTAACGCATACAAGGATAAATTTGTAAACAGAATTAAATATCAGGGAGAAGCAATAAACATTTTGAAGTTTGCCAGTGACACTGCAATTCTGTCAGAGACAGCAAAGAACTTGAAATAACAGTTGAACGGAATTGATAGTGTCCTGAAAAGAGATTGTAAAATAACCCTCAATGGAACTAAATGAATCGTAATGGAACGTATTCGAATTAAACCTAGCAGTACCAACTGAATTTCTATAACGTTTACTACAAAAGGGGGGCGTAATATATGACCAACTCAAAGATATACGGATTTCGTTAATTTTCGTTGTCTTTTACGCGCAACATACTTTTTAAAGATATATTTATGTGTAAGAATGGTCTTAAACTTGAAAATATGAATATGACACCTGCCCTGAAAACTCACATCCACTGACAAGACTACATTTTTTTGTTAAGTTTTACTCAAAAATTTAAAATAACTACGGAATCTGGTAGACGAAATCATTAAAAATCACAAATATGTTTTTTTCAACATTTTAAAATAATATGCACATGACTAGATTACAGTATTCTGAAAAGGTAGGCATAAAATACCCCGTCCGTCTCCCTTTGTGTTGCGAGGGTTACATCAGGAAGTGTTAAGGAATCTGATTACGAAATGAGACACTAAAAGGACTATTGGGCAGCAAAATTACTGATGATGGCCGAGGTTGGGAGGATATAAAATGAAGACTGACTATAGCAACCAGAGTATTAATGGAAAAAGAGGTATTTGCTTGCAAGGTGTCAGACAAATCCAACACCTTCCATGAAAACCCTGACATGATAAGCAAATCCAGTAGTATGTCACATAGCTCCGAATAAATCGTGACATTAAATTAACCAAAGTAATACGAGTAACGAGTGAGCAAATGGAATACCACAGACTAACACAAGAGTGCCTAAAAGTATGTCATACCTTCCCACCGTGAGACAGACGCAGTTCTGAGGGGAGAAACGAGAACAGAAGCCGAGCAGAACCGTGTTAAGCTAGAAGGCCCTACGATAAGGGACGGACACCCACGTCTCTAGCTAACCACCAGGACCACCCCCCAGCCCATGTTAAAAGCCAGAGCCCTCCAGAAGAACAGTATAAATCTTACGGTAGCACTAAAAGGGCCACACCAGCTTCAAGTTTTAGCGTGTGACTTTTTCGCGTCTCTGTTTCATTGCAAACGTTAAAAACATTGCCCCACCACGAAAAGTATAACGTTTCTCATTGGATAGACAGAATTTTTGTAGGCGGAGCTTAAGGTTAACATTGAGACCCTGATTGGTCAGATGAAAACACAGCCAGATAGTTTCTTTTAAGCCAACTTTGGTGAATTGTAGTAAGTAGAAGTTAGGACAGAGTTGCTTCCGTGACAGCGAGCTGTATGGGGCTGTGCCGGCCACCGCCCCCTGACGAAAACCGACAAGGTAATGAGCGCGCGCGATGCCGCATTTTTGAGCGCATAAGGCTTCACTCAGAACTGCAGAAGTCTCATCTGTTACATACCTTTTTTTTACGTAATACTAGTGTCGATCGTCAATTGAAGCTCATGGTATTCACATTTGCTACGTAAGTTAAAATCTGAAACGCGATGATTTTTCTGTTATATAATTACTGAGAAGCCACATCAGCCACTGTAATTTACGACAAGTTAGATAAGTAATTAAAGATAATTGAGGGTCACTGTAGACCATTTTGATAGTTTTCTCTTTTGTGAAACTTAATTTAAACCTAGATTATAGATGTGATATGGCATAGGTCATCCTTCGATCCATTGTAGAGCCTGGAAACCCACTCAGGGAATATTCGTTCACATTTTTGTTGAACGCAGTTGGTTTTTATCATCCTGTATTAAAATATTTCCTTTTATCAACAATGCAATTTATAAACCATGTTTTGTGAGTAGAATAAAATTTCCAATCGTAAACTAAACTGCTTTTTCGACGTTATTTTACCAGCTAACTAAAAATAGGAAAGCCTTGAACCCCTTCCACTAAATTTAGTTAGTATTCAGATTCTTTTACAGGGAGTGCATTCGAGTTGACTCTGAAATGATTAAGTATTTGGTTATATCATCGCTAGTCTCACTGAACTCTTCTGAACTCTACATGTCATGTGTGGTCTTGCGTCTCCTTACCAGCAACAGGTCCCAGGTTCAAACTAATCAATTCCCTTTAAAACACACTCAGAGCGTCGTTGCGCGAAAGTGGTAGGGAGACACGACTTAGAACAACAGACACCACGCAGAATGTTAGATGCTAACATCGATTATAAATTTAAGTGTTAGTATTTCTTGAAGGTATTTGTATGGTTTCCAGGATGCTGCTCCAGGCGGGTGTAAAAATAAATGTCCGCAATGGAAAATACTGAACACAAATATAAAGATTCGTCCCTCTCTGACTACCCTCTGAAGAAGATCTTCGGATCTCTTAACGGTGCTATTATTTCTTCCTTCTTGCTCTTTATCATATAAATTACAACATAAAAATAAATGAATGTTTAAGGGAACTAGTAACTACTAAACATTAATGTTTCTGTTTATGCATTTATTGTAGATTCAAACCCCTTTATTTATTACAAATGTTTATATGTCGATGTGCAGTGGACATAAAACGATACAAATGAAATTCCTGACTAACATTATTGATCAACTGCCCCAGATCTGCCCCTATTTATTACTACGCGATCTAATATAAATAACGCAATATGACTGATATCATCTACGTCCCAAACACTAGAAGACACTGCTTTCAAAGGTGATCTACATTGGTGTGCAACCTCAGTGGAAATGAAACTCACGTTATCACAGCTGTTCAGCTTTATAGCCACAATAAGCCGAAGCAATTACCAATAACACCGCATGTACTGCGTCCTGTGCGTCGGAGTGATGATTCTCGTACACGTCTGCGACGGTATAAGAATTCCAACCACAAAATACAAAACTCGTTCAAACACTAGGGCGACAGAAGGCGGTCCTTTGACTAGTGTAATCTAGTACTATCTTCTCCTCTCTGTATTCTACAGACAAGAAACACGAACTCCCATCCACAAGGACGAAATTCAGATAACGTCTCAACGTGAATATAGACAGGAGAAGTGCTGTCAATCACTCTCTGTCCGGAGGCGAAGTCCAGAATAGTACAAGTTAGCAACACCTTCGGTCACCTAAAGCAGCTTCCCAGTGCCTTCTGCCGCTATATCATGCGAATTAAGCCTTGCTGATTTTGCCCGCATTTGTCCTTCATGACAAACGAAGTTTGCGAGTGTACTTCACTGGTGACAGCTCCCCCCAGCTCGAACATTATCCCCCCTGAGTTGCACCGCTCGTCATCGAAAGTCAGTTTCGGCATGGTACTTGATGAGGAAGTCCAGCCCTGTGATTGCACAGCAGCCTTCGCCTGCATCACGCATTACACTGCAAGTGTTGTCAGTTTTGTCAATCTCCTGACCCACTGGCACAAGCCTTGTCGGCCCGATCATAAACCTTACAAACACATTTCCTCTTTCTTCCCCTCCCACGTTATGAGGAGGCAGTGCCGTCACAGATGGTGCAGAATCAGCGTCCTTCGGAAATACTAAATGCGTCTGTACCATTTCAGTACCCAAAACATCTGCAATACAATCAGCGTTATTGATAGCTTTCTGTGCAACCTCCTAAATATCTACAACAAAATTACTGTCGGCAGTTGCACTCTGCAAGGCACAAAAATCATCGGCACATGCTCTTCCCTCCACATCTGGTCCAGGCTGCAGGAATTCGCAACTTCTCCGCCAGTATATACCTCACTAATTACGCAAACAACTAACGAGGAGAACAAAACAGTACGACGACAAAGACACTGTATGCTACCACTTCTGCCGGCCGGAGTGGGCGAGCGGTTCTAGGCGCTTCAGTCTGCAACCGCGCGACCGCTACGGTCGCAGGTTCGAATCCTGCCTCGGGCATGGATGTGTGTGCTGTCCTTAGGTTAGTTAGGTTTAAGTAGTTCTAAGTTCTAGGGGGCCGATGACCTCCGATGTTAAGTCCCATAGTGCTCAGAGCCATTTGAGCCATTTCGCTACCCCTTCTGTTTTGCTCTTTTCTGCTGATGGGTAAGCCTGCGACCCGAACGTATAAGTGAATAATTTTGCACAACGGATTTTATAACGCTAATTAGTCGCACTGACACTTATACGCTCCCCAGAAGGGAAAGCTTATCCTTTGCTCTACATGTGACATCAAGTAGTCGTATGCAAATCTGGTTGGTTTCTAACCATATCCTCAGTATATGCTAGAATGTTCAGATGTGCTGACCTACAAATACTGCCTCCACCAGCTGGTTGCAAACATGAAATACAAAATACGGATATAATAAAATGACAAAGGAAAGTACTAGCTATGAAATGATACACACAGTAGTGCTAAATTCTTTACTCTTCTGCAATTTACCCTATTGAAGATTACACAGTACGAGCAACATTTTAGTTCTGCCTTTTCACATTTGGTAATCGCCTGTCCTTTGATATATTCGCGGTTGTTAATTCAACGCGTAATCCACTGCTATGGCAATTGCATTTACATTTAGAACTACACTCACGACTAGCAACGTGAAACCTCAGCATAGTGTTGTAACCGCAGGAACAAGCCAAGTCTAATTGCAGTACCTTAAGAATAGTACGTAGGACGAAGTTAAAATTGTAGCGTTGGACGCCAGGCGTGGCCGAAGGGTCAGCCGAGGCGGCACTCGAGCTGCAGGGCAGCTGGGTGCTTTGATAAGAAAGTAAACAGCCGGTAGATACAAACGAAGGTCTGTGCAGGGACGCGTGATAAGCATTCAATTAAGAATATCAACAGAAAGCATTCCTGGCTAGAGAGAGAGGTCTGGGAGTGGAGAGAGAAAGAAAGAGGGCCCTTGGTGGGGACCGCACTACGTCACGAGGAGCCAATGAAGGGCTCAGGACGCAGTGCGTGACCATATAGGGAGAGGCGCCTCTGCCCCTCCACTCAGCCTCTGAAGAACAATAGCAACAACAATGTTTTAACGATACCAAATAAGGGCACGTTGCCTTCGACGCTACGTCAGGCCAAGCGCTGGCGGGGTCGAAGGGGAAACGCTAACAAAACCCGAGAGCACGCCGCTCTGGGGGCTTGTCTTGTCGTGTCGGGTCTTGTCTGGTGAGGGCGAAGAGTTAGATAGCAGCAGCCGACTTGGGCTGGGGAACGGGCTGTAGGCAGGCAGCCGGAGATAGTCGCTGGAGAGCGTCAGGGCGTAGCCGCGGGACTCTAACGTAGGGTGTTAGGAAACGTTGCAGAACTTCTAGTAGGCAGTCGGAACGGTGGAGTCAGTCACCGTCTCTGTATTAGACTTGGCCTTCCTGTGAGTGCAACTACCGTCAGATAGGGCGATTTGTATTCACTTAGAATAAACTGCAATTTGTTAAAGTTATCAAGACTTTAATTTCTATCACCTTCCTAGCCTTGTGGAAACCAGGGATTTTACATCTTAGCCAGATCAAAAGTCTCCCTCTCATTACGGTCAACCGGGTAAAATCCCATCCACGAACCGTGTCGCCCAATCCCTCGCAATACCCACGCTTGGGACGCGACAATAGAACGAAAAAGACTCGTGTTCAGCAATTTACTATACTTCCCTAACCGCCGTTGCGAATGCACAACCACTACAGTGATTCAACGCTTATCGCTGTAAAGGTTTTCGCCTCAGCGAGATAACATAAATTCTACCTCACCAAAAGCTTCCGTAGGCACCTCTACGGCTGCCGTGGACCACCAAATGATCGTCAGGCTCACGCTACAAGTACTCTATCCCAGTAACGAGGTCGCACACCTCGCCAGGACCGATCTCTCTCCTCGATGCCCCAGGAACAAGTGTTTCACAGATGCTACGCTTTTTCGTAGCTCTTGTTCTTTTTTTTCCCCCCTTTAAAGTGTGTGGCCATTCATGTTGTGGGAAGGCGTTCGTTTCCGAGCTCCGACCAATCTCAGTTTTGCAATCGACCGAAGCTTCTAGAAGTTTCCAGATTGTTCCATAAGCTTCTGCTACGGCCATACGGTAAACCACCTACACGCCGCCACGCGTTTTAAGAGCGAGCTCCTGTGTCTTCTCCTTGTCCTCGGACACGTGGCTCCCGCTTAGCAGCGATCCACCCGCCTGGGGTTTCCAGGAGCTTACGTTCGATGTTGTCTACAGCTCTCAGGCCTGCCTGCCTCGCTTGTGACTTTCTCGTTCTCCTGCCAGCCTCCCGTCTCCGTCCGCTTCACTATCGTCCAACGTGCAGATATTCTGCTACAAATTAAGATCCCTAGCCGATGTCAGTATCGTTAATGGTTTCCTATCTCGATGTTTATTATTAAAGGGCCTTCTTTCCGGAGTGGTAGTTGTAATATGGCTCAAAATCATGCCACCTTACAACACTTAATGTAATTCTATCCTAACAGTTACTGTAACTTAACTTCTCCGCTTGAGCGGCTACTCATGACTTCTACTTTACGTTCTTAAACGTAGTGAGCCACATATATTGCTCGAAATGAAATACATTCCCTATTCAAAACGGCGTAAACTAAAACACAAAACTCCGACTTCTAAGTAATACTCATCTTCCCCCACTAAGAAGCTTCAAATGGTTAACACCTTATACCATTCCAGACAATGAGTGACACTCATTGATGACAGAGAAAAATAACGTTCATATTAACACATCCTCATAACCCAGTCTGAGTTTACTTGCCACATGTCACACATGAAAACGGAACTGAAAAGCTGGTGAAAGGTGGACTGACTCGACGTGACACTCGCAGGGAAAAAAAAAGAACAGTCAGTGCAATCACCTACTGCATACTGATGCTGTCTGTCGACGAAACTGCAACTCTCAGGTAGCCGAGAGTCATCGTCTCCAGGGAGGGTGGTTGGTAAGGTTCCTCTGTCACAGAAATTTAGTGGTGACACACACTTCTGACATCAAAATGTAGAGGTCGCCCCAGGGCGAATCAGGCGGCAAAAGACTTCCCAAGCGGCCGCACATAAGGCCTCGCCGGTTTGTCTGACAAACAGGTTCCAGGCAATATCTGTGGCTGACGCTGTTGATGGGCCAGATGCTGTCGCCTGTCCTGTTTCAGAGGAAACCACTCAGCCTGCAAGATCTGGGCAATTGCCGAGGGTGGGATTATTGCTAGTTGGGAGCTCCAACGTTAGGTGGTTTATGGGGCTCCTTAGCGACTTGGCTGACAAGAAGGGTAAGAAATCCAATGTGCACTCCGTGTGCGTACCGGGTGGAGTCATTCCAGATGTGGAAAGGGTCCTCCCGGATGCCATGTAGAGCACAGTGTGCAGCCAACTGCAGGTGGTTCCTCACATCGGTACCAGTGATGTGTGTCACTTTGGATCGGAAGAGATTCTCTCCGGTTTCGAGCGACTAACAGAAGTGGTAAAGGCTGACAGTCTTGCTTACAAGATGAAAGCAGAGCTGACCATTTGCAGCTTAGTCGACAGGACTGATTGCGGACCTCTGGTACAGAGCCGAGTGGTGGGTCTGAATCAGAGGCTCAAACGTTTCTGCGAGCGGGTAGTCTGCAGATTCCTCGACTTGCGCCAACGGGTGGTTGGGTTTCGGGTTCCACTGAATAGGTCAGGTGTCCACTATACGCAGGAGGTGGCTACACGGGTGGAAGGGGTGTGTGGCGTGGATTGGACGGTTGTTTAGGTTAGAGGGTCTCGGGAAAACACAAGAAGGGCTTCAGTCACAAAGGGTGCAAGCTGAACACAGAGGGAACGTAGATGCAGGACTCATTGGTATAACAGTTGTAAATTGTTGTAGCTGTGTTGGGAACGAACCAGAGCTCCAAGCGCTAATAGAAAGCACTGATGCTCAAACCGTTATAGGCACTGAAAGCTGGCTAAAATCGTATATAAGCGCAGCCGAAATTTTTGCGAAGAACCTAACCGTGTGCCAGCCCCGGTGGCCGAGCGGTTTTAGGCATTTCAGTCCGGAACTGCGAGACTGCTATGGTCGCAGGTTCGAATCCTGCCTCGGGCATGGATGTGTGTGACGTCCTTAGGTTGGTTAGGTTTAAGTAGCTCTAAGTTCTAGGGGACTGATGACCTCTGATGTTAAGTCCCATAGTGCTCCGAGCCATTTTTGAACCTAACGGTGTTTCGAAAAGTTAGGCTAAACACCGTTGGCGGTGGTGTGTTTGTTACTGTCAGAAGTAGTTTAATTTGTCGCGTAATTGAAGTAGATACTTCCTGTGAGTTAGTATGGGCAGAGGTCATTGTTGGCAAACGGAATAAAATAATAATGGGATCCTTTTACTGTCCTCACTGTTCAGGTGATGCAGTTGCAGAAAGGTTCAAAAAAACTTGAGTTTCATTTCAAACACGGACCCGACTCATACGATAATAGTTGGTGGCGAGTTTAATTTACCCTCGATATGTTGGCGAAAATACATGTTTAATTCCGGAAGTACGCATAAAATATCATTCGAAATTTTGCCAAACGCAATCTTTGAAAATTATTTCGAGCAGTTCTTGAGCCCACGCGAATAGTAAACGATTGTGAAAACACAGTTTACCTCTTAGCAACAAATAATCCTGAGTTAATAACGAGCAGCAAAACCGATATAGGAATTAGTGAACACAGGGTTGTCGTAGTGAGACTGAATATTGTAATCGCCAAATTCTCGAAAAACGAGCGAAAAATATAACTATTCAAAAAAGCAAATAAAAATTCACTTGGCGCCTACCCGAGAGACAATCTCCACTTATTCCAAATTAATAATATAAATGTAGACCAGAGGTGGCTTAAATTCAAAGAAATAGTATCGGCAGGAATTGAGAGATTTATAACAAATAAACAAACAAACAACGCAACTGAACCTCCTTGGTACACAAAACGGGTTAGAACACTGTTGCAGAAACAACGAAACCTACATGCCAAATTTAAACAGACGCAAAATCCCTAAGATTGGGGATCCTTTACAGGAGCTCGAAATTTAGGGCGGAGTTCAGTGCGACACGCCTATAACAGTTTCCACAACGTCACTTTGTGTCGAAACCTGGCAGAAAATCCAAAAAGATTCTGATCGTATGTGAAGTACGTTAGCGGCAAGAAACAATCAATACCTTCTCTGAGCGATAACAATGGAGTTACTATCGAAGACAGTGCTGCCAAAGCAGAGTAACTAAATACAGCCTTCCGAAATGCCTAACAAAAGAAGACGAAGTAAATATTCCAGAACAGCTGCCAACATGAGGAACGTAGAAGTGAATATCCTCGAAGTAGTGAAGCAGTTCAAATCACTTAATAAAAGCAAGACTTTTAGACCAGAATGTATACCAATTAGATTCATTTCCGAGTATGCTGATGCATTAGCTCCATACTTAACAATCATATACAACTGTTCGCTCCATGAAAGATCCGTACCCAATGACTGGAAAGTTGCACAGGTCACACAAACATTCAAGAAAGACAGTAGGAGTAACCCACTAAATTACAGGCCCATACCGTTCACGTCGATATGCAGCAGGATTTTAGAACATATATTGTGATCGAACATTATGAATTACCTCGAAGGAAACGAACTACTGACACACAGTCAACATGGGTTTAGAAAACATCTTTCCTGTGAAATACAACTAGCTCTTTATTCACACGAAGTGCCGAGTGCTATTGACAAAGGATTTCAGATCGATTCCGTAATCCTGGAATACCGGAAGTCTTTTGAGACTGTAACACACTAGCAGCTCGTAGTGAAATTGCGTGCTTGTGGAATATCGTCTGACTTATGTGAGTGGACTTGCGATTTCCTGTCAGAGAGGTCACAGTGCGTAGTAATTGACAGAAAGTCATCGAGTAATACAGAAGTGATTTCAGGTGTTCCCCAAGGTAGTATTATAAGCCCTTTGCTGTTCCTTATCTATATAAACGATTTGGGAGACAATCTGAGCAGCCGTCTTCGGTTGTTTGCAGATGACACTGTCGTTTATCGTCTAATAAAGTCATCATAAGGTAAAAACAAATTGAAAAACTATTTAGAAAAAATATCTAAATGGTGCGAAAAGTGGCAGTTGAGCCTAAATAACATAAAGTGTGAGGTCATCCACATGAATGCTAAAATGAACTGTTTAAACTTCGGTTACATGATAAATCAGTCTAATCTAAAAGCCGTATATTCAACTAAATACCTAGGTATTACAATTACGAACAACATAAATTGGAAAGAGCACTTAGAAACTGCTGTGGGGAAGGCTAAAGAAAGGCTGCGTTTTATTGGCAGGACAGTTAGAAAATGTAACAAACCTACTAAGGAGGACACTGCGCTACAAGAGGATACTTCGCTTGTCCCTCCTCTTTTAGAATACTTATGCGCAGTGTGGGATTCTTACCAGATAGGACTGACGGAGTACATCGAAAAAGTTCAAAGAAAGGCAACACGTTTTGTATTATCACGAAATATGGGAGAGAGTGTCACAGAAATGATACAGGATTTGGGCTGGAGATCATTAAAAGAAAGGCGTTTTTCGTTGCGATGGAATCTTCTCACCAAATTCCCATCACCTACTTTCTCCTCTGAATGCGAAAATATTTTGTTGACACCGACCTACATAGGGAGGAACGATCACCACGATAAAATAGGGGAAATCAGAGCTCGTACGGAAAGATATAGGTGGTCATTCTCTCCGTGTGTTATACGACAGTATGGGGACAAGGGGGGTGTCAGGTCACTCTGCATTCTTGCCAAATTTATTCAAGATGGCGGCGATGACGTCATCCAAGATGGCGGCATGTAGACTTGGCACTATCGCGTGACGTCATCCAAGATGGCGGCTTTTGGTGGGAAAGTATGTCAATTGTGCTACGTTCACTAACCTAACCTCAAAAAAAAATTGCGGCAATTTTGAATTTTGGCGGGAAAATAGCCCTATTGTGCTATGTCCACACCCCAAGCCTCCAGAAGAAAAAATGGTGGGAGGTTTGAATTCCAACACGATAATGCATGCAAAAACCGTACTTGTCTTTATTATTATTGATTATCATTTATTAACATTCATTATCATTTATTATTATTTATTATTATTTATATCATTCAAGTCTGTATGCAATCCAACTGTGGTAGTTCATACCCTTGCCACCAGAGAGCGCCACCAAGACGTCATTAAAGATGGTTGATTTTGGTGGGAAGAAAGCCAATTGTGCTACCTCCACTGAACTACCATTACCGTTCTCCTGCACATTCAGTCTTTGCTGATCTGTCGTTGCCATATGTTCGATCATAGAGATGGATGTGGGTGATAGAGCAGCCTTTAATAACTGCATTTCATGTAGACATTCAAGGGAGGACTGTAGCCACAGTCCACTACATGAGGCGCGGAAGTGTATGATAATGGAGGAGTGTCGGAGCAATAAGTACAAGAATTCTGTTCAGCAGATTTCGGCATGCTGAGGGATGGAGCCAGGATGCATCCCGTAACCAGCATATGCTCATGCGCATGCGCAAACTGCAGGCTTATTTACCATCAAACATCTACATCTACATCTACATTGATACTCCGCAAGCCACCCCATGGTGTGTGGCGGAGGGCACTTTACGTGCCACTGTCATTACCTCCCTTTCCTGTTCCAGTCGCGTATGGTTCGCGGGAAGAACGACTGTCTGAAAGCCTCCGTGCGCGCTCTAATCTCTCTAATTTCACATTTGTGATCTCCTCGGGAGGTATAAGTAGGGGGAAGCAATATATTCGATACCTCATCCAGAAACGCACCCTCTCGAAACCTGGCGAGCAAGCTACACCGCGATGCAGAGCGCCTCTCTTGCAGAGTCTGCCACTTGAGTTTATTAAACATCTCCGTAACGCTATCACGGTTACCAAATAACCAGGTGACGAAACGCGCCGCTCTTCTTTGGATCTTCTCTATCTCCTCCGTCAACCCGACCTGGTACGGATCCCACACTGATGAGCAATACTCAAGTATAGGTCGAACGAGTGTTTTATAAGCCACCTCCTTTGTTGATGGACTACATTTTCTAAGCACTCTCCCAATGAATCTCAACCTGGTACCCGCCTTACCAACAATTAATTTTATATGATCATTCCACTTCAAATCGTTCCGCACGCATACTCCCAGATATTTTACAGACGTAACTGCTACCAGCGTTTGTTCCGCTATCATATAATCATACAATAAAGGATCCTTCTTTCTATGTATTCGCAATACATTACATTTGTCTATGTTAAGGGTCAGTTGCCACTCCCTGCATCAAGTGCCTATCCGCTGCAGATCTTCCTGCATTTCGCTACAATTTTCTAATGCTGCAACTTCTCTGTATACTACAGCATCATCCGCGAAAAGCCGCATGGAACTTCCGACACTATCTACTAAGTCATTTATATATATTGTGAAAAGCAATGGTCCCATAACACTCCCCTGTGGCATGCCAGAGGTTACTTTAACGTCTGTAGACGTCTCTCCATTGATAACAACATGCTGTGTTCTGTTTGCTAAAAACTCTTCAATCCAGCCACACAGCTGGTCTGATATTCCGTAGGCTCTTACTTTGTTTATCAGGCGACAGTGCGGAACTGTATCGAACGCCTTCCGGAAGTCAAGAAAAATAGCATCTACCTGGGAGCCTGTATCTAATATTTTCTGGGTCTCATGAACAAATAAGGCGAGTTGGGTCTCACACGATCGCTGTTTCCGGAATCCATGTTGATTCCTACATAGTAGATTCTGGGTTTCCAGAAGTGACATGATACGCGAGCAAAAAACATGTTCTAAAATTCTCTTCCAAAACGCAAGAGACGTTTAGTTGACTCCTATTCGCTTCGGCATAAGCATATTCGTATACGACGTGTATACCATTGAAGACCATCCTGCAGAATGTGTTCAATCGATGAGTTATTGGTGTTTGACCGCGATGAGTTTAACAGCAGTGTAGTTTGCAAGCATACAGCCGAGGGCTGCCCCCATAACCTCCTACATGCTGAATGGAAACGTGCATTAATCCTGGAACATATGCATAAGAACAAGAACACAGTCCTCCAAATAAATTCCTTCCAACGAAAAGCTTTAAAAATGCATTACCCATCGAAATCCAGATCGCAGCTGACGTACGCGCGCATGGCTCAGCCCGCTCCGTGCCCCGCCTGTCGGCGGGCCCGCAGAGTCCCCAGCCAGCACGCCAGGTAGGTAGTCGCCAACTGGCGTCCCAGAGTCCCGCCACAAACTGTCAGCCGCGCTCACCTCAGAGTCCGGCGACGTAAACATTCTCACTCGCCCGCGAGCCCTTAATGCTGGACAGGACTTCGTGCTGGACAAAGGACACGTTCCACCCCAATTTTTTTTTTCTTAACAGGTTCCAACCTGCCGATACCTAGCTCACACAACCGCCCGAGATGTTTGGAAAGTTCTATCACGTGACACAGTAAAAGCTATATCGGTCCTAAAGTCCGCAATTTCCCAGCACCGACGGACAGGAACCGACACGCTTGCTTTGTCCAAACCACCATTACGCCACATGCCCCCGACTCCACGGCACCCCCGGACATGTGATGATGGAGCACAAACTACGCTTTCGCCCCATAAACTCTGGAATTCCCTCACCGATAGACAGGAACCAACACACTCGAACTGGATTGCTTGCTACCGAGATGGAAACTTCTTTGACATCACAACCCGCGATCGACCACGTGGCTCTGTGGGACAAAGAACGTTCTCACTAAGATACCTGATCACCCGATTCTCATTATTCACCCCACATATCCCGATTACCTAATCTGAGATCTTCGTGGATACATACACATACGCGTGAACCGTCGCTCCCGTCAAGATACGTACCTCCGTAAGTCAATTTAACACGAAGCTCTCAACTCAAATAAATAAAAAAAACCAGTCAATATCATGCGCATATGCGGGAGCCATCGCACGCTCGTAGCAAACGTCTCAACTCACTCAAATACTATATGGTCCCAAAATACTTAACCTCCCCTTTATTCATTCCAAATATATTCGCTCCCCACCATAAACTCCTCGCCAATAAAAGAGTACCTAACAATATTCATCTCCAAATACATTTCCTTCCATGCCATTCTTAATACCATCAACCTCGAATTTCGCCTATGTAACATACTTTTAAATAATAGTAATAAATCATTCATCCTAACACACACATAATGATCTCACTATAATCCTCTCTCTAATCTAAATAAGATTTTCAACGATACTATGAATTATTTGTCTATAATTTTATAAATTATAAAATGCTCAGCCCTCCACCATGTCCTGCAACCATCTGACTAGTTCAGATTTCAGCTACTAAGGGCGCTAGTGAACTCATTCACCACCCCCACAGAATTCTCAACAGCCATTCGTTCATCCTAAGATCACGTGATACTACGTCATCACACTTATATAAGGAGTCACACTCCCCCCCCCGTCATCTTTCTCACTCGTCACTTGCATTCCATATCCTGCATTTGTGTGTCTGCTTTGTTGCTGTTAAAATGAAGAGATTCAACAGCCAGGAGTCTGCTGCTGCGAAGAGACTTAGGCTCCACGATTCACCATTATCGAGTAAGTAAATAATTTTTATTTTTGATTATCATTTTTCCTTTATATCTTATATATTCCGGTTATTAAATATATATCTCATTGTTATAGCTGAACTCGTGGACATTATTCTCGAGACTGAGGAGCGAGCAGGTGGCGTCAATCAGCCTTGTCCTGAACGAGTTCCATTACCTGGTAAGTACATTGTTTGAATGTTCTGATATCTCTACCCTTTAACTCCGTGTGCGAGCGCTACATCTGTTTTGGATAGCTCTATACAAAGATCCGCTTTTCACGTGGTGTGTATGTGTGTGTGTGTGTGTGTGTGTGTGTGTGTGTGTGTGAGTGTATGCTATACTCGCTCTCTATAAAGATTTCATTTTTTTTATATATCTGCCTTCGTCCTCTCATTTCTGTATCACCCAACATCTTCTACAAACATTTTTTACTTTATATTATACTCATTATATTCCATCTTTCTAGATTACATCGGCCCAGCGCTAGAAGAGCTTGATCGCCAACTCGAAATGGAGAGAGCTCATCGTGAATGTGAGTTCATCTCTAATAATAAAAAAAATCTTACTCGCTAAAAAATTAAATAATTTTTTTCTTCTTGTTCTTTTAATATATATTCACTTTTTCCTAGTGTATTGATCTAGCCTTAACATATATTTTGTTTCTAGATCATCCTAATTCCACGCAGAATGAGGGAGCCGAACACAGTAATAACTTCTTAGATGAGGACGAACTGGACATGCCTGACTGGCTCGAGGGGCTTGTCGAATGCGGCAATGAACTGCTGAAGCTGTGGAATGAGATCGGAAAAGGTGAATAGTTTTCATCATTAGTCCAAAATAATTACCTTTATTTACTGTTATAATAATTATTATTATTTATCCCTGCCGGCCGCGGTGGTCTAGCGGTTCTAGGCGCTCAGTCCGGAACCGCGCGACTGCTACGGTGGCAGATTCGAATCCTGCCTCGGGCATGGATGTGTGTGGCGTCCTTAGGTTAGTTAGGTTTAAGTAGTTCTAAGTTCTAGGGGACTGATGACCACAGATGTTAAGTCCCATAGTGCTCAGAGCCATTTGAACCATTTGATATTTATCCCACTTTTAAATCCAGATCATTAAACTTATATTTACGTTACAGGTATATCTCACGGCATTGCCCGTGTTCCGCGAGCAGCGGTTGCAGGCGCGGGGCTTGAGGGTGGGCGAAGAGACGCCCCACCTTCCATCGCACCGATCAACACAGCTTGACAGGCCGCGGCGGCAGCCCAAACTACCTGTCGTCCATGTACATCACAACAAGCGGTTAGCAGCACTGCAAGGGGTCCCTGGCTGCGGCCTGGCTGCTCCACTGGTCTCTCCTCGCAACCTTCTCCGCCTCCGCAAGCTGACCATCCACGACACCGCCAGCGCAAGGTTCGTGTACCAACAAACCTACCCCTCCCATTTAATGATGACACACCATTGCTAACACCGTCATCCACTGGTTGGACCCCCAGTATTATTAGCAGTAATAGTGATCATCCTGTGACTAGTGGCAGTTCTCTAACCCGCCATTTTAGTCAAGTAGATCAGGTCGGTGACACCATACCGCAGTTACAATACTCGCCGGTTGCCGACGCCTTCGAGGAGTGTATCTCGGTCGCTAGGATCGAAAACCCGGCAGGGGGGTACCGCGATCCTGTTGGAATTTTAAACGCGAGCCTCCCTGTCCTGCAAACCGAGCTCCTCAAGGTAGTCGATAATCCGCGTTACCTCGCCGTTAAGTGCAGTGCAGTTCTATGCATTGAGTTATCGCACCCCCCCTCCCCAAAGATCATTCTGGCGATGGAGAGACCAGCATCCATTATCTTTGGGGGGATAATGGCGTGATAGCGCAGAGCACATCGATCGCCGAGTGGTTTCGAAAATCCACCTTGAGTGTCATATTGGGCCGGCTTTCCGAGATGGAAGTCAACGGCTCAGCTAAGGCACTCAGCAGAATTCTACACCTGAACATCCATATACATGTCCACGATCTGTTAAATGGAGGGTCTAGCTATATGAAGCTGTCTCAAGATATAGGTAACAAGAGGGCGTGCATTAATGTTCAAAATAGAAAAGATCACACTTGTTTTGCATGGTTCATCCTGGCTTGCAAGAGAAACTATAATTATACAGATAACCTTCATCGTCCGGGTACATACAAAGTCAGTGATATTAACGCATATTATAACTTTGATGCTATTGAGTTCCCCATCAAGATCCAGGACATACCTAAATTCGAGGCACAAAATACTGGAACATCGGTACACGTTTATGGCCTGGAGAAGAAGAAAAGCAAGTCAGACGAGCAAGACAAGCATGTTGTTATAGGACCTCTCCATTTCTCAAAATTTGCCAGTGAGCGTGAACTGCATGTAAATATTCTGCTCTTCTCTGAAGGCGATAATTATCGCTATGTCTGGATCAAGGACATGTCCCGCCTCCTTTATTCCCAGTTAAGTGACATACGGTGTAAAAAGCATATTTGTTTAAGGTGTCTCAATTATTTCTCCTTCGAACAGTTATTAGCTATGCATCTGGTAGACTGTACTTCCAAGGATGCGGTACGTGTTATTACGCCTACGCAGGAAAACAAATTTATAAAGTTTAAGGAGAATGAAGATTTGTACAATAAAGCCACCGAGTGTCATATTTGTGGGCTGCCGTTGGACAGAAAAGCGGAAACTCCTCGTAGGAACCACTGTCATCTTACAGGGAAATTACGTGGCGCTGTTCACAATGCGTGCAATTTGAAGTACCAATTACCTAGGCACATACCAGTTTTTTCTCATAATTTAAGTGGGTATGACGCTCATTTCCTAGTTGAGCACTTGGCAGATTTCGGTTTGGAGAAAGATCAGGTGAGTGTCCTACCTGAGAGCGTCGGGAAGTATATATCATTCTCCAAACGAATGATGGCAAGAACTACGCTGCACTTCCTCGATACACTATGTTTTATGCAGGCACCACTACAGAAACGTGTTGAAACTCTACCTCCGGCGGATATGCATATCACTCGAGCTGCATTTCCCGACGAGGAAAAGTTGCAACTTGTGACTAGAAAAGGGGTTTTCCCATACGAGTATGTGAATAGTATGGCCAAACTCGACGAAACCAGGCTACCCGACGTAACTGCATTCTCTAGTAACCTCACAGACGACACGATAACGAATGCAGAGTATGAGCATTCCGTGAATGTCTGGCGGGAATTCAATATTTTTAATTTAGGAGAGTACGCACGTCTTTACGTGGACACAGACGTGCACTTGCTTGCGGACGTTTTCGAGAAGTTCCGGAGTCTATGTATGACCACATATTCTCTGGACCCTCCCTTTTATTACACGGCACCTGGGTTGTCCTGGGACGCAATGCTCAAGAAAACGATGAGCAGTATCAAATTATTGACCGATCCTGACATGCTTCTTTACTTTGAGAGAGGGATCCGTGGGGGGCTCTGCCAATATATTCATAGACACGCAAAAGCAAATAACACATGCATGGGTGACAGGTTTAACACATCCCTTGATTCAAGTTGTATATTGTATCTCGATGTGAATAACTTATACGGACCCGCTATTAAGCAATGTCTGCCCATTAGCGAGTTAGCATGGCTGTCTGAAGATGAATGCAAGGGATTAGGTGGAAAAATCAGGGGAGGTATGGCCGCCGATTCTGATGTAGGGTATGTTGTAGAGGCAGAACTAAAATACCCTATTAGTTTGCATGCCGATTTGCCGCTGTGTCCAGAGCGACTAGTTCCGCGAGGAGGTTCCACACCGAAACTGATGATAACGCTGGGGGACAAGCAGAGGTACATCATTCACTATCTTAACCTCCAGCGATGCCTGAGCTTTGGTATGGAGCTGGTTAAAATCACCCGGGCCATCTCCTTCAAGCAGTCCCTCTGGCTGAAGGAATATCTTGATCTGAATACGAGACAGAGAACTTCCACGTCGTGTGACTTTGAGAAAGATTTTTATAAATTAATGAATAATTCAATTTTCAGAAAAACTATGGAGAATTTGAGGGAACTGTGGTGTCACCGCCAGACACCACACTTGCTAGGTGGTAGTTTTAAATCGGCCGCGGTCCATTAGTACATGTCGGACCCGCGTGTCGCCACTGTGTGATCGCAGACCGAGCGCCAACTCAAGGCAGGTCTCGAGATACGGAACAGCACTCGCCCCAGTTGTACGGACGACATTGCTAGCGACTACACTGACGAAGCATCGCTCATTAGCCTAGCAGATAGTTAGAATAGCCTTCAGCTAAGTCAATGTCTACGACCTAGCAAGGAGCCATAGCAATTGATAGTTTGATAGTTATCATATGAAATGTCTCATCAAGAACGCTGTATACAAATCGTGGATTAAAGTTAAGTATTCTTGCAGCTACGTACTTTTCTTTATAGCATTTATGAAGTATCCTGTTTCAGACCATCAAGTCCGCCTGCTTGCTTAATGGCCGCCTCCCTTAAATAATGTACGTAGTGTTGGCAATCTGTCAACACTACAGATGATGACGAGGATTAAAAGAGGATTTCGCGTTCGTATTGCTCTAATTTCTGGCGACGTTACAAACCGCCTTCTTTCTCTTTGATTGCTTTACTTGTGCCATGGCTTCGCCACAATCTCCCGATGTACTGTCCGAATTTTATCGCTTGCAGAATCAGCAGACACAGGCGTAATTGGATGCCCTGGGACAGCTCGTCCAGGGTCAACGTGCAATTCAAACTGATGCGGCAGCCGCCGCTTCACCGCTACCGCAGCCACAACATGCAGTTGCACCGCCTTTTAGGCCCTACGACCCAGACGTGGAATCCTGGACCGGGTGGTCACGCCAGTTTGGATTTCATCTCGCCGCCTACAGAATTCAAGGTAACGAGCGGCAGCCTCATTTATTGGCGTGTGTACGGGTGCAAACGTACCGTGTGAATGTGAAATTATTTCCCCGACGCGACATAGCAACTCTGTCCTACGAAGAAATTTTGTCGGCATTGGATGCCTATTTCAAGGAAACAGTTAATGTAGTTGCAAGAAGGTATGCGTTCTTTCATACAAAACGTATGGCCGGTCAAACTAATAGGGAGTGGGTTGCAACATTGCAAGGCCTTACTAGGGATTGTGCTTTTGAGTGTGAATGTGGACTCCCTTATTCCGATACTATGGTACGTGATGCAATAGCACAGAACATTTCTGATGTTCGTATATGGAGCAAATTTTGAAACTAGTTAATCCCTCCCTTCAGCAAGTGATAGACGTATTGGATAGACAAGACACGCTTGACTTTGCTCATGAATCATTTTCAACTACGCCAGCCGTGTGTAACATTAACCGGCCCGCCGGGCGCGTTGCACGGCCCGGTAAACTGCCCTCGCGCACGTCCGCGCAGCTGCCGCCACAATCTAAACCAGGTGTGCTGCACCAGCACACACATGCAGTGAAATCATGCCCGCGGTGTGCTACTAGACATTTGCGTGACAATTGCCCGTCACGCCAAGCTATTTGCTTTTTCTGTAATAAGAAAGGACATGTTCAAAGTGTTTGCCAGAAGAAGCTCAGATCAGACACTCTTAATCATTCCAGGCCCTTTGCTTCCCGCCGGAATCGAACCAAGAATACTCAGGCTCGTGAACCTTCGCCCATGGACATTCATGTAGTTAATTCCACTTCGTCCAGTGCCACTTTCTCTAACAGTGACTGTGTTCGTCCCACAAAAAGTGTGCGTCGACGTCGCCGGAAATCACGTCAATTAGCAAGTGATGCTGTACCTGTATCAGTTCAAATTGCACGAGACAGTCGCTCTTGTCGTCAGCAGGACAATAAACTTTTTGTAGATTTGGACTGTAATGGCAAGGTCGTACCATTCCAGCTCGATACCGGAGCTGCAGTTTCATTGCTCAATCACGACACGTACAAACAACTGGGCAAATCTCCGTTGCGTGCCACAACTGTTAAGCTCACGACATATTCAGGACAGCAGATCCATGTGTTAGGACAGTGCACTCTTCTTGCAACATACAAGGGACAAGCAAAACTGGTGTCATTTTAGTTCTTCGTTCTTCTACTGCAGTGAACCTGTTTGGTTTAGATTTATTTCAGTTGTTTAACATGTCTATAGTCAATCAGGTCATATCAGTGAATCAGACTGTGCCTTCATACAGTGTTTCTCGTCTGTGTGAAGAATTTGCAGACATTTTTGCACCGGGCCTTGGTTGTGCTAAGAACTATGAAGCACATTAGGAACTGAAAGTCAACGCGCAACCGAAATTTTTCAGAGTGCGCAATGTTCCTCACGCATTGCGTGATGAGGTCGCAAGAACATTACACGATTTAGAATCACAAGGTGTGAGTGAATGTGCGCAGTGCCTCTTCCCTTTCAGCTCCGCTTCATCGCTTACGCCGTACAGGTGTTCCGTTCGTCTGGACGACGGAATGCGACGCGCTTTTCGCCAGTTGAAATCGGCGTTGCTTTCAAATACTAGCCTTACGCCATTCGATCCCCAGAAACCCCTTTTGTTGATGGTAGATGCATCGGATTTCGGGATCCGTGCTGTGCTTGCGCACAAAGATGGGTCGCATGATCGCCCTATTGCCTTTGCATCCAAATTGCTCTCGTCTGCACAAAGAAATTATTCACAGATAGAGAAAGAAGCTTTGGCTCTCGAGTTTAGTGTTACTAAGTTTCATGATTTCTTGTATGGTCGTCACTTTACCGTCATCACAGACCACAAACCTTTGACGTCGCTTTTTCATCCGAACAAGCCTGAACCTCCACGTACAGTGCAGAAATTCGTTCGCTGGTCTATTTTCCTCTCGCAGTACCGCTACGCTATCTTGTATCGGTCCACTGCTAAGCACGGAAACGCCGATGCGTTGTCCCGTTTGCCTGTTGCTGAGGATAGAGCATTCGATTCTTCCGAACTTGCTTGCATGTTCATTGATGCGGAAACCGATGAAGTGGTCGAATCGTTTCCGATTGATTTTCGTCGTGTAGCTACAGCCACAGCTGCTGACCCGGTCCTTGCTACCGTATTGCGTTTTGTTGCTACGCAATGGCCTTTGTCAAAGTCTCGGATCGAGGATCCGTTGGTTCGCCGATTTTTTGCTCACAAAGAGAGACTTTTTGTTCGACGTGGTGTTTTGTTGTTGCGTTCTGATAATGATCAGTCCAGAGTCGTGGTCCCACGTTCGTTACAGTCCTCTGTTTTACGGCTTCTTCACCAAGGACATTGGGGTATAGTGCGAACGAAACAACTTGCTCGTCAGCACTGTACTTGGTTCGGAATCGATGCTGCGATTACGAATATGTGTTCTTCTTGCATGGCGTGTGCCGAACAACAATCCGCACCGCCGCGGAAAGTCTTTGCATGGCCGGAAGCCACTTACCCTTGGCAACGCTTGCACATCGATTTTGCTGGTCCATTCTGGAATGCTCGATGGTTGGTTCTGGTAGATGCCTTCAGTAATTTTCCTTTTGTTGTCCGGATGTCTTCCATGATGGCAACTGCCACCATCCAAGCGTTGTCTGCTATCTTTTGCATTGAAGGTCTTCCGCAGACTCTTGTTTCCGACAATGGCCCACAATTCATGTCCGCAGAATTTCAGTCATTCTGCCAGTCGAATGGTATTCAACATCTGACATCCGCGCCGTTTTCGCCTCAGTCAAACGGTGCCGCTGAACGTTTGGTCCGGACTTTCAAGTCACAGATGTTGAAGTTGAAAGAGTCCCATTCTCGGAAGGGCGCGTTGTTGCTCTTTTTGTCATCGTATCGCTGTCAGCCCCGACATGGTCGCTCGCCGGCTGAGTTGCTCCACAGTCGTCCTCATCGAACCTTGATGTCTTTGCTGCACCCGCCGCATCAGGTTCCTGTGCAGCGGCCGACTCCTGCTTTTGCTCCAGGCGACGTTGTATTCTATCGCAACTTTCGCGGTTCACAGCGTTGGCTCGCAGGGCGCATTCTTCGCTGCCTTGGCCGCGCGATGTATTTGGTTTTGGGGGCCTCTGGTGAGGTGCGTCGGCATCTCAATCAGCTGCGCCTCTGTCGGCGCACGGGTTCTGCCGCTCCCCGTCTGCTTTCAGCGACGGTGCCGTCCGGTCAGCGCCCTGGGGACCCATCTACTGGCTCGCCTCATCCCCAGGTGTTACCGACGATGCCTTCCCTTTTGCCCCATGGCGACGCGCCGCCGCCGCCGCCTCCGCCGCCGCTGCCTCTCCTTCAGCCGGAGCCGCCCGCAGTGGACGCTTCGCTGCTGCTGCCAAGCGCCTCCCTGGGTCACGCGCCGCCGATCGCTTCCCGTGACCAGCCGTCCTCCGCCATGGAACTCTTGCCCGCTCCGGACCACATGACGTCATCGCGCGTCGGGTACCCCAACGCAATGGAGGTCGACCCTTCGGCCCCTCCTGTCTCTTTACGGGCGCATACACCGCATGTTGACGTGCACCCTGGACTAGGTTTTCAGGCGTTTCCTAGATCCCCTCGGACCGAATGGCCGGGTGCGGGTGGCACAGCCTAGCCTGTTGTTTGGCTCCCCACCTCATCGCATACGTCAACATGGGGTCCTCCCCACGGTGGGCAGAAGCCTTATAACACGACCGTTCGCCGATTTGCGGGGGAGGAATGTGGTGTCACCGTCAGACACCACACTTGCTAGGTGGTAGTTTTAAATCGGCCGCGGTCCATTAGTACATGTCGGACCCGCGTGTCGCCACTGTGTGATCGCAGACCGAGCGCCACCACAAGGCAGGTCTCGAGATACGGAATAACACTCGCCCCAGTTGTACGGACGACATTGCTAGCGACTACACTGACGAAGCATCGCTCATTAGCCGAGCAGATAGTTAGAATAGCCTTCAGCTAAGTCAAAGTCTACGACCTAGCAAGGCGCCATAGCAATTGATAGTTTGATAGTTATCGTATTAAATGTCTCATCAAGAACGCTGTATACAAATGGTGGATTAAAGTTAAGTATTCCAGCAGCTACGTACTTTTCTTTATAGCATTTATGAAGTATCCTGTTTCAGACCATCAAGTCCGCCTGCTTGCTAATGGCCGCCTCCCTTAAATAATGTACATAGTGTTGGCAATCTGTCAACACTACAGGAACGACGTGAAATTTTTATTAGAACACAATGGGATGGGCGTTATGGCGTACGAAAATGCATTGCCAGACCAAATTTTAAATGGGTCACTATTTTCAATAAGAATTTTGTTGCTGTGGAGATGGCTAAACCTGCAGTAGAGTTCACTTAACCTATCTATGTGGGGATGTGCATAATAGACCTATCCAAACTCCACATGTACTGATTTCATCATGAGTTCGCAAAAACTCATTTCGCAGATCCTAAATTACTTTACATGGATACAGATAGTTTCATCTATTGGGTGAAGAACTGCAATCCATATGAAGTAATTAGGTACCAGGCCAATGAATTCGACACGTCTTCTTATGCGGCCGATAATCCTTATGGTATTGTTCCGCAAAACAAGAAGGTTATCGGTCTCATGAAAGACGAGTCGAATGGATTGCCGATTGCAGAGTTTGTACTTCTTCGTTCCAAGATGTATGCATATCGCACATTGAAAGGTCCCACTCAGAGACCGGCTAAGGGGTACGACGGATGGCATCACTAGCTCAGTCTATCGAAGACTATTTGCAGTGCCTACGTGGTGAGTTCGCGGTGCTGAGCTGCAGCCGCCGCATATGGTCCGCCAAACTAGTATTCGATCGACAGCGCACGAGGTGTACACTGTGCTGCAGTTTAAAATCTATCTGTCGCCTCATGACGATAAAAGGGTCATCTGTGATTACGGCATTGAAACTCGCCCGTACTCACACTACTCACTTGTAGCGAGAGAAGGGGCGGGGGACTCTGATTGCGAGGGAGAGAGAGATAGTGAGAGAGAGAGAGAGAGAGAGAGAGAGAGAGACGGTGAGAGTGTCTGCAGAGTAGTAGTATGACCCTTTTATCATAGTGTAAATACTGGATGAGGGTGTTTTGTAGTGTGTATCAGCTTGCGTACTTCCGTGTATGTCTGATTGTGTGTGAATGTGTGCGAGCCTGTGTTAAGTGTGCATGTGTGTAAATATTATTTATTCTATCAAAGAAAAAACAAAAAATCATAAAAAACATAAAAAACTAAAATAAAACCATTTATAAGAAAAAGTCTTTATATATATTTGTATACTTTTTTGCTACTACTACTAGTCAATGGCTATATGACTGAAAACAGATAAAAATTTTACACCTCTTATAATCAAATAGAAGAAGACGAAAATACAATTTTCGCAGTTCGTATCTGCTTTGATCTTAGTAGCAGTTGTATTTTCACCTGCCGCTAGGAATGCAGTCAGAACTAGTTTTTTAAGAATGTGAGTTCCATCAATTAAATTCTTTATATGTATATAATGTTCACTTGACTGTGGAAAAAATCTTTATACCGAGAAATATGTGTTCACCTGCTTGGTGTAGTGGAAAATGTCTAGAGCCACTTACTTCAATGAAATATAATTTAAATTGCCAGCGGAAAATGTTTTAGAGCCAATATCTTGAACTAAAAATAAGTTTGCCATTAATTAAAAAAGTGTTTCCGGTGGAACTTCACTAGGGATATTATTTAACTTGTAAGATACTATAATTACGTTCTAGTACCTCTGTTTTAGTTTTATATATATATATATATATATATATATATATATATATATATATATATATATATATATAGAGAGAGAGAGAGAGAGAGAGAGAGAGAGAGTTATCTCTGCACAATGCTTATATATTTATGAATAATATAAAAACACGTATCTGCAAAGATTTGAACTTTCATATTTTTACTTGAAGACAAATAATGTATCTCTAAACTCATATAATGTGAAAAAAAAGAGTGAATCATTTTACTGTAAACTGATAAGTCGCAAACAACGTTTGAAAAAAATATGAATTGAATAATAAATTCAATTATTTTATTGTAAAAAACATTGCCTGAGTTTGTTATTGTTTCACCCTCAGTCATGGTCCACATACGTTGAACTGGTACAGATAGAGACCTATAAGGTTTTTACTGATTTAAAGACAGATGAAATCTGAATGATGCGTGCTGGACTTCGTCCACCAGTCACAAACAGACCCCGCCACTCTCTTTGTGGTCCTGTCACTTTAAACGGCGGGCATCTGGCGAAGCCGACCCTAGCACTATCTCTTTCAGGTCGTCACTTTCAATGGCTGACTCATCGCCGCGCCGGCGAGGTGGAAGTAGGTAAACTGTCTCAGACAGCTCCAGTGGAATGCACTTCACGCACAGTATCACCAATAAACTTACTTCTATGGACGTAGGTGTCAGAGAAAGAAAACAACAAGAGCTCTTACGGAGAAAAAAAATTATTTATTTATTTGTGAGCCATTTTAAAAGTTATTTTACATTTTCAGATGCAGACACAAAACTATTTTTATCTTCTTCACACGTTCGCTGTCTAAGTTGATGGATAGGTGGACAATCGTAGTATTCCAGGTTATGGATAGCCGCATATTTGAAGATTCGACGCAGCCAGCTACTCTTCTCAACGCCTTTAACGTAGATTATTGTCTCCTGGTCATCAAATACACTCAGCAATTGCAGCAAATGTTTATAAGAGATGCCAGGGGCATCCCACATAATACCATGATAAAATTTTGTTAGCCACATCGCACTTCCGACTGTCTTATTGCACTTGACGTCTTTAAATGATTTCGGCGATTCAACTCTTGATACAAATGTTCCTCTTACTCCATCACTTTGCGTGAATTCTATTAATGCACAGTCTTTAATTACATCATAGTACAATCCTTGAACGTCAGCTACGATGCTCACACCTTCAGGTAACATCATGATATACACTACAGCTAGCAGAGTGCATATTAATTTATACAACTCGTTGCACTACACCAGTGAACGGACAGTCGTTAACGAGACGATCATGCAGAACTAGAACATATTCCAAAGTCTGATCAGGGAAGTTTGCTGAAGATTCAAATTCAATCCGTACATCTATAGGTCCTGATTTAATTATATCATTCTGTTTTGAACAGTCAATCACGATTATTGGCCCTAGCTTCTTGAAACTCTGTGGGCTGAGTAGGCATCCTTCATTTTCAACACCTTCATAGTAAGATGCTCGGAATCTCGCATACATGTCAAATGCCAGACTGTATACATTGCTGTCCCACTGTAGATGTAGATTCTCATATGGGTAATCTTCTGAATTCAAGTATACTCTGGCGTTAGTAAACTTGCAGTGGTCAAATTCAGTTGAGTCCTTTGATACATTAGCACGCCTTTGAGTTTGAAATGCGAGTATGATGAATCGAGGTGCTTCCAACTGCACTGATGTTTTAATAGCCCAAGTATGTGTGGACACTGTAGGTAGGACTGGGTATTCAAAAAGCTCCCATGATTAGAAAGTTAGTGGTAGGTAGGTGTCAGCATTCGGAACTTTTAGGAGCTTCAAGCGCTCCTCGTCAGCAACAGTGATGTGAGGCATTTTCCATGATATGCTATTAAACTTGATTTGAACATTCTCTGCAGCTGTTTGAGAGAATGAATCCGCGTCACTTGCACTTCTCACCAAAATAAGTTCCTGTTTAGCGTTGATAATTATTCACTGCATATCCTCAAAATAACCCATAAGCATGTTTAGTGGCACGCAAGCGGTAAATCGGCTTTGTCCACCCTTCCTATCCGCTCCATCTATGAACTACCCAGCATTTTCCAAACTGTTTGAATCAGAGGGTGAGGCTGAAACGTACGTCTTAAGGGCTGATGTAATACAAACATTGCGTGTTCGGTTTATTTCAATTCCGTTGAGTTCATAGCGTATCTCTTGAAACAGGAATGCTACGGCATTTCGAGTGAGCTTCGAGAGCGCTACGGCAGCCCCGTCAGCTTTCTTAAATGTGTAGTCCAGATAGAGGAAGCTCTTGCTAGGCAGTGTTACCGCGTCCTGTTGCTGGATAACAATCCTAATTTCATCATTTTTGTTAAATGTGCTTGAAGCATAGGGTTTGTGTGAGTGGTATTCATGACGAATAATTCGGTCAACACACTCTACTGACAGAGTTACGTTGAGCGACGTCTTTCTGCGGTTTGAAACCTGTTGAAATGAGGGATTCGTAATTAAGGCGTGTTATCACCTTGCCCTTCCGCATTCCACTGACGGGTTGTGAGCCTGGTGTGCTAGCTTTATACCTTATTCCCATCGCGCCTTAGATGCAGGCATACAATGACCTCTTCTCCTCTAAAGTTAACAAGCTGATTATTCTGGTCCACAATACGCAGTTCAAGGTAGTCCAGTGTCTGAACAGTCACTGGGAGATATATAGCATTTGTGGAGGCTTGAACTATTTTATACCCTGTGCCGTCTGCAGGAAAGAATCCGTAAATTGAGTGAATCAATTTATCGTTCAGGTATGAGTTTGTGGCAATATTACACTCAACGTGGATGTACTCACTGGGAGTATATCTACAGTATGATCTGCTGCGTAAAATTTCCTTCCGTCCTTCACCAAAACACGATCCTTCGCAAAACCTAGTAGTGGACTAATTGAATGTCCCTGTGTAAAGTCAATCGTAGCACTCTCTGTCCGTATTTCAGATTTAAGGGTATTAATGTTTGCCTGTAGTTCAATACCTTTTTCTGACTGTTTTAAGAGTTCGTCTAAACCATCAATATCGTAGGCACCAGGTTGTATTTGTAGAATCTCCTTCCGGCCGTCAATTTCAAGATGTAGTTTATTGTTGCTCTGTGTAATATTTGGAATGCTGTTATACGTCTCTAGACCAATCAGTGCAATACTCCAGTCCCCTGCACTTAAATCAATCGGCGGAAAGTAATTTGCGCGTAATACTGATCCTCGCTCTTTTAAAGTCAGAGTGTACGACATTGCATCTAAACATCAAATGATGTCATGTGTTCAATGACAGCTGTTTTATATCCCGCGCGCATGATCTGACGATGACGCATTCTAGAGGGGGTTCTTTGTCGCTGTGATGAGGAACATAGCGCAGAGATGACCACAGAGTTATGTGTTAAAGTCCTGATATCGACAGACATTGTAGAAGATGCGTCTTTAGCTGGTGAAGTAGCGTTCTAGTTCTTCAGGTGGCTATAAATCGCCGAATGAATCGAAATACTGAACTGTATTTGGACTTTTCTTAACATACGCAACCCAGTGGGTCCCTGGACCCCCAGCAACATCTAAATTTACAATTCCGCACTCATTAGTCCACCACATGGTCTTCGGTAATGTATTCCGCATAAAGACGCCACGGAATCCACGATTGTGAAATTTTTGTTTTAGAATTTTAACTAGATCTTTATTCGTGAGCGCTCTGTCGGGTAGGATAACTAACGGGCTTTTTTTTTTATTTGTGAAGAGACCTAGTCCTTTCCTGTATGGTTTCAAGTAGAGGCCTTTTCCGATAGCTGCTGCCTCCATAGCGCGATTATGTCTTCTGGCTTCCTCTAGTTGGGCTTGTGCATTCTGTGCGTTTTTGACCGTTTTGGCGACAGCTGCGGCCCCGCCTGTGATTGAACCTACAGCGGACAGGGCTGCTAGGGCTGGAACGAGGAACGGGATAATTCTGCCCGAAGTCTTTGGTAGTGGTAGGACCCTAGGTGGTTTAAATGAAGCCGTGTTTTTCTTCTTGTTCCCACCATTCAACACATGTTTAGCTGCAGACATCGAGGTGAGAATACAGTTTTTCGAACAACTGGGTTTGTTGTTCTTCTTCCTGTTCTTCTTCGCTCGCAAAGCTGTTCGCGCTGCTTTCATAATTCGTTTGAAATTCATCGCACCCAAGCCCAACTTAATTTTTCCATGCATGGTTTTATCAACCACGAATGCAGCAACGCTTTGGCCTATTCCGAGATCTTTTCTTCGCCTTAGTTGCTTGGCTTTATCTGCTAATATCCGGTCGGCGACGTGGCGTGCTGCGAGATCCTTACTTGCTGCGTATGCGAGGTCGTGCTCAAGGCAGGCTTCGTCTAGTAGGTTAATACCTTTATCGCCTCGTGCCAGGCGCTTCTGAAGCTTTGTTTCAGGCCCACAGAAGTTATATCCGGGAATGTGCAATTCAACAGGCAACTTGTCGAGAACACCACCTCCACTCTCATTATGATGTGCCTCCTGTCGTGCATTGTACACTACTGAGGAGATAGAAGTCTACTCTCCCCGTTACATACTAACATGTCAGCTTCGATCCAACTGTTTTCTGATGATCGAAATCCTAGCCATTTAACCAGTGCTCTATACCCATGACGTCTTATCACGCGCTCGATAAGAAATACATCTGGTTCAGAACTCTTCAGCAATTCCTCCGTGTAAAAGCATCCTGCAATTTCTTCGCCCTTGCCGTCCTTTAAGATATATGTCCTAGGGTTGGTTCGCTGCACTTTGGATACTGTGAATATCTCAGCCGACCAATTTGGTAAGTACGATTTCTCGAACGCTGTCTTGTGTTTTGAAACACATACTATGTCGCCTATATTGAACCTCTGTTTGCGAGTGTCGAGCACTTTCATCCGGAAATATACTGTGTCTATGAGTGAATGATCGCGAACATCGATCGGTCTCATTTTTATTGTTCTATGTTTGGTTCGATTATACTTTGCAATTATCTGTGCGAGGATATCTACCCACTTGTACGAACCGCGAAGATTAAACTGCATCCACATTTGAGCTTTGATTGCTCTGTTCAACCGCTCGACGATACTAGCTTTAAGGCAGGTAAACGTCATCACAGTCTTGAAATGGTCATTGTAAAACTCACCACCGTGATCGGTTTGAAGATTGGCCGGGCATCGATTCGTTCCTGTCTGCAGCAGACGCTCAAACACCATAGCAATATCTCTACCGGTTTTCGTTTTCACAGGTAATGCCCATGCGAATTTAGATTATGTATCAATAACCATTAAAATGTATTTGAATCTATTATTATGAGGCGAATATCGATTCATATCTACAAGATCAGCTTTCCAGAGGTCATCCAGCCCTTTAATCGTGATATGTCCACGATGGTATGTTTTGCGTGCTGGCTTGTGCAGTTCTCGAACCACGGTATCCATACTTATTCGATGATACCTCTCTCTCGAAGCTGTGAGATTATGGATACAACCTCATTCGAATGAGCTGTATTGCCCGCAGCAGCCGAAGCCATCAACAGTCGAAGTCTCTCTATTAGTTCAACTGGGTCATCGTAATATATATACTGTGGGACTTGATTGCTCACTCCTTTATGCTGAAATTCTACACCCTCATCGACCCTTTTAGCTTTCTAATTGAGTAAACGTTGTACTCGTATAATGGTAGTGTATTTAGAGTATTCAGGCTTTTTCAGTGTTCTGTCGGGATTTTTGTACAGATCAGTCAAGTTAAGTATTTCCCGATAGACTTTGCGATCATCGGCTGAGTATTTTAAGTTTCTTGATGGCCTTAGGAAGATTAGGTTCATTAAGCCAGGTGTTCTTTTAAACTCTGTATCCCCGATGCGTATTGTGCTATCGGATAAAGTTATAGTTTGAGAGCCCGGCATGTACGGTCTCGCCCTGATGACACCAAATGTTCTGTCTATCTTAACGGTCGGATACTGGTTGGTGAATTCTGCGATTGGGTCATTATTATGCAAAGCTGTCTTGGTGATAGATTCGGTAACAGGTTTAAAAGTTTCATTTAGTGTTTGCTCACGACCTACATTCCCCAACTTCAGCAAACGTAATTTTCCTCGAACTGCTTAACGCGCCTGAATGACTTCATGCTTCGTCGACATCTCGAAGGATACTAATCAGAGATCTGAATATCACGTGGTTTTATATATGCTTTGTTGTACTTCTCCTTTTTTTCCTAGGCCACCTTCTTCAATAACAACGGCCTCGGCTTCTATCATGCCCTCAATTGCGCTAATTCTGTTCTCTATCCGGTTTTGGTTAATGGCAAGAAGTTTCTGAGCGTCCTTTAATTCCCTTGCCACTTTAACTAGTCTGGACTCAAGATTTTTAAATTTGATATCGGTGTACATTCGGGCACTCTATCTTTGCACACCTAATCTGTCAGACTGAGCGTCCGCCATGCGTGCGAATTTGTCCATGGTAAAATGTTAACTGATGGGATAAGGTATTTTCGTACGTTTATATATGGAGAAAGTCTTGGAAGTTCCGGCTATACCTACCGTCATTTAGTTTACGGGTTTTATCAATAACGAGAAAGCCGTATTGTGAGTGGTTCCAGCAATCAGCACATATCTTTACAAATTCATTGTATGACATGTCGGTCCGTACGTGAGCATGGTAAATGAGCTTTAAATTGGGGTTGTCTTGTTTGAATGCTATAATGAGATTTGCGTTGTCCCTAACCAGCTGTTTTGGGATCCTGGAATACGTTTGACTCAGATAAAATACATCAACACCCATATGACGGCCAAAGCAGAAATATTTACGGATTTGATCTTGCTTTTCAACAGCGACATCGTCAAATATGAAGGCGGTGTTAGGCTTTACCACTTCAGGTGGGGGGACGTCGTCGCTTTCACTGAAGGCTCTGTACGTTGCACCGCCTACTCCATCTAATATTTTCTTCAGTAACTGGTACTTGGGCTGAAAGAGTGTTTTGGAGAAGACGAAAAGGTGCTCGAAGTGGACTCCGTCTATGTGCGTTAACAGAGCCATGAGGACATTTGTCTTACCACAGCTGGATCGACCTACAATTATAGCTCGTATGCTGTCAGGAAGGTTGGTCCATTCTTGCTGGTCATCTGGTCTTGGTCATCATCACAGGACCAGTCACCTACAACAAAGCCCTTGAGGCGAGGGTGTTTCACCCAGCCCGCCATGATACCTACTGTGGTACGTCAAGGTGTGGAATACGCTTTTATATTATTAAAAATATGTGTTTGTGTGTAGTCACTATAGCGCAGTCACCTTACCAACTGAGCTACAACGGCTACACAATAGAATGAACTAGAGGTGGTATATTTAAAGGGAAGGCTGTCATATAGATTAATGTAGGTGACATTTTGTCTTGACAAATAAAAAACACGCAATGACGAATTTTATATTATAAAATAATATATTTATTTATTAAAATATTTACAAATATGAACAGCATGAGAAAAAATCAGTACATTATTTTTTAAGCGGTGCAGCAGCAGTACAGTATTTGGAAAATAGCTGCTTCTTGTATGCTTGAAATTCAGCACGTATATCTCGTAATGTTAAGGGTGAATTACAATAGTCCTGTATTCCGTCAATCAATTTGAGTTCGACATTTTCAACACTTATTCGAGTAATAGCACAAGACTTGGGCACTGGTGTTATACACATACTAAAACAATGTTCTATATCATCTATGTGGATGCTACATTTGTGAAGCCAGTTAATGATGTCGGTGTACACTGCCTGAACATATGGGCACCATCTATTTAGTCTCTCTGTCGTACTAGTTAGACCCATGTCTAAATTGAACAAGTTATCAACAGTGGGTTGATGCATGAAAATACTATAACTATCAGCACTTTTAATTTTTAGTGTAGCATCATCATACATTGATAGATTATTCGCAGTTAGACTGCCTCAGTACATGTCCTGGTAGGAGTGGGATGAATAATATTCGGTAGTCATATGATTCTTGATGTGTGTTTTTAAACGACACAGTTCATCCCACTTGTAGTCAGAATATTTCACTTTAGTATTTATGAGCACATTTTCCAGCACTAAAACAGTTGAGAGGCTACCGTATTGTGAAACATCAAGTCCTACATGGATACGTTTTGAACCACTAACTGTTAACATATAGCTTGAGGCGAATAGTAAAGGATGAGGTGAAGGGGCGGTCGGTATCTTCTCATCCACGACATCCACACCAGCGCTGTTAGCCTGCTGTTCTTGCACTGATGGTGGGATGTCCCTTGTGAGATTATGATCAGTGGACGGCGCGTATGAAGGAGCCCAGTACTGTGAAGCCCCGTCAAACACAGCCTCTGGCACCGACATTAACACCTGGCTATCGTGCTCCAGCATGCTGAGAAGCTGAGCTACAGGATCCTGCGTGGATGAGTCCGAGGCCTTCACGTGCGTGGACCGGGACATGCTGGGACCCGCTGATGCCGGCGTCATGGGTGGAGCTGCTGGAGGACCAAGACGAATATCCATAAGAAATGATGTGATGTTGGTAGAGAAATAATAATAAGAGCAATAATAATAACAATAACTTGGGGACTTACTTTACTGGTGCTGCTTGCTCCCCCTATTATTCTGCTGTGGTGATGACTGTCGCTTCATCTTGACCGACTGGAACAGAGATGGAGGAGCTGCTGAGTGCTCCTTATATAGAGGCCAACTACGTCATCATGATGCTGTGCTGCTATTGGTTGAATGACGTGAACACGTGACCGATCGAAGTGCCCTCTAGCAGAGAACTCGTGAACTAGATCAGTTCGTCGCTCTGCTGGATCGGAGGCAGTCATCTCTTGGGGGCTGGGAGCTTATATGTGGGCTTTAGAAAAGGTAGACAGTTCCAACAGTAGCAGATGTTTCCATGAGATGGGTACTGCATTTTTAAAGCATTTCGTTGGAGGGAATTTATTTGGAGGACTGTGTTCCTGTTCTTATTCATATGTTCCAGGATTAATGCACGTTTCCATTCAGCATGTAGGAGGGTATGGGGGCAGTCCTCGGCTGTATGCTTGCAAACTACACTGCTGTTAAACTCATCGAGGTCAAACACCAATAACTCATCGATTGAACATATTCTGCAGGATGGTCTTCAATGGTATATACGTTGTATACGAATATGCTTACGCCGAAGCGAATTGGTGTCAACTGAACGTCTCTTGCGTTTTGGAAGAGTGAATGTTTCATGGTAAATAAGCCTGCAGTTTGCGCATGCGCCTGAGCATATGCTGGTTACGGGATGCCTCCTGGCTCCATTCCTCTGCATGCCGAAATCTGCTGAACAGAATTCTTGTAGTTATTGCTCCGACACTCCTCCATTATCATACGCTTCCACACCTCATGTAGTGAACTGTGGCTACAGTCCTCCCATGAATGTCTACATGAAATGTAGTTATTGAAGACAGCTCTATCACCCACATCCATCTCTGTGATCGAACACATGGCAAGGACAGCTCAGCGAAGAATGAATGTGCAGGAGAACAGTAATGGTAGTTCAGTGGAGGTAGCACAATTGGCTTTCTTCCCACCAAAATCAACCATCTTCAATAACGTCTTGGTGGCGCTCTCTGGGGGCAAGGGTATGATGTAACACAGTTGTCTTGCATTCACACGTGCATGATATAAATAATAATAAATAATAATAAATGATAATGAATGTTAATAAATGATAATCACTAACAATAAAGACAAGTACGGTTTTTGCATGCATTATCGTGTTGGAATTAAACCTCCCGCCATTTTTTCTTCTGGAGGCTTGGGTTAGTGGACGTAGGACAATTGGGCTATTTTCCCGCCAAAATTCAAAATTGCCGCAATTTTTTTTTGAGGTTAGGCTAGTGGACATAGCACAATTGGACTATTTTCCCGCCAAAAGCCGCCATCTTGGATGACATCATGTGCTGTTGCCAAGTCTACATGCGGCCATCTTGGATGACGTCATCGCCACCATCTTGAATAAATTTGGCAACAAAGCAGAGTGACTTGACACCCCCTTGTCCCCCTACTTATGACATTGGAAAATTAGAGAATTGTGAAGGTGGTTCTGCCAGGCACTTAAATGTGATTTGAAGAGTATCCATGTAGATGTAGATGTACATGTGGAGCTCTGAGTTGAGGTGGTGGAATGTTGCCGGGATGATGATAGATGGCTGCTCATAAAAACTTCACTATTAGTCATACATTTTACTGAAGAACAAACTAGAACATTCTGTAGTGCAACATCCTCCATAACGTGTGCTGAAAACAGTGAGTGATGCAACAGGTGGCCATGGTCTCAAGTGACTGCCTTCTATGGCAGAGGGATGTTTGCACCTGGTAGTTGGCCTGAAGGTGGCCCACTGGCTGGAAGATAATAAGCCACAGAACTGATCTTAAAACCAGAAGCAGGGGCAAATTTGACTGAAAATAATGGTAATTTGTGTTGGGACAGAGCGTTCTTGCTATGCAAATCACAGCATGGAACCATGTAGACCATAAGAATTTCGGAAATAGGGGAGACGCTCATTCCTACATGTTCCTCCACAACTGGTAACAGGTGAATCCTTGGGAATCCATGTCGTACTAAATGAATTTTGAATTTTTGCCGTATATGCACTGAAATATGAATTTTGCTGCCCTCCGGTATAAAGAATAGAGGAGTAATGGGACTGAACATTTATATCACAGCCCCATCCCATCAAAGAACAAATCTTGTTGAAGCACATAAATTCTGTTATTCCATCTGCTGAATTTCTAGTTGTGCAATTTGAAGATGGGGTGAGACATTCGTGTAACCTACACTCGATGTATTTCAACATCTACACCGAACAAGCAGTGAAGAATACAAGGATAAATTTATGACCAGAATTAAATATGAGGGAGAAACAATAAACAATTTGAAGTTTACTGGTGACACTCTAGTTCTGTCAGACGGAAAAGAAATTGCAATAACAGTTGAATGGAATAGATAGTGCCCTGAAAAGGGATTATAAGATAAACCTCAATGGAACTAAATGAAAGGTAATAAAACGTATTTGAATTAAACCTAGCATTACCCACGTGCTTCCCATAATGTGTACTACAAATTGGAGGCCTAGTGTATGACTAACACAAAGATATACGGATTTCGTTAATACAACATACTTTTTAAAGATATACACCCCTGGAAATGGAAAAAGGAACACATTGACACCGGTGTGTCAGACCCACCATACTTGCTCCGGACACTGCGAGAGGACTGTACAAGCAATGATCACACGCACGGCACAGCGGACACACCAGGAATCGCGGTGTTGGCCGTCGAATGGCGCTAGCTGCGCAGCATTTGTGCACCGCCGCCGTCAGTGTCAGCCAGTTTGCCGTGGCATACGGAGCTCCATCGCAGTCTTTAACACTGGTAGCATGCCGCGACAGCGTGGACGTGACCCGTATGTGCAGTTGACGGACTTTGAGCGAGGGCGTATAGTGGGCATGCGGGAGGCCGGGTGGACGTACCGCCGAATTGCTCAACACGTGGGGCGTGAGGTCTCCACAGTACATCGATGTTGTCGCCAGTGGTCGGCGGAAGGTGCACGTGCCCGTCGACCTGGGACCGGACCGCAACGACGCACGGATGCACGTCAAGACCGTAGGATCCTACGCAGTGCCGTAGGGGACCGCACCGCCACTTCCCAGCAAATTAGGGACACTGTTGCTCCTGGGGTATCGGCGAGGACCATTCGCAACCGTCTCCATGAAGCTGGGCTACGGTCCCGCACACCGTTAGGCCATCTTCCGCTCACGCCCCAACATCGTGCAGCCCGCCTCCAGTGGTGTCTTGACAGGCGTGAATGGAGGGACGAACGGAGACGTGTCGTCTTCAGCGATGAGAGTCGCTTCTGCCTTGGTGCCAATGATGGTCGTATGCGTGTTTGGCGCCGTGCAGGTGAGCGCCACAATCAGGACTGCATACGACCGAGGCACACAGGGCCAACACCCGGCATCATGGTGTGGGGAGCGATCTCCTACACTGACCGTACACCACCGGTGATCATCGAGGGGACACTGAATAGTGCACGGTACATCCAAACCGTCATCGAACCCATCGTTCTACCAATCCTAGACCGGCAAGGGAACTTGCTGTTCCAACAGGACAATGCACGTCCGCATGTATCCCGTGCCACCCAACGTGCTCTAGAAGGTGTAAGTCAACTACCCTGGCCAGCAAGATCCCCGGATCTGTCCCCCATTGAGCATGTTTGGGACTGGATGAAGCGTCGTCTCACGCGGTCTGCACGTCCAGCGCGAACGCTGGTCCAACTGAGGCGACAGGTGGAAATGGCATGGCAAGCCGTTCCACAGGACTACATCCAGCATCTCTACGATCGTCTCCATGGGAGAATAGCAGCCTGCATTGTTGCGAAAGGTGGATATACACTGTACTAGTGCCGACATTGTGCATGCTCTGTTGCCTGTGTCTATGTGCCTGTGGTTCTGTCAGTGTGATCATGTGATGTATCTGACCCCAGGAATGTGTCAATAAAGTTTCCCCTTCCTGGGACAGTGAATTCACGGTGTTCGTATTTCAATTTCCAGGAGTGTATTTATGTGTAAGAAGGGTCCTAAGCCTGAATATATAAATATGACACCCGATCTGAAAATCCGCATCAACCGACAAGACACAAATTTTTGCGCTACGTTGTACTAAATAATTTAAAACAATTACGGAATTTGGTAGAAGAAATCACTTAAAATTACAAATATATTTACTTTCAAAAATTTTATAATATGATGTACATGACAAGAGTATTCTGAAAAGGTAGGCCAAAAGTACCCCTTCCTTCTCCCTTGGTATTGCGAGGGTTAAATCGGGTAGTGTTAACGGAATCCGATTACGAAATGAGACACTAAAAGGACTATTGGGCAGCAAAATAACTGATGATGGCCGAAGTTGAGAGGATGTAAAATGAAGACTGACTATAGCAACAAGAGTATTAATGGAAAAGAGGAATTTGCTAACCTCGAATATAAATTTAAGTGTTAGGAAGTATTTCTTGGAGTTATTTGTATGGTTTCCAAGCTGCTGCTCCAGGCGGGTGTAAAAATGAATGTGCGCAATGGAAAATACTGAACCCGAAAAAAAGATTTGGCCATGTCTGACTACCCCCTGAAGCAGATCTTAGGATCTCTTAACGGTGATATTATTTCCTCCTTCTTGCTCTATAACATATAAATTAGACCATAAAATAAATGAATGATTTAGGGAACTAGTAACTACTAAATATTAATTATGTTTCTGCTTTTACATTTATTGTAGATTCAAACCACTTTATTTATTCCAAATGTTTATATATCGATATGCAATGGACATAAAGAGATACAAACGAATTATCTGACTAATATTATTGATCAGTTGCCCCAATTCTGCCCCTATTGATGGGTACGCGAACTAATATAAAAAACGCGAGATGATTGATATCATCTACGTCCCAAATACTAGAAGACACTACTGTCGAAGATGATCTGCAGTGGTGTGAAACCTCAGCGGAAATAAAAGTTACGTGATCACAGCTGTTCATCTTTATGGACGTAATAAGCTGAAGCAAGTAGCAGTATCACCGAATGTACTGCGTCCCGCGCGTCCGAATGATGGTTCTCGTACATGTCTGCGACAGTGGAAGAACTCCAGCCACAAAATAAAAAACTCGTTCAAACACTAGGACAGCAGAAGGCGGTCCTCTGACTAGTATAATTTAATACTATCTTCTCCTCTCTGTATTCTACAGAGAAGAAACGCGAACTCCCAGACACAAGCACGGGATTTAAATGTCTCAACGTGAGTATAGACAAAGAAGTGCTCTCAATCACCGAATGCAGCGTGATCAACAACAACTCTCTACCCGGAGGCAAAGTCCAGAATAGTATAAGGTAGCAACACTTTAGGTCACCTAAAGCAACTTCCCCGTTCCTTGTGGCACTATATCATGCAAATGAAGCCGTAGTGATTTTGCCTGGATTTATCCTTCATGTCAAACGAACCTTGTGACAGTATTTCACTGGTGACAGCATCCCCCAGCTTGAACATTATCCCCCTGAGTTCCAACGCACATCAGCGAAAGTCAGTTTCGGTATGTTGCTTGATGAAAAACTCTAGCCCTGGGATTGCACAGCAGCCTTCGCCTGCATCACGCATTAGACTGCAAGTGTTGTCGGTTCTGACAAACTATACACCCACTGGCACAAGGCTTAACGGCCCGATCATAAACCTTGCAAAAACACTTCCAGACAATGAGCCACACTCATTGATGATAGGCAAAAATAACGTTCATATTTAAACATCCTCAGAACACAGTCTTAGTTTACTTGCCACATGTCACACATGAAAACAGAACTGGAAAGCTGCCAAAAGATGGGCTTCCTGCATGTGATACTCGCAGGGAGAAAAATAGAACAGTCAGTGCAGTTACCCACTGCACACTGAAGCTGTGTGTCGACGAAACTGCAACACTGAAGTAGTCGACAGTCATCGTCTCCAGGGAGGGTGGCTGGTAAGGTTCCCTTGTCACTGAAATTTAGACGTGACACATGCTTCTGACATCAAAATGTGGAGGTCCGGGATGCATGATCTCTACACGTGGAAGTCTGAGTTGAGGTGGTGAATTGTCGTCGGGATGATGATCGATTGCTACTCATAAAAACTTCACTATCAGTCATACATTTTACTGAAGAACAAACTAGAAAATTCTGTGGTGCAACGTCCTCCACAGTGTGTGCTGAAGACAGCGAGTGTTAAGGAAGTGACGCAACAGGTAGCCATGGTGTCAAACGACTGCCTTCTATGGCTGAAGGCTGTTTGCACCTGGTAGTTGGCCCACGGGCTGAAAGATGCTAAGCTCACAGCACTGATCTTAAAACCATCAGTGGGGGCCCACAGTTAATGGAGGCCAAATCCCATGGTGGCTGCTTGTAGCCTCATGTCGCCTCGTGCAGCGGCAACACCTCCCTTCTTAAATAGTAGCTACCAGACTGAGACACCTTTGACTAAAAGTAATGGTAATTTATGTTGGGACAGAGCATTCCTGCTTTGCAAATCATCGCTTGTACCCATGTAGACCATAAGAAGTCTGTTGATTGGATATGTAGTTACTGACCTGCCAACACCTTTCTGCTGTGTCGTCGTTATGGCGGTGCCAGCCTTTTCCCGGAGCCCAATCTGGGAATCTGTCAGTGGCATTGCTGCACCTGACGTAATGATGTTTGGTTCGCCCTTAGATGGCTCACTCCCAAGATCTTTTGCAACACCCATTGCAAATACACAATTTTACTCAGTAGCGCCAAAAAATAGTGGTGGCACTGCAGATTGAATAACTGATAAGAACTGGGGTAAGCAAGAAATTTATGGTACAACTTCGTTTCATAGCGCATATCCTGAGGCATCAAGGACTTGTCAGTTTGGTAATGATGAGAAGTGTGTATATGTGTGTGCTGAGGGAGGGAGGGGTGTTAAAACTATAGAGGGAGACAAAGTCTAGAACACAGTTAGCAGGTTCAAACTGATGCACATTGCATTAGCTGTGCAGAGATGAAGAGGCTTGCTCAGAATAGACTAGCTTGGGCAGCTACATCAAACTAGTCTTCAGACTGAAGTTCACAACAACAACATTGAGCAAGTGGGTAAGAGGGAGAGGCAGGCTTCTGGTCCACAATTTTAGAAGTTCTTTACTGGGAGAACTCATGAGTAAGGTAGAACTAATGTGATTCAGCGCCCTCGGCTGTTGACATGGCAAAAGACGTTTCTATATTGCTCCAAATCACCGACGCTGCTCGTTCTCGTACGAGAAAAGGTATTTATCTCACACTATTGGCCGATGCAAAGAACTGATGTAGCTGTTCTTGTAGTATTTTGTTGTTGTAAACAGATGAGTCTCTGGTATGACGTTAAACTGCAACCACACATGGAGTGACCACAGTAAAAGTGGTCCCTACCCAAAATACCAACAACCTCTCTGGTAGGTGGATGAGCGAGTTGAAGTTGTGAGCTGTAACTGTTACCTTGCCTCATTGCGAAGGTGGAAGGAACATAGAGAATGTAAAGAAGATAGTCGTGTTAACCTACCACTTCCCAGCAGGTAGTCAGCTCAGTAATGTCAATTGAAATTTACCGAGGAGTGCGTGTTGATCCCTGTTGTGACTTCCTATTACTCCAGGTCTGTGTTCGAGAGAAACGCAAAGTAACTGATGTTGCTCCAATGTAATTTTCCTAAGGCAAGTGCATAACGCGATAGATCAATCGTATTATGCTGTATAGTTAATTGAGTATCGGGCTTCGTTTCTGAAAGACTGTAGATTCTTTGGTGCACCATAAGAGATCTGATAAATTGCTAATCAGTATTTTTATCCCACCAATATCGGACGGGCTCCACGTGAGCAGTTTTGCATTTCTTTTACGAATAGCTGTATACAAAACTGATAAAGACATTAATACAATGTTTAGTTTGTTAAATTAAGACATCTGAAAGTTGTTAAGTTAAATATTCTTAAATACGAGGGCCGGTTGAAAAGTCTGTGCAAAGTCCGAGAGATAGAACCACTGGCGCCTATCGAGGTCTTGTTTAGTTACTAGCATCTTTGGAAAGAACGCACACCAAGTTTCAGTCATATTGGACTAATTCTTTGGCATTTGTGTGAATCAAGGAAGTCATGTGATTGTCAAAGCATGGAGGAAAAAGTATTTCGTGTGTTGATTAAACTTTACTGTACGAATGGCAAGACGTACCAGGAGACTAAAGAGAAGCTTGATAAACATTACTGTGACTCTGCGTCTTCGATTAGAACAGTTTATGAGTGATTTCAAAATTTCAGGAATGGCCGTATGGGCACAAGTGATGCTGAACGTCCTGGACGCCCAGTGGAGGTTACGACTCCTGAAATCATTCATAAAATCCATGATATGGTGATGGCTGAGAGAAGAGTTAAGATGCATTAGATTGCTAGTGCTGTGGTTATCTCGAATGAACAGGTATGTCAATTTTTGCATGAATATTTTGACACGATAATGGTATACGCAAGATGCGTTCCGCGATTGCTCATGCTTGACCAAAAACGGAATTATGCGAAGTCTTGCAAGGATGGTTTGCAGCTGTTCAGAGGAATCCGCAGGAATTTGAGCGTCGTTTCGTCACTGTGGATGAAACATGGATACATTACTACACTCCTGAAACCAAACAACAATCTAAACAATGGGTTACCAAGGGAGTATCTGCACCAAAAAGAACGAAGACCATTCCTTCGGCCAGAAAGGTTATGACGACTGTCTTTTGGGATTCGCAAGGGATAATCCTCATCGACTATCTGGAAAATGTTAAAACTATTACGGGTGAATATTATTCATTGTTACTGGACCATCATTTTCCATCACGACAAATCACCAGCACACACCTCAGTAATTGTGATCGTAAAATTAATGGGAATATAATTCCAACTCGTTTCACATCCGCCCCCCCCCCCCCCTATTCCCCAGACTTGGCTCCCTCGGACTACTACTTGTTCCCCAATTTGAAGAATTGTCTGGTGGGGCAAAGATTGTATTCAAACGAGGAGGTGATTGCAGCAACTATTAGCTATTTTCCAGACTCGGACAATTTCTATTATTCGGAAGAGATCAATAAATTAGAACATGGTCGGACGAAGTGGATAAGTCTGAAAGCAGACTATGTTGAAAAATATAAAAGGTTTACAGCAAACATGTAAGCAGCTTTTATTTTTGCACGGACTTTTCAAAAGCCTGTCGTGTATTCATAGTTCTTAAGAGCTAACGAGATAGATGCATACATAGCGAAAGCTGAAGAACAAAGGACGATACGAAACAGGAAGGCATCTCCTAGCTGATCGCAGACAAAATGTGAAGCCTTCTCTGTTCTTCATTGTCGTAGAAAGTATTTCATGTACTTACTAACATCTGTGGTTTTCTGGTATACATGTATTTCATAAACATAAAGAAAGATAATTTTCCTTGGTGTCTTAAATTTTCTACGATACTGGCTGTTACATGAGTAGTCATTCAAGTCGTAAGTACAACAAAATTACGGGATTGGTGTATACAAGAAAAAACAATACTCAGTTTGATATGTTGTCAATAAACAGTTTCACAAATCATTGTCATTGGCACAGGAGATACTTGTACAAGATAGAATAACTAAAAATATCAGAGGACTCATTGTTCTGAGGTTAAGTCAGTTCAGGGACGTGTCTGCCTGTGGGGAACTGATGCAGCCACTGCTGAAGTGACGTCGCAGTTGGCTTGTATGATGTCAATCGGTCGGTAACAACCGGCTGAGCGCTAGCTCTGGTTGTGCAGTTTGTAGCAGAGCTGGGCATCCGTCCAGGACCGTAGCCATGACAGACGTGTGATCCTCGCCTCACGCTGCCGGTTCAGCCGGGACAGCCGCATCGAGTTCCGACGGGCATTAGGGTGCAGAGTCGTGCACAGAGGCCCGGCCGCGAGCTGCGGCCGCACTGGACTACAGCAGTCTCGGGCCGAGCGAGTCCCTGACGTCACCCCAAGGGCCGAGCAGTGCTGTTGCGAAAGAACCTGTATGTCTAGCGTGAGGTCAGTCGCTTGACGGCGCGTTTCGGGGCGGGCCCGCCCGTTGCCGGCGCGCCGTAGGGCACGGAAGCTCGCACTGGGGCGTATTGCTTTCCAGTCGGGTGTGCCGCCGCAGTCCTCACAGGGGAAGTGATGCGTCTCTTATAGCCTCTCCTTCCCAAGTGGCTCTTCCCGCCTTCCCGTGGTGCCAGATGATAAGCTTGGCAATCTGCCTTGCGACAAAAGGGAGAGCTGCGACCCAACCCGATTCGAAAGCGAAGGGTGAGTGGCACAGGGGGAGCTGTCCCTTTCTGTTCGCAGGGTACAGACCAGCACGTGCTCTGCATGCCGGCGATCTCGTTTGTCGGCGTGGGATCGCGGCGCGAGTCGGCAAGGGCGCTTCGCCGCGCCCCTGGGTAACCGGGGCGTGTTCTGCCAAACCCAGGAGGTGGTGACATCACCTGGGCAAGGTTAGATGGGTCCAGACCGCCGAACGTCTGGGGGACCGGCCCACCACCTGAGTAGGAGCGGGTCCTTGGCCGGAAGGTGGAAACTCGGGCAAGTAGGCGGCGAAGGGCGAGAGATGCATCCGCCTGTCCAGAGTGCGGGGTGCAGTTGCCGAGGAGCGTCGCGTGAAATCGTCGACGACGGGGACACCGAGGAGGACCAGTGCACTGGCGACGGTGCGCTGAACCTGGCAGCTCTGAAGTGCCCTTGACCTAGGGGCGAGGTCGGTGGGCGAGCTGCAGAAGTCCCCCCCCCCCCCCCCCCATGCCAGAGGAGCCGGTCCGGGGCAAGAGAAGGGCTCCCACCCCTTTTTTCTTCACTCGTTCGTCATGGCTACAAACGAAACGAGTGACTCGTGTGCGCCTCAACGAGCTTCCACTGCGCCTGATCCCTCTCCCCAGGACGAGCAGGGACAGGCAGAGAATGAGACAGTTATGAAAAGATACAACAGAATCACGTCGCTTATGGAGCAACAAATTAAAAATGGCAAAATAAGCCAAGCTGGGCTTGCCATTATTAAAAATGAGCTGGCAGCATGGGCTATTGCCCACGCTAAACTAGAAGGAAGGGTGGAGGAACTTGAAAAGGAGAACGACCGATTGAGGAAACAACCGGCAAAGACGCGGGCAGCCGTGGCTGCGCAAGCGCCCACTAAGCGCCCACAAAACTCGAATAAAGACACTATAGATAAGATCACAAAAAGAACAGACACAGCAGTTATCCTCAGGGCACTACCTGTGCAGGACACAAGTGTCAAAAAGATCCAAGAACTCTTTACAAAAAGTATAGACCCTGTTAAAGACAAAATAAGAATTAAAAATGTTAAGCCAAGTAGAAATTCTGTTATAGTTGAAGTGGCTTCAGAGGAAGATAAAGAAAAACTGCTGAACAACCAAAAATTGAACTCGGTGGTCAAATGCGAACCACCGAGGAAAAGAAATCCTCTAGTAATATTATACGACGTTCCCACAATAATGACCAATGAAGAACTACTAGAAACAATTGGGCAACAAAATTTTGAGCAAATTAATGAGGAAGAATTTAAGAACTGCTTCAAATTAAAATTTAAGACTGGGCCACGGGGTCGTGATGTTGTTCATCACGTCGCCGAGATGTCAGCGCAAATGTGGAGAAACATTACAACAATGGGCAGAATATATGTTGGCTTCCATGCCATTTACACAAGAGACAATGTCGTGGTACCTCGTTGCCACAACTGTGGAGACTTGGATCACGTCTTAAGGTTGTGCACCAGGGAGCCGGCGTGCGCTAAGTGTGGGGAACATGGTAATGGCCGCAAAGATTGCAAGGCGGTGGCAGTCTGTACACCTTGCAAGAATCGAGCAAAGAAGTCTTGCGGAGCCACAGGCAGAAATTGCCCGACATACAAAATGTTGGAGCAAAGATTAATTTCCAGAACCAACTATGGCTGAGACAGGCACACCGAATAGGATGCCAAAACGAAAGTCCCCGAACAAGAGGAGGAGGGACGCCATGAGGGCAAACAGATTCAAGGATTTTCTGAGGTCGCTCTCCTGCGCCACTAAAACTGAAATACAAGATAAAGCAACTCAGACTGATTTCCCAACAATGGGCATTGGCGTACAAACAAATCTCCCCCTCATGGCTGAAACTCTCTCCTCTGGAAGCTGGGGAACAAAGCCAGAATTATACCAACAACAGCAAGGGTATCCTGTGACTGTGGTAACGCCTAAAGACAATCACACTGATCACACAAACCAAAAACCCATTCAAGAAAATACAGTGACAAGCTCATGTACGAGCCCCACTGTACAAAGCTCTCCAATTGTCAGAGTGCCACCGGTCGATCCGGTGAGGGTGTACCCCAACTTGGAGTACACTATGCAACTATCCAGATTAGAGCAGCCGGCTACCCTGACCACTGCCTTACGACATGTGGTCCGAGTAGGACACGAAGAAGGCAGAAAGATAACCTTCTCGGTTATCGAGGCTGTTGACAGAATCCAGATAAAATCAGTGAATCTCCCCACCGACTTCGGAGCCTTGCGAGACCGGCTCAAGAAAGTTTTTGAAAGACGTGGAGAGAAATTTAACCTTGACGACATATACGAACAATCGGTAATAGCATACGGACAAATTGCTTTTGACTGGAGCAAGACTTGGCCACATGACCGAATACATACATACTTCCCGTAATGACAAAAATAACTATTGGACAGCTTAACAGTCACAACAGCAGACTCGTTATGCTGGAGCTCCGAAGGGAGGTGGAAGAGAGGAGACTAGATGTACTCTGTCTACAGAAGCCATACTCCCTGGCTGGAAAAATAGCTTTTGCTCCTGCGAGCTGGCAAATAGTCAGCAGAGAGAAGACCCGAAGGCGGCGATCATAATTACAAATAAACTCCTGAGAGTCACCTCACTCTCACAGTTCACAACTAGCCACTGCAACGTCGTGGAGCTTCAAACCCCTATGGGAACAATAACTCTTATAAACATGTATTTCCAATATGGGGACAACATAGAACTCTACATAGATCATCTAGCGAGAGTTACCACGGCGTTGCAGGGAAGAAAAGTAGTAGTAACAGCTGACATTAACGCAAAATCCCCCCTGTGGTACAGCGGCACAAGAGATGCTAACGGAGAAAAAATCGAGGAACTCATAATGGCATCGCAACTTGTGGTGGCAAACAGGCCCAGCAATCCTCCTACCTACGCTGCAGGGGGAGGACAAGGCACAAACATTGATGTCACCCTTGTAACACCAAATATGGCTAACAGTATTCAAAATTGGAGAGTCATAGAGAATGCCACCACAAGCGACCATAATTTGATATCTTTTACCCTGGGAGAAAGAGATTGCCGCTGGGCCACGGGGTGGGAGGTGCCACTAAATTATAGAAGAGCCGATTGGGAACGCCTAGCCAGGGAGAGTGACATTCCTCCATCACCGGAAGGCGACATGCATCTGGACATAGACGTAGACCAGAGAGCAGAGGAACTGGTGAATGCAGTGACAAGAGCGGTGAAGGCAGCTGTACCAACAAGGAGGAGGGCCATGGCAGCCTCTCCGTCACCATGGTCTGCTGAACTAAGTGAACTACGTCAGTCTGTCAGAAGGCTGAGAAGGCACTACCAGCGCAGTGTCGTCTGGCAGGAACGCCAAAGGTGGCAGGTGCTAAATAGAGAGGAAAAGCGGAAGTTCCAAAAGGAACTACGCGAAGTCAGGATGAGAAGTTGGGAAAATTTTGTGCTCAACCAGTTGGTTACGGACCCATGGGGGCTTCCATACAAGCTGGTGAGGGAGAAAATCCGCTCTCCTCTGGAGTTATCTACAGTCAGGTACGGGGGCGGGATGACGGAGTCCTGGCAGGAAACTGCGAGGGTCCTTCTCCGGTCCCTGTTGGCTGACGATAATGCGTATGGGGAAACAGAGGAACAGAAACAACTCAGAGACGAAGATCAAGAGGAATACGGTAATGAGACGGCTGTCTACCCCTTTTCTGAGGAGGAGGTGGCAACCCACATAAGATCACTGAAAAAAGGAAAAGCACCTGGGCCAGACGGCATTGTGGCGGAGGTGGTGCAGTTTCTGGTGCCCCAGCTGACTGCGCCACTAACACACTTGTATAACGAGTGCCTCAGACAGGGAAAATTCCCAAAGATATGGAAAACGGCAAATGTAATTATTATAAAGAAAGGACCGGACAAGGACCCTGCGGAAGTAAAATCTTACAGGCCGATTTGCTTGTTGGATATATTTGGCAAAATACTGGAGAAATTGCTGGCTGATAGATTGACGGCACATCGAGTGTTGTGTGGGGTGAGCGACTGGCAGTTCGGGTTCAGGCCGAGGCGGTCAGCATCTGATGCAATCGCCCTGGCGGCCGAGGTCTGTGGCTCGACCCCGCACAAATACGTGGTTGGCATCATGGTTGATATCAGTGGCGCCTTCGACAACCTTTGGTGGCCTTCGCTCTTCTCCTGCTTGCGGGAGAAAGAATGTCCAGGGCCTCTATATGGTTGCCTGAGGAGTTATTGTAAACATCGGGAGGTATGGTTATCATCATCTAGCGAAAGAATCAGAAAGATAATTACCAAAGGATGTCCCCAAGGTTCCGTCTTGGGCCCCCTTTTCTGGGACATCCATATGGAGCCTTTATTAGATAAATTACAACAGAGCGATGAGGTGCTAGAGGTGATAGCCTACGCAGATGACCTCCTCCTGTTGGTTGGCGGCCGTAGCCGCGAAGACATTGAACCGAAAATAGAGACAGCATTAGACAAACTCCGACAGTGGTGGCACGCGACTAAAATGACGATCTCACCCAGTAAATCCACCTACTTACTACTAAAAGGAAATCTTATCAGAAACCCGACTGTCAGAATAGACGGAACACCAGTTCTCCGATGACGAGAGACACGTTACCTGGGAGTTATCATTGATGAGAGGTGGAGCTTCGGAAAAAACATTGAAACTGTCACTCATCGAGCCCTTCAGATATTAAATAACCTAATTTCCATAGGCCACAAAAGATTCCATCTTCCTCCACACCTGATTAGACTGTATCATAATAGTATCTTAACCTCAGTTGTGGGCTATGGCTCGGGAGTCTGGGCGCACAGGCTCACGAGGGTTGTGCCCGCCATGGCAGTGAGAAAGGTACAGAGAAGCATGGTATTAAGATCCGTGGGTGCCTATAGAACATCTCCAGGGGGGGCCCTATTAGTCATAATGGGGCTCTGCCCTCTGGACATAAAGATAAGGGAACAGGCGGCTTGGTATTGGGCCAAGAAGGGAAACAATGAGAAGATTGCTGATATTATGGGTACTAGAGTGGGGGATAAAAGAGAGATAAGGAAAAGAGGGGAGGAGCTTTGGCAGGAGATTTGGGAGGCAGAAGAGACTGGACGAAGAACCTTCCAGTTTCTACCCGATGTGAGGGAACGACTTGAAATGAAGTACTTTGAGCCTACGCGGGGGTTGATCCACTTTCTCACTGGCCATGGACCCTACCCGACTTATCTATGTCGATTTGGGAAAAGGGCAACACCAGCGTGCGACTGTGGCGAACCGAAAGGCACGCCCTAGCATGTGGCTTACGAGTGTCCCCTCTTCAATGATATCGCCAACACACTGCGAGACAGACTACCCAACCGTGACACACACCAACTACTTAGACGAGAGGAGACTTTTCAGACTTCAAACACCTTGGCAAACGAGGTATCTCGAAAAGTTTTAATTGACTATTTAGGAGAGATACAGTAAACAATAAGCGACAACAACCACCAATTGCGTCCAAGAGCCCTATTCCCATACCGCCTGTACGTGGACTGGCCGACTACACCTAATTTGGGATCCGCCACGTGCAGGACTAGGGGGAGTGGGGAACTACCGATTGTGACACACACACAGGATATGACGTAGGATAGGTTAGTTTGTAGGACTTAGTTATAGGAAATTAAGATAGGGACTGCAGCGAATTTAACATCGAGGCCCGCCCAGTGCCAGGGTAATGCTCTTCGGGATTAGCTCGAAGAGCAGGGCGTGAAAAAGTAGGTTTATATCTTCTTCACTGGCACACATGTGACGCTGCAGAATACATATATAATTAAATTAGTAATAGTAATTAGGTATAAATAGTAGAACAAGTAGACATTAGATGCCCATTGTTACTAACATTAACTGTAGCTCACACACTAAAAGTACACTAAGCTGCAAGATTTAATGTAAATGTATCACTGTTAGAACCCACTAATGAATTAAGGCTGTGGGTTACATTTGTATAATTATAATGGTTTTGAATAAAGAATGTAAAAAAAAAAAAAGAACCTGTATGCCATGGCATCAGCAGAGGTGCGCATGGAGACGCAGGCCACGGGCCGCGCCCTCACTGCTCCACACTGAGCGAGCCGGTGACGTTACTACAACAGTGTCGTGTGCAAGCACTGGTGTGCTGCAGCCTACGGACTGTTGGAAGTACTGACCGCAGTTGGGATCTATGGGCTATGATTGGTGAGTAGAGCCATTATATCTCACCCCACAACTGTGTCGCAGTACATGGCAGAAAGCGTTAAAAGCCTACAACATATAATTATGCCTGAGGTAATTGCTCATATAACAGAAGGCGCATACTCTGCAACTACGGACATGTGGACATTCTGCATGAGCGCGAGAAGAAACAATTATCTGACATGCATTGTCTCCTGTTTTATTGTTTGGACTCTTAGATCTCGCATTGTCTTTACAACCCAGTTTCCAGATGAACCAAAAAACAGGCGGTAACATTCTAAGAGAATTGTTTACATGATTTATGTCCCTTGGTAAAAGGGCTCTGAGCACTATGCGACTTAACTTCTGAGGTCATCAGTCGCCTAGAACTTAGAACTAATTAAACCTAACTAACCTAAGGACATCACACACATCCATGCCTGAGGCAGGATTCGAACCTGCGACGGTAGCGCTCGCTCGGTTCCAGACTGTAGTGCCTAGAACCGCACTGCGACTCCGGCCGGCTGTCCCTTGGTATCCAATGATTTTAATGCCCAGTATACATGCGTCAATTGTCCCACTGATCAAGGTACCAACATTGTCGCTGCACTGCGCCATTATTCACGATTGAATTGTTCCTGCTATATGCTAAATACAGTGCTACGAAATAAATTTAATGTGGATTATATATGCGGCAATTGTCCATAACTTCATGGCCTCTTGACTGCGGCGAAAGAACGCGTCACTTACGTATAGAAAAGTGGTCTTCTTAATGCTCTTGATAGATCACTGAGCCAGTCTAACGGTACTCGCTGGACTAAGTAGCTGACAATGTTAGAATGTCTTTGTGTGAAAAGCTCTCTGAGAAGGGAGAAATAGCCTGAACTGAAGGAACTGGTATCACGTTGATGAACGAACTTTTCATGGTATGTATGCTATTCTATTACTGTAATTCTTATACGCAATCGTTTATTTTATAGCTTTTAAAACATAAGGGTTTTTGTAGCTCTTCAAAGCGGCGTCCTAGGAATTAGAAATGGAGAAATCACCTACACTGCACCTTCTGTAGACATGGACGATGACAATGTTAAAGCAATTGAGTCAGGCGCCCGAGGACAGAGAAACTTCTGAAATCGGGCTTTTATATAAACGCTTCAAATTATACTTAGATGAAGAGCTGTTTGTCCAGAGATTCTGTGAGGAAGCAGCTTTCCTCTCGCCACCATTCGTCATTTAAAAATGATATCTGAAGGTAGGAGGCGTAAAGTAATGGCAGAGGTAAGATGTAGAATCCATTTATTGCTATAGCAATAACTCATGACTGGCCAGTTCCAAAGAGAACTGACGACTCCCGAGGTCGGTCATAGAATTAAATTCAAGCTTCATACGTTCAGAGTCGATGTTCCTTCCCTTAAGGCATAGCCGAATACATGAGAATACATTGTGAGATTGACCGATCGAATCTGTGAGAGACCTTGGCGGAGCCCTGAAACTGAATAAAGTAGTTTAAATACCTTCAACAACAGGACCTCTGGTTTTAGTTTCAATAAACTTTCATATTTAGAGTGGGGATCACACTGGTGCTGTTTGCAAAATGATGTATTAAAGAGCTTTTGTACTTTTACCATCGGATAAGCCACGAAAAGGGAATTCATTCATCAAATTCCACAAGAACTCAATTATCAGAGAAAGTAAAGAAGTTTCCTTTGTGGGCAGATGTCGATGATAGTATTGCTCCAATAGACGTGTTGGAAAGATATTTAAATCAGAACTGCAAAATGGAAGAAAATGTGGCTTCTTACTGGAAAACGAGCGGCCAAAAGTTTCCTACTCTTCAGAAAGTCGCCGGGGAAGTATTGTGTATACATGCATTTTGTCTGCTTCTGAGAGAAATTTTAGTTATACTGATTCTTTACTCAGCGCAAGTCGATCACTTTTAGCTACAGACATGTTGATGATCTTTTTAATTGTAGTAACTCTATCGGAGACAAATGAGTGAAAAAGTATGCTGAAACTCTTTTCGAACATTAACATCCCTTCTCCGTCGTATATATTGATGGAAACGTTTTCGTTTATTGCAGGGATTTTGCGTACGTTTGATTTATGTACACTGGTTTTCAAAATAATTTTGAATTTTTAAACGATTGAACATTAGACTCATGGGGAACATGCTCACTTCCTGACGTCTGGTTACGTTGTGCACCGCCAGTGTTATGTTTTACATGTTTCCTTTGCAATGCAACGTATGTCATTGCTTGATTATAGGTAACATCAACTGTTCCAGCGATCAGTACGACCGTTGCAAGCACATGGGTTACTGTTGCTGTTGTTGTGGTCTTCAGTCCTGAGACTGGTTTGATGCAGTTCTCCACGCTACTCTATCATGTGCAAGCTTCTTTATCTCCCAGTACGTACTGCAGCCTACCTCCTTCTGAATCTGCTTAGTGTATTCATCTCTTGGTCTCCCTCTACGATTTTTACCCTCCACGCTGCCCTCCAATACTAAATTGGTAATCCCTTGATTATTACACCCTGTATATCTGTGAGTCTTACTAGCATTCTAAAAACTCACGAAGCGACGTAGATGACACTGAGACAAGTAACTAAACACGAGACACATGGGGCCGCAAATGTCGGAAACACCCGAAAAGTTGACGACAAATATTGAACACGTGACGTCCGCAGATGATGTACCTCGCCGCATGTGCAGTGGTTGTGCTTGTCGATCCTAATCTCGCCGTGAGAGTGCCTGCACATTGCACCAAGTAAAACATTGGCATCGGTGTGGCTCCGAGCCTGCGTGTATTACTATGGCGCATGAGGCTGTACGTTCGAATCTTTCGTGTGGCAGAAGTACTTTTTTATTTCGTTAGACAATTATAAGTCTGTTCTGAGTAATATTTATTATTTCATTTACAAGTCTCGCGGTCTCCGCTGGTTTATTGCAAAGTACTGCACAACAAAAAGCTAGCGCATTGCCTCACAACTAAGAGAGTACAAGCTTCCAAATTGTCACGTTACCAGTAAATAACCTACGTTTACTCTACTAAATAAAGTCTGTAAACAAAAAAAAAAAAAGAAGGGTAAAAAGGAAGAAACACAAAATAAGAACAGCTTTTGCTTGGTTGCAGAGAGGGCAATAATTTTGTAACTTCTACGTTTACAACTTATCACATTTACAAAAGGTGTTCGAAAAAAGAAGCGATGTGCAGTAGGGCCCCCCCCCCCCTTTGACTCAGCAGTAGTGCCCCTAAAAGTTAGAAACACATTGCGCATGTCACTGGATGAGGAAGGTTCAACGTGTGGCACAGCTGCAGTGCTGTTTGTAGCAACGTGGTGACTACATCACAAGAGAAATCACTTTGTTTGTTGGAATTTGCGTGAAGTCAATTCATTGTTGAAGTGCAACGTGCATTCCGCCGTCGATTCAGCAAGAAGCCGCCTCTGCACAAGCAGACTTATGACTGGTACACGAAATTCTTGGAAGATGGTTGCATATGCAATGGGAAGAGCACTGGTCGGATACCCAGATCTGATCAAAATGTCGAGAGCATCCAAGATGCGTTTACACGGAGCCCTCCCAAGTCTACAAGACGTGCTGGTAGGGAACTTCAACTTCCTCAAACAACGTGTTCTGAAACGACGCCTGCATATGAAGCCTTCCAAGTTACAGTTGCTGCAGCAACTGCATCCCGGCGACCGTAAGGGGAGGTACAGATTTTGCATCTCAGTTCTCCAGCACATGGCAGAGGACACTTTTTCCGAACGGCTCATCTTTTCAGAGCAATCGACGTTTCATCTATGTGGTAAAGTAAATCACCATAGCGTCAGAATTTGGGGTCCATAATCCTGGCCTCGTCGTCGTCCAACCCGAGAGAGACTCGCCGAAATTGAATGTGTTTTGTGCCGTTTCTGTTCACACGGTTTATGGAACTTTCTTTTTTGCAGAGGAAACTGATTGGAGTGTCATACCTAAACGTGTTGCAACATTGGTTGTTTCCTCAACTTCACGAAGATTCTAGCGATTTCATTTTTATGTATGACGGCGCCCCGCCTCACGTTCACCTTGAGGTATGGCGTTATCTTAACAACACCATCCCACGGCGTTGGATTGGAAGAGGTGGACAACGAGAGCTTGTGCGTTGCTTTTGGCCTCCCAGGTATCAATTTTTTGCATCATTCCATGCGTAGTGAGTTCAGCAGAATTCTGTGCTGGTGAAATCGGCAGGTCAGCTGAAGGGGGAACCGTTGCATTTGTCATCTTTCAGTATGTAGCTGAATTATGTTATTTTCATCCGGCGTAATCATTTCACACGCTGAAGCATTAATGTCTTCCATAATGGTGTTGCTTTCCACTTCACTGCTTTCATAGTTCGAAAATATATTATTAAGATTTGCTTCGTTCATTATTTGTTTCTGCCTCATTTTCACCATAATGTTTAGAAATTAACAAAATGCAGTGAAGCGTTTTTTGCTTTAAATAGCGTTAACTCGCAGCGGAAAATATTAATACTATCGTTGAAGGATGGCTAAAGCACAACTACCTTTTGCTTCAATAATGGAACACGCTATTATGCGCGAGATGGGTAAAAGTCGTACTTCTTACGTCAGCTAAAATGCGTATTGTTGCGTTCACCGTTATTAGCTGTAAACTGTATAATGTGAAAATATGTAGCCACCTAAGGTAGGAAGAATAATGTACTGCTGAATTTCTGAATAAAAGCGTAAGAAAAGCAGCCTAGCACTCGGTAATTTTAGCAATGAAGCGCAATACTAATTCTACTCTTACCTCCAGTATTTCCGTACTGCTAGTTGTAATCACCTACCACTTCCCAGCTGGAAGTCAACACAGCAATGTTAACTGAATTAGCCAAGTATTGCTTGTTGATTCTAAATCTACACACATAATCCGCAAGCAAGGGTCTAGTGCGTGAGAAGGGTACCCTGTACGATTACTGGTCATTTCCTTTTCTGGTCCACTTGCAAACACAGCAAGAGAAAAACAACGATCTGTATTACTCCGCTCGAGTCCTAATGTCTTTAATCTGATCTTCGTTGTCCTTACGCGAAATGTACGTTGGCGGCAGTGGAATCGTTCTTCAGTCAGCTTCGAATTCTGGTTCTCTAAGTTTTCTGACAAGTGCTCCTCGAAAAGAACGTCGCTTTCTGTCCAGCGATTCTCATTTGCGTCCCCGAAGCATCTCCGTAACACTTGGGTGTTTCGAACCTACCGGTAATAAATCTATATTAGCCCGCCTCTGAATTGTTTCGGTGTCTTCCATTAAACCGACCTCGTACAGATCCCAAACACTCGAGCAGTACTCAAGAATAAGTCGTACCAACGTCCTATTTGCGGTATTCTCCCAATAAACCGAAGTCGACCATTCGCATTCCCTACTACAGTATTTATGTGCTCTTTCCATTTCATACTTCTTTGCAAGTCACTCCTAGATATTTAATCGACGTTATTGTGTCAAACAGCGCCTGCTGATACTGTACTCAAACGTTATGCGTTTGTTTTTACAACTCATCTGAATTAACATCATTTTTCTATATTTAGGGTTAGCAGCTATTCATCACACCAACTAGAAATTTTTTCTAAGTCGTATTGCAGCCTCCTAGAGTCACTCAACGACGACTCCTTCCCATATACCACAGCATCATCGGCAAACAGCCACAGACTGCTGCTTACCCCGTCCACCATATGTATAAAATAACTGCGGTACTAACACAATTCCCTGGGGCATTACTGACGATACCCTTGTCTCAGATGAACATTCGCTGTCGAGGACAACATATTGGATTCTGTCATTAATAGTCTTCAGTGAGATACCGTGTCAAATGCATTCCGCAAATCTAGAAATATGGAATATGCCTGTTTCCCTCCTTTCATAGTTCACAGTATATGATGCGAGAATAGAGCAAGCTGAGTTTCACACGAGTGAGGCTTTCTAAAACCCTGATGATTGGTGGACATATGCTTTTCGGTCTCTAGGATATTTATTGTATTCGAACTCAGTATATGTCCTAGATTTCTGCAGCAAATCAATAGGATTTAGCAGTTCCGTTCTTTTACCCTTCTTCTACAGAGGACTCATCTGCGTTTCTTTCAAGTCGCATGGCACTTTGTGCTGGTTGAGAGATTCACGATAAATGTAAGCTAAGTAAGGGGCCAGTGCCGTAGAGTACTCTTTGAAAAACCGAATTGGAATTCCGTCCGGACCTGGCGAATTACTTGTTTTTAACGCTTTCATTTGTTTCTCTACGTCAGGAATTCTTATTACCATGTCGTCCATACGGGTCTCTTTGCTGTGATCAAACGACGGAATGTTTGGCCGATTTTCGTGCTTGAACGATTTCGTGCCGAATTTAAACCTTCGGCTTTCGTTTTGCTATCTTCTACAGCCACAACAGACTGGTCAAAGGGTGTCTGGATGGATGCCCATAGCTCCTACTAGCGATTTTACATTGGACTAGATCATTCTCGGGTTCTGGACCAGATCTTTTCTTCGGTATGACGGCGGTAGTTATTGTTAGCTCCGCGCATCGATCTTTTTACAGACACACGAATTTCTATGAACTTTTGTCTGTCATTTGCGCGTTCTCTTTTGAACCGAGAGTGCAACAGCCATGGCCTCCTCAGCATTCCTGTTGTGATTTCCTATATTTCCAGACGAAAAGTTACAGACGTGGCCACAACGCAATTTTGGAAAGATGTGTGCATATCGCGATCGGTCAATTGCGTTATTCTGTATGGTTACTCGAGTGTCTACTTCGTTTCTTAGAGACTGAAGGTTCATTGGTGCACGATAAAATATATGACAATTTGCTAATCAGTATCTGGATAACGCCAATGGCGGATGGGCTCCACGTAAGCACTTTTGCATTTTTTTTCACGAATAGCTGTAAACAAAGGTGCTAATTACAAGAGATTAATGGAAAAGTACATGTTGGGGTATTAAATAAATACATCTTAAAGATGTGAATTTAAGAAAACGTAAATGTAGTCATAGTTCTTAAGATCTAACAAGATAGATGCTTACATAGCGAAAGTTGAAGAACAGGAGACGACACGAAACAGCAAGGCATCTCCTTGCTAGGCACAGAAAAAATGTGAAGTATTCCTTTACTATCATAGAAAGTATTACAAGTGCTTCTTATCATTTGTGGGCTCTCTGGTCCATACATTTCATATTTCATAGACATAAAGTAAGAAAAATTTTCTTGGGTCTTAAAATGTTCAGGGCACCTTCATACCCTTGAAATGAGAAATCATTTTAAATAAGGAAGAATGTATTGGAGGTCAACGGCATAGGATGCGGAAGGCAATGTGAAACCACCGCATTCAAGACAATTGTGGTATTCCGATTCACATTGGACAAAACCCTTCACTGAATGTATGTTTCTGAGAAGAAATATTCCAGAGTGATGTGCTCACAGCCAGATCCCAGTTCAGGAATCATAAACGAAGACTGTATACATGGAATAGTCCTAGTGATATAGCCAGGTACCAGATAGATCACATATTAACCAATCAAAAATTTAAAAACAGCACCAGGATGTCTTAAAAAAATGTAATATATTGCGAATACATAGAAAGAAGGATCCTTTATTGTATGATTATATGATAGCGGAACAAACACTGGTAGCAGTTACTTCTGTAAAATATCTGGGAGTATGCGTGCGGAACGATTTGAAGTGGAATGATGATATAAAATTAATTGTTGGTAAGGCGGGTACCAGGTTGAGATTCATTGGGAGAGTGCTTAGAAAATGTAGTCCATCAACAAAGGAGGTGGCTCACAAAACACTCGTTCGACCTATACTTGAGTATTGCACATCAGTGTGGGATCCGTACCAGATCGGTTTGACGGAGGAGATAGAGAAGATCCAAAGAAGAGCGGCGCGTTTCGTCACAGGGTTATTTGGTAACCGTGATAGCGTTACGGAGATGTTTAATAAACTCAAGTGGCAGACTCTGCAAGAGAGGCGCTCTGCATCGCGGTGTAGATTGCTCGCCAGGTTTCGAGAGGGTGCGTTTCTGGATGAGGTATCGAATATATTGCTTCCCCCTACTTATACCTCCCGAGGAGATCACGAATGTAAAATTAGAGAGATTAGAGCGCGCACGGAGGCTTTCAGACAGTCGCTCTTCCCGCGAACCATATGCGACTGGAACAGGAAAGGGAGGTAATGACAGTGTCACGTAAAGTGCCCTCCGCCACACACCGTTGGGTGGCTTGCGGAGTATAAATGTAGATGTAGATGTAGAAACTTTCCCTGGAGTAGATGCCAATAGAGGTCACAACTTCCTTGCAGCAGACATAAGAACGAGACTGAAACGCATTAAAAAGAAACAACTTGTGAAGAAGTGGAGTCTAGCGAAACTGAAAAATGAAGAAGCCGTTCGATTTACCAATAGTATGGGAGAAAATATGGGAAAGATGAGTCCGAATAAGCTATGTGTCTGAGATGCAATGCTGGAAACTTAAGGCAAAGAAGCTGAGCAGGACTACTGACAAAGCGTGAGAAGATTGGATGTAAAATCAATGTGGGGAAGTATAAAATTAGAAAGAGAAGGAAACGTTGCTCAAATATACAGAGCTTCAAAGTGTATAACAATGAAAATAGCGCGAAAAATTAGCAAACAAGAAATGCTAAACAAGCAGGGAAAGGTAACAACGAATACTGCAGGAAACAAATGTGTATAGAAACCATACACCGAAGATCGATATGATTCTATGGCTGATCATGAAGACTGGGAGAGGATGAAGAAGACTGTGACGAAAATTGCTGGGGACCAATAACAGTAAAATGAGAGGTGGAGAAAGCGATCCAAGTTATTAAGGAAAGGAAAAGGATGTGATAAAATATAATCTGAGGCACAGAATGCCTTAGGGAATAATTCTATAACTAGAATCACAAATCTGATCAGTAGAATATATGAGAAAGGTAGCTGGCATGAAGATCTCCTTACGACCATGATGGTTTCTTTTTCAAACAAACGGAATGCCTATCAGTATACAGATTAAAGGACAATTAGTTTTACACTGAAGCGCGACAGAAACTGGTACAGGCAAGCGTACTCAAATACAGAGATATGCAATCAAACAGAATACGGCGATGCAGTTGGGAACTCCTGTAGAAGACAAGTGTCTGCACATTTCAATGCTGGGCCATCAAGTGTCAGCGTGTGAACCATTCACCGAAACATCATCGATATGGCTTTTGGAGCACAAGGTCCACTCGTGTAACCTTGATGACTGCACGACAGAAAGCCTTGAGCCTCGCCTTGGCCCGTCAGCACCGACATTGGACTGTTGATCACTCGAATTACGTTGCCCGGTCGGACGAGTCTCACGTAAAATTGTATCGTGCGGATAAACATGTACGGATATGGAGACATCCTCATGAATTCATGGACCCTGCATGTCAGCAGGGGACTGATGAAGTTGGTGGAAGCTCTGTAATGGTGTGGGGCGTGTGACATGAGACCCCTGATACGTCTAGATACGACTCGGCCAGGTGACACATACGTAGCAATCCTGTCTGATCACCTGCATCCATTCATTTCCATTGTGCATTCCGACGGACTTGGGCCATTCCAGCAGGACAATGCGACACCCCATACTTCCAGAATTGCTACAGAGTGGCTCCAGGAACATTCCTCTGAGTGTAAACACTTCCGCTGGCCACCAAACTCCTCAGTCATGAACATTATTTAGCATATCTAGGATGCCTTGCAACATGCTGTTCAGAAGAGTTCTCCACCCCTCGAAATCTTATGGATTTATAGACAGCCCTGTAGGGTTCATGGTGTCAGTTCCCTCCAGCACTACGTCAGACAATTGTCGAGTGCATGGCACGTCGTGTTGCGCTATTTCTGCGTGCTCGCGGGGGCCCTACACGATATTAGGCAGGTGTGCCAGTTTCTTTCACTCTTCAGTGTAAGTGCAATGTAACCAAGGCTGTGACTAGCACAGTGCAGAGAGAAAAAGGAAAAGAGAGGGGAATATAGGAGAAGATCAGTTCGGATGTAGAAAAGGAAGAGGGTCTAGCGATGCAATTTGGTGTCTGTTAATGATGGAAGAAAGATGTTTGAAAATGAATAGAGAAATTTATATTTGTTTTGTCGACTAGGAAAAAGCATTTGACAAAATTTACTAGTGTATGCTGTACAAGACTCTGAAAGACACTGTTATAGATTGGAACGACAGAAAATGATACACCAACTCTATGTGGGACAGAGGCGGTAGCTGGAATAGATGAAGATGATACTGAAGAGGTGTGAGTCAAGGTTACTATATTTCACCAACACTACATGGTCAAGAGCTAATCAATAACGCCTTGGAAAAGTCAAAAGGACTTTTATTAGGAAGATAAATAATAAAAACCCAGTACGCTGCTGATATGACTGTGCTGGCAGAAACGGAGGAAGAGCTCCAAGTAATGATGAAGAGCATTGTTAGTGAGAGTAAAGAGTTTGGTATGAAGCTGAATGTGGGCAAGACCAAAGTGATAAGAATCGGAAAAGGATACGGACGATTAATATATCAGTAGGTGGAATGAGATTAGAACCGGTTCACCTATTCCAGTATATGCAGTGGAAGTCGTACAGAGAGCGTGAAACACAGAATCTCCCTGGGAAAGATTGCTTTCGGGCGAGTGAGAGATTTGCTGACAACAGAAGCATACCCACTACATTTAGCAAGAGATTCGCCAAATGTTTTGTGTGGAATCTGTTATATGGCTGTGAAACTTGGATAGTCAGACAGAAACAACAAATATATTTAGAATGTATTGATACGTAATTATGGAGAAGAATGGATGAAGTGAAATAGATCTGTAGAACGAGCAACGAGGTGCTGAGCAAGGTAGGAGAGGAAGTGAACTTTATGAGGATAACACAGAAGAGGAAAACATTTTGGATGGGACGCATATTGCGAAGGTATTGTCAACTACAGAGAATCATGGCGGAGAAAGCAGAAGGAAAGACAGAGTGAGGAGGAAAAACCTTTGGAATACTAATATATGTGAAGAGAGGAAGAAGTTAAAAGAAAATGAAGGATGATGCTCAGGACAGAGAGGTATGGAGAACGTCCGGTTGACGTTAGTCTGACGACAGATTTACTGAAAGTAGACGAAACTGAAATACAGGATGTTTCACAATGCTTTGACGGTTTCAAATTTAAATAACACACAAAATAATCTCGAAACAAAGTTGAACATTTTACACGAGTTACAACATTTATTAAAGTTTATTTATGAAATACTACATCGGATAAATGGCGACCATTGGCTGCTACACAATACTCGAGGCGTCTCACACAATTTTTGAACACATCTTTCGTAACTGCTGGAGAAATTCTGGAAATTTCATCGTGAATTCGATATTTGTACTGTTGCAAGCTTCTCGGCCTGTCGGAGTACGCTCTCGTCTTCAAATAACACCGTAGGTCAAGCATGGCACGGTTAAATCGCGCAATCGGGACGGCCATTCGATACAAGCACGTTTGGAAATTTTGTGATTACCAAACGCTTCACAGAGAATTTGAAAGGTCATCTCGAATGTGTGGCAGGTCCCACCGTCGTTTTGAAAAAAAGTTTCCCTAACTAATGACGAGGGTTTGCTTGTAATCTGCTACGCAAACATTCTATGGTTCAAATGGCTCTGAGCACTATGGGACTTAACATCTGTGGTCATCAGTCCCCTAGAACTTAAAACTACTTAAACCTAACTAACCTAAGGACATGACACACATCCATGCCCGAGGCAGGATTCGAACCTGTGACCGTATCGGTCACGCGGTTCCAGACTGAAGCGCCTAGAACAGCTCGGCCACCCTGGCCGGCGCAAACATTCTATGTTCTCGGCAGTTCCGATGGTTTTTCAAGGGCCATTTGACTTTCGACCCAATGCACTGGCAGTTGTACAGAAGTTTCTTACCTAACTCAGTATTGTTCTACGAGCAAGGATTAGATACCTCGGGTGAGTCTTGAAATGCCGAAAAAACGCACGTTGCACGCGCACGACAGATTCGCCTTATCGAAAATAGCACACCACTGCGAAAGCACGATGTGCTTCTACTGTTTCGACATGATTACTGATCTGTATCTCGGATGAAACTTGACTCTTTACATAACTAATAGACGGTGTTACCATCGCTGAATCTTGTTTTTAGTGTGCGGTATTCAAATTTGAAATCGTCAAAACATAGCGAAACACCCTGTAGAAGATCCAAACTTGACTATATTGTGGTATTTTGACGATATTTAGACGATATCGTGAGACTAAAACATGCTTATCTTGTGTGCTAGCATCTGGTATCGACAACTGCCACCACCCTGCATCTGATGCGAACCCACTTAATTTTCAAAGCAAATACGCATTATAGGTACTGGATGCAGAATCCCATTGTGCTTTTATGACACTTTTCTCGGGAACACAACAGCAGTACCTTCCGCAAGCACCGAGTTTTTACGGCAAAATGAGCGGATGCCCTGGAACGCTGCGCCAGTGAAAACGTTAACGGTCAGCACGCAATCCCCACGCTGTCTGCAGACGCGATTTGGTCACACGTTCCACAGACCAGTGAGCAAATTTGTTTACTCTGTGATCTGCGAGATGGAGGCATCATTCCCTGGGAATGACGGATTGTCAGTTTTCAACCACTGACGGATGACGATGCACAGAAGTAGAAATGTACAACAGCTTCTTTTTCTCTGTCACAGAAAGTAAATACTTTGTCACTGAGTATAACTGTAATCCAGGATTATATTCCAACTCAGTTTTTGTTTCGCATGTGTGGACACTTTACGAAAAAGGATTTTCGTAGGACTTGCTGTTTCAGCGTCTTTCCAACCATGTTATGAAAAATATTCATATGTACACTCTGCAATCACATTTCGGTCCGTGGCGGAGGGTACCACTGATACCACTATCCTTTCATTCCTTTCTTCTTCCAGTTGTGAAGGTAAACAGAAATATGAGCATAGACTATTGGTAGGTCTCTGAAACGCCCTAATTTTCTGGAATATATATCACAGAAATAGTAGATTCTATATATAATCAACTAAGTTCCAGATCAATTTCCAGCGTAGAATTTTTATTTTGGCAAAAATTAGATAAAAAACCGAATCTTATCAACAAAAATAAATAGTATCATTAAATATGTAAATTTTAACCGAATATAAAATAAATAAAATATCAGAAGAATCATAAATCTTATGAATATTAAAATGATTGATAATCAGTTAACCATAAAATTTTAATTAAAGTAACCCGCCTGAGGGAAGAAATCAGTTTCTTTTAGATTAAATTTTAAAAACAAATTCATCAAAAATGTAAGAAAAGAAAGACTGCTAATTACCATAAAGAAGACACATCACGTTACAGACAGACACAATTAATAGAATGTAGCAGTTGGCCACAGCCTTCAAACACACACACACACTCACAGAGAGAGAGAGAGAAATATAAACACACACACACACACACACACATACACACACACACACAGAGAGAGAGAGAGAGAGAGAGAGAGAGAGAGAGAGAGATATAAACACACACACAGAGACATAAGCATTATGAATAGGGAAAACAAGAAACTTATGGCGCAACTTCGTTTCATAGGGCAAGTCCTGAGTCATCAAGGAGTTGTTAGTTTTGTAATGGAGTAATGGAGAGAAGTGTGTATATGTAGGTGTTGGACAGGGGAAAGGGTGTTAAAGTTGTAGAGGGAGAAAAAAGTCTTGAATACAGTTAGCAGGTTCAAACTGATGTACATTGCATTAGCTGTGCAGCGCTGAAGATGTTTGCACAGAATAGACTAGCTTGGACAGCTGCATCAAACCAGTCTTCAGACTGAAGACCACAACAACAACATTGGGGAAAGGGGCGGGAGGCAGAGGTGGGATTCTGGTTCACAGTTTTGCAAGTTATTTACTGGGAGAAATCACGAGTAAGGTAGATCTCGTGTGATTCAGCGCTCTCGGCTGTTGACATGGCAAAAGACGTTTCTATATTGCTCCAAATTAACGGCGCTGCTCATTCTCGTATGAGGAAACTATTTATCTCACACTACTAGTCAATGCAACGAACTGAGGAAGCGGTTCTTGAGTTATTTTGTTCTTGTAAACAGAAGTGTCTCTGGTATGACGTTAAACTGCAACTATTCACAGTCTCCACAGTATAAGTGGTCCCTATTCAACAGTAGGAACAACTTCTCCCGAAGGTGGATGAGCGAGTGAAAGTTGTGAGCTGTAACTGTTACATTGTCTGCTTGCGAAGGTGGAAGGAAGATAGAGAATGTAAAGAAAATAGTCGTGATCACCAAGCCATTACCAGCAGGTATTCAGCTCATTAATGCCAATTCAAATTAACCGAGCAGTGCTTGTCGATTCCTGTTATGATTTCCTATTACTCCAGGTTGGTGTTCGAGAGAAACGCGAAGTTACAGATGTGGCTCCAATGTAATTTTCATAAGGCAAGTGCATAACGCGATCGGTCAATCGAATTATGCTGTATAGTTAATTGACTATGGGACTTCGTTTCTGAAAGACTGTAGGTTCACTGGTGCACCATAAAAGATCTGATAAATTGCTAATAAGTATTTGGATCATACCAATGGCGGACGGGCTCCACGTCAGCAGTTTTGCATTTCTTTTACGAATAGCTGTATACTAAGAGCTGATAAAGACATTAACACACAGAGATATGTGTAATTTGTTAAAGTAATACTTCTGAAAGGTATTAATTTAAATATACTTAAATACGAGAGGCGTTTGAGAAATCTGTGCAAAGTAAGAGAGATACCACCAACGGCGCCTATCGGGGTAATGTTTAGTTAGTAGAATCTTTGGAAAGAACACACACTAACTTTCAGTCATATTGGTCTATTTCTTTGTGTTTGGCATTCGTGTGAATCAAGGAAGTCGAGTGATTGTCAAAAAATGGTCGAAAAACAATTTCGTGTGGTGGTTAAACTTTACTTTACGAATGGCAAAACGCCCCAGAAGACAAAAGAGAAGCTTAATAAACATTACGGTGACTCTGCGCCTTCGATTAGAACAGTTTATGAGTGATTTCAAAATTTTAGGAGTGGCCATATGGGCACAAGTGATGCTGAACGTTCTGGACGCCCTGTGGAGGTTACGACTCCAGAAATCATTAATAAAATGCATGATATGGTGAAGGATGACAGAAGAGTTAAGGTGCGTGAGACTGGTAGTGCTGTGGGCATCTCGAATGAACGGGTACATAATACTTTGCATGAACATTTGGACATGAGAAAGCTATCCGCAAGATGCGTTCCGCGATTGCTGACGCTTGACCAAAAACGGAATTGAGCGAAGTGTTGCAAGGATGGTTTGCAGCTGTTCAGAAGAATTTGAGCGTCGTTTCGTCACTGTGGATGAAACATGGATACATTACTATACTCCTGAGGCCAAACAATAATCTAAACAATGGGTTACCAACGGAGAATCTGCACCAAAAAAGCCGTAGACCATTCCTTCGGCCCGAAAGGTTATGGCGACTGTCTTTTGGGATTCGCAAGGGATAATCCTCATCGACTATCTGGAAAAGGGTAAAACTAATACAGGTGAATATTATTCATCGTTATTGGACCATCGTTTTCGATCACGACAATGCACCAGCACACACCTCAGCAGTTGTGGTAGCAAAATGGAAATAGGATTCCAACTGGTTTCTCATCCCCAACCCCCATATTCTCCACACCTGGCTCCCTCGGGGTACTATTTGTTCCCCAATTTTAAAAAATGGCTGGAGGGACAAAGATTTCGTTCAAACGAGGCTACTTTGCAGACTTGGACAATTCCTACTATTCGGAAGGGATCAACAAATTAGAACAGCATTGGACGAAGTGTATAAGTCTAAAAGGAGACTATGTTGAACAATAAAAAAAGGTTTTCGCCAAACATGTAAGCAGTTTTTATTTTTGCAATGACTTTTAAAACGACCTTCGTATATTCATGGTTCTTATGAGCTAACAACATAGATGCATACACAGCGAAAGCTGAAGAACAAAGGACGATACGAAACAGGAAGGCATATCCTAGCTGATCGCAGAAAAAATGTGAAGGTTTCTCTGTTCTTCATTATCGGTCCGTATTACATGTACTTATTAACATTTGTGGACTTTCTGGTACACACATATTTCATAAACAGAAAGAAAGACAAATTTTCTTTGTGTCTTACATTTTCCTAGGATATATTTGACTACGATACTGGCTGTTACATGAGTAGTCATTCTAATCGTGTACAGCAAGGTTAAGTCAGTTCAGGGACGTGGCTGACCATGGGAATTGATGTAGCCTCTGCTGGAGTGATGTCGCAGTTGGAATGTAAGATGTCAATCGGGTGGTGACAACCGGCTGACAGAGAGCTCTGGTTGTGCGGTTTGCAGCATAGGTGGGCATCGAGTCAGGGCCCGTCCAGGACCGTAGCCATGACAGCCGTGCAAGCCTTGCCTAGCGCTGCCGGTTCAGAGGGGGCAGCCGCATGGACGTCCGACAGGCCGCACGGTGCTGAGTCGTGCGGCCGCAGTGGGCTACAGCAGTCTCGGGCAGAGCGAGTCCCTGACGTCACCCCAAGAGCCGAGCAGTGCTGTTGCGAAACAACTTATGTGCCTCGGGCTCAGCAGAGACGGGCATGGGAACACAGCCCATGGGCCACGACCTCACTGCTCCGCACTGAGCGAGCCTGTGACGTCACTGCAGCAGTGCCTTGCGCAAGCAGTGGCGTGCTGCAGCCTACGGGCTGTCGGTAGTACTGAACGCAGTTGTGAGCTACGGACTGTGAGCGGTGAGTAGAGCAGAGTTTAGTTCAAATGTTCAAATATGTGTGTAATCTCATGGGACTTAACTGCTAAGGTCATCAGACCCTAAGCTTACGCACTGCTTAACCTAAATTATCCTAAGGGCAAACACACACACCCATGCCCAAGAGGGGTCTCGAACCTCCACTGGGACCAGCCGCACAGTCCATGACTGAAGCGCCTTAGACTACCAGAGTTTAGTGGAGTGGTGGGATTTCTTCATTTTTATTGTAATGCACAAAATGAACGCGGTGCGCATGTCAATAAAAAGGGAAGTAAAAGGAAAAGTAATCAGTGGTGAGTAGAGAACCACACAGCCTGAAGCGAATGTTAAGGGTTCACTTTGGACCGTGTTAAAGCCTATCGTGGATGACGTTAGTAAAAGCTTTCATTTCTCGTCATCGATGCTTGTCTAATAAACAAGGGTCTCATGTGGACAAGAAACGACTTTCTAAACCTTATCAGGAGATAACTGTCGATAGATGCGTGGCTATGTGTGTACGAGACGTAAGGTTGTATGGAACTATAAGAGGTGTAGGTCTATGGATCTTGTTCCGACGTTAATCGACACTGCGAAGGCCATTATGTCTTACCCCACAACCGTGTCGCGGTTCATGGCAGAAAGTGCTAAACGCCTAAAAGCCTAAGACATATAATTATTCCTGATGTAACTGCTCATGTAACAGAAGGTGAATACTTAGCAACTATACACATGTGGACATTCAGCAGGAGAAGAAACAATTATCTGACATGTACTGTCTCCCGTTTCATTGACTGGACTCTCAGATCTCGCATTTTGTTTACAACTCAGTTTCCAGATGAACCAAAAACGGTCGCTAACATTCTAAGAGAATTGCTTAGACGATTTATGTCTCCTGGTATCCACCACTCTGCTTTGAAAGACATGCAAAAAACTGGCTCTGAGCACTATGGGACTTAACTTCTGAGGTCATCAGTCCACTAGAACTTAGAACTACTTAAACCTAACTAACCTAAGGACATCACACACATCCATGCCCGAGGCAGGATTCGAAACCTCGACCGTAGCGGTCGCGCGGTTCTAGACTGTAGCGCCTAGAACCGCTCGGCCACTCCGGCCGGCAACGATAGCGGAAAAGCCGATTTGTATAGCCGATGATATAATGATAGTTCCACTTAGATCACGCAACCATATTAAACAACAACAACCCTAGCATACAAATTGCCAGAATGTGAAAAATCTGATTTGAAAGAGGAGTCAGTTTACAGAAGCAAATACACACGAACACTTAGTTAACAATGTAGCAGTATTTTTTTCTGGTTTCTGCCACATCTGTGTATGCAGGGTATTTCTCCTAACGAGCCGAGTGAGGCGGCGCAGTGGTTTGCACACTGGACTCGCATTCGGGAGGATGACGGTGCAAACCGGCATCCGGCCATCCTGATTTATATTTTCCGTGATTACCTTAAATCGCTACTGGCAAATGCCGGAATGGTTCGTTTGAAAGGGCATGACCGATTTCCTTCCGCATATTTACCTGCATCCGTTGGGAACAATGATCACGCTGTTTGGCCCCTCCCCCAAATCCACCAACCACCCAATCTCCTAAGGGTCGTGAGGTCAGTACTGCAGAAAGCACTGTCCTGGCTCGGGCTGACTGCTACCGCCAACATGCAGCGCTACTCGGCCGCTGCTGGATTACTGATCGTTCTTGTTTTACTGTCCCATTTAATATACCGGGTAGTTATAATTAAACATTCCATATTTAACACGTTATAACACGGATTCTATCTAACGTACGAATACCAAACTTGGTAGGATTAATAACCACAGTATGTAGTGCATGATTTCCATGAGTCACAGCACCGCCGTCCAATTCCAACTATGGCCACAAGGTACAATGATTAGTCATCGTGCTCCACAGTCTCACACACCTGACCAGTCACAGTGCAATTGTTACCATTTCAGTATGAGCTAGGACAAAAGGAGTAGGGTGGTGAACCTCTATTATCAAAACAACAGTAATGCTGCAGCTGCACTTCGATAATATCGCCGGCTGAAAAGATTACCGAAGGGTCCTCTTTCTCCACCTGCTGTGCAGGGCATGATGAAGAAGTCCGAATCAACTGCGGAACTGGGTGCCACTCCGGGACAAGACCGACGACCGTTGCACCACAGGCGGTTGATGAAATCGCTGTTGCTATGGCAGACAACGCTGAGCGCAATTCCCGATCGTCAGGCAGTGCGCGTGCTGTGCCCCGGCAGTTGAACATCCCGTGGTCCTCTGTGAGGAAGGTGCTTCGAACCATTCTCAAGTGGTATCCGTACAAAATCCACATCATACAGCAGCTTGCACCATAGGACGCACAACGACGTGTTGATTTCGCTCTCCACTTTCACGCAAGGATTTAAGTTGACGAGGGCTGGCCCTCGACCATCCTATGGACAGACGAAGCTCATTTTTCTATGACAGGTGGGGTGAACACACAGAATGACCGAGTGTGGGGATCTTCACCTCCAGTCACTTCGTATGAAGTTCCTCTGTATGATCAACGTTTCACCGTATGGTACTGGCCATTTCTTTTTTGAACAGGTTGGCGCACAAGGACGGCAGCCGCCGAGCCGAAAGGACGCGCAATAGTAGCAGCAGCTGTTTGATAAACAGAAAATTAATTTAGTCTTTGTTTTTTGTACGCGCTTCTGCAAAGAGGTGAATTATACGGGTGTATTTTACTGTGTAGACCAGTGGTTAGAAAAATAATTGTAGTTTTTGTTTTAGCGTGAGTCTTGTGAATGTAGGGTGACTTCATCATGCCACAAAGTTTCTATTTTGTGCTAGTAGACCGCATACAGCTTAGATCAGTGCCTTCTAGTATGGATATCTATATCGTGCAGTAACTTTTCGGTAAACAGGATTTCTAATAACAAGTATCCGTAAAAACATCAATTTCAGTAGAGAAATTTACTTCTGTTTAATAGCTTGCAGTCTCAGAGTACAGTGAGAAATCTGCACAGCAACTTTAAGTGTACCTTTATTCTCCTTTGGTATATTTTGTATACCATTCAAACTCAGTAGCGCCATTTGAGACCTTATATCTGTTTTATACACAGTACGATACGGCTAGGGCCTGTGCTTGTTGTGAGCGGATACAAGGAGAGTTAGCTGCTGTCCAAAAACAGCTGGAAGCTGCGTTGGCTACCGTCGGCAAGCATCTAGCTAAAGCTCGAAGTTGCAGTGACGTCGCGGCGCCGCTTGAACCCCTGGTGGCCCCGTTGGGCAAACGGTCAGTTTTCCTGCCCAGTCCGGACAAGTAGAGATTGTAGGTATGCTTGTCATTGGGACCTCCAACGTTAGGCGGGTGATGGAGCCCCTCAGCAGGCGAGGCGGAAAAGAATTCCAGAGTGCATTCTGTATATTTGCCTGGAGGTCTCATCCGTGATGTGGGGGAGGCCCTGCCGGCGGCTATCGAGCGCACTGGGCGCAACCGGCTGCATATAGTGGCGCATGTCGGCACGAATGACGCCTGCTGCTTGGGTTGTGAGGCCATCCGCGGCTCCTTTCGGTGGATGATTGATTTGGTGAAGGCAACTAGCAACGCACGCGGGGTGCAGGCTAAGCTGTCTATTTGTAGCGTCGTATCCAGGGTTGATCGCGGTCCTCTGGTTTGGAGCAGAGAGGAAGATCTAAACCAGAGGCTCAGACGACTCTGCGACGGTTTAGGATGCGAATTTCTCGACCTCTGCTGTATGGTGCAGAATTGTAGGGCACCCGTAACAGGTTAGGCGTGCATTAGACACAGGAAGCGGCTACTACGGTAGCGGAGTACGTGTGGCGTGCACATCGAGATTTTTTAGGTTAGAGAACCCCTCCCTTATGACCAAAGACGATGTGCCGGCTAAATCAGCCACAGTCACCTCAGAGAATCTTGGTCCTCGTAAATCAGAGATAGAAAAGATTAATATGATTTCAATAAACTGCAGGAACATCCAAGAAATGGTCCCAGAATTAGTATTATTTACTGAAAGTTACAATGCACAGATAGTATTGGGAACAGCAAGCTGCTTGAAACCAGACGGCAGTGAGAACGAAATCCTAAGTTCAGATTGTACTGTTTGTCGTAAGGACGGGTCAGTAGCCAATGGTGGCGGTGTGTTCATTGCAGTAAAAAATTCGATAAAATATAGAAAGTTATCACGGATTACTAATGTGAATTAATGTGGGTAAAATTGAGTATCAAAGAACGCTCACAAATTGGGATCGGGTGCTTCTATAGACCACGTGGGTCAGGGTCTGTAGTTGTGGAGCGCTTCAGACAAAACTTGCAGAATATCATTCGTAACTTTCCTGATCATGCCGTTGTAATAGGGGGTGACTTCAACTTACCAGGTATAAATTGGGAGTGTTATGCTATCAAAACTAGTGCCACACGAAGGGACGGATTCGTGTGGAATTGTTCAGGATGTCTTGTCCGAAAATTACTTTGAGCAGATAGTTAGCGAACCAACTCGTGAGGGTAACGTCTTAGACCTATTGGCTACAAACAGACCTGACCTTATTGAATCAGTTAACGAAGAGGAAGGTATCAGTGATCATAAGGGTGTGGCAGCATCTATGGCGACCGATCCTACAAGGAATGTTAAGAAAAGTGGGAAGATGTATTTGCTCAGCAAGGATGACAGGATACAAATCTCAGACTATCTCAGCAGTCAGCATCAAGTATTCGGTCATGAGAACTAAGATGTGGAGAACAAATGGAAAAAAATTCAAAGGCATAGTTCAATATCCCCTACACAATTATGTTCCGAGTAAGGCTTTAAGGGATGGGATAGATCCACCATAGTTTAATAGCCATGTTAGAAAAGCGCTACGTAAACAAAGAGCACTTCATCTCAGATTCAAGATAAGTAAAAAACTAGCTGACAAACAAAAGATGAACGAAGCGAAAATGAGCGTAAGGAGAGCAATGACAGAAGCGTTCAATGATTTTGAAAGTAAGACGTTGTCAACCGACCTGAGTAAAAACCCGAAGATGCAAAATCAGTAAATGGGTCAAAATCATCTGTTCATTCTCTTAGCGACCACATCGGCACCAAAACGGAAGATAACAGACAGAAGGCCGAAATACTGAATTCGGTCTTCCGAAGCTGTTTCACCGAGGAAGATCGTAACATTGTCCCTCCTTTCAATCGTCGTGCGAACTTCGAAATGGCAGATATTGAGATAACCGACAGTGGAATTGAAAAGCAGCGACAATCACTTAATAGTGGAAAGGCGTCAGGACAAGATGGGATACCTATAAGATTCTATAAAGATTATGCGAAATAACTTGCTCTCCTTCCAGCAGTCAGTTATCGCATATCGCTTGAGCAACGAAAGGAACCCAAGGACTGGAAAAAAGCGCAGGTCATTTCCGTTTTTAAGAAATGGCGTAAGACAGATCCTCACAATTATAGACCTATATCGTTGACGTTGACCTGTTGTAGAATTATGAAACATGTTTTATGCTCAAGAATTATGAAGTTTTCGGAAAATGAACTCCTCTGTAAAAATCAACATGGATTTCGCAAACAGACGTCCTGCGAAACTCAGCTCGCTCTGTTCCTCCATCAGATCCACAGCGCAGTTGACAATGGCACTCAGGTTGATGCCGTGTCCTTGATTTCAGTAAGGCATTTGACACCGTCCCACATTGCAATTTAATGAAAAAAATACGAGCTTACGGAGTATCGGGGCAGACTTGCGATTGGATTCAAGACATTCTTGCAGATAGAACTCAACACGTCGCTCTTAACGGAACAAAATCGACAGCCGGAGTACCAGAGGGAAGTGTGACAGGACCGTTACTGTTAACAGTATATGTAAATGATCCAGTAGAAAGCGTCGGATGCTCTTTAAGGCTATTCGCAGAAGATGCAGTTGCCTATACCAAAGTATCAACGCCAGAAGATAGTAAGAATTTGCAGAACGACCTGCAGAAAATTGATGATTGGTGCAAGCTCTGTCAGTTGACCCTGAACGTAAATAAATGTAACATCTTGCACATACATAGGGGAAAAAATCCACTACTGTACAGCTAAACTATTGATGACAAACAGCTGGAGACAGCGTCTGCCGTAAAATATCTAGGTGTAACTATCCAGGGCGACCTTAAGTTGAATGACTATATAAAACAGATAATGGGAAAAGCAGAAACCAGACTCAGATTCACTGGAAGAGTCTTGAGGTAATGTAACTCATCCACGAAATAAGTGGCTTATAAGACGCTTGTTCGCCCGATTCTTGAGTATTGTTCAGCCAACTGGGATCATTATCAGGTTGAACTGATAGAGGCGATAGAGAAGATCCGACGAAGAGCGGTGCGTTTCGTCAAGGGATCGTTTTGCTGGCGAGAAAGCGTTACAGAGATGCTAAACAAACTTCACTGGCAGACGTTACGAGACAGGCATTGTGCATCACGGAGAGAGTTTCTATTGAAATTTCGGGACATAACTTTTCAGGAGTCGGACAACGTATTACTACCTCCCACATACATCTCACGTATTGACCACGAGGTGAAAATTCGAGAAATTAGAGCCAATACAAAAGCTTACCTACAATCATTCTTCCCAAGCACTATTCGTGAGTGGAACTGGGTTGGAGGGATCAGACAGTGGTAACAAAAGTACCCTTCGCCACATACCATTAGGTGGCTTGTGGAGTATGATGTAAATGTATATGTAGATGAGAATGACATGCAGTGTGACTGGCCAGCTTTACTGCGATATGCTTCGCCAGCATGTCATACCCGCACTACAGGAGAGAGACGCATTGAACTCAACAGTTTTCATGCAAGATGGGACGCCACCGCACGTCACTCGTGAAGCTCACCTGCTTCTCCGAAACACACTTGGAAACGATCGAATTATCAGCCGATCGTTCCCAAATACTTGGCCGGCACGATCACCTGATCTCACTCCTTGTGATTTCTGGTTATGGGGATACCTGAAAGAGAGGGTTAACCAGGGGACATTCATAGATGTGCTGATCGAAGGTGCAGCATATTAAGAGAGGTAGCCAGCATACCTACGGATGTGCTTCGTCCTGCAGTGCAGAACGGAATCTTGCGCTTTCAGATTCTCCTGGACACTGATGGGCGCCCTATTGAGCCCATTTCGTGCCAGTAATGGTATCGCTATGTAATGGTATAATGTATCGTAGCAGCACATTAAAAGTGTTTCGGCGGAACTGATTCTGCATTATTTATCTTCCCCATGCCCTTGACATTAACGCTATGAAGTTTGGTCCCGTACGGCAGTTAGTTTCCGTGTTATAACGTATTAAATAGGGAAAGTTTAATTGTAACCAACCGGTACATCGATAAAACAAATATCGCACAAGACTAATTCGGGAGCACTTTATCTAATGAGTATGTAAAATTCCGTTTTAAAATTAATTTAATTTTAATGGGAAACAAATTGATGCTTTCTGTTGACGCTGGGCTTTGCATGAAAGCCGTGACGAACAGTAATTATTAGAGCTGAGTCCAGCTACACAGTGCTAACACGAAATTGCAAATATCTGCCGAAACACAAGAGAGAATGCGCCTGACGACTCTTAGGAGAGAGACCCGTTATATGTAGGGTTATTTCGTGATGATCTTATAAACACTCTGGGATGATGGAGAATGATGAGAGTATCAATTTGAGTAAGGGACCGAGCTTCATAAAGGACCGATCCGATAATTATAAGCGAAAATCGTTCTGATACCTCTGACAGTGGAATACATGTACCGGCATTGTTGTTGCCGAGATTGTAGAGTAGGCAACGTTCAGAGGTAGTAGTATGGACCAAAACAAGAAAAAAAGTAGCCATTAAGAATGGGCTCTAATTTTAAGAGATATCGACACTTGTTCACAGAAGACATGTGTTTCATAGTAGCGAAGATGAACAAGTGCTGATAGCTCTTAAGCAGTGCCGGATTAGTCACGTAGCAGGAGTTAGACAATGATACGTGCCCCGCGCATTAGGGGGTGCCGCTCCAGCGTGTACAAACATCTGTCGCTAGGTGTGATTGGTCTTCTACCTACATCCAATGGAAAGACGCTGGCGTCCAAAGCTACAGTGAGCAATAACAATGTTAACTGGCCAAACCATACATTAAGTGTCGTAATTGACAACACTGAAAAACCTGCAGGGGAATTCCATGATTTAGCTCGGGGTAGTCGTAAGAACACGATCAATAAGAGAGGGCTCTATTGATGACAAATAAGGAAGTAACTAATCATACCGTATTTATTTTTGTAAGTGTATTATTACAGTCGTTAATCATTTCTACAGTGTAGTTATTACCTTTCTTACAGTACCTTTGATACGAGCCGTCTAGAGTGAAGGTTACTTTCTTGTTGGTGAACTATTGTCGTATAACGTGTTGTAGCTTAACGGTTCCCTTTTGTGTCTTCGTTTCTCTGCCGATCCAGTGGAAAAATACGATACAATACTGCGGTTAGACAGTAGGCGATATTAAAAGTTTTGCGGACTGGCAAGAGCGCCAATCCACTGTGACGGGTAGCCGAAAGGCACGCGTTTAAGCTCACGCAGGCTGGCGTGAGGTCTGGAACAAGTAAAGTAATTATACTAGCAAAAAAGGTACGTAGCTTCTGGAATACTTAACTTTAATCCATAATTGGTGAATATCGGTCTGACAGTACATGCATCACAAGAGAAATAGCAAATGATAATGGCGCCTTGCTAGGTCGTAGCAAATGACGTAGCTGAAGGCTATGCTAACTATTCTCTCGGCAAATGAGAGCGTAATTTGTTAGTGAACCATCGCTAGCAAAGTCGGCTGTACAACTGAGGCGAGTGCTAGGAAGTCTCTCTAGACCTGCCGTGTGGCGGCGCTCGGTCTGCAATCACTGATAGTGGCGACACGCGGGTCCAACGTACACTAGCGGACCGCGGCCGATTTAAGGGCGGTGACACCACATTCCTCCCCCGCAAATCTGCGTACGGTTCTGTTATAAGGCTTCCGCCCGCCGTGGGGAGGACCCCATGTTGACGAATGCGACGAGGTGGGGAGCCTAACAACAGGCGAGGCTGTGCCACCCGCACCCTGCCATTCGGTCCGAGGGGAGCTAGGAAACGCCTGAAAACCTAGTCCAGGGTGCACGCCAACATGCGGTGTATGCGCCCGTATCGAGACAGGAGGGGCCGAAGGGTCAACCTCCATCAGGTCGGGGCACCCGACGGGCGAAGACGCCATGTGGTCCGGAGCGGGCAAGAGTTCCATGTCGGAGGACAACTGGTCACGGGAAGCGGTCGGCGGCGCGTGACCCAGGGAGGCGCCCGGCAATTGCAGCGACACGTCCACTGCGGGCGTCGCCGGCGGGAGAACAGGCAGCGGCGGCGGCGGCGGCGGCTGTGGCGGCGCGTCACCATGGGGCAAAATGGAAGGCAGCGTCAGTAACACCTGGGGCTGAGGCGAGCCGGTAGATGGGTCCCCAGGGCGCTGACCAGACGGCACCGTCGCTGAAAGCAGACGGAGAGCGGCAGATCCCTTGCGACGACAGAGGCGCAGCTGATTGATATGCCGACACACCTCACCAGAGGCCCCCAAAACCAGATACATAGCGCGGCCAAGGCAGCGAAGAATGCGCCCTGCGAGCCAACGCCGTGAACCTCGATAGTTGCAATAGTATACAACGTCGCCTGGGGCAAAAGCAGGTGTCTGCCGCTGCACAGGAACCTGATGCGGCGGATGTAGCAAAGACATGAAGGTTCGATGAGGACGACCGTGGAGCAACTCAGCCGACGAGCGACCATATCGGAGCTGAGAGCGATACGAGAACAAAAAGAGCAATAACGCGTCCTCGCGAGAATGCGACTCTTTCAACTTCAACATCTGTAACTTGAAAGTCCTGACCAAACTTTCAGCGGCACCGTTTGACTGTGGCGAGAACGGCGCGGACGTCAGATGTTGAATACCATTGGCCTTGCAGAATGACTGAAATTCTGCGGACATGAATTGCGGGCCATGGTCGGAAACAATAGTCTGTGGAAGACCTTCAATGCAAAAGATAGCGGATAACGCTTGGGTGGTGGCAGAAGACGCCTTGGAAGACATCCGGACAACAAAAGGAAAATTACTGAATGAATCAACCACAACCAACCATCGAGCATTCCAGAATGGACCAGCAAAATCGATGTGTAAGCGTTGCCAAGGGGAAGTGGCGTTTGGCCATGCAAAGAATTTCCGCGTTGGTGCGGATTGTTGTTCGGCACACGCCATGCAAGAAGAGAACATATGCGTAATCGCAGCATCGATTCCGAACCAAGTACAGTGTTGACGAGCAAATTGTTTCGTTCTCACTATACCTCAATGTTCTTGGTGGAGAAACCGTAAGACAGAGGACTGTAACGAACGTGGGACCACGACGATGGACTGCTCATTATCAGAACGCAACAGCAAAAGACCATGCCGTACAAAAAGTCTCTCCTTGTGAGCAAAAAATCGGCGAACCAACGGATCCTCGATCCGGGACTTTGACAAGGGCCACTGCGTAGCAACAAAACGCAGAACGGTAGCAAGGACAGGGTCTGCAGCTGTGGCTGTAGCTACACGACGAAAATCAATCGGAAACGATTCGACCACGTCATCGGTTTCCGAATCAATGAACATGCAAGCAAGTTCGGAGGAATCGAATGCTCTATCCTCAGCAACAGGCAAACGGGACAACGCATCGGCGTTTCCGTGCTTAGCAGTGGACCGATACAAGATATCGTAGCGGTACTGCGAGAGGAAAATAGACCAGCGACTGAATTTCTGTGCTGTACGTGGAGGTACAGGCTTATTCGGATGGAAAAGCGATGTCCAAGGTTTGTGGTCTGTGATGATGGTAAAGTGACGACCATACAAGAAATCATGAAACTTTGTAACACCAAATACGAGAACCAATGCTTCTTTCTCTATCTGTGAATAACTTCTTCGTGCAAACGAGAGCAATTTGGACGCAAAGGCAATAGGGCGATCGTGCGAACCATCTTTGTGCGCAAGCACAGCACCGATCCCGAACTCCGATTTATCCACCATCAACAAAAGGGGTTTCTGGGGATCGAACGGCGTAAGGCAAGTATTGGAAAGCAACGCCGATTTCAACTGGCGAAAGGTGCGTTCGCATTCCGTCGTCCAGACGAACGGAACACCTTTACGGCATAAGCGATGAAGCGGAGCTGAAATGGAAGAGGCGTCGCGCACATAGCGATGATAATAATTTATTTTCCCCAGCACACTCTGTAGCTGCTTCAAATTCTGCGGTGAAGGCAAGTCTTGTATGGCACGGAGGTGCTCTGGACTCGGATGTATGCTTTGGGCATTGAGTACATGGCCCAGATAGGGTAAGTCCCGAGCAAGAAACACACATTTGTCCTTCCGCAAGGGAAGACCATTTTGTCGCAAGACCTGAAATAATGTTCTGAGATTGGCTAAATGTTCTTCTTCCGTCTTTCTGGAGATCACAATATCGTCCAGATAGTTTGCTGCAGTAGGGACCGCCGCACAAACAGTTTGTAGATATTGCTGAAACAATGCAGGGGCGGATGCACACCCGAATGGCAATCGTTTAAATCGATACAAACCAAGATGCGTGTTAACTACCAAAACGCGCTGGGATTCTTCGTCCACCAGTATTTCCAAGTACGCATCTGCTAGGTCCAACTTCGAAAAATATTTACCCGGGCACAGTTTGTCAAAAAGATCTTCCGGGCGGGGTAAAGGAAAAGTTGCAGTCACCAGTTGGGGATTCACTGTTGCCTTGAAGTCCACGCAAAGTCTCAATTTTCTGGAAGGTTTTTGCAAAATTACTAAAGATGATGCCCAGAGAGAAGCCTGCACACGTTCAATTACACCTTGTGATTCCAAATCGTTTAATGTTCTTGCGACCTCATCACGCAAGGCGTGGGGAACATTGCGCGCTCTGAAGAATTTCGGTTGCGCATTTACTTTCTGTTCCAAATGTGCTTTATAGTTTTAGCGCAACCAAGGCCCGGTGCAAAAATGTCTGCAAACTCGTCACATAGACGAGAAACACTGGCTGAAGGCACAGTCTGGTTCACTGATAGGACCTGATTTACTATAGACCAGTTAAACATCTGAAACAAATCGAAACCAAACAAGTTCACTGCAGAAGAAGAACGAAGGATGTACAATGACACAAGTTTGGTTTGTCCCTTGTATGTTGCAAGAAGGCTGCACTGTCCTAACACAGGGAGCCCGTGACCTGAATATGTAGTTAGCTGAACATTAGCGTCACGCAACGGAGGTGTGCCAAGCTGTTTGTACATGTCGTGATTGATCAATGAAACTGCAGCTCCGGTATCGAGCTGGAATGGTATCACTTTGCCGTGAATGTCCAAGTCCACAAAAAGTTTATTGTCCTGCTGACGACAAGAGCGACTGTCTCGTGTAACGTGAACTGACACTGATACAGAATCACTTGCGACTAGACGGGATTTCCAGCGATGTCGATGCACACTATTTGTGGGACGAACACAGTCACTGTTAGAGAGAGTGGCACTGGGCGGAGTGGAATGAACTACATGAATTTCCATGGGCGAAGGTTCACGAGCCTGAGTATTCTTGGTTCAATTCCGATTCTGGCGTGAAGCAAAGTGCCTGGATTGGTTGTGAGTGTCCGATCTGAGCTTTTTCTGTCAAACACTTTGAACATGTCCTTATTTATTACAGAAAAAGCAAATAGCCTGGCGTGATGGGTAATTCTCACGCGAATGTCTAGTAGCACACGGCGGGCATTATTTTAGCACTGTATGTGCTTGCTGGTGTGGCACACATGGCGGAGAGCCTGGTGGCAGCTGCACGGATAGGCGCAAGGGCTGTTTACTGTTCCGTGCAGCTCGCCCGGCGGGCCGGGTAACATGACACACGGCTGGTGAAGTTTCAAATGATTTCTGAGAAAAGTCAAGTGTGTCCTGCCGATTCAGTATGTCTGTCACTTGTTGAAGGGAGGGATTGACCAGTTTCAAAATCTGTTCCCGTATACGAACATCAGAAACGTTCTGTGCAATAGCATCACGTACCATAGTATCTGAATAAGGGAGTACACATTCACACTCAAAAGCCCAATCCCTAGTAAGGCCTTGCAAAGTTGGAACCCACTCCCTATTAGTCTGACCGGCCATACATTTTGTACGAAAGAACGTAAACCGTTTGGCAACTACAATGACTGATTCTTTGAAATATGCATCTAATGCAGACAAAATTTCGTGGTAGGACAGAGTTGCTACGTCGCGTCGGGGAGATAATTTCACTATCACACGGTAGGTGGACACTCCGACACAAGGAAGCAAAAAAGGCTGCCTCTCATTGCCTTGAATTCTGTAGGCGACGAGATGGAATCCAAATTGGCGTGGCCACTCCGTCCAACTTTCCAGTGCCGCATCAAAAGGACGAAAAGGTGGTGCAACTGCGTGTTGTGGCTGCGGTAGCGGTGGAACAGCGGCTGCCGCATCGTTTTGCAGTGCACGTTGACCCTGGACGAGCTGTCCAATGGCATCCAGTAAGACCTGCGTCTGCTGATTCTGCAAGCGATAAAATTCGGACAGTACATCCGGAGATTGTGGCGAAGCCATGACACAAGTAAATTAGGCAAGATCAAAACGAACGCAAAATTCTCGTCGCCAAACTTTTGTGGACTGGCAAGAGCGCCAATCCACTGTGACGGGTAGCCGAAAGGCACGTGTTTAAGCTCACGCAGGTTGGCGTGAGGTATGGAACAGGTAAAGTAATTACACTAGCAAAAAGGTACGTAGCTTCTGGAATACTTAACTTTAATCCATAATTGGTGAACATCGGTCTGATAGTACATGCATCACAAGATAATAGCAAATGATAATGGCGCCTTGCTAGGTCGTAGCAAATGACGTAGCTGAAGGCTATGCTAACTATCGTCTCGGCAAATGAGAGCGTAATTTGTCAGTGAACCATCGCTAGCAAAGTCGGCTGTACAACTGGGGCGAGTGCTAGGAAGTCTCTCTAGACCTGCTGTGTGGCGGCGCTCGGTCTGCAATCACTGATAGTGGCGACACGCGGGTCCGACGTATACTAACTGACCGCGGCCGATTTAAAGGCTACCACCTTGCATGTGTGGTGTCTGGCGGTGACACCACAAAAAGAATGATATATAATTTCATCGAGTGATAGCGAAATTTGCTGACAGGCAAATGGGAAGCATTGAAGAATAAAATAAGCTTATTTCTTTTGTTGATCTACGCTACCAAATTTTAAAAAACCAAGTAGGTTCTATGTGCAACGTATAGAACAGTGGTTCCCAAACTAGGGGTAATTACCACCTGAGGGGTAAAACGAAATTTTCTGAGAGGTAAAAATTAAACAATTCGATTCCGTTTCAGTCACGAAACTAAGTTATTTTTAAAAGATCATTACTATTATCACAATTTTGTAAGACTTTAATATTGATTATATAAGTTGTCAATAAATACTTTTTCTCAATTAGTGTCATTAATGCGGTGGATGTTTCAGGTTCGTCTCATAGTCCACGCACTACACACTCATGTTGTGCTTTGTCTCACACATCGCTGATGATGAAAGTGAAATGTATACGTAACAAATGCTAAATATATAAAGGAAATGTCTTCTCCAAGTTGTAGATAATAACTGCAGTCGTCCAGAAATTGCTTCATTGTTCTCGTTGAGACACATACATGAATTAATTGGCAGTATGACACAGCACTAACTACATACGGGCTACTATAGTGCTGTAAACAGTGATATTATTATTATTGTTATTAGAGCGGTTAGACACAAAGCATTAACAGCGTGAAGTCGTCCAATATCTACCGGTTCAGAAGTAAGGAGTGCAGCAATTAAATGATTCACAAAAAATATGTATAGTGCACACATTTGAACCTGTTTCATTTTAAATAGGGTTGCAGTGTGCACGTCAGGTGGAGGGGTAATTCAGGGGAAGTATTTTTTGTAACAAGTGTCTATCCTCACTGTGGATAGTTAGCTTACTTATCTGAGAAGGAGTTGTGGGCAGCACTTGCGATGTACCACGAATTTGTTTATCATTCATTCTAACACCTCTACTTCTCCTCCCCCGCCCCCCCCCCCCCCCGCCCCACACACACATACGCAAACTAAATACCATTAATCTTTCACAATTTTAAAAAGAAAAGTTTTCCAAGAAAAGTCTTTCATTCTACAGTTTAGTTAGTTGCTTAAGTTTGTGATAATGTGGGGGAGGGGATAACAGATGGCAGACGGGGAGGGGTGAGGACGTGGGTACTAACTAAGGTCTGATTGCACTAAGGGGTAATGGTCTAAGAAAGCTTAGGAACCACTGGTTTAGAGCGATGTAGGTATCAATTATCGGTTTTTGATCTGACGAATAACTGCTTTAATAATTCAAACGAACTTCGAAATGATAAAAATGCACAGAACTCGTAGCTAATACTCAGCCACATGGTACTATAGGTCAACAAAGAAATCGGATAAGGAACAAATTTGAAATAATCGGCCGTAGATAAAGTCACTGTCCACAAAGCATGTAAGCTAACACAGTGTACTGAACCATAAAAACAAATTTTAAGACTGGCCCGTGCATTACAATATTAAATTAGCAACGATATGAAACTTCCTGGCAGATTAAAACTCTGTGCCGGACCGAGACTCGAACTCGGGACCTTTGCCTTTCGCGGGCAAGCGCTCTACCGACTGAGCTACCTAAGCACGACTTACGCCCTTTCCTCACAGCTTTAATTCCTCCAGTACCTCGTCTCCTACCTTCCAAACTTCACAGAAGCTCTCCTGCGAAGCCTTGCAGAACTAGCACTCCTCCACGTCATCTTCGTGGTGTAGCAATTTTAATGGCCAGTAATGTATTAGTCCTACAGAAAAAAATGAACGGGATGTTTTCGTAAGAAATGAAATGTAGTTAAATTTTGTTCTGGGTATGTGTTTTTGATTGGTTCAAGTACGAAAGTGACGTTCAACACCGCTCCTACCCCACACCCATCCGTCAACTAGTCAGCATTTCTAGTATGTTGTTTGTGACACTCCCATCAGTCTACAAAACATTCCGAACACACTAGTTATCCTTTTATTCGTCCTTTCTTGTTCTCCATTGATGTAGTGTATTTTAACATTTCTGATTGTTGATTCCTTTACGTGGACGAGTAGTACTCCAGTATACTACAAAAACTGCACACTACTTATTGATAACAGCGTAATTGGTTTACAGAAGCCACCAGTAAAAAAAAATTACAATCAAGCATACGTCGATAAAAGTATTGCTTATGCACTATCGAATGCAGTATGTGACGTAGTGTATCAATGTGTCGTACCTTCAACCTAGATCCGAGGTTGCGCTATAGATCTGCCTGTCGCCACAGACTAGCTTCCGCCTTTGAGATGCAATCGTTAATAATATTTCAACATACACCAGGTGTAGAAGAACGAAACCGGAATTTCCCCATAATGGTGCTAGTCGTCAGTGTAGGACCCGTGAGACCGCGTCTGAAGCGCCATCTGCTTCCTGTAATGGCTGACGACGAATATCAACACACAGTAATCCAAGTTCAACACATCGGTATCTGTTTCAATCCCATAAACATGCAGAGTTTTGTGCCTACGAACTACGACTTCCGAGGGGTTAAAAAAATCTGAAGTGGTGTTTTTGATGTGAGAAACCACGAGCGCGGAAACTACCGAAAAAATTCGAAGACAACGAACTGCAGGCCTTATTGGATGAAGATTATACTCAAACTCAACAGGAGCTCGCGGAACAATTGATTGTGACGCAGAAAGCCGTTTCTCTTCTGTTGAAAGCTATGGGAAAGGTGCAGAAAGTGGGAAAAATGGGTTCCACATGAACTGAAAGAAAGACAGAAGGCAAATCGGAAGACCACTTGTGAAATGCTACTCGCCAGATAGAAAAGAAACTCATTTCTCCATCGAACAGTGACAGGTGACGAATAATGGATCCTAAGCATGGTTGAATCCAGGCGAACCATTGACATCCATGGCAAGACCAAATCACTTTTGAAATAAAATGGTTCAAATGGCTCTGAGCACTATGGGACTTAACATCTGAGGTCATCAGTCCCCTACAACTTAGAACTACTTAAACCTAACTAACCTAAGGATAACAGTCTCATCCGTGCCCGAGGCAGGATTCGAACCTGCGACCGGAGCGGTTGCGCGGTTCCAGATTAAAGCGCCTAGAACCGCTCGACCACGCCGGCTGGCGCTTTGGATAGAAGACAATGCTCTCTGGTGGGGTTTGAAGGGTGCAATCTATTAAGAGGTGCTAAAACCTGATGAAACCATTAACACTGATCGCTACCAACAGCAAATGACCGATTTAAATGGACCATTACGTGAAAACGACAGGAATATGGAAAAAGCCAACACAGAGTCTTATTGCTCCATGATAACGTCCCATCGGGAACAGCAAAACGGGTTAGGGAAACGACCGAAGCGTTCAGTTGGGAAATACTGGAGCATGCGGCTTATTCTCCAGACTTGGCCGTCTACTTGCACCACCGGGACACTATCTCTCTGAACAACGCTTCAATTCGTATGAAAATGTAGAAATTGGCTCGCTGAGTGGTTCACTTCAAAAGAAGAACTGGTTTTTTTCCTTTTTTTTTCATACCCTGCTGGAGAAGTGGGAGAATTGTATAAACAGCAATGGAAATTATTTTGAGTAAAATATTAAAATATTGTTTGTCAGTTTCAAACAACAGACGTGTAATTATTGCAACCAAATTCCGCTTTCATACTTCTGCACCAGGTGTAGCACGCAAGTTTCGAATATATCAATAAAAGAAAGGTTTGTGATCGGGAAAACCAGAAAACGAAGAAAGGGCCGTTCACACAACGCGAGTGGTTCTTATCGTTTTGTTATAACAATAAAGATTCGAATTTCAGACGAAATTATTAATAACATTTCAACAGAAAAGGTGCAATTACGATATATATGTAGCAAAACCTGAATGTGAAGGAAAGTCTGTCAACCAAATGTGTCCAGTTTCTATGTTAGCGGCATAAAGACGTATTTGGTTAACAGCTGCCCATTGGCTACCACATACTGTCCTGCCAGTGGCTGTCTCTAGTTCGACACAGTGACATAGTTTACACCGCCAAAAACCAAAGCGCATGGACGACCTTTCGTAAAGTTTATCCGAAAATCCAATTCACTTGATTCACCCTTACTGATGCAGAATTCACGATGTGAGAGCGTTGCCGACATTTCAACTTTATAGTTTTTATATATTTACGGTTAACACCGCTTCGACAGAGCGACAATTACTCTGCATTTAGTGCCATTTAGCACGGCAGACTTTGTGTCGAGATGCAGTCAGCTGAAGGGTTTCGCTTTACAGTGAATTTACACGTCCTTTCCAAACGGAAAACAGGGCTTCGTCTTTGGCTTATTGCAAATATAGACGCTCTGTAGCTTGTCACGTGAGAGTAAACTGCTCGACGCTAGTCTTGACCGTCAGTACTTATCGCTCAGTGTTGTTAGAAAGTCACTGAAAACGGATCTTAAAACACAGAGGCGTGCACCGAGACTGCACGGCCCTCCCGGGGCCCATGACATGTGGACGATCCTCAACTCGCACTGCCCATTCAGCTGGTGGAGGTGCACCGAGGCACACAGTTCGAGTCCAGCCGTGCGGCTCGGCTGCTCAAGTCGCTCGCCTTCTAGGCATCACACTGTTGCGGGCGCCGAAAGAAATCTCTGGGCACGTTTGCAGGCAATGTTTAACTTTGCACAGCACTTTCCACAAGAGTACCTCACCTCCGGTATTGCAATGAAATAACTGGTGGCTGCAGAATCATGAGCAAGATGGTTATTTCAATCTCGAACGTTGCTTGTACTTGTTGAATCAACTTATTGTTACGTGTATGTGAAAAAAGCTCTGTACCCTACGATGCAGTGAAAATAGTTGATTTTATAAAGTTCACCCTATTAATTATCGAATTTCTATAGTACTGTATGAGGAAATGGCAAGTATTTAAAAGTTTCTATTGATACACATGGAAGTTAGATTGTTATACCACTGCAGGCCCGTTCTAATATTGAGTGAAATTTAACTTCTTCTCGTCAGGTGCACAATTCCCAAGGAAAAGTCTGGCTTTAGACTGTGCCTTATTTCGCAGACATTTTATTAAAAATTAACATTTTAAATTTATTACTTCTTTACTTCTGGGACCAAATACAAACCTTTGTAACCTGCAATACTATAGAGAATCGTTCATTAAAAATTTTACTGTTTGAGAAATCTGTTTAAAATCCAGTCAAGTTCAGTGCTTCGATACCCTTCACTATTTCATAGTAGAAATTGAGCTGACTTCGGACGAAAATGTCAAGAACATAACTAGGAAACATTTGAATGGATTTGGAAAAGCTTTCAGAGACTGTTTCCCGCTCTGTCTAGTAACAACAATTGGATACGCAATCGCTCAGAACAGACATTAAGTGAAGAGTATATTAAAACGAGCAAATACACGAAACTTCCAGTTACAGAAAAAAAATCTTTGTCACCGATAAGTTTCTGGTAAAACCTAAAAATGTAGTCTCCAATGTTTTCAAATATAGCGTTAACAAATTTATTACCTATATCGTCCACATACTCGTATGAAAAGCCTTTTCATTCTTACACTAATATAAAAAATAAATGCAGACACAAACTTCTAAGCGAAGGTAATTTGAGACCTTCTTTAACTTCCGTGGTTCCTTATTTCAAAGCTATGTGACGTGCAAAGCAGGCGGATCCCGCTCACCGCATTCCAAGGAAGGATTGAACGAGTTCACTCCATGATCAAAACTTGTACGTTAACATAAATGCGTAAAATGTTTAAATATTGCATAGTACACCAAGCCATTGTCGAAAAGTCTTCATTAGCCCTTTTAATGTGGTACAACTGAAATGCAAAGCGATATAAAAGCATTATGGCTATTAAACCATTTGATGTTACAGTAAGTATCTTTTCCTTTTGTAAGGCGGGGTCCACATACATCTGATTTTCATGAAAGATTTAGGAAACATTGTTCTTTGGTATGTGCAAAAATATCTACATGGCAGCACACTTGTATGACACAGCACTGAACTGTTCGTTGGATGCAAACATAAGTTTTAAAATTAAAAACAAAGTATTGGTTCAAACAGCTCTAAGCACTATGGGAGTTAACATCTATGGTCATCAGTCCCCTAGGACTTAGAACTACTTAAACCTAACTAACCTAAGGACAGCACACAACACCCAGTCATCACGAGGCAACAAAGTAATCAAGGAACACAAATTTCAGACAATAAGGACATATGTAGTTTACTGAAAACTTTCTTGCTTCAAGTAAATAGAAGAATATCCTTCATCTCGTAGCGCTGTAACGAACTTATGATTAAATTTATACCTGAAACAGGAAATTGAGACGTTAGAGATTTATGATAAGAAAATAGGATGTTATGCTAATGTATCTGAAACTTACAATAGTATTGGAGTGCGCCAAAAGTAGGTCATTGACATTTTCCATAGTTATTCAGTTTCGTTTGGCCACAGTGAAAAGTTCAGCTCCACTAAACACCCTCTTGCTAGCGACACTAGACTCAGGTGTACATAGAACTTCTGTTTCACTTGCTGCAGTCTGCAACAAGTTGTTCCTCTCGACTTCCACCATTTCAGAACCCACTGTCCCCATCTGGTTTTCCCATCAACAGGTACATGGGAATTTTATCGACTGTTTCCTCCTACTCCACCCACAATGTAAAGACAAACCTTGCACGTTTTAAGGCGTCCATGCTGAGGCTTCGTTCTCTGTATGACATTCTGCATATAATACAACATGACTGAATGAAGAACGAATATGTTATATCTCATAGTAGCTAATAAATCTCTTGCATTGTTCACATGAATATACACTATGTGATCAAAAGTAACCGCGCAACCGCAAATACATACGTTTTTCATATCAGGTGCATTGTGCTGCCACCTAGTGACAGGTACGCCATATCACTGACCTCAGTAGTCATTAGACATCGTGAGACAGAATGGGGCACTCTGCCGAACTCACGGACTACGAACGTGCTCAGGTGATTGGGTGTCAGTTGTCTCATACACCTGTTTGCGAGATTTCCACATCCATAAACACCCCTAGGTCCACTGTTTCCGATGTGATAGTGAAGGGGAAACATGAAGGGACACATAAAGCACAAAAGTGTGCAGGCTGACTTCGTCGGTTTATTGACAGACAGCCGACAGTTGACGACGGTCGTAATTTGTTATAGGCAGACATCTATCCAGACCATCACACAGGAATTCCAAACTGTATCAGGATCCGCTGGAAGTACTATGACAGTTAGGTGGGAGGAGAGAAAACTTATATTTCATGCTCGAGCGGCCGCTCATAAGCCACACATCACGCCGGTAAATGCCAAACGTCGCCTCGCTTAGAGTGAGGAGTGTAAAAATTGGACAATGAACAATGGAAAAACGTTGTGTGGAGTGACGAATCACGGTACACAATGTGGCTATCCAATGGCAGGCTGTGGGTATGATGAATGATTGGTGAAAGGCATTTACCAGCATGAACAGATTGTTTTTGTAGGTTCTGGCACACTAACTCAATGTTAAAGTAAATTCTGCATTTTATATATAAAGCAACTGATTTTTAAAATTCAGTATATTTAATTAAATCAACGGATTTTATTAAAGTTAACTAAATAAAGAAGTAAATAAATTATTAATTAAGTAAGTAAACAAATAAGTAAGTAAATTAATTAAAATGTATTAGTTAATAAAGTATATTATGTTAAAAAACAGGTTTGTGACAGTAAATAAATTAATTAAATTGTATATGTTAACAAGGTACACTATTATTAAACATTTTACACTGTGAATATAAGTAAATTAAAAAAATATATAAGTTCAAAAAAATAAAACTTTTTAAAAAAATGTTTAATATAAACTATAAATGTATGTTTGTCGAACTAATAAAAAATTTTCCTGTATCATAGGAAACTACTTTAATCAAGAAGCTAAATAATTTAAGTATTTCTGAAGGAATTAGAAAAATAATTAGCTAGAGATAATGTTTTATATAATATTACAAACTGTGAATATTTAAATACTAATTTGGAGAACAATGTAGTCAAGAACTTAATAATGATTTTAAAACTATTTTACCAAATAGATTTTCAAATTAATTGATGATCATCATTTTGAAATAATTATAAAAGGACAAATGAAATTGACATATAAAGGAATGAAGAATCTTAAAAATAGAAATAATCAATTTCATGATACAGAGTTCACAATGTGTTTATTTAAAATAGTGTACTTTCCATAAATAATACATTTTAATTATTTACTCATGTTCTCAAAGTAAAATTATTTGAAATAAAAATTTTTTATTAACTTATAGCTAAATCACTGATTGAAAAAATCCTTTTTTTAATTTTTCAAATATAATAAAAAATTATTTCTTACAAATGGGTAACAGAAAAGAAATGCAAACTAAACAAAGATACTTATGAAATAATTGAGCTATGTGAAATAGATATTGATTGTCCTATTTGTTTAAGTGATGAAAATAATTATCAGTTTGTTAAAATATATTGTAATCATATATTTCATAAAGAATGTATTGACAAGTGGTTAAAGGAAAAAGAAAATTGTCCACTTCCTAGAAGTGTTATTAATTATAAAGAACCAGAAGAAATTGAGATAATTGATATTAATGCTATCTTTGAAGCATTATCTTTGGATGAACCAGCATATAATTATAGATATAATTCTGATTAATTATATATTTAAGTTGTAAAAGTTCTAAAAATTGTAAAAATGGTTAAAATAATTAAAATTTACTTTTTTACAAAGCTAGTAAATTTTTTATATATAAATTGAGCAAGTTCAACAATAATATAGTGTGAAAACTTAATTTTGAAAATATTGTAATACAGAGAAATCAATAGATCATTTTACTTTACAAAATATACAAAAGATGGTTATAGAAATATATGTAGGTAATGTATAAACAGAAATAGTGTGAAATTTTACAACAAAAATCGAATTCCTTGTGTATGTGGAAAAAGTGTTGCTAAATATTATTTTGAAGAACATTTAGGTCGAAATCCAAGTGAAGAACATACTAAAATAATTTTAACAAAGAATAATGAAGAAAATGTAACTAAAGAAATATCTACATCTACAAATAAATTTAGAAGTTGTCAACAAATTAAAGATTTAAATTGCTTTTACTCAAATCAATCACATATTAATAAACATAACAATACATGCGATAAATAAACTTTAGAATATATTAAGAATAAGAAAGCTAAAGAAGAAGAAGCATCTTGAGCTTTATCAACAATTATCTATTAAAGAAGAAGAAATCTTTCTGATTAATTAAATCAAACATTAAACTAAACCTTTACAAACTAATTGATTGCTAAACTAAATAGATTATGAAATTAAATAGTACACTATTTCTTTCAAAAAGTATTTGTCAAACTAAATAATAAACTAGTTTGCTTTTCGTTAATTAACTATTAAATAATAATCCTTATCCATCTATTAAACAATTATCATTTTATTAAGAAAAACTTTTTTCTGTAATAAATAAAAGAGCAAATTGGAGAGATATATTGCTAGTCAGCTGAACAATTCGCTAACGAGATACTACATGAAATTTGTAATATAATTAATTTATGAGGATAATCAAACTTTGTGAAGCATATTTCATTAAATTTATTATTAGATATAATAGAAATAATTTTAGAAATAATACACCTGAAGTAAGTGTAAATTATGAGAATTATATAAATGAAGGAATAAAATTAAACAAATATTGTTAAAATTTATATACCTGAAGAAGTACATGAAAATCAAATCAATATGTTAAAAATAATAAAAATGTGAATGCACTTCTAAGACCCACTACAGGTCTTGCAGAAGTAAGCGAAAAATTTTTTCAAAAGTTACCATGTTATGATATTTATTATGTCTTTTTTACAACTAAAGAAGATAAACCATCAAATAGAATATTTCTATTTTCTACAAATATAATTTTAAAACTGGAACCAAAAGATAGAGAAACAAATGAAGATTACTGTGTTGAAAAATCATTTGAAAATAGATTATAAACTTTAAAATAGGAAAATAGTATAGATATACATGATCCTAAACATTTTTTATCTGTAGTAAATACAAAAATTTTAAATATTGTAAAAGACAGTTGAAAAGTACATAATGATTTAAAGATAAATTTTTATTTATTTTGTGAATATAAACTACAAACAAATGAAGTAAATGAAAAAGTATAAGAATTTGGGCAACAAACACGAAACTATTCTACTTTAACAGAAAAAGATTATAGTAAAAGATTTTAAAAAGCTAAAAGAGATATTTTATAAAAAAATCTCGAAAATTCAAGCACATGGATCAGGATGGAAATTAAATACAATTATTGGTTTACAACTAGCAATTAATAAATATATTCTACTGTAAGGACTTCCTTATATTGATTTACCTAAAGTAATAAAAAACAAAAAAGTTTCTATTAATGTAAAAAGTAATGATAAAAAATACTTTTATCTTATATAAAATCACATTTCTTTCCTGTAGATTAAAATGCTGAAAAAACAACGAAGTATAAGGATGTTGGTCTTGATCTTGGTAAAAAAACTTGAAACTTTGAACTTCCGGTAATAGTTGATCAGATTCCATAAATAGCAAATAGTATTTATGTATCTATTAATGTTTATTCATTTGCTGATAATGAAAAGTATCTAGTGTATCCATTGAAAGTTACATAATGTAAAAAGGAAAAACCTGTAAATTTTCTTTATTTGCAGAAAGATAATATTCACATTATTGTTATATAAAAAATTTATCTAGACTTGTATCAAGTCGAATCACCAAACATGAAACAGTAAAATTTATTTCTGATTTATGTTCACTACAATTCAATAGTAAAGAAAAGTTAGATTAACATACATCAAATTGTTTAACTAAAAAACGACTAAAAGTAGAAATGCCAAATAAAGGAGAATGTGTAAATTTTTAAAATTATCAATATACTCAAAAAGTTCCATTTTTTAAGTATGCTGATTTTGAAAGTTTACTTTTAAAAATGGATAACTGTGAACCACATCCAGAAAAACCATTACTTTGACATATCAAAAACATGGATTTTCTTATTATATTAAATATATAAAATAAAATTATAAGGATCCTGTTGTATATAGAGGACCAATTGCCATAAAAATTTATTGAATGGATGAAACAAGAAGTTGAAGAAATTGGAAAAATTTATTCTGAAGTTGTAGAAAAGAAACCACTTACAACTGAAGAAAATAAAATACATTATAATTCAAAATTTTGTACATCACATAAATATAATAATACAAAATATAGTAAAAAAGTTCGTCATGATGAGCATCTAACTCAAAGATATATTGCTCCATTGAGCAATAATTGTAATAAATGTAATCATTGTACATAATCTATCTGGTAATGATTCTCATCTGTTTGTATAAGAACTTTGTTATGATAATAAAGAAATAGAAATAATACCAAACAATGAAAATAAATACATAATTTTTGGTAAACATACAAAAAATTTGAAAATCAGATTTCTTGATACATTTAAATTTATAGCTTCTTCACTTGATAATTTCAGGAAATTTAAAGTAAAAGCAGTTAAAAAATATAAAAACTATTTTTCTCCATAATTATTTAATTTAGTAATTAGAAACGGTGTTTATCCAAATGATTGCATGGATTCTCATAAAAAATGTGAAGAAACTCAATTACCAAAAAAAGATATATTTTAAAATAAATTAAATGATTGTAATGTAACTCATGAAGATAATGAACATGAAAAATTAGTTTGGGAAGAATTTAATATAAAAAACCTGGTGAATCTCATGATTTATAAATTAAATCTGATGCACTATTGGCAACTAATATTTTGAAAATTTGAGAAAAACATGCATAAATACATAAAATCTAGATCCTTCTGGGTATTAAACAGCTCCAGGTTTGTCTTCTAATGCAAAGTTAAAAATTACTGAACAAGAAATTTAATTATTAAATGATTATGATATGCTTTTAATGGCTGAAAATGGAATAAGAGGAGGAATTTCACAATGTTGTCACAGACATGTAAAGGCAGATAGTAAATATTTAAGAGATTTTAGTAATAAAGAAATATCAAATTATATAATGTATCTAGATGCAAATAATTTTAATGGTTGTGCTATGATCCAATATTTAGCGTATGGTGCATTTAAATGGGATGAACCAAATACTTCTAATTGTACAAAAATGAATGATATTTCAAACAATTGTGAAAATGGATATATATTTGAAGTAGATTCAGAACATCAAAAAGAATTACATGATTTACATAGAGATTTAACATTAGCTCCTGAATGAAAACTTGTTCCAGGTAGAAATGAAAGTAAATTAATAAGTACTTTAGGTAAAAAACATAATTATGTAGTACATGATAGAAATCTTAAAATACAGGGTGTTACAAAATGGTACAACCAAACTTTCAAGAAACATTCCTCACACACAAAGAAAGAAAATATGTTATGTGGACATGTGTCTGGAAATGCTTACTTTCCATGTTAGAGCTCATTTTATTACTTCTCTTCAAATCACATTTATCATAGAATGGAAACACACAGGAACAGAACGTACCAGCATGACTTCAAACACTTTGTTACAGGGAATGGAAAATATAAGAAATGGACATGATAAAAGATTAGTTTCAAGTAGTAATGTCCTCCGTTAGCGAGGATACATGCATCCACCCTCCGTCACATGGAATCCCTGCTGCACTGATGCAGCCCTGGAGAATGGCGGATTGTATCACAGTCGTCCACAATACGAGCACGAAGAGTCTCTACATTTGGTACCGGATTTACGTAGACAAGAGCTTTCCAATGCCCCCATAAATGAAAGTGAAGAGGGTTGAAGTCAGGAGAGTGTGGACGCCATGGAATTGGGCCGCTGTACCAATCCATCAGTCACTGAATCTGTTGTTGAGAAGTGTACGAACACTTCGACTGAAATGTGCAGGAGCTCCATCGTGCATAAACCACATGTTGTGTCGTACGTGTAAAGGCACATGTTCTAGCAGCACAGGTAGAGTATCCTGTATTAAATCATGAGAACGTGTTCCATTGAGCTTAGGTGCAAGAAACTTGAATGAGCTCTAACATGGAAATTAAGTGTTTCCGGACGTATGTCCACATAACATCTTTTCTTTGTTTGTGTGTGAGAAATGATTCCTGAAAGTTTTGCCGTACCTTTTTGTAACACCCTGAATATTTATCTGAAGGAATGCAACTTAAAAAAATACATACAGTATTCAGTGGTTAAAAATGTATATAGATTTAAACACAGTTAAGAACAAAAGCCACAAACAATTCTGAAAAATATTTCCACAATTTAATGAATAATACTGTATTTGGTGAAACAATGGAAAATATAAGAAATGGACATGATAAAAAATTAGTTTCAAATAGTAAAATATGTTGAAAACTTATAGCTAAACCAGACTTTAAATGTAGAACTATATTTAATGTAAATCTGGATGCTATTAATATTAACAAAACTAATATAGCATTTGATAAACCTACTTACGTAGTATTAAGTTAACTTGATTTATCTAAGGAATTAATGTATGATTTCTCACTATCGAGCTATGATACCTAAATACGAAGAATATTGAATTATGTTATCAAGATACAGACAGTTATATTTATAATATTAAAATTGAACATTCCCATGAAGATAAAAAATAATTATTGATTATTTTGATACCAGTGATTATCCAACTGATAATATATATAATAATGCACATATAAACAAAAAGTAGTTGGTAAAATGAAAGATGAATGTAATGGAAAGGTATTTGAAGAATTTTCTGGTTTAAGAGCAAAAATGTATGCATATAAAGTTGGTGATGAAATATAGAAAAAATTTAATGCACTATAAAAAATGTGTTGTTAAAAACTAAATAATATTAGCGGATTACAAAGATAGATTGTTTAACAATATAGAACGATACAGAAAAATTAATTTAATTAAAAGTAAAAAACATGAAATAATTACAGTTCAAGTAGACAAAAAAAACTTAAATCCTCACGATAATACAAGATATGAATTTGAAAATACAATAGATACATTATGATATAGTAAGTTTTAAAATTTATAAAATTATTTCTATAACTGTTAATCAGACAATATAATTATCAATCATTAATTTCGTTTTTCTTCAACCACTTGGTCCAATTATCACACATCTTATAGAATTTGATAAAAGTTTAAAATATCTGCCTTTTAAATTATTTTCTGAAATTCTTACCTTAGGTTCCAATTCTGTTTTGCTCATTTATTAATAATTTTTTCAATTTTTTATATTTTGGCATTTATTCATATTTTTTAATATTTTGTATAATTTTTCATTTATTAATAATTTTTACATTTATTAGTAATTTTTCATTAGTAAATGATTAGATTATTTCAACTTAGTGATAAATCTCCCATACTTAGAAAAAGACTAACAGTTCCAATATGTGATAATTATACTAATATTTCATTAGTTGGTTTTTATTCAACTTCTTTAACACCAAATAATACAACAAAAAATGATGAACTTTACTGTGATGCAGAAACAATACAACCCCCTTAAGGTCAATATAGTTTAAAAATTTAAAACAATATACATTAGACAAGAACCCAATATACATATATAAGCAGATGACATTTTGAACAGAAGTGATACTAAAGTGATGTAAAGTTATACATGGGTATAGAAGATAATATTGGAAAATTAGTTGGATTTAATAATTAAATTGTTCAAGCTAATGTTAAAGCTATAGCGAAAATTGTTCCTAAGACGATTCCTTTTGAATTAAAAAATTTGAATTTTAATGATGCTGATGGAATGTATGTAAAACATGATTTTCATTTTCGTAAGGAAAGTATTATTATTGCTTCATTTAAACAAAATGCAGAATTTGGTGGACCAATAATTTATGAACAAAAATACCCTGTAAATGCTACCGTTTTTGATACAATTCAAGATTTACAACTTACTATAACTGTTGAAAATGATAATGTAGTCGACTTAAATGGTGCTACTCCAATAGTTATTTTAAAAAATATCTTATTAAATTTTTCCTTAATAAATAAATAATTGCTATAGCAATCATGAATAAAATTGAAAGATTTCAGTTTTTCATTTCCTATTTATGGTAATACTAAAAATAACTAAAATTTTTCTAACAAAGATACAGAAATTGAAATAAATATTAATGACAGTTGGCTTCATCCAAATCATGCACAATTATACATGAATTTTAGTATTATTGGAAATGATGGTACAGATTATGGAAAATCAAATAAAAAATTAATTGTTAATAATTTGAATAAATTATTTATTTTTCAGTTTTGCTACATTTAACTTACTGTTAACATCTGTTACTGACAAAATAAGTTTAAAAGGACATATTCTTAATAGAGGAAAGATAAATATTAAAAAACAAAAAATTAACTACTTTATCCATTATCATAACTTGGTGGATTTTATTATGTGTGAAGGAAACTTAACTGTAATTTTTACACTTAGTTCATCTTCCGGAGATGCAATTTTATGTTGATTTGTAACAAATGATGCTGGTGTTTTCACCCTACCAAAAGAAGGAAAAATTATTATAGAATCTATGGAAATATATGAACCTGTTGTTAAATATAAATTAAATTAAGAACTTGAACAATGTGAAAATATTAAAAATCCTAAAATTCCAATTTTTTTACGAACTTCTAACTGAAGAAATTGCTGGTAAAAATAATTTTGAACTAGATATTACACTACTGGCCATTAAAATTGCTACACCATGAAGATGACGTGCTACAGACGCGAAATTTAACCAAGAGGAAGAAGATGCTGTGATATGCAAACGATTAGATTTTCAAAACATTCACACAAGGTTGGCGCCAGTGGCGACACCTACAACGTGCTGACATGAGCAAAGTTTCCAACTGTAATCTCATACACAAACAACTGTTGACCAGTGTTGTCTGGTGACAAGTTTTGACGCCTTGTGTAAGGAAGAGAAATGCGTACCACCATGTTTCTGAATTTGATAAAGTTTGGATTGTAGCCTATCACGATCGCAGTTTATCATGTCACGACATTGCTGTTCGCATTGGTCAAGATCCAATGACTGTTAGCACAATATGGAATCGGCGGGTTCAGTAGGGTAATACGGAACGCCGTGTTGGATCCCAACGGCCTCGTTTCACTAGCAGTCGAGATGACAGGCATCTTATCCGCATGGCTGTAACGGATTGTGCAGCCACATCTCGATCCCTGAGTCAACAGATGGGGTTATTTGAAGGAAAACAACCATCTGCATGAACAGTTTGATGACGTTTGCAGCAGCATTTGTTATTTATGATGATTTTGAAAGTTTACTTTTAAAAATGGATAATTGTGAACCACATCCAGAAAAACCATATACCTTGAAATATAGCCGGTCGGTGTGGCCAAGCAGTTCTAGGCACTTCAGTCTGGTACCACGCGATTGCTACGGTTGCAGGTTCGAATCCTGCCTCGGGCATGCATGTGTGTGATTTCCTTAGGTGAGTTAGGTTTTTGTAGTTCTAAGTCTAGGGGACTGATGACCTAGGATGTTAAGTCCCATAGTGCTCAGAGCCATTTGAACCATTTTTTGAAATAGCAAAAACATGAACAAAGTGGATTTTCTTGTTATATTATATGCCTGAATGGCATAAAAAATTATTGAATGTATAAAACAAGACGTAGAAGAAATTGAAAAGACTTGCAGCACACAACTGATCAAGTTACCAACATTGTCGTTGCACTGCACGATATATTAGGATTCAATTGTTCCTGTCATATGCTAAATACAGGGCTAAGACTTTTTGTTAATGCGGAGTATATATGCAGCAGTTATCTATAAGTTCATGGTCTTTTGACTGCGGTGGAAAAACGCGTCACTTACATAAAGAAAAGTGGTGTTCTTAATGCTCTTAATAGAAAATTGAGCCAGTCTAAAGATAATTGCTGGAACTCTTATTCACACTTGTTTATTTTATAGCTTTTAAAACATTAGGGTTTTTATAGCTCTTCAAAGCAGCATCCAAGGAACTAGAACTGGAGAAATCCTATGCACTTCAACTTCTGTTGTCATGGACAATGACAGTGTCAACGCATTTGAGTCAGGCGCCCAAGGACAGAGAAGCTTCTGAAATCGGACTTTTACATTAATCCCTCAAATTATACTTAGATGAAGAGCGATTTGTCCAGAGATACTGTGAGGTAGCAACTTCCCTTTGCCGACCATTCGTCATTTAAAAATTATATCTGAAGATAAGAGGTGTACAGTCATGAAAAGGATAGAATAGTTTTCCTTCCTCATACTTCTCCAATCCCACATACACTCCAACGACATTTCCCTTTACTGCATCTCCAACCATCTTTTCTCTTTGTTCTCGCTAGTAGGCTCGAACGGAACTGGCTTACCTTTCGATCTAGAAACAGTTATCTCAATGTAATGTTCTCTTCTGGAAGTTACAAAAATAACATTTAATGTTCAGAAATAAGAGAGGCGCTCATTCCTACATGTTCCTCCACAACTTGTAACATGTGAATCCTTGGGAATCCATGTTGTCCTATATCAAAGTCTGAATTTTGGCCGTATATGCACTGAAATATAAATTTTGATGTTCTCCGGTTAAAATAAGGGAGGACTAATGAGGCTGGACTTGTATTTCACAGCCCTACCCCATCAAAGAACTAATCTTGTTGAGGCACATAACCTCTAAAGTTAGTGTATCTTTTACAAATTTCTCCTATGCCAATGTAAATGATTTGTCAAACTGTTTACCTGTTTTTTCTTGTATACACCAATCTTGTAATTTTGTTGTACTGACTATTTGAATGACTCCTCATGTAACAGCCAGTATTTTAGTCAAATGTGTCATAGGAAAAAGTAAGACACCAAGACAATTTTTCTTTCTTTATGTTTATGAAATATGTGTGTTCCAGAAAGTTCACAGATGTTAATAAGTACATGTAATACCACCTATAATATTCAAGAACAGAGAAGCCTTCACACTTTTTCTGTGATCAGCTAAGAGATGTCTTCCTGTTTCGTATCGTCCTTTGTTCTTCAGCTGTGGCTATGTATGCACCTCTCTTGTTAGCTCTTGTTGTTGTTGTTGTGCTCTTCAGTCCAGAGACTGGTTTGCTTCAGCTCTCCATGCTACTCAATCCTGTGCAAGCTTCCTCATCTCCCAGTACCTACTGCAACCTACATCCATCTAAATCAGTTTAGTGTATTCATCTCTTGGTCTCCCTCTACGATTTCTACCCTCCACGCTGCCCTCCAATACTAAATTCGCGTCCTCTTGATGCCTCAGAATATGCCCTACCAACCGATCCCTTCTTCAAGTCAAGTTGTGCCACTAATTTCTCTTCTCTTTAATACTATTCTGTACCTGCGCATTTGTAATGTGATCTACCTATCTAATCATCGGAATTATTCTGTAGCAACACATTTAGACAGCTTCTAATCTCTTCTTGTCTAAACTATTTATCGTCAACGTTTCACTTCCATACATGACTACACTCCATACAAATACTTTCAGAAACGACTTCCTGACACTTAAATCAACACTCGATGTTAACAAATTTCTCTTCTTCAGAAACGCTTTCCTTGCCATTGCAAGCCTACATTTTATATCCCCTCTACTTCGACCATCGTCAGTCATTTTGCTCCCCTAATAGCCAAACTCATTTACTACTTTAAGCGTCTCATTTCCTAATCTAATTCCCGCAGCATCACCCGATTTAATTGGATTGCATTCCATTATCCTCGTTAAATCTACACTCGATGTTAACAAATTTCTCTTCTTCAGAAACGCTTTCCTTGCCATTGCAAGCCTACATTTTATATCCCCTCTACTTCGACCATCGTCAGTCATTTTGCTCCCCTAATAGCCAAACTCATTTACTACTTTAAGCGTCTCATTTCCTAATCTAATTCCCGCAGCATCACCCGATTTAATTGGATTGCATTCCATTATCCTCGTTTTACTTCTGTTGATGTTCATCTTACATCTTCCTTTCAAGGCACTGTCCATTCCGTTCAGATGCTCTTCCAGGTCCTTTGGTGTCTCGGACAGAATTACAATGTCATCGGCGAACCTCAAAGTTTTTATTTCTTCTCCATGGATTTGCTGCTCCGAATGTTTCTTTTGTTTCCTTTACTGCTTGCTCAATATACAGATTGAATAACATTGGGGATAGGCCTACAACCCTGTCTTACTCCCTTCCCTACCACTGCTTCCCTTTCGTGCCCCTCGACTCTTAAAACTGCTATCTGGTTTCTGTACATATTGTAAACAGCAATTCGCTCCCTGTATTTTTCCCCTGCCACGTATAGAATTTGATAGAGAGTATTCCAGTCAGCAATGACAAAAGCTTTCTCTAAGCCTACAAATGCTAGAAACGTAAGTTTGCCTTTCCTTAATCTTTATTCTAAGATAAGTCGTAGGGTCAGTATTGGCTCACGTGTTCCAATATTTCTAAGGAATCCAAACTGACCCTCCCCGAGGTCGGCTTCTAACAGTTCACCCATTCGTCTGTAAAGAATTCGTGTTAGTATTTTGCAGCCATGGTTTATTAAACTGGTAGTTCGGTAATTTTCACATCTGTCAACACCTGCTTTTGTTAGGCCTGGCTCTCTTAAGGCTGTCATTAGTTCTAATTGGATGTTTTCTACCCTGGGAGCTTGTTTCGACTTAGGCCTTTCAGTGCTCTGTTAAACTCTTCGAGCAGTATCATATCTGCTATTTCATCTTCATGTACATTCTCTTCCATTTCTATAATATTGCCCTCAAGAACATCGCCCCTGTAAAGACCCTCTATATACTCCTTCCACCTTTCTGCTTTCCCTTCTTTGCTTATTACTGGAATTCCATCTGAGCTTTTGATATACATGTAAATAATTCTCTTTTCTCCAAAGATCTCTTTAATTTTCCAGTAGGCATTATCTAACTTACCTCTAGTGATATGCGCCTCTACATCCTTACATTTGTCCTCTAGCCATCCCTGCTTAGCCTTTTTGCACTTCCCGTCGATCTCATTCTCTAGACGTAAGTATACTTTTTTGCTTGCTTCATGTAATGCGTTTTTGTATTTTCACCTTTCATCAGTTAAATTATATACAAAACAGACGAGTCCTTGATGAATCAGGATATGCCCTATTAAACGAAGCTGTGCCACAAATTTCTTGTCTTCCACAGTTCGACTCAGTATCTTATTATCAGTTATTCGATCTGCAGTGCCACCACTAATTTTCGGCGCTACTGAGTAAAATTATGTTTCCATTGCTGTTGCAAAAAATCTTCGGAGAGGACCAGCTCAGAGCCGACCATACTCCATTACGACAGATGCAGCAATGCCACTGGCATATTCCTACATTGTGCTAAAGGTAAGGCCATAACAACGACGCAGCAGTAAGGCGTTGGTAAGCCAGTAACTACAACAGACTTCTTATGGTATACATCGTTATAAGCTATGATTTGCAAAGCAAGAACGCTTTATCCCAACATAAATTACCATTATTTTCAGTCAAAGGTATCTCAGTCTCGTAGTTACTATTTAAAAGGAGAGGTGTATGCCGCTCCACGAGGCGACATGAGGCTACAATCAGCCACCACGAGATTTGGTCTCAACTAACTGTGGGCCCCTGCTGCTGGTTTTAAGGTCTGTGCTCTGAGTTTAGCATCTTCCATCCTGTGGGCCAACTACCAGATGCAACCAGCCTTCCGCCATAGAAGGCAGTCGTTTGAGGCCATGGCCACCCGTTGCGTCAGTTCCGTAACACTCGCTGTCTTCAGCACACGTTATGGTGGATGTTGCACCACAGAACGTTCTAGTTTGTTCTTCAGTAAAATGTATGACTAACAGAGAAGTTTTTATGAGCAGCCACTGATCATCATCCCGGCAGCAATCCACCAGCTCAACTCAGACCTCCACGTGTACAGGTCATAAATCCTGGACCTCCACATTTTGATGTCAGCCTTACCAGCCACCCTCTCTGGAGACGATAACTCTCCACTACCTCAGGGTTGCAGTTTGGTCGACACACTGCATCAGTGTGCTATAGCTGAGTGCACTGTCTGTTCTATTTTTTTTCCCTGCGATTATCACGCCGATTCAGTGCACTTCTAGCATCTTTTCAGTTCTGTTTCCATGTGTGACATGTGTAAAGTAATCTCAGACTATGTTCTGAGGATGTGTAAGGATGAGCGCTATTTTATCCTATTATCAATGAGTGTGTCTCATTGACTGGAAGTGTATAAGGTGTTAAGCATGCGTAACTTCTTAGGAGGGGAAGATAAGTTTTGTCGAGAGGTCGGAGTTTAGTGGTCGTTTTTAATGGGCAACGTATTTCATTTTGAGCAATAAGTGTGGCTCACTACGTTTAAGCATTAATATCCGCTCAGGTGAAGAAGCCAAGTTACAGTAAGCGTCAGGGTAGAATTAGATTATGTGTCCTTGTCATCGTACTGTTTTGTTCTCCTCGTTTGTTGTTTGCATAATTAGTGAGGTATACCCTGGCGGACAGGTTGCGAATTTCTGCAGCCTGGGCAAGATTTGGAGGGAAGTGCATGTGCCGATGATCTTTGTGTCATGCGGAGTGCAAATTGTTGTGACTTGGCAAGACAGCCAAGCCACTAAGAGATAGCCGAAAGGCACGCGTTAAAGCTCACGCAGGCTGGCGTGAGGTCTGGAACAGTTAAAGGAGTTGAGTCTAGTAAAATAAGTACATAGCTGCTGGAATACTTAACTTTAATCCATAATTGGTGAACATTGGTCTGACGGTACATGCATCACAAGATAAATAACAAATGATAATGGCGCCTTGCTAGGTCGTAGCAAATGACGTAGCTGAAGGCTATGCTAACTATCGTCTCGGCAAAAGAGAGCGTAATTTATCAGTTAACCATCGCTAGCAAAGTCGGCTGTACAACTGGGGCGAGTGCTAGGACGTCTCTCTAGACATGCCGTGTGGCGGCGCTCGGTCTGCAATTACTGATAGTGGCGACACGCGGGTCCGACGTATACTACCGGTCCGCGGCCGATTTAAAGGCTACCACCTAGCAAGTGTGGTGTCTGGCGGTGACACCACACAAATGACGACAGTAATTTTGTTGTAGATATTGGAGAGGTGATGCAAAAAGCTATCAATAAGACTGATGGTATTGCAGATGGAAACTGAAATGGTACAGACGCATTTAGTGAGCACGGAAACTAAGGATGGCATGCAGAAGAAGGTGCATGTGTCAATAAAAAGGAAAGTAAAAGAAAAACTAATGAGTAGAGAGTGGAGAACCACACAGCCTGAAGCGAATTTTAAAGGTTCAGTTTGGACCGTGGTGAAGACTGTCGTGGATGGTGTTAGGAAAACCGTTCATTTTATTTGCTGTTCGCTGTGCAGTGAATTTTGCTCTCACGCTGAAGGGTCAATCGGATCATCGCGCCTTTCTCCCCATCCAGGCACGTCTAATAAACAAGGGTCTTGTGTAGACGAGAAACGACTTCCTAAACCTACTCAGGACGTAACTGCCGATAGATGCGTAGCTATGTGTGCACGAGATGTAGGGTCTTATGGAACTATAAGAGGTGAAGGTCTTATGGAGCTTGTTCACACTTTAGTTGACACTGCAAAGTCCATTATGTCTCACCCCCAAATGTGTCACGATACATGGCATAAAGTGCTAAAAGCCTACGACTTATAATTATGCCTTAGGTAATTGCTCATATAAGAGAAGGTGAATACTCAGCAACTACAGACTTGTGGACATCCAGTGCGAGAAGAAACAATTATCTTACATGTACTGTCTCCTGTTTCACTGACTACAGTCTCTGATCTCACATTTTATTTACATCCGAGTTTCCACATGAACCTAAAATGGACACTAACATTCTAAGAGAATTGTTTAGACGATTTATGTCTCTTGGTATCCACCACTCCACTTTGAAAGACATGCAGCACACTACTGATCAAGGTACCAACATTGTCGCTGCACTGCATGATTATTCACGATTGAATTGATCCTGCCATATGCTAAATATGGGACTACGAAATAAATTTAATGCGGAGTGCATATGCGTCAGTTGTCCATAACCTCATGGCCTTTTGACTGTGACGAAAGAACACGTCAAATACGTAAAGAAAAGTGGTCTAATTAATGATTTTGGTAGATAACTGAGCCAGTCTAACGATGCTCGCTGGAATAAGCAGCTGACAATGTTAGAATGTCTTCGTGCAAGAAGCTCTCTGGGAAGGGAGAAATAGCCCAAAATAAAGTAACTGATAATACGCTGATGAAAGAATTTTTTACGTTATGTATGCTATTCGATTACTGCTATTCTTATACGCAATCATTTATTTTACAGCTTCAAAAACACTAGAGTTTCTGTAGCTCTTCAATGCGGCGTCCAAGGAATTAGAACTGGGGAAATCACCTACACTGCACCATCTGCGTACATGGACAATGACAATGTTAAAGCATTTGAGTCAGGCGCCCCAGAACAGAGAAGTTTCTGAAATCGTACTTTTACATAAACGCCTCAAATTTTAATTATATGAAAAGCTATTTGTCCAGAGATACTGTGAGGTAGCAACTTTCCTCTGGTCACCATTCCTCATTTAATAATGATATCTGAAGATAAGATGCGTAAAGTCATGAAATGGATACAATAGTTTTCCTGCTTCATACTTCTCCAATCCCACAATACACTCTAACGACATTTCTCATTACTGCATCTCCAACCGTCTTCCTATTTGTTCTCACTAGTGGGTTAGAACGGAAGTGGCTTACCTTTCGATCTAGAAATAGTTATCTCAATGTAGTCTGCTCATCTGGAAGTTACAAACACAACATTTAATGTTCGGAAATAGGAGAGATGCTCATTCCTACGTGTTCCTCCAGAACTGGTTACATGTGAATCCTTGGGAATCCATGTTGTCCTAAATGAAAGTTTGAATTTTTGCCGTAATGCACAGAAATATGAATTCTGCAGTCCTCAGGTAAAAAGAAGAGAGGAGTAATAAGGCTGGACATGTATTTCACAGCCCCACCCCAGCAAAGAACAAATCATGTTGAAGCACATAAATTCTGCTACTCCATCTTCTGGATTTCTAGTTGTGCAACTTGAAGATGGGAGTGAGACATTCGGGTAGCCTACACTCAATGTCCTCCCCCCATGAACCATCGACCTTGCCGTTGGTGGGGAAGCTTGCATGCCTCAGCGATGCAAATGGCCGTACCGTAGGAGCAACCACAACGGAGGGGTATCTGGTGAGAGGCCAGACAAACGTGTGGTTCCTGAAGTGGGGCAGCAGATTTTTCAGTATTTGCAGGGACAACAGTCTGGATGATTGACTGTTCTGGCCTTGTAACACTAACCAAAACGGCCTTGCTGTGCTGGTACTGCAAACTGGTGAAAGCAAAGGGAAACTACAGCCATAATTTTTCCCGAGGGCATGCAGCTTTACTGTTTGGTTAAATGATGATGGCGTCCTCTTGGGTAAAATATTCCGGAGGTAAAATAGTCCGCCATTCGGATCTCTGGGCGGGGACTACTCAAGAGGACGTCGTTATCAGGGGAAAGAAAACTGGCGTTCCACGGATCTGAGTGTGGAATGTCAGATCCCTTAATCGGGCAGGTAGGTTAGAACAATTAAAAAGGGAGATGGATAGGTTAAAGTTAGATGTAGTGGGAATTAGTGAAGTTCGGTGGCAGAAGGAACAAGACTTTTGGTCGGGTGAATACAGGGTTATAAATATAAAATCAAATAGAGGTAGTGCAGGAGTAGATTTAATAATGAATATAAACATAGGAGTGCGGGTTAGCTACTACAAACAGCATAGTGAACGCATTATTGTGGCCAAGATAGACACGAAGCCCACGCCTACTACAGTAGTACAAGTTTATATGCCAGCTAGCTGTGCAGATGATGAAGAAATTGATGAAATGTATGATGAAGTAAAAGAAATTATTCAGGTAGTGAAGGGAGACTGGGTGACGGGAATTCGAGAGTAGGAAAAGAAAGAGAAGGAAACATAGTAGTTGAATATGGATTGGGGTAACAAATGAAAGAGGAATCAGTCTGGTAGAATTTTGCACGGATCATAACTTAATCATAGCTAACACTTGGTTCAAGAACCATAATAGAAGGTTGTAAACATGGAAGAATCCTGCAGGTACTAGAAGGTATCAGATAAAGACAGAGATTTAGGAACCAGGTTTCAAACTGTAATACATTACCAGGGCAGATGTGGACTCTGACCACTATCCATTGGTTATGAACTGTAGGTTAAAACTGAAGAAAATGAAAAAAATGTGGGAATGTAAGGTGATTGGACCTGGATAAACTGACTAAACCAGAGGTTGTACAGAGTTTCAAAGAGAGCATAAGAGGATAATTGACAGGAATGGGGGAAAGAAATACAGTAGAAGAAGAATGGGTAGCTCTGAGGGATGAAGTAGTGTAGGCAGAAGAGGATCAAGTAGGTAAAAAGACGAGGGCTAGTAGAAATCCTTGGGTAACAGAATAAATATTGAATTTAATTGATGAAAGGAGAAAGTATAAAAATGCAGTAAATGAAGCAGGCAAATAGGAATACAAACGTCTCAAAAATGAGAGCGACAGGAAGTGCAAAATGACTGAGCAGGGATGGCTAGAGGACAAATGCAAGGATGTAGAGGCTTATCTCACTAGAGGTAAGACAGATACTGCCTACAAGAAAATTAAAGAGATCTTTGGAGAAAAGAGAGCCACTTGGATGAATATCAAGAGCTCAGATGGAAACAAAGTTCTAAGGAAAGAAGGGAAAGCAGAAAGGTGGAATGAGTATACAGAGTGTCTATACAAGGTCGATGTACTTGGGGACAATGTTATGGAAATGGAATAGAATGTAGATGAAGATGAAATACGTATATGGCACTCCGTGAAGAGTTTGACAGAGCACTGAAACACCTGACTCGAAACAGGGCCCTGGGAGCAAACAAAATTCTATTAGATCTACTGACGGCTTTGGGAGAGCCAGTCCTGACGAAACTCTACCATCTGGTGAGTAAGATGTACGAGACTGGCGAAATACCCTCAGACTTCAAGAAGAACGTAATAATTCCAATCCCAAAGAAAGCATGTGTTGACAGATGTGAAAATTACCGAACTATCAGTTTAATGAGTCACGGCTGCAAAATACTAACACGAATTCTTTACAGACGAATGGAAAAACTGGTAGAAGCCGACCTCTGGGAAGATCAGTTTGGATTCCGTAGAAATGTCGGAACACGTGAGGCAATACTGACCTTACGACTTATCTTAGACGAAAGATTATGGAAAGGCAAACCTACGTTTCTAGCATGTGAAGACTTAGAGAAAGCTTTTGACAATGTTGACTGGAATACTCTCTTTCAAATTCTAAAGATGGCAGAGGTTAAATGCTGGGAGCGAAAGGCTATTTACAATTTGTACAGAAACCAGATGGCAGTTATAGCAGTCGAGGGACATGAAAGGGAAGCAGTGGTTGGGAAGGGAGTGAGACAGGGTTGTAGCCTCTCCCCGATGTTATTCAATTAGTATATTGAGCAAGCAGTAAAGGAAACAAAAGAAAAATACGGAGTAGGTATTAAAATCCATGGAGAAGAAATAAAAACTTTCAGGTTCGCCGATGAGACTGTAAGTCAGTCAGAGACAGCAAAGAACCTGGAAGAGCAGTTGTATGGAATGGACAATGTCTTGAAAGGAGGATATAAGATGAACATCAACAAAAGCAAAACGAAGATAATGGAATGTATGGAAGTGAAACATGGACGATAAATAGTTTGGACAAGAAGAGAATGGAAGCTTTCGAAATGTGGTGCTGCAGAAGAATGCTGAAGATCATGCGGATAGAACACATAACTAATGAGGAGGTATTGAATAGAATTGGAGAGAAGAGGAGTCTGTGGCACGACTTGGCAAGAAGAAGGGACCGGTTGGTAGGACATGTTCTGAGGCATTAAGGAATCACAAATGTAGCAGTGGTGGGCAGCGTGGAGGGCGAAAATCGTAGAGGGAGACTAAGAGATTAATACACTAAGCAGATTCAGAAGGATGTAGGTTCCAGTAAGTACTGGGAGATGAAGAAGCTTGCACAGGATAGGGTAGCATAAAGAGCTGCATCAAACCAGTCTCAGGACTGAAGACCACAATAACAAGAACAACAATCGATCTCATTCAACATCTACTCGGAACTAGCAGTAAAGCATACAAGGATATATTTGTAAACAGACTTAAATATCAGGGAGAAGCAATAAACATATTGAAGTTTACCGGTGACACTGCAATTCTGTCAGAGACAGCAAAGAACTTGGAATGACAGTTGAATGGAATAGACAGTGGTTTGGAAAGGGATTATAAGATAACCCTCAATGCAACTAAATGAAAGGCAATGTAACCTATTCGAACTGAACCTAGCAGTACCAACGGATTTACCATAACGTGTACTACAAAAGGGGGGTGTAATATATGGCCAACACAAAGATATACGGACTTTGTTAACTTTCGTTGCCTTTTAGGCACAGCATACTTTTGGAAGATATATTTATGTGTAAGAAGAGTCATAAACCTGAAAATATGAATATGACACATGATCTGAAAATTCACATCCACTGACAAGACCTAAATTTTTGCGTTAATTTTTACTCAAAAACTTAAAACGTAATCTGGTAGAAGAAATCATTAAAAATCACAAATACATTTTTTCAAAATTATAAAATATAATGTATATGACTAGATTGTAGCATTCTGAAAACGTAGGCAAAATGTAACCCTTCCTTCTCCGTTGGTATTCCGAGGGTTAAATCAGGTAGTGTTAAAGGAATCTGATTACGGAACGAGACACTAAAAGCACTATTGGGCAGCAAAATAACTGATGATGGCCGAAGTAGAGAGGATATAAAATGAATAGTGACTACAGCAAGAAAAGTATTAATGAAAACGAGGGATTTGCTAACGTCGAATATAAATTTAAGTGCTAGGAAGTATTTCTGGAAGGTATTTGTATGGTTTCAAAGATGCTGCTCCAGGCGGGTGTAAAAATGAGTGTGCGCAGTGGAAAATACTGGACGCAAATATACAGATTTGGCCTTGTCTGATTACCCCCTGAAAAAGATCTTAATATCTCTTAACGGTGATATTATTTCCTGCTTCTTGCTCTTTAACATAAACATTACAACATAAAAATAAATGAATGATTAAGGGAACTAGCAATTACTAAATATTAATGTTGTTTCTGATTATACATTTATTGTAGATTTAAACCTCTTTATATGTTACAAATGTTTATATGTCGATGTGCAAAGGACGTAAAGAGATACAAATGAATTTCCTCACTAATATTATTGATCAACTGCTGTGCCCCTTTTGGTGGCTACGTGTTCTAATATAAATAACACGAGATGACTGATATCATCTACGCCCCAAACACTAAAAGGCACTACTTTCAAAAATGATCTATAGCGGTTTGCAACGTCAGTGTAAATGAAGCTTACGTGATCACAGCTGTTCAGCTTTATAGCCCTAATAAGCCGAAGTAATTAGCAATATCAGAGAATGTACTGCGTTAGTGTGTCGGAGTGACGCTTCTCGTGCACGGCTGTGACGATAGAAGAACTCCAGCCACAAAATAAAAAACTCATTAAACGCTAGGACGGCAGAAGGCGGTCCTCAGACTAGTATAATCTAATACTATCTTCTCAGAAATGGTTCAAATGGCTCAGAGCACTATGGGACTCAACTGCTGAGGTCATTAGTCCCCTAGAAAAAACTGGTTCAAATGGCTCTGAGCACTATGGGACTTAACATCTTAGGTCATCAGTCCCCTAGAACTTAGAACTAGTTAAACCTAACTAACCTAAGGACATCACACACATCCATGCCCAAGGCAGGATTCGAACCTGCGACCGTAGCGGTCTTGTGGTTACAGACTGCAGCGCCTTTAACCGCACGGCCACTTCGGCCGGCTACTATCATCTCCTCTCTGTATTCTACAGACAAGAAACGCGAAATCCCAGTAGGAAGGACGAAATTCAGATAACATCTCAATGTGAGTATATGCAGGAGAAGAGCTCCCAATCACTGAACGCTGCGTACTCAACGACGATTCGCTACCCGGAGGCGAAGTCCAGAATCGTGTAAGTTAGCAACACCTTCGGTCACCTAAATCAAATTCCCAGTGCCTCGTGGCAATACATCACGCAGATTAATGCTTAGTGATTTTGCCCGCATTTGTTCTATAATGAAATACGAACCTTGTGACAGTATTTCACTGTTGGCAGCTTCCCCAGCTTGAACATTATCACCCTGAGTTCCACTGCACGTCATCGAAAGTCAGTTTTGGCATGATGCTTGATGAGAAATCCTAACCCGGAGATTGCACAGCAGCCTTCGCCTGTATCACCCATTACCCTACAAGTGTTGTCACTGTTGTCAGTCTCCTGATCCACTGGCACAAGCCTTGTCGGCCCAATCATAAACCATACAAACACATTTGGTCTTTCTTCTCCTCCCACCTTCTGAGGAGGCAGTGCCATCACTGACGGTGCCGAAAATGCGTCTTTCGGAAATACTAAATGCGTCTGTACCATTTCAGTACCCAAAACACCTGCAATGCAATCAGTCCTATTAATTTGTTTTACGTGTCACTTCCTAAGTATCTACAACAAAATTACTGTCAAATGTGGCACTCTGCATGACTCCAAAATCGTAGGCACATCTACTTCGCTCCACATCGGTCCAGGCTGCAGAAATTCGCAACCTCTCCGCCAGGGTATACCTCACTAATTATGCAAACAACAAACGAGGGGAACAAAACAGTATGACTACAAGGACCATTAATCTCATTCTACCCTAACACTTACTGTTACTTAACTTCTGCACTTTAGCGGCTACTCATGACGACTACTATACGCGCTTAAACGCAGTGAGCCAAATAATTTGCTCAGAATGAAATACATTGCCCATCAAAAACGGCAAAAACTACCACAAAACTACGACTTCTCGACAAAACTCATCTTCTCCTTCTAAGAGTCTACGTATAGTTAACACTTTATACACTTCCAGTCAATGAGCCTCACACATTCATGATAGGCAGAAATAACGTTCATCTTTACACATCCTCAGAACACAGTACTTACCACATGTCACACATGGAAACAGAACTGAAAAGCTGCTAAAAGTTGCAATGTCTCAATGTGATAGTCGCAGGGGAAAAAATACAGTCAGTCCACTAGCCCACTGCACACTGATGTTGTGTGCCGACGGAACTGCAACACTGAGGTAGTCGAGAGTCATCGTCTCCCTGGAGAATGGCTGGTAAGGTTCCCCTGTCACTGAAAGTTACACTTGACACACACTTCTGACATCAAAATGTGGAGGTCCAGGATGGATGACGTCTACATGTGGAGGTCTGAGTTGAAGCGGTGGATTGTTGTCGGAATGATGATCGGTGGCTGCTTATAAAGACTTCACTATTAGTCATACATTTTACTGAAGAACAAACCAGAACATTCTGTGGTGCAACGTCCTCCATAGTGTGTGCTGAAGACAGCGAGTGTTAAGGAACTACTCAACAGGTGGGCATGGCCTCAAACAGCTGCCTCCTACGGCCGATTGCTGGTTGCACCTGGTAGTTGGCCCCAGGGTATAAGATGCTAAGCCGACAACACTGATCTTAAAACCAGCAGCAGGGGCCCACAGTTAGTAGAGGCCAAGTAACATGGTGGCTGTTTGTAGCCTCATGTCGCCTCATAGAGCGCCACCTCTCCTCTTAAAAATTAGCTACCTTACTGATACATCTTTGACTGATAATTATGGTAATTCATGTTGGAACAGAGCGCACTTGCGCACAGCTTTCAACAATGTAGACGATAAGAAGTCTGCTGATTGGATGTGTAGTTACTGGCCTACCAACTCCTTTCTGCTGTGTCGTCATTATGGCGGTGCCATACATTTTCCTGGAGCACAATGTGGGAATCTGCCAGTGGTATTGCTGCATCCGACGTAATGGTGTTTGGTCGGCGCTAATCTTTTGCAACAGCCATGGCAATGCCACAATTTTACTCAGTAGCGCCGAACAATAGTGGTGGCACTGCAGATCGAATAACTGATAAGAAGATACTGAGTCAAACTGGGGAAAACAAGAAAATTATGGTACAACTTCGTTTCATTGGCATATCCTAAGGCATCAAAGACTTATCCGTTTGGTAATGGAGAGATGTGTGTGTATATGTGTGTGTTGGGGAGGCGGGGGGTGTGGAGTGTTAAGATTGTAGAGAGAGACAAAGTTTTGAATACAGTTAGTAGGTTCAAACTGATGTACACTGCGTTAACTGTGCAGCGCTGAAGAGGCTTTCACAGAATAGACTAGCTTGGGCAGCTGCATCAAACCAGTCTTCAGACTGAAGATCACACTGAGAACACCTAAATTTTTGCGTTAAGTATTACAGGAATATTTAAAACAATTACGGCATGTGGAAGAAGAAACCATTAAAAATCACAAAGATATGTATTTCAAAATTTTAAAATATAATGAACATGACTAGATTACAGTATTCTGAAAAGATAGGCACAAAGTACCCCTTCCCTTTCGCTTGGTATTGCGGGGCTTAAATCAGGTAGTATTAAGGGAATCAGGTTACGAAATGAGGCACTAAAAGGACTATTGGGCAGCAGAATAAACGATGATGGCCAAAGTAGAAAGGATATCAAATGAAGACTGACTATAGCATGAAAAGTATTAACAAAAAGACGGATTTGCTAACATAGAATGTATATTTAAATGTTATGAAGTATTGCTCGAAGGAATTCGTATGGTTTCCTAAATGCTACTCTAGACGGGTGCAAAAATGAATGTGCGCAATGGAAATTACTGAACGCTAGAATGAAGATTTGGCCCAGTCTGACTAAACCCTGAAGTAGACCCTAGAATCTCTTAACGGTGATATTACTTCCTCCTTCCTGCACTTTAACATATAAACTACAACATAAAAATAAATGAGTGATTAAGGGAACTAGGAACTACTTAATATTAATGTTGTTTCTGCTTATACATTTATAGTAGATTAAAATTTCTTTATACATTACAAATGCTTATATGTCCATGTGCAATGGACATAAAGAGATACAAATGAATTTCCTGTCTAATATTACTGATCAACTGCCCAAATCTGCTCCTCTTTATGGCAACGTGATATAATATTAATAACAAGAGATGACTGTTATCATGTACGTCCCATACACTAGAACACTAGAAGACACTGGTTTCAAATATGATCTACAGTGGTGTGCAACCTCAGAGGAATTGAAGCTTACGTTATCACAGCTGTTCAGCTGTATAGCCCTAATAAGCCGAAGCAATTAGCAATATCACCAAATTTACTGCGTCCCGTATGTCTAAGTGATGGTTCACGTACACGTCTGCGCCGATGGAAGAACTCAAGCCACAAAATAAAATACTAATTAAACACTAGGACGGCAGGAGGCGGTCCTCTGACTAGTATAATCTAATACTATCATCTCCTCTCTTTATTCTACAAACAAGAAACGCCAAGTCCCAGCAACAAGGACGGAATGCAGATTACTTCACAACGTGAGTATAGACAGGAGAAGTGCTCTCAATCACTGAACACTGCGTACTCAACGATGGCTCCCTCCCCGGAGGCGAAGTCCAGAATCGTATAAGTTAGGAACACTTTCGGGCATCTAAAGAAATTTCCCAGTGGCTTGTAGCACTATATCATGCCAATTAAGCCTTAGTGATTTTGCCTGCTTTTGTCCCTCTTGACAAACGAACTTTGTGAGTGTATTTCACTGGTGACAGCTTCCTACAGCTTGAAAATTATCACCCTGAGTTCCACAGCGCTTCATCGAACGTCAGTTTTGGCGTGATGCTTGATGAGAAAGTGTAACCCTGGGATTACACAGCAGCCTTAGCCTGCATCATGCATTACACTGCAAGTGTTGTCACTTTTGTCAATCTCCTGATCCACTGGCACAAGCCTTGTCGGCTCTATCATAAACCTTACAAACACATTTCCCCTTTCTTCATCCCACGTTCTGAGGAGGCAGTGCCGTCACAGATGGTGCCGAATCTGCGGCCTTCGGAAATACGAAAGGCGTCTGTACCGTTTCAGTACCCAAAACATCTGCAATTCAATCAACCTTATTGATAGCTTTCTGTGTCACTTCCTAAGTGTCTACAACAAAATTACGGTCGGCAGTTGCACTCTGCAAGACACCAAAATTATCGGCACACGCACTTCCCTCCACATCTGGTCCAGGCTGCAGAAATTCGCAACCTCTCAGCCGGGGTATACCTCACTAATTATGCAAACAACAAACGAGGAGAATAAAACAGTACGGCGACAAGGACACTTAATCTAATTCGATCCCAACACTTACTGTAACTTAACTTCTCCATTTGAGCGGCTACTCATGACTACTACTCTGCGCGCTTAAACGCAGTGAGCCACATTTATTGCTCAAAATGGTACACACTGCCCATTAAAAGCGGCGAAAACAACCCCAAAACTCCAGCTTCTCGACAAAACTCATCTTCCCTCCTAAGAAGCTACGCATGGTTAACATCTTATACACTTCCAGATAATGAGCCACACCCATTCATCATAGACATAAATAAAGTTCATGTTTACACATCCTCAGATTACAGACTGAGTTTGGCTGGCTCTGAGCACTATGGGACTTAACATCTTAGGTCATCAGTCCCCTAGAACTTAGTACTACTTAAACGTAACTAACCTAAGGACATCACACACATCCATGCCCGAAGCAAGATTCGAACCTGCGGCCGTTGCTGTCGCTCGGTTCCAGACTGAAGCACCTAGAACCGCTCGGACACTCCGGCCGGCACAGACAGTTTACTTGACACACGTCACACATGGAAACAGAACTGAAAGGCTGCATATTGGTGCACTGACTCGACGTGATACTCGCAGGGGAGTGCACTCCTCACTGCATATTGATGCTGTGTGTCGATGAAACTGCAACCCTGAGGAAGTCGAGAGTCATCGTCTCCAGGTAGGGTGGCTGGCAATTTTCTCTGTCACTGTAATTTAGTGGTGACACACTCTTTTGACATCGAAATGTAGAGATACAGGATGGATGACCTAAACACACAGAGATCTGAGTTGAGGTGGTGGATTATTGTCGGGATGATGATCGATGGCTGTTCATAAAAACTTCACTATTGGTTATACATTTTATTGAAGAACAAACTAGAACACTCTATGGTGCAACATCCTCCATAGCGTGTGCTGAAGACAGCGAGTGTATAGGAACTGAGGCAACAGGTGGCCATGGTCTCAAACGACTGCACTCTATGGCGGAAGGCAGGTTGCACCTGGTAGTTGGCCCACAGACTGGAAGATGCTAAGCCCTCAGCAGTGATCTTAAAACCAGCAGCAGGGGCCCAAAGGTAGTGGAGGGCAAATCTCGTGGTAATTGCTTGAAGTATTATGTCGCCTCGAGGAGTGGCATACACTTCTTTTCGTAAATAGTAGCTACCAGACCGAGACACCTCTGACTGAAAATAATGGCAATTTATGTTAGGACAGAGCGTTCTTGCTTCGCAAATCACAGCTTGCAACCATGTGGACTATATGAAATCTGTTGATTGGATGTGTAGCAATCAGCCTGACAACGTCTTCGTGCTGTGTCGTCGTAATGGTGGTGCCAGCCCCTTTCCTGGAGCATAATGTGGGAATCTGCCAGTGGCATTGCAGCATCTGACGTAATGATGTTTGGTCGGCTCTGAGCTGCCTCAATCCCAAGATCTTTTGCAACAGCTATGGCAACATCACAATTTTACTCAGTAGCGCCGAAAAATAGTGGTGGCGCTGCAGATCGTATAACTGATAAGAAGATACTGAGTCGAACAGGGGAAAACAAATATATGGCACAAGTTCTTTTCATAGGGCATATCCTATGACGTCAAGGACTTCTCAGTTTGGTAATGGAGAGAAGTGTGTATATGTGGGTGTTGTTCGCCAGGGGGGGGGGGTGTTAAAAATGTAGAGGGAGACAAAGTATTGAATACAGTGAGCAGGTTCAAACTGATGCACATTGCATTAGCTGTGCGGCGCTGAAGAGGGTTGCACAGAATAGACTAGCGCGGGCAGCTGCATCAAACCAGTCTTCAGATTGAAGACGACAACAACAACATTTGGGGGGGGGGGGGGGAGGGGTAGCCGGAGGGAGTGGTAGGCCCTTGGTCCACAAATTTCCAAGTTATTTACCGGGAGAACTCATGACTGAGGTAGATCTCGTGTGATTCAGCGCTCTCGGCTGTAGACATGGTAAAAGACGTTTCTATATTGGTCTAAATTAACGGCGTTGCTCCTTCTCGTATGAGAAAAGCTATTTATCTCACACTGTTGGCCGATGCAACCAACTGATGCAGCGGTTCTGTTATTATTTTGTTGTTGTAAACATAAGTGTCTCTGGTATGACATTAAACAGCAACCATACATGGAGTGACCACAGTGTAATTGCTCCCCAGCCAGCAACATCCTCTCTCGAAGGTGGATGGGCGAGTGGAAGCTGTGAGCTGTAAGTGTTACCTCGCCTGCTTGGGAAGATGGAAGGAAGATAGAGCAGGTAACGAAAATAGTCGTGATCACCTACCACTTACCAGCAGATAGTCAGCTCTGTAATGTCAACTAAAATTAACCGACCAGTGCTGGTTGATTCCTGTTTGCGATTTCCTATTACTCCAAGTTGGTGTAAGAGAGAAACGCAAAGTTACAGATGTGGCTTAAGGTAATTTTCATAAGTCAAGTGCTTAACGTGATCGGTCATCGAATTAAGCTATATAGTTAATTGAGTTCCGGACTTCGTTTCTGAAAAACTGCAGGTCCTTTGCTGCACCATAAAAGATCTGATAAATTGCTAATCAGTATTTGGATCACATCAATGGCGGACGGGCTCCACGTAGTCAGTTTTGCATTTCTTTCAAGAATAGCTATACACAAACCTGATGGAGACATTAACACAAAGAGATATGTTTATTTTGCTAAATTAATATATCTGAAAGGTATTAATTTAAATATACTCAAATACGAGAGGTGTATGAAATGACCGTGCAAAGTCCGAGAGATGCCACCGCCGGCGCCGATCGAGGTAATGTTTAGTTAGTAGCATCTTTGGAAAGAACGCACACGAAGTTTCAGTCATGTTGTTCTGCGCCTTCGATTAGAACAGTTTATAAGCGATTTTAAATTTTAGGAGTGACCATATGGGCACAAGTGTTGCTGAACTTTCTGGACGCCCTGTTGAGGTTACCACTCCAGAAATCATTGATAAAATCCATAATATGGTGATGGATGACAGAAGAGTTGAAGTGTGTGAGATTGCTAGTGCTGTGGGCATCTCGAATTAACGGGTACATAATATTTTGCATGAACATTTGGACATGAGAAAGCTATCCGCAAGATTCGTTCCGCGTTTGCTCAAGCTTGAACAAAAACGGAATCGTGTGAAGTGTTGCAAGGATGGTTTGCTGCTGTTCAGGCAGAATCCGCAGGACTTTAAGAGTTCATTAAACGTCGTTTCGTCACTGTGGATGAAACATGGATACATTACTATACTCCTGAGAGCAAAGAACATTCTAAACAAAGGGTTACCAAGGGAGAATCTGCACCAAAAAAGGCGAAGACCATTCCTTTGGCCGGAACGGTTATGGTGGCTGTCTTTTGGGATTCGCAAGGAATAATCCCAATCGACTATCTGGAAAAGGGTAAAACTATTACAGGTGAATATTATTCATCTTTATTGGACCGTCCTTTTCGATCATGACAATGCACCATCACACACATCAGCATTTGTGGTCGCAAAATTTATGGAAATAGGAATCCAACTCATTTCACATCCACCCCTCCCCTATTCTCCAGACTTGGCTCCTGCGAACTACTATTTGTTCCCCAATTTGAAGAAATGGCTGGTGGGACAAAGATTTTATTCAAACGAGGAGGTGATTTCAGCAACTATTAGCTATTTTGCAGACTTAGACAATTCCTATTATTCGGAAGGGTTCAACAAATTAGAACAGCATTAGACAAAGAAGATAAATTTAAAAGGAGACTATGCTGAAAAATAAAAGAAATTACCCCAAACATGTAAGCGGTTTTTTCGTTTTTCTTTTTCTTTTTTTTTTTTACAGTCTTTTCAAACGCACCTCGTATATTATTTAATTGATGAATGGAGAAAATACAAAAATACCGTCAATGAAGCAGGGAAAAAAGAATACAAACGTGTCAAAAATGAGATCGACAGGAAGCACAAAATGGCTAAGCAGGGATGGTTAGAGGACAAATCTAACGTTGTAGAGGAGCATATCACTAGGGGTAAGATAGATACTGCCTACAGAAAAATTGAAGAGGTCTTTGGAGAAAAGAGAACGACTTGCATGAATATCAAGAGGTCAGATGGAAATCCAGTAATAAGCAAAGAAGGGAAAGCAGAAAGGTGGAAGGAGTCTCATCCGAACTGTGCCCCTGGGACGCTAGCGACAGTGGCCGAGTCGTGTCGCTTAGATGGCCGTGCGGACCGCCCGACCGCGCCACTCGACCTTCTACCATTATAAGAAACGACAACGGGTTTGGATATTTTTCTAGCCGTGGAAAACGTGTTAGAGTCAATGGGTTTAAAACGGGAACGCCTGACCAGTGTAACAACGGATTGAGCCTCTGCGCTACGAGGGATACGCACTGGATTCCTGGGTTACGTCAGGTCAAAAATGGCTGAAGTTGGCTGTCTCTTATTCGCGGCAGTCCATTGTCTGATATACCAGGAGGCACTTTGTGCGGAGGTTGTCAACATAAAAAATGTTATGGACACAGTTCTTCGAACGGTTAATTATCTTCGATCGCATGGACTCACACATCTCCAATTTAAAGTATTTCTGGCTGATATCGAAGCGGAATACCCGGACATCCCCTACCACGCCGAAGTAAGATGGCTGAGCAGAGGAAAGGAGCTTCATCGGTTTTTCTCCTTGAGGGGTGAAATAAATATCTTTTTCAAATGAAAGGACGCCAGATGAATTACTTTGTGATTCTAAGTGGGTGGCGAATTCGGCTTTTTTGAGTGACCTTAATGGTCATTTAAATACTTTGAACATTTCACTCCAAGGCGAAAATCACTCTGTTGCTGATTTAGTGCAGACGATTCAAGCATTTTTTTAAAAAAAAGTTATTTTGTGGGGAAAACAGTTGCGCGAGAAGTATTGTTGACACTTTTCTGCACTAGACGGTGTTAAAGAAGATGTGGATTTTTCAGATTATTTTCTAATCATTTGCGAATTACAAGAACAGTTTGAAAACAAATTTTTGGAGATAAGTGAGCTTCTACCGGCCTTATATATATTTGTTCGCCCGTTTTCCCTTCTGGCAGAGAACGTCTCACAAAAGCTTCAACTAGAGCTGATTGACCTGCAGTGCGATATCGGCCTGATGAGCCACTTTGTTATGTGTAAGACTTTGGATGACTTTTACAGATGTCTTCCACTAGAGAAATATCCTCTTTTGCACAAGCACGCGGCCAAATTTCTCTCAATGTTTGGTTCTACGTATATTTGTGAGTGCTTTTTCTCTCTTTCAAAGAGTGCTAAAACTAAGAACCGTTCATTACTTGGCGATAAAAATTTGACAAAGTCTTTGAGGTAAGCAGTCTCACGGGATATTGTACCAAACCTAGACAAAATCGTTTCTTCGAAAAAGAAAAACGTGTAAAATGTTAATTGTCGTCTTGAACAATGTTGACTGTAAGAATTAAAGAGCTTTATAACCTTAAATCAATTTTTAATTAGTTTTCAAACTTGGTCAGTTAAAATTATTATGTACAAAATACCAAACTAAGGATCCGATTTCTAAACTCTGAAAAGTGATATAAGAAGCTGTAGCACGAAGTATAAAAAAAATATTTACTTGTAAAAACTATTTCTAAAAATATAATGTTTTGCTTACGTTGGATCAGACCGCATGAAAGTCCAACGCAGAGCAGTGCTACGCGGTCTCACTCGCTCCGCAGCTATCTCTCTCTCTCTCTCTCTCTCTCTCTCTCTCTCTCTCTCTCTCTCCTTATGCTGACACTAGCGACACACGGTCGTGTACGGGGCGCTGAACTACACTGTCTTGCACCCGCTGCTCCCGCCGGGCGCAATTCTTGGATGAGCCTGATATAGAGGGTCTATACAAGGGCGACGATCTTGAGGACAATATTTTAGAAATGGAAGAGAATGTAGATGAAGATGAAATACGAGATATGATACTGCGTGAAGAATTAGACAGAGCACTGAAAGACCTATGTCGAAACAAGGCCCCAGAAGCAGACAACATCACATTAGAACTAATGACAGCCTTGGGAGGGCCAGGGCTAAAAAAACTCTACCATCTAGTGAGCAAGATGTATGAGACATGCGAAATACCCTCAGACTTCAAGAAGAATATAATAATTCCAATCCGAAAGCAAGCAGGTGTTGACAAATGTCAAAATTACCGAACTATTAGTTTAATAAGACACAGCTGCAAAATACTAACACGAATTCTTTACAGACGAATGGAAAAACTGGTAGAGCCGACCTCGGGGAAGGGCAGTTTGGATTCCATAGAAATGTTGGAACACGTGAGACAACTCTGACATTACGACTTACCTTATAAAATAGATTTAGGAAAGGCAAACCTACGTTTCTAGCATTTGTAGACTTAGATAAAGCTTTCGATAATGTTGACTGGAATACTCTCTTTCAAATTCTGAATGTGGCAGGGATAAAACACAGGGAGCGAAAGGCTATTTACCGTTTGTACAGAAACCAGTTGGCAGTTATAAGAGTCGATGGGCATGAAAGGGAAGCAGTGGTTGGGAAGGGAGTGAGACAGGGTTGTATCCTATCCCAGATGTTATTCAATCTGTATATTGAGCAAGCAGTAAAGGAAACAAACGAAAAATACAGAGTAGGAATTAAAGTCCATGGAGAAGAAATTAAAAATTTAAGGTACGCCAATGCCTTTGTAATTCTGTCAGAGACAGCAAAGGACCTGGAAGAGCAGCTGAACGGAATGGAAAGTGTCTTGAAAGGGGGACATAAGATGAACATCAACAGAAGCAAAACGAGGATAATGGAATGTAGTCGAATTAAACAGGGGGGCGGGGGGTGCTGCGAGAGTTAGATTAGGAAATGAGAGGCTTAAAGTAGTAAATGAGTGTTGCTATTTGGGGAGCAAAATAAGTGATGATGGTCAAAGTAGAGAGGATATAAAATGTAGACTGCCAATGGCAAGGAAAGCGTTTCTGAAGAAGAGAAATTTTTTAACATCGAGTATCGATTTAAGTGTCAGAGAGTCGTTTCTGAAAGTATTTGTATGGAGTGTAGCCATGTAAGGAAGTGAAAGTGCACGATAAATAATTTGGACAAGATGAGAATAGAAGCTTTCAAAATGTGATGCTACAGAAGAATGCTGAAGATTAGATGGGTACATCACATAACTAATAAAGAGGTATTGAACAGAATTAGAGAGAAGAGAAATTTGTGGCACAGCTTGACTACAAGAAGGGATCATCTAGTAGGGCATATTCTGAGGTATCAAGGGATCACCAAATAAGTATTCGAGGGCAGTGTGGAGGGTAAAAATCGTAGACGGAGGGCAAGAGATGGATACACGGAAATGATTCAGAAGGATGTAGGTTGCAGTAGGTACTGGGAGACGAAGAAGCTTGCACAGGATAGAGTAGCATGGAGAGCTGCATCAAACCAGTCTCTGGACTGAAGACCACAACAACAACAACAAGAGCTAACAAGATGGATGCATACATACCGAAAGCTGAAGAACAAAAGACGATACGAAACAGGAAGCCAGCTCCTAGCTGATAACAGAAAAAATGTGAAGGCTTCTCTGTTCCTCATTATCGTAGAAAGTATTACATGTACTTATTAACATTTGTGTACTTTCTGATATACACATATTTCATAAACATAAAGAAAGAAAAATTTTCTTGGTGTCTTACATTTTCCTACGATACATTTGACAACGATACTGGTTGTTACATGAGCAGTCATTCATGTCGTTTGTACAATGAAATCACAAGATTGGTGTATACAAGAAAAAAGAATGCACAGTTTGACATGTTTTAAATAAACAGTTTGAGAAATCATTTTCATTGGCACGGGAGATAAGTGTACAAGATAGATTAAATTAAAATTTGAGAGGTTAAGTCAGTTCAGGTACGTGACCGCCTGTGCGAATTGATGTAGCCACTGCTGGACTGACGTCGCAGTTAGCTTATATGATGTCAAACGGTTGGTGACGACCGGATGAGTGTTAGCTCTGGTTGTGCACTTTGTAGCAGAAATGGGCATCGAGGCGCCGCCCGTCCAGGAACGTAGCCACGATAGAGGTGCGAGCCTTGCCTCGCAGTGCAGGTTCAGCTGGGGCAGCTGCATCGTGATCCGACTGGCTGCACAGTGCTCAGTCGTGCGCAGAGGCCCGGCCCGCGAGCTGCGGCCGCACTGGACTCCTGCATTCTCGGGCCGAGCGAGTCCCTGACGTCACCTCAAGGGCCGAGCAGTGCAGTTGCGAAAGAACCTGTATGCCACGGGCTCAGCAGAGCTGCGCATGGAGACGCAGCCCACGGGCCACGGCCTCAATGCTCCACACTGAGCGAGCCCGTGACGTCACTGCACCAGTGCGTGCGCAAACACTGGCGTGCTGCGGCCTACGGGCTGTTGATAGTACTGACTACAGTTGCCAGCTACGGACTACGAGCGGTGAGTAGAGCAGTGTTTAGTGGAGTGGTGGGATTTCTTCATTTTTGTCGTAACACACAAAATGAGCGAGGAAACTAATGTGGTCAGCAGAAGAAGGAGTGCATGTCAGTTAAAATGGGAAGTGAAAGAAATACTAATCAGTGTTGAGTGAAGAACCACACATCCTGAAGCGAATCTTTAATGTTCAGTTTGGAGCATGTTAAACCCTATTGTTCAAAAAAAATTTTCAAATGTGTGTGAAATCTTATGGGACGTAACTGCTAAGGTCATCAGTCCCTAAGCTTACACACTACTTAACCTAAATTATCATAAGGACAAACGCACACTCACCCATGCCCGAGGGAGTACTCGAACCTCCACCAGCACCAGCCGCACAGTCCAGGACTGCAGCGCCCTAGATCGCTCGGCTAATCCAGCGCGGAAAACCCTATTGTTGATGGCGTTTTGTTTGCTGTTCGCTGTGCAGTGACATTTGCTGTTATGCAGAAGGGTCTAGTGGCACTTCGCACATTTCTCGCCATCTATGCATCTCTAATAAAAAAGGGTCTTGTGTTGACCTGAAACGACTTCCTAAACCTACTCAGGACATAACTGTCGATATATGTGTGGCTATATGTGCACGAGACGTAAGATCATACAGAGCTATAAGATGTGAAGTTCTTATGGATCTTGTTCATGCGTTAATCAACACTGCAAAGGCCATTATATCTCACCCCACAGCTGTGTCGCGGTACATGGCAGGAAGTGTTAAAAGCCTACGACATATAATTATGCCTAATATAATTGCTCATATAACAGAAGGTGAATACTCAGCAACTATGGACTTGTGGACGTCTAGCACGACAAGAAATCATTAGCTGACACGTCCTGTCACCTGTTTTATTGAATTGACTCTTAGATCTTGCATTTTGTTTACAGCCCAGTTTCCAGATGAACCATTAACGGTCTGTAGTATCCTAAGAGAATTATTTAGACGATTAATGTATCGACGACTCTACTTTGATAGTCATACAGCAAACGCCGGCCTGATTGGCCGAGCGGTTCTATGAGCTTCAGTCTGGAAGGTTCGAATCCTGCCTTGGGCATGGGTGTGTGTGATGTCCTTAGGTTAGTTGGGTTTAAGTAGTTCTAAGTTCTAAGGGCTGATGACCTCAGAAGTTAAGTCCCATTGTGCTCAGAGTCATTTGAACCATACAGCACACAACTGATCAAGGTACCAACATTGTCGTGGCACTGCGCAGTGTATCCACGATTGAATTGTTCCTGCTAAATACAGGGCTATGAAGTTAATTTAATGCGGAGTATATATGCGTCAATTGTCCCTAACCTTACGGTCTTTTGACTGTGGCGAAAGAAGGCGTCACTTACGTGAAGAAAAGTAATCTTCTTAATGCTTTTGATAGATACCGGATAGTCGCTGGAATAAGCAGCTGACAATGTTAGAATGTCTTCGTGCGAGAACCTCTCTGAGAATGGAGAAATAGCCCAAAATGAAGGAACACATTATAAGCTGATGAAAGAACTTTTTACGTTATGTATACTATTCGATTACTGTAATCTTATACGCAATGGTTTATTTTATAGCTTTAAAAACACAAGGGTTTTTGTAGCTCATCAAAATGGCGTCCAAGGAATTAGAACTGGAGAAAACACCTGCACTGCACCTTCTGTTGTCATGGACAATGACAATCTTAAAGCATTTGAGTCAGGCGTCCCGCGACAGAGAATCTTCTGAAATCGGACTCAAATTATACTTAGATGAAAAGCTATTTGTCCTGAGATACTTTGAGGTAGCAACTTTCCTCTGGCCACCATTCGTCATTTAAAAATGATATCTGAAGATAAGAGGCATAAAGTCATGAAAAGGAGAGAATAGTTCTCCTTCCTCATACTTCTCCAATCTCACAATACACTCTAAAGACATTACCCATTACTGTATCCCCAACCGTCTTTTCTCTTTGTTCTCGCTAGCGGGTTCGAAAGGAACTGGCTTACCTTTCGATCTAGAAATAGTTATCTCAATGGACTCTGCTCTTCTGGAAGTTACAATAATAACAGTTAATGTTCTGAAATAGGAGAGACGCTCAGTCCTACATTTTCCTCCACAACTAGTAACACGTGAATTTTTGGAAATCCATGTTGCTCTAAATGAAAGTTTGAAATCTTGGAACGTATTTCAAATGAACCTAGCAGTACCAACGGATTTTCCATAACGTGTACTGCAAAAGGGAAGCGTAATATAAGACCAAGACAAAGACATACGGATTTCGTTAATTTTCGTTGTCTTTTACGCACAGCAAACCTTTTAAAGATATATTTATGTGTAAGAAGGGTCCTAAACATGAAAATATGAATATAATACCTGTTTTGAAAGTGCTATACCACTGACAAGACCTAAATTTTGCGTTAAGTTTTACTGAAATATCTAAAACAAGTACGGAATCTGGAAGAAGAAACCATTAAAAATCACAAATATATTTTTTTTAAATTTAAGATATAATGTATATGACTAGATTACAGTATTCTGAAAAGGTAGTCATAAAGTACCCCTTCCCTCTTCCTTGGTATTGCGAGGGTTAAATCAGGTGGTGTTAAGGGAATCTGATTTCGAAATGAGACACTAAAAGGACTATTGGGCAGCAAAATAACTGATGATGGCCGAAGTAGAGAGGATATAAAATGAAGACTGACTACAGCAAGAAAAGTATTAATGAAAAAGATAGTTTTGCTAACATATAATATAAATTTAAGTGTTAGGAAGTATTTCTTCAAGGTATTTGTATGGTTTCCAAGATGCTACTCCAGGCGGGTGCGCAAATGAATGTACGCAATGGAAAATACTGAACGCGAAAGTGAAGATTTGGCCCTGTCTGTCTAACACTTGAAGCAGATCTTAGCATCTCTTATCGGTAATATTATTTCCTCCTTCTTGCTCTTCGACATATAAATTACAATATAAAAATGAATGAATGACTAAGGGAAATAGTAACTACATTTATTGTAGATACAAACTATTTTATACATTACAAATATTTATATGTCGATGTGCCATAGACATAAACAGATACAAATGAATTTCCTGAGTAATATTATTGATCAACTGGCCAAATGTGCCCCTTTTTCTGGCTAAGCGATCTAATATAAATAACACGAGGTGACTGATATCGTATACATCCCAAACTTTAGAAGACACTAGTTACAAAGATGATCTACAGAGGTGTGCAACCTCAGTGGAATTGAAACGTACGTGATCACAGCTGTTTAGCTTTATAGCCCTAATAGCCGAAGCTATTGGTAATATCACCGAATGTACTGCATTAGGTGCGTCGTTGTGATGGTTCTCGTACACGTCTGCGACGATTGATGAACTCCAGCCACAAAATAAAAGAAACTCATTAAACACATGGACGGCAGAAGGCGGTCCTGTGACTACTATAATCTAACACTATATTCTCCTCTCTGTATGCTACAGACAAGGAATGTGAACTCCCAGCAACAAGGACGGAATTCAGAAAACGTCTCATCGTGAGTATTGACAGGAGAAGTGCTCACAATCAGGGAACATTGCGTACTCAACGACGATTCCCTACCCGAAGGGGAAGTCCAGAATCGTATAGGTTAGCAACACCTTCGGTCACCCAAACCAACTTCCCAATGCATTGTGGCACTATATCATGATAAACAAACCTTACAAGAGTATTTCAATGATGACACCTTCCCCCAGCTTGAAAGTTATCCCCCTGAGTTCCAGCGCTCGTTATCGAAACTCAGTTTCCTCATGATGCTTGATCAGAAAGTCTAGTCCTTGGACTGCGCAGCAGCCATCGCCTGCATCACGCATTACACTGCAAGTGTTGTCACATTTGTCAGTCTCCTGATCCACTGGCACAAGCCTTGTCGGCCCGATCATAAACCTTACAATGCACATGGTAGTTGGTGCACTGGCTGGAAGATGCGTAGTCCACAGCACTGATCATAAAACCAGAAGCAGGGGCCCTCAGGTAGTGGAGGCCAAATATCGTGGTGCTTACTTGAAGCATCATGTCGCTTCGAGGAGTGGCATACACCTATCCTCGACGATAGTAGGTACCAGACCGAGACACCTTTGACTGAAAATAGTGGCAATTTATGATCGGACAGAGCATTCTTGCTCCGCAAATCACAGCTTGTAACCATGTAGACCATAAGACGTCTGTTGATTGGATGTGTAGCTACTGGCCTATCAACGCCTTTCTGCTGTGTCGTCGTTATGGCGTTGCCAGCCCGTTTCCTGGAGCACAATGTGGGAATCTGCCTGTGGCATTTCTGCAGCTAACATAATGGTGTTTGGTCGACTCTGAGCTGGCTCATTCCAAGGTCTTTTACAACAGCCATGGCAACATCACAATTTTACTCAGTAGCGCCGAAAAATAGTGGTGGCACTGCACATCGAATAACTGATAAGAAGATACTGAGTCGAACTGGGAAAAACAATAAATTTATGGCACAACTTAGTTTCAAAGGTCATGTCCTGAGGCATCAAGGAATTTTCAGTTTGGCAATGGAGTAATGGAGAGAAGAGTGTATATGTGAGTGTGGGGGAGGGTGTTAAAGTTGTAGAGGGAGACAAAGTCTTGAATACAGTTAGCAGGTTCAAGCTGATGTACATTGCATTAACTGTGCAGCCTGAAGAGATTTGCAGTGAATAGACTATCTTGGGCAGCTGCATCAAACCAATCTTCTGACTGAAGACCACAACAACAAAAGTGGGGAAGGGGCGGGAGGGAGACGTAGGCTTCTGGTTCACAGTTTTGCAAGCTCTTTACTGGGAGAACTCATGAGAAAGGCAGATCTCGTGCGATTCAGCGTGCTCACGTTTCTAAATTGTTCTAAATTAACGGCGCTGCCCATTCTCGTATGAGAAAAGCTATTTATCTCACACTACTGGCTCATGCAACAAACTGATGTAGCGGTTCTGTTATTATTTTGCTGTTGTAAACAGAAGTGTCTCTGGTATTACGTTAAACTGCAACCACATATAGAGTGACCACAGTATAAGTCGTCCCTATCCAACAATTGCAATAATCTCTCTGGTGGGTCGATGAGAGAGTGGAAGTTGTTAGTTGTAACTGTTACCTTGCCTGCTTGCGAAGGTGGAGGGAAGATACAGAATGTAAAGAAAATAGTCGTCTTCACCTACCACTTACCATCAGGTAGTCAGCTCAGTAATGTCAATTGAAATTAACCGACCAGTGCTTGTTGATTCCTGTTGTGATTTCCTATTACTCCATGTTGGTGTTCGAGAGAAACACAAAGCTACTGATGTTGCTCCAATGTAATTTTCCTAAGGCAAGTGCATAACGCGATCGGTCAATCGAATTATGCTGTATCGTTAATTGAGTATCGGACTTCGTTTCTGAAAGACTGCAGTTTCGTTGGTGCACCATAAGAGATCTGGCAAATTGCTAATCAATATTTGGATCACACCAATGGCTGACAGGCTCCATGTCAGCAGTTTTGCTCTTGTTTCACGAATAGCCAACACAAAGCTGATAAAGACGTTAATACAAAGAGATATGTTTAGTTTATTAAATCAATACATATGAAAGGTATTAATTTAAATATATTTAAATATATTCATGGTTCTTATGAGCTATCAAGGTAGATGCTTTCAAAGCGAAATCTGAAGAAGAAGGGACGATACGAAACAGGAACTCATCTCCTAGCTAATCACAGAAAAAATGTGAAGGCTTCTCTGTGCTTTATCTTCATGGAAAGTATTACATGTACTTATTACCATTTTTGGTCTCACTGATACATATTTCATAAATATAAAGATAGAAAAATTTTCTTGGTGTCTTACATGTGCCTACGGATCATTTGACTATGATACAGGCTGTTACATGAGTAGTCATTCAAGTTGTGTACAAAAAATTTACAAGAATGATGTTTACAAGAAAAAACAATACGCTATTTGACATGTTTTAAATAAACCGTTTGACAAATCACTTTTTTTGGCATGGGAGATATTTGTACAAGATACACTAACTAAAAATTTGAAAGGTTTCAATGTTCTGGGGATAAGTGTTTAAGCCAGTTCAGTGACGTGTCTGCCCGTGGGAATTAATGATGCCACTGCTGGAGTGACGTCGCAGTTGGTTTGTATGATGTCATTCGGTTGGTGACAACAGGCCGATTGTGAGCTCTGGTTGTGCACTTTGTATCAGAAGTTGGCATCGAGGCACAGCCCGTCCAGGACCGTAGCGATGACAGCCGTGCGAGCCTTGCCTCGCGCTGCCGGTTCAGCCGGGGCAGCCGCATCGAGGACCGACGGTCCACACAGTGCAGAGTCGTGCGACCACACTCGACTACAGCAGTATCGGGCTGAGCGAGGTCCTGACGTCACCCCAAGGGCCGAGCAGTACTGTTGCGAAAGCACTTGTACAGAACGGGCTCAGAAGAGTTGCGCGTGGTGATGCAGCCCACGGGCCGCGGCCTCACTGTCCCGCACTGAGCGAGACCGTGACGTCACTGCACAAGTGCCTTGCCAATGCACTGCTGTGCTGACGCCTACGGGCTGTTGGTAGCACTGACCGCAGTGGTCAGCTACGGGCTACGAGTGGAGGGTAAAGCAGTGTCTAGTGGAGTGGTGTGATTTCTTCATTTTTTCTTAATGCAAAAATGAGGGTGGTTTGCAGAAGAAGAAGCACATGTCAAGAAAAAGGGATGGAAAAGAAAGACTAATAAGTGGTGAGCAGAAAACCACACAGCGTAAAGAGAATCTTAAATGTTCAGTTGGGACCGTGTTAAAGCCTATTGTGGATGGCGTTAGGAAAAGCGTTCATTTTGTTTGCTGTTCAGTGTTAGAAGGTGTTTGTATGGTTTCCAAGATGCTGATCCTGGCTGGTGTAAAAACGAATGTGAGAAATGGAAAATACTGAACGCAATTATAAAGATTCGGCTCTGTCTGACTACCCCCTGAATCAGATCTTAGGATTTCTTAATGCTGATATTATTTCCTCCGTCATTCTCTTTAACATATAAATTGCAACATAGAAATAAATTTAGGGAATTAGTAACTACTAAATATTGATTTTGTTTTTGCTTATACATTTTTTGTTGATTAAAACCCCTTTATATATTTAAAACGTTTATATGTCGATGTGCAATGGACATAAAGAGATACAAATGAATTTCCTGACTAACATTATTAATAAATTGCCCAAATGTGCCGCATTTATGGCCAGGTGATCTAATATAAATAACACGAGATGACTGATATCATCTACGTCCCAAACACTAGAAGACACTACTTTTAAAGATGATCTACAGTGGTGTGACACCTCAGTGGAAATGAAACTTACACTATCACAGCTGTTCAGCTTTATAGCCCCAATAAGCCGAAGGAATTAGCAATATCAGAGAATGTACTGCGTCCCATGCATCGGAGTGATGTTCCTCGTACATTGCTGCGACGATGGAAGAACTCTAGCCACAAAATAAAAAAACTCAGCGTGAGTACAGACAGGAGAAGTGCTCTCCATCACTGAACGCTGCGTACTTAACAATTCCCCACCCAGAGGCGAAGTCCAGAATAATAGTATAAGTTAGCAACGCCTTCGGTTACCTAAAGCAACTTCCTAGTGTCTTGTGGCACTATATCATGCAAATTAAGGCTTAATGATTTTGCCCGTATTTGTCCTATCATGATAAACGAACCTTGCGACAGTATTTCACTGGTGACAGCTTCCCCCAGCTTGAACATTATCCCCGTGAGTTCCACCGCGCGTCATCGAAAGTCAGTTTCGGCATGATGCTTGATGGGATAACCTAGCCTTGGGATTGCATAGCAGCCTTAGCCTGCATCACGCATAACACTGCAAGTGTTGTCACTTTCGTCAATCTCCTGATCCACTGGCAGAAGGCTTGTCGGCCCGATCATAAACCTTACAAACACATTTCCTCTTTCTTCTCCTCTCACGTTCTGAGGACGCAGTGCCGTCACTGATGGTGCCAGGTCTGCGGCTTTCTTAAATACTAAAGGCGTCTGTACCATTTCAGTACGCAAAATATCTGCTATACAACCAGCGATATTCATAGCTTTCTGTGTCACCTCTTAAGTATCTACAACAAAATTACTGTCTGCAGTTGCACTCTGCAAGACACAAAGATTATCGGCACATGCACTTATCTCCTCATCTGGTTCAGGCTGCCGAAATTCGCAACCTCTGCGCATGGGTATACCTTACTAATTATGCAAACAAAGAACAAGGAGAACAAAACAGTATGACGACATGGACACTTAATTTAATTCTACCCTAACACTTACTGTAACTTAACTTCTTCCATTGAGCAGCTACTCATGACTATTACTTTGCGTGATTACACGTAGTGAGCCACATTTATTGCTTAAAATGAAATACATTGCATATTAAAAACAGCGAAATCTACCACAAAACTCCGACTTCTCGACAAAACTCATCTTCCCCTCCTAAGAAGTTACGCATGGTTAACACCTTATACACTTCCAGACAATGAGCCACAATCATGGATGATAGTCAGAAACAACGTTCATATTTACACATCGTCAGAACACAGTCTCAATTTACTCGCAACATGTCACACATGAAAACAGAACTGAAAAGCTGCTAAAAGGTGCAATGACTCGACGTGATAGTCGCAGGGGAAAAAATAGAACAGTCAGTCCACTCACCCACTGCACACTGATGCTGTGTGTCGACGAAACTGCAACCCTGAGGTAGTTAAGAGTAATCGTCACCAGGGAGAGGGAGACAAAGTCTTGATTACAGTTAGCAGGTTCCAACTGATGTACATTGCGTTAGCTGTGCAGCGTTGAAGAGGCTTGCACAGAATAGACTAGCTTGGGCAGCTGCATCAAACCAGTCTTCAGACTGAAAACCCCAACAACGTGGGAAAGATGGGAGGGAAAGGTAGGTTTCTGGTCCATAATTTGCAAGTTGTTTCGTGGGAGAACTCATGAGCAAGGCAGATCTCGTGTGATTCAGCACCCTCGGCTGAGACATGGCAAAAGACGTTTCTATATTACTTTAAATTAACGGTGCTGCTCATTCCCGTATGAGGAAAGCTATTTAGCTCACACAATTCGGCGGTGCTGCGAACTGAATTAGCCGTTCTTGTATATTTTGTTGTTGTAAACAGAAATGTCTCGGGTATGACGTTAATCTGCAACCACACATGGAGTGACTACAGTATAAGTGGTCCCGATCCACCAACAGCAACAACCCCTCTAGTAGGTGGATGAGCGACTGGAAATTCTGAGCTGTAACTGTTACGTTACCTGCTTGCGTAGGTGGAAGGATGATAGATAATGTAAAGAAAATACTCATAATCACGTACCACTTACCACCAGGTAGTCAGCTCAGTAATGTCAATCGAAATTAACCGAGCAGTGCTTGTTGATTCCTGTTGTGATTTCCTATTACTCCAGGTTGGTGTAAGAGAGAAACGCAAAGTTACAGATGTGGCTTGATGTAATTTTCATAAGTCAAGAGCGTAACGTGATCGGTCATCGAATTATGCTATATAGTTAATTGAGTATAGGACTTAGTTTCTGAAAGACTATAGGTTCTTTGGTGCACCATAAAAGATCTGATAAATTGCTAATCAGTATTTCGATCACACCAATGGTGAACGGGCTCCTCGTCAGCAGTTTTGCATTCCTTTCACGAATAGCTGAAAAAGCTGATAAAGACATTATACAAAGAGATATGTTTAGTGGGTTAAGTTAAAACATCAAGAAGTTAATAATACAAACTAACTTAAATATATTCATGGTTCTTAAGAGCTGCACCAAGAAGAAATGCGGGTGATAAACGTGTTTCATTGGACAAATATATTATACTAGAACTGACATGTGATTGCATTTTCAGGCAATTTGGGTATACAGATCCTGAGAAATTAGTACCCAGAACGACCACTTCTGGCCGTAATTACGGCCTTGATACGCCTCGGCATTGAGTCAAACAGAGCTTGAACGGCATGTACAGGTACAGCTGCCCATGCAGCTTCAACACGATACCACAGTTAATCAAGAGTAGTGACTAGCGTATTGTGACGAGCCAGGTGCTCAGCCACCATTGACCATTCAGTTGGTGAGAGATCTGTATGATGTGCTGGCCAGGGCAGCAAATGGAAATTTTTCTGTATCTAGAACGGCCCGTACAGGTCCTGCAACATGCAGTCGTGCATTATCCTGCTGAAATGTAGGGTTTCGCAGGGATCGAATGAAGGGTAGAGCCACGGGTCGTAACGCATCTGAAATGTAAAGTCCACTGTTCGAAGTGCGAACAAGAGGTGAACAAGACGTGTAACCAATGGCACCCCATACCATCACGCCGGGTGATACGCCAGGATGGAGATGACGAATACACGCTTCAAATGTGCGTTCACCACGATGTTGCCAAACACAGATGCGACCATCATGACGCTGTAAACAGAACCTGGATTCATCCGAAAAAATGACGTTTTGCCATTCGTGCACCCAGGTTCGTCGTTGAGTACACCACCGCAGGCGCTCCTGTCTGTGATCCAGCGTCAAGGGTAACTGCAGCCATTATCTCCGAGCTGATGGTCCATGCTGTTGCAAACGTCGTCCAACTGTTCGTGAAGATGGTTGTTGTCTTGCAGACGTCCCCATCTGTTGACTCAGGGATCGAGACGTGGCTGCACGATCTGTTACAGCCAAGTGGATAAGATGTCTGTCATCTCGACTGCTAGTGATACGAGGCCGTTGGGATCCAGCACGGCGTTCCGTATTACCCTCCTGAACCCACCGATTCCATATTCTGCTAACTATCATGGGTTCTCGACCAACGCGAGCAGCAATGTCGCGATACGATAAACCGCAATCGCAATAGGCTACAATCCTACCTTTATCGAAGTCGGAAACGTGATGGTACGCATTTCTCCTCCTTACACCAGACATCACAACCACGTTTCACCAGGCAACGCCGGGCAACTGCTGTTTGTGTATGAGAAAACGGTTGGAAACTTTCCTCATGTCAGCACGTTGTAGGTGTCGCCACCGGCGGCAACCTTGCGTGAATGCTCTGGAAAGGTAATCATTTGCATATGACAGCATATTCTTCGTGTCGTTTAAATTTCGCGACTGTAGCACGTTCGTGGTGTAATAATTTTAATGGCCTGTGGTGTAGATGCCTACAGAGCGGAAGCGGAAGAACAAAGGACGATACGAAACAGGAAGGCATCCCATAGCTGATCGGAGAAAAAATGTGAAGGCTTCTCTGTTCTTTATCATCACAGAAAGTATTACATGTACTTTTTAACACTTGTGGACTCTCTGGTAAACACATATTTCATAAACATAAAGAAAGAAAAATATCTTGGTGTCTTACGTTTGTCTACGGTAAATTTGACTACAATACTGGCTGATAAATGAGTACTCATTCAAGTCGTGTACAACAAAATTACAAGGTTGGTGTATACAAGAAAAACAATACACTATTTGACATGTTTTACATAAACAGTTTGACAAATCATGTAGATTAGCACGTGAGATATTTGAACAACATACACTAACTTTAATTTGAGAGGTATCAATGTTCTGAGGATAATGGTTTAAGTCAGTTCAGGGACGTGTCTGCCCGTGGTAATTGATGCAGCCACTGCTGGAGTAACTTCGCAGTTGGCTTGTATGATGTCAATCGGTCGGTGACAACCGGCTGAGTGTGAGGTCTGGTTGTGCAGTTTGCAGCAGATGTGATAATCGAAGTGCGGCCCGTCCAGTCCCGTGGCCATGACAGCCGTGCGTGCCTTGCCTAGCGCTGCCGGTTCAGGCGGGGCAGGCGCATCGATGTCCCCTGGGAGAGTCGTGCGAAGAGGATCGGCCCGCGAGCTGCGGCCGCACTGGACTGCAGTAGTCTCGGGCCGAGCGAGTCCCTGACGTCATCCCAAGGACCAAGCAGTGCTGTTGCGAAAGAACCTGTATGCCATGGTCTCAGCAGAGTTGCGCATGGGGACGCAGGCCACGGGCCGCGGCCTCACTGCTCCACACCGAGCGAGCCCATTACGTCACTGCACCAGTGCCTTGCGCAAGCACTGCTGTGCTGCTGCCTATGGGCTGTTGGTAGCACTGACTGCAGTTGCGAGCTACGGGCTACGAGCGGTGAGTAGAGCAGTGTTTAGTGGAGTGATGGGATTTCTTCGTTTCTTTCCGAACACGCAAAATGAGAGCGGAAGCTAAACGTGGTTTGCAGACGAAGGAGCACATGTCAAGGAAAAGGGAAGCAAAAGAAAAACTAATCAGTGGTGAGTAGAGAACCACACAGCATGGAGCAAATTTTAAAAGTACACTTTGGACCTTGTTGTAGTCTATTGTGAATAGCATTAGGAAAAGTGTTCATTTTCTTTGCTGTTCGCTGTACTGTCAAATTAACTCTCATGCTGAAGGGTCAAGTGGCACTTCGTACATTTCTCGCCACCCAAAAAATGGTTCAAATGGCTCTGAGCACTATGGGACTTAACATCTTAGATAAGTTCGTACCGACTAAGGTCCAAAGCGAGGGGAAAGATCCACTGTGGTATAACAATCATGTACGAAAGGTACTACGGAAACAAAGAAAGCTTCATCATAGGTTTAAGAGTAGTCGAATCATAGCTGATAAGGAAAAGCTGAACGAAGCGAAAAAGAGCGTAAAGAGAGCAATGAGAGAAGCATTCAACGAATTCGAACATAAAACATTGGCAAACAATCTAAACAAGAACCCTAAAAAGTTTTGGTCATATGTAAAATCGGTAAGCGGATCTAAATCCCCTATTCAGTCACTCGTTGACCACGATGGCACCGAAACAGAGGACGACCGAAGAAAGGCAGAAATACTGAATTCAGTGTTCCGAAACTGTTTCACTGCGGAAAATCGTAACACGGTCCCTGACTACAGCCGTCGCACGGACGCCAAAATGGAAAATATTGAAATAAACGATATCGGAATTGAAAAACAACTGCTATCACTTAGTAGCGGAAAAGCATCCGGACTAGACGAGATACCCTTAAGATTCTACAGTGATTATGCTAAAGAACTTGCCCCCTTTCTATCAGCAATTTATCGTAGATCGCTGGAAGAACGTAAAGTACCTAGCGACTGGAAGAAAGCGCAGGTCGTTCCCATTTTCAAGAAGGGTCATAAATCAGATGCGAACAATTATAGGCCTATTTCGCTTACGTCAATCTGTTGTAGAATAATGGAACATGTTTTGTGTTCTCGTATTATGACGTTCTTAGATAATACAAATCTCCTTCATCATAACCAACATGGATTCCGCAAACAGAGATCATGTGAAACTCAGCTCGCCCTATTTGCCCAAGAAATTCACAGTGCCATAGACACTGGCGAGCAGATTGATGCCGTATTCCTGGACTTCAGGAAGGCATTTGATACAGTTCCGCACTTACGTTTAGTGAAAAAAATACGAGCTTACGGAATATCGGACCAGGTTTGTGATTGGATTCAGGATTTCCTAGAAGAAAGAACACAACATGTCATTCTTAACGGTTCAAAATCTGCAGATGTAGAGGTAATTTCGGGAGTACCGCAGGGAAGCGTGATAGGACCTTTATTGTTTACAATATACATAAATGACTTAGTTGACAACATCGGTAGCTCCGTGAGGCTATTTGCAGATGACACGGTTGTCTACAAGAAAGTAGCAACATCAGAAGACTCGTACGTATTCCAGGAGGACCTGCAGAGGATTAATGCATGGTGCGACAGCTGGCAGCTTTCCCTAAACGTAGATAAATGTAATATAATGCGCATACATAGGGGCAGAAATCCATTCCAGTACGATTATGCCATAGGTGGTAAATCATTGGAAGCGGTAACGACCGTAAAATACTTAGGAGTTACTATCCGGAGCGATCTGAAGTGGAATGATCACATAAAACAAATAGTGGGAAAAGCAGGCACCAGGTTGAGATTCATAGGAAGAATTCTAAGAAAATGTGACTCATCGACGAAAGAAGTAGCTTACAAAACGCTTGTTCGTCCGATTCTTGAGTATTGCTCATCAGTATGGGACCCTTACCAGGTTGTATTAATAGAAGAGATAGACATGATCCAGCGAAAAGCAGCGCGATTCGTCATGGGGACATTTAGTCAGCGCGAGAGCGTTACGGAGATGCTGAACAAGCTCCAGTGGCGGACACTTCAAGAAAGGCGTTACGCAATACGGAGAGGTTTATTATCGAAATTACGAGAGAGCACATTCCGGGAAGAGATGGGCAACATATTACTACCGCCCACAGATATCTCGCGTAATGATCACAACGAAAAGATCCGAGAAATTAGAGCAAATACGGAGACTTACAAGCAGTCGTTCTTCCCACGCACAATTCGTGAATGGAACAGGGAAGGGGGGATCAGATAGTGGTACAATAAGTACCCTCCGCCACACACCGTAAGGTGGCTCGCGGAGTATAGATGTAGATGTAGATGTAGATGTAGATCAGTCCCCTAGAACTTAGACCTACTTAAACCTAACTAACCTAAGGACATCACACACATCCATGCCCGAGGCAGGATTCGAACCTGCGACCATAGCAGTCGCGCGGCTCCGGACTGAGCGCCTAGAACCCCGAGACCACCGCGGCCGGCATCTCGCCATCCATGCATGCCTAATAAATAAGGGTCTTATGTGGACGAGAAACGACTTTCTCAACCAGCTGACGAGACAACTCGATAAATTCGTGCCTAAGTGTGCACGAGACGTAAGGTCATATGTAGCTATGAGATGTTAAGGTCTTATGGATCTTGTTCAGACGTTAATCGACACTGCAAAGGCCATTATGTCTCACCCCACAACTGGGACGCGGTACATGGCAGAAAGTGCTTAAAGCCTACGACGTATATTTATGCCTGAGGTAATTGCTCATATAACAGAAGGTGAATTCTCAGCAACTACAGACATCTGGACATTCAGCTCGACAAAAAGCAATTATCTGACATGTACTGTCTCCTGTTTCATTGACTTGACTCTCAGATCTCGCATTTTATTTACAACTCAGTTTCTAGATGAAGCAAAAATGGTCGGTAACATTCTAAGAGAATTTGACTTCAGTATTAATTGTATAAGTGATTGTGCAATGAAGAGGATGCTGGTAGACCTCATTAATTCATATAATCTTATGCAAACCGTATTCTTTCCAACGAGAGTGCAAGGGAACAGTAGAACAACCATAGACAACATTTTTGTTCATTCCTCATTACTAGAAGGGCATTCTGTTAGCAAAAAGGTGAATGGCCTTTCAGATCATGATGCACAAATTTTAACTCTAAAAGATTTTTGTGCTCCAATACGTGTTAAATATAGTCATCACCTGTTAGGAAAGCTGATCCAGTTGCTGTAGAGACCTTTGTAAACCTTATCAAGCAACAAGAGTGGCAAGATGTTTATAGCGATGATACAGTAGACGATGAATATAATGCTTTTCTCAAGACTTTTCTCGTGCTCTTTGAAAGTTGCTTTCCGTTAGAACGTTCAAAACAGGGTACTAGCTCAAACAGGCAGCCAGGGTGGCTGACTAGAGGGATAAGAAATTCTTGTAGAACAAAGTGGCAATTATATCAAAACGTTAGAAACAGTCAAAATCTAAATGCAATAGCCCATTTCAAACAGTATTGTAAGGTGCTTAAAAATGTTATTAGGAAGGCAAAAAGTATGTGGTATGCAGATAGAATAGCTAAGTCTCAGGATAAAATTAAAACCATATGGTCAGTCATAAAGGAAGTGGCTGGTCTGCAGAGACAGGTCGAGGATATAGAATCAGTGCATAGTGGGAATGTCCGTGTTACTGATAAGTCGCATATATATACAGTATTTAATAATCATTTTCTGAATGTAGCAGGTGAACTAAATAGAAACCTAGTCCCAACAGGGAATCATATAGCGCTCTTAGAAAAATGTGTTCCGTGACTGTTACCTGAAATGCTCCTCCATGATACTGACAAGAGGGAGATTGAGTTAATAATTAAATCACTAAAGACCAAGAACTCTCATGGATATGACGGGGTATCTAGCAGAATACTGAAGTATTGTTCTATGTATGTTTGCCCAATACTTAGCCATATCTGTAACTTTTCCTTTAGGAGTGGTCGGTTTCCTGACCGATTAAAGTACTCGGTAGTGAAGCCACTTAATAAAAAGGGAGACATTGATAATGTTGACAATTTTAGACCTATTTCTATGCCATCGGTGTTCGAGAAGGTTGTATATACAAGGTTACTGGAGCATTTAAATTCACATAATTTGCTGTCAAATGTACAGTTTGGTTTTAGAAATGGTTTAACAACTGAAAATGCTATATTCTCTTTTCTCTGTGAGGTTTTGGACGGATTAAATAAAAGGTTGCGAACGCTAGATGTTTTCTTTGATTTAACGAAGGCTTTTGACTGTGTTGACCGCAAAATATTACTGAAGAAGTTGGACCATTATGGAGTAAGGGGAGTAGCTTACAATTGGTTCGCCTCTTACTTTAAGAACAGAAAGTAGAGGGTAATTCTCCGCAATATTGATAGTGGCAGTGAGGTTCAGTCCGAATGGGGCACTGTTAAGTGGGGCGTTCCCCAAGGATCGGTGCTGGGGCCACTGCTGTCTCTTATTTATATAAATGATATGCCTTCTAGTATTACAGGTGATTCAAAAATATTTCTGTTTGCTGATGACACCAGCTTGATAGTGAAGGATCTTGTGCGTAATATTGAAACAGTATCAAATAATGTAGTTCGTGAAATACGTTCGTGGCTTGTGGAAAATAATTTGGAGCTAAATCATAGTAAGACTCGGTTTTTACAGTTTCTAACTCACAATTCAACAAGAACCGATATTTTGATCAGACAGAATGGGCATATTATAAGCGAGACGGAACAGTTCAAGTTCCTAGGCGTTCGGATAGATAGTAAGCTGTTGTGGAAAGCCCATGTCCAGGATAATGTTCAGAAACTAAATGCTGCTTTATTTACCATTAGAACAGTATCTGAAATAAGTGACAGTTCAACACGAAAAGTAGTCTACTTCGCATATTTTCATACGCTTATGTCGTATGGTATTATTTTTTGGGGTAATTCTTCAGATTCAAAAAGGGTATTTTTGGCTCGAAAACGGGCTTCTCGAGCTACATGTGGTGTAGTTCGAGAACCTCTTGTCGACCCCCATTCAATAGTCTGGGAATTCTGACATTGCCCTCACAGTATATATTTTCTTTAATGTCGTTTGTTGTTAGCAATATTAGCCTATTCCCAAGAGTTAGCAGCTTTCACTCAGTTAATACTAGGCAGAAATCCAATCTGCATGTGCAATGCACATCCTTAACTCTTGTGCAGAAAGAAGTGCAGTATTCTGCTGCATCCATTTTCAATAAGCTACCACAAGAACTCAAAAATCTTAGCTGTAGCCCAAACTCTTTTAAGTGTAAACTGAAGAGTTTCCTCATGGCTCACTCCTATTCTGTCGAGGAGCTCCTGGAAGAGCTAAAAAATTAAGCTAATTCCAATTCTACATTGTTGATTTTCTTTATTTAAACTTAGGACTTGTCACCTGAATATGTTTTTTTTTTTTATATTTCATTTTATCTGTTTCTAATATCGTGTTACAATTTCATGTATTGACTCGTTCCATGACCATGGAGACTTCTCCTTAATTTGGTCCCACGGAACAATAAATAAATAAATAAAATTAAATAAATAAAATAAATTGTTTAGACGACTTATGTCTCCTCGTATCCAACACTCTACTATGAAAGACATACAGCCCACGACTGATCAAGTTTGTCATTGTCGTTGCACTGCAAGATAATTCAGGATTGAATTGTTCCTGCCACATGCTAAATACAGGGATACGAAATAAATTTAATGCGGAGTATATATGCGTCAATTGCCCATAAGCTCATGATCTTTTGACTGTGGCGAAAGAACGCGTCACTTACGTAAAGAAACCCGGTCTTCTTAATGCTCTTGATAGATAACTGAGCCCGTCTAACGATAGTCGCTGGAATAAGCAGGTGACAATGTTAGAATGTCTTTGTGCGAAAAGCTCTTTGAGAAGGGAGAAATAGCCCGAAATGAAGGAACTGATATCACGCTGATGTAAGAACATTTCACGGTATGTATGCTATTCTATTACTGTAATTCTTATACACAATAGTTTATTTTATAGATTTTAAAACGTAAGGGTTTTTGTAGCTCTTCAAAGTGGCGTTCAAGGAATTAGAACTTGGGAAATGACTTGCACTGCAGCTTCTATTGACTTGGACGATGACAATGTTAAAGCATTTGAATCAGGCGCCCCAGGACAGAGAAACTTCTGGATTCGGACCTTTACATTAACGTCTCAAATTCTACTTAGATTAAAAGCTATTTGTCCAGAGATACTGTGAAGTGGCAACTTTCTTTTGGCCACCATTCGTCATTTAAAAATGATATCTGAAGATAAGAGGCGTAAAGTCATAAAAATGATACATGAGTTTTCCTTGTTCATACTTCTCCAATCCCACAATACACCCTAACGTCATTTCTGTTTACTGCATCTCCAACCGTCCTTTCTCTTTGTTCTCGCTAGTGGGTTCGAACGGAACTGGTTTACATTTCGATCTAGAAATATTTATCTCAATGTAATTTTCCCTTGCGGGAGCTAGAAAAATAACATTTTATGTTCGGAAATAGGAGAGACGCCGATTCCTACATGTTCCTCCACAACTGGTATCATGTGAATCCTTGGGAATCCATATTGTCCTACATCAGAGCCAGAATTTTTGCCGTATATGCACTGAAATATCAATGTTGCTGTCCTCAGGTAAAAAGAAGAGAGGAGTAATGAGGCTCTACATGTATTTCACAACCTCACCCCATCGAAGACCAAATATTGTTGAAACACATAAATTCTGCTACTCCATCTGCTGGATTTCTAGTTGTGCAATTTGAAGATGGGAGTGACACATTCGGGTAGCCTCCAGTCGATCTCATTCAACATCTACACTGAACAAGCAGTAAAGCACACAAGGATAAATTTGTAAACAGAATTAAAAATCAGGGAGAAGCAATAAACATTTTGAAGTTTACCAGTGACACTGCAATTCTGTCAGAGACAGCGAAGAACTTGGAATAACAGTTTAACGGAATTGATAGTGTCCTGAAAACAGATTATAAGATATCCCTCAATGGAACTAAATGATTGGTAATGGAACGTATTCGAATTAAACCTAGCAGTACCAACGGATTTTCTATAACGTGTACTACAATAGGGTGGCGTAATATATGACCAATACAAAGATATACGGATTTCGTTAATTTTCGTTGTCTTTTACGCGCAACATACTTCTTATAGATATATTTATAAGTAACAAGCGTCCTAAACTGGGAAATATGAATATGACACCTTCTCTGAAAACTCATATCCACTGACACGAGTTTAATTTTTCCGTTAAGTTTTACTCAAAAATTTAAAACAGGTACGGAATCTGGTAGAAGAAATCACTGAAAATTACAAATATATTTTTTTCGAAATTTTAAGATAATATGCACATGACTACATTACAGTATTCTGAATCTGTAGTTCTCTACCTTTGTATTGCGAGGGTTAAATCAGGTAGTGTTAAGGGAATCAGGTTACGAAATGAGACACTAAAAGAACTATTGGGCAGCAAAATTGCTAATGATGGCTGAAGTAGAGAGGATATAAAATGAAGACTGACTACAGCAAGAAAAGTATTAATGAAAAAGAGAGTTTTGCTAACATCGAATATAAATTTAAGTGTTAGTAAGTATTTCTTGAAGGTACTTGTATGGTTTCCATGATGCTGCTCCAGGCGGGTGTATATATGAATGTACGCAATGGAAAATACTGAACGCAAATATAAAGATTCGGCCCTATCTAACTACCTTCTGAAGAAGATCTTCGGATCCCTTAACGGTGCTATTATTTCTTCCTTCTTACTCTTTAACATTTAAATTGCAACATAAAAATAAATGAATGTTTAAGGGAACTAGTAACTACTAAACATTAATGTTTCTGCTTATACATTTCTTGTAGATTAAAACCCCTTTATTTATTACAAATGTTTATATGTAGATGTGCAATGGACATAAAATGATGCAATTGAATTTCCTGACTAATATCATTGATCAATTGCCCCAAATCTGCCCCTATTTATGACTACGCGATCTAATATAAATAACGATAGATGATTGATATCATCTACGTCCCAAACACTAGAAGACACTACTTTCAAAGATGGTCTACAGTGGTGTGCAACCTCAGTGGAAATGTAACTCACGTGATCACAGCTGGTCAGCTTTATAGCCATAATAAGCCGAAGCAATTACCAATATCACCGAATGTACTGCGTCCCGTGCGTCGGAGTGATGATTCACGTACACGTCTGCGACGATGTAAGAACTCCAACCACAAAATACAAAACTCGTTCAAACACTAGGACGGCAGAAGGCGGTACTTTGACTAGTGTAATCTAATACTATCTTCTCCTCTCTGTAATTTACAGACAAGAAACATGAATTCCACAAGGACGGAAATCAGATAACGTCTAAACGTGAGTATGAACACAAGAAGTTCTCTCAATCACATAACGCTGCGTACTCAATGATGACTCCCTACCCGGAGGCGAAGTCCAGAATAGTATAAGTTAGAAACACCTTCTGTCACCTAAAGCAACTTCCCAGTGCCTTGTGGCACTATATCATGCAAATTAAGCCTTATTGATTTTGCCCGCATTTGTCGTTCATGACAAACGAAGTTTGCGAGTGTACTTCACTGGTGACAGTTCCCCCAAAATTGAACATTATCCCCCTGAGTTCCACGGCTCGTCATCGAAAGTCAGATTCGGCATGCTACTTGATAAGGTAGTCTAGCCCAGGGACTGCACAGCAGCCTTCGCCTGCATCACGCATTACACTGCAAGTGTTGTCCCTATTGTCAATCTCCTGACCCACTGGCACAAGCCTTGTCGGCCTCATCATAAACCTTACAAACACATTTCCTCTTTCTTCCCCTCCCACGTTCTGAGGAGGCAGTGCCGTCACAGATGGTGCTGAATCTGCGTCCTTCGGAAATACTAAATGCGTCTGTACCATTTCAGTACGAAAGACATCTGCAATACAATCAACCTTATTGATAGCTTTCTGTGCAACCTCCTAAATATCTACAACAAAATTACTGTCGGCAGTTGCACTCTGCAAGACACAAAAATCATCGGCACATGCACTTCCCTCCGCATCTTTTCCAGGCTGCAGGAATTCGCAACCTCTCCGCCAGGGTATACCTCACTAATTACGCAAACAACAAACGAGGAGAACAAAACAGTACTACGACAAGGACACTGTATGCTACCGCTTCTGCCGGCCGGAGTGGCCGAGCGGTTCTAGGCGCTTCAGTCTGCATCCGCGTCACCGCTACGGACGCAGGTTCGAATCCCGCCCCGGGCATGGGTGTGTGTGCTGTCCTTAGCTTAGTTAGGTTTAAGTAGTTCAACGTTCTAGGGTGCTGATGACCTCCGATGTTAAGTCCCATAGTGCTCAGAGCCATTTGAACCATTTTGCTACCGCTTCTGTTTTGCTCTTTTCTGCTATTGGGTAAGCCTGCGAGCCGAACGTATAAGTGAATAATTTTGCACAGCGGATTTTATAACGCTAATCAGTCGCCCTGACACTTATAACCTGTCCAGAAGGGTAAGCTTCTCCTTTGCTCTACATGTGACATCAAGTAGTCGTATGCAAATGTGGTTGGTTTCTAACCATATCCCCAATATATCCTAGAATGTTCAGGTAAGCTGACCTACTAACACTGCCTCCACCAGGTGGTTGCAAACATGAAATACAAAATAAGGAAATAATAAAATGACAAAGGAAAGTATTAGCTATGAAGTGATACACTCAGTAGTGTTATGTTCTTTACTCTTCTGCAATTTACCCTATACAAGATTACACAGTACGAGCAACATTTTAGTTCTGCCTATTCACATTTGGTAATCGTCTGTCATGTGATATATTCGCTGTTGTTAATTCAACGCGGAATACTGACATCAGCTATGGCACTAGCATTTACATTTATAACTACACTCACGACTAGCAACGTGAAGCCTCAGCATAGAACGAAAAGGACACGTGATCGGCAATTTACTTTACTTCCCTAACCGCCGTTGCGAATGCATGACCACTACAGTGATCCAACTCTTATCGCTGCAAAGGTTCTCGCCTCAGCGAGATAACATAAATTCTACCTCACCAAAAGCTTCCGTAGGCACCTCCACGGCTGCCGTGGAACACCAAACGATCCTCAGGCTCTCGCTACAAGTACTCTGTCCATGTAACGTGGTCGCACACCTCGCCATGACCAACCTCTCTCCTCGACGCCCCAGGAACAAGTGTTTCACAGTCGCAACGCTTTTTCGTAGCTCCTGTTCTCTTTTCTTCCCCTCTTTAATGTGTGTGGCCAATCATGTTGCTGGAAGGCATTCATTTCCGAGCGCCGACCAATCTCAGATTTGCAATCGACCGAAGCTTCTAGAAGTTTCCAGACTGTTGCAAATGCTTCTGCTACGGCCGTTCGGAAAACCACCTACACGCCGCCACGCGTTTTGTGAGCGAGCCCCTGTGTCCTCTCCTTGTCCTCGGCCACGTGGCTCCCTCTAAGCCGCAATCCACCCGCCTGGGGTTTCCAGGATCTTACTTTCGATGTTGTCTACAGCTCTCAGGCCTGCCTGCCTCGCTTGTGACTTTCCCGTTCTCTGTCCGCTTCACTATCGCCCAACGTGCAGATATTCTGCTACAAATTAAGATCCCTAGCCGATGTCAGTAGCGTTAATGGTTTCCTGTCTCGATGTTTATACTATTCAAGGGTCTTCTTTCCGGAGTGGTAGTTGTAATGTGGCTCAAAATCATGCCACCTTACAACACTTAATCTAATTCTATCCTAACACTTACCGTAACTTAAATTCTCCGCTTGAGCGGCTACTCGTGACTATTACTTTACGTTCTCAAACGTAGCGAGCCACATCTATTGCTCGAAATCAAATACATTCCCCATTCTAAACGGCGTAAACTACCACAAAACTCCGACTTCTAAACAAAACTCATCTTCCACTCCTTTGAAGCTTCACATGGTTAACACCTTATACCATTCCAGACAATGAGCCACATCCATTGATGACAGAGAAAAATACCGTTCATATCTACACATCCTCAGAACCCAGTCTGAGTTTACATGCCACAAGTCACACATGAAAACAGAACTGAAAAGCTGGTAAAATGAGGACTGACTCGACGTGACACTCGCAGGGGAAAAAAGAGAACAGTCAGTGCAATCACCCACTGCATACTGATGCTGTCTGTCGACGAAACTGCAACACTCAGGTAGCCGAGAGTCATCGTCTCCAGGGAGGGTGGCTGGTAACGTTCCTCTGTCACTGAAATTTGGTGGTAACACACACTTCTGACATCAAAATGTAGAGGTCACCCCAAGGCGAAGCCGGCGGCAGAGGACTTCCCAGGCGGCTGCACGTAAGGCCTCCCCAGTTTGTCTGACAAACGGGTTCCAGGTGCTGTCTGTGGCTGACACTGTCGCTGAGCCGGATGTTGTCGGCTGTCCTGTTTCAGAGGAAACCACTCAGCCTGCAAGATCCGGGCAATCGCAGAGGGTGGGATTATTGGTAGTTGGGAGCTCCAACGTTAGGCGTGTTATGGGGCCCCTTAGCGACTTGGCTGACAAGAAGGGTAAGAAAGCCAATGTGCACTCCGTGAGCATACCGGGTGGAGTCTTGCTTGCAAGATGATAGCAGAGCTGACCATTTGCAGCATAGTCGACAGGACCGATTGCGGACCTGTGGTACAGAGCCGAGTGATGGGTCTGAATCAGAGGCTCAAACGGTTCTGCGAGCGTGTAGGCTGTAGATTCCTCGACTTGCGCCAACGGGTGGTTGGGTTTCCGGCTCCACTGAATAGGCCTGGTGTCCACTATACGAAGGAGGCGGCTACACGGGTGGAAGGGGTGTGTGGCGTGGATTAGACGGTTGTTTAGGTTAGAGGGTCTCGTGAAAACACAAGAAGCGCTTCAGTGACAAAGGGTGCAAGCTGAACACAGGAAGAACGTAGATGCAGGAATCATTGGTATAACAGTTGTAAAATGTCGTAGCTGTGTTGGGAACGAACCAGAGCTCCAACCACTAATAGAAAGCAGTGATGCCCAAACCGCTATAGGCAATGAAAGCTGGCTAAAATGGGATATAAGCTCAGCCGAAATTTTTGCGAAGAACCCAACGGTGTGCCGGACCCGGTGGCCGAGCGGTTTGAGGCATTTCAGTCCGGAACTGCGAGACTGCTATGGTCGCAGGTTCGAATTCTGCCTCGGGCATTGATGTGTGTGACGTCTTTAGGTTGGTTAGGTTTAAGTAGCTTTAAGTTCCAGGGGACTAATGACTTCTGATGTTAAGTCCCATAGTGCTCAGAGCCATTTTTTAAACTAACGGTGTTCCGAAGAGTTGGCGGTGGCTTGTTTGTTACTGTCAGAAGTAGTTCATTTTGTCGCGTAATTGAAGTAGATACTTCCTGTGAGTTAGTATGGGCAGAGGTCATTGTTGGCAACCGGAATAAAATAATAATGGGATCCTTTTACAGCCCTCCCAGTTCAGGTGATACAGTTGCTGAAATGTTCAAAGAAAACTTGAGTTTGATTTCAAACACGTACCTGACTCATACGATAATAGTTGGTGGTGACTTTAATTTACCCTCGATATGTTGGCGAAAGTACATGTTTAATTCCGGAAGTACGCATAAAATATCATCCGAAATTTTGCCAAACGCATTCTTTGAATATTATTTCGAGCAGTTCATGAGCCCAGGCGAATAGTAAACGGTTGTGAAAACACAGTTTACCTCTTAGCAACAAATAATCCTGAGTTAATAACGAGCACCGAAACCGGTATAGAGATTAGTGAACACTGGGTTGTCGTAGTGAGAGTGAATATTGTAATCTCCAAATCCTCGAAAATTGAGCGAAAAATATACCTATTTAAAAAAGCAGATAAAAATTCACTTGACGCCTTCCTGAGAGATAGTCTACACTCATTCCAAATTAATAATATAGGTGTACACCAAATGTGGCTTAAATTCAAAGAAATATGATCGGCAGCAATTGAGAGATTTATACCAAATAAACAAACAAACAGAGCTGATCCTCCTTGGTACACAAAACAGGTTAGAACACTGTTGCAGGAACAACGAAACAAACATGCCAAGTTTAAATAGACGCGAAATCCCCAAGACTGGCGATCCTTTACAGGAGCTCGTAATTTAGCGCGGAGTTCAATGCGAGATGCCTACAACAGTTTCCACAACGAAACTTTGTCTCGAAACCTGCCAGAAAATCCAAAAAGATTCTGGTCGTATGTGAAGTACGTCAGCGGCAAGAAACAATCAATGCCTTATCTGCGCGATAACAATGGAGTTAATATCGAAGACAGTGCTGCCAAAGCAGAGTTACTAAACACAGCCTTCCGAAATGCCTTCACAAAAGAAGACTAAGTAAATATCCCAGAATTCGAATCGAGAACAGCTGCCAACATGGGTAACGTAGATGTAAATATCCTCGAAGTAGTGAAGCAACTCAAATCACTTAATAACAGCAAGTCTTCTGGTCCAGACTGTATACCAATTAGGTTCCTTTCCGAGTAAGCTGATGCATTAGCTCCATACTTAACAATCATATACAACTGTTCGCTTGACGAAAGATCCGTACACAAAGACTGGAAAGTTGCACAGGTCACACCAATATTCAAGAAAGTTAGTAGGAGTAATCCACTAAATTACAGGCCCATATCGCTAACGTCATTATGCAGCAGGATTTAAGAACATGTATTGTGTTCGAACATTATGAATTACCTCGAAGAAAAGGGTCTATTGACACACAGTCCACATGGGTTAGAAAACATCGTTCCTGTGTACCACAACTAGCTCTTTATTCACACGAAGTGCTGAGTGCTATAGACACGGGATTTCAGATCGATTCCGTATTCCTGGATTTCCGGAAGGCTTTTGACACTGTACCACACAAGCTGCTCGTAGTGAAATTGCCTGCTTATGGAATATCGTCTGAGTTATGTGACTGGATTTGCGATTTCCTTTCAGAGAGGTCACAGTTCGTAGTAATTAATGGAAAGTCATCGAGTAATTCAGAAGTGATTTCAGTCGTTCCCCAAGGTGGTGTTACAGGCCCTTTGCTGTTATAAGCCTGTAACGCCGGATATGCATATCCTCCTATTTCCATCTATTGTACTATAATTTCTTTCCCTTATTTTTGTTACCTGAATATATGACATTTCTGTGTCTTTACATATTGTAATTGTTTTACTATTTGTATATATATATTTATGCATTTATGTCGATGTATAATTGATTTGTTGTGTAAAGATTATTTGTATTTTTACGCTGGGTCTTGCCTAGGGAAAACTGCTATCGAACGATTACATCGATAGGTCGTGTGAAGAATCAAAGTGTGTAGGATCTTTGGTAGTGTTAACTCTGCCGCGTGGAGCGCGGGCAGAGCTGTGGGAGTCTGGCTGGAGTAGCGAGTGGAGCAGGTGTATTGTGTGGCGCTCCCGCGAGTTGCCGCGCTTTCGGGGTTTGGCAGCATGTAATTGCGCTCGACTCGCGATGATACACTCCTGGAAATGGAAAAAAGAACACATTGACACCGGTGTGTCAGACCCACCTTACTTGCTCCGGACGCTGCGAGAGGGATGTACAAGCAATGATCACACGCACGGCACAGCGAACACACCAGGAACCGCGGTGTTGGCCGTCGAATGGCGCTAGCTGCGCAGCATTTGTGCACCGCCGCCGTCATTGTCAGCCAGTTTGCCGTGGCATACGGAGCTCCATCGCAGTCTTTAACACTGGTAGCATGCCGCGACAGCGTGGACGTGAACCGTATGTGCAGTTGACGGGCTTTGAGCGAGGGCGTATAGTGGGTATGCGGGAGGCCGGGTGGACGTACCGCCGAATTGCTCAACACGTGGGGCGTGAGGTCTCCACAGTACATCGATGTTGTCGCCAGTGGTCGGCGGAAGGTGCACGTGCCCGTCGACCTGGGACCGGACCGCAGCGACGCACGGATGCACGTCAAGACCGTAGGATCCTACGCAGTGCCGTAGGGGACCGCACCGCCACTTCCCAGCAAATTAGGGACACTGTTGCTCCTGGGGTATCGGCGAGGACCATTCGCAACCGTCTCCATGAAGCTGGGCTACGGTCCCGCACACCGTTAGGCCGTCTTCCGCTCACGCCCCAACATCGTGCAGCCCGCCTCCAGTGGTGTCGCGACAGGCGTGAATGGAGGGACGAATGGAGACGTGTCGTCTTCAGCGATGAGAGTCGCTTCTGCCTTGGTGCCAATGATGGTCGTATGCGTGTTTGGCGCCGTGCAGGTGAGCGCCACAATCAGGACTGCATACGACCGAGGCACACAGGGCCAACACCCGGGGAGCGATCTCCTACACTGGCCGTACACCACTGGTGATCGTCGAGGGGACACTGAATAGTGCACGGTACATCCAAACCGTCATCGAACCCATCGTTCTACCATTCCTAGACCGGCAAGGGAACTTGCTGTTCCAACAGGACAATGCACGTCCGCATGTATCCCGTGCCACCCAACGTGCTCTAGAAGGTGTAAGTCAACTACCCTGGCCAGAAAGATCTCCGGATCTGTCCCCCATTGAGCATGTTTGGGACAGGATGAAGCGTCGTCTCACGCGGTCTGCACGTCCAGCACGAACGCTGGTCCAACTGAGGCGCCAGGTGGAAATGGCATGGCAAGCCGTTCCACAGGACTACATCCAGCATCTCTACGATCGTCTCCATGGGAGAATAGCAGCCTGCATTGCTGCGAAAGGTGGATATACATTGTACTAGTGCCGACATTGTGCATGCTCTGTTGCCTGTGTCTATGTGCGTGTGGTTCTGTCAGTGTGATCATGTGATGTATCTGACCCCAGGAATGTGTCAATAAAGTTTCCCCTTCCTGGGACAATGAATTCACGGTGTTCGTATTTTAATTTCCAGGAGTGTAGTTTCTGACATGGTGTCGCGGACGGGAAGCATTAGCTGGCGCACATCAAGAGCCCGTTTCGCCTGGTGACCGTGTCGAGAAGAAGGCGCGCCAACATCCAGCTTCTCCAACAGCGACGGCCGACAATGAGTGACTGTCGCCACCTCCTCGATCGACGGCTTCATACCTTCAATCAACCAACAAGGAAGACTAAAAGCGCGTAAAGTTTCAGAACTGTATGGCAGACCTCAGCTTTTCAAATTGTTCCATTTGCCTCGCAAAATTACAGCAACTTAGCATGAACCTTTGTTGCTCATTGTCCCAATTGCATTGCCAAGCAGGGTCCCTTCCTTTTCCGAAATGAACACGAGTGTCGTTGAAATTCAAACGCCAGCATAATTCCATTTCACTGCTTTAATTTCAAAATTCTATTTAAGTATTCATAGCTGGCTACAATAGTTAGATTACACAAGCACAAATTAAGAGTGCGAGTTTTCTTACCGTATTTTAGCTTACCTGTGACTGCAGCTCAGCTTGGTACGTACTAAATTTTACTATTGTTAATTGTTCAGAAACGTTTAATTCAAGTTCAAAGTTAAATCCCTTCTTTCTAAATTGCGTAGATTCAAGTAGCTTTAGAAATGATTGTTGAGGTAGTCCAAGACTAACTGTATTTCGATGTGCTTCAGAAAGAAAGCTCACTATTAACTTCAGTCACTAAATTAACTTTCGATTTTCCGGTTTCATTAATTCTTTTGCTAAATTAAGTGTAGCGAAATTTATTACTTCTGACAAACTTTCAGTTTTCACACTACACGTGTCAACGTTCAGTTGCCACGCTTCCAGTGCTAATTATATGTGTAATAACCTTTCTTTTTCAGTTATTATAGTAATTGTCCATAGGACTGGCGACCGTAATTTCCCCCAAATCTCAAATATCTAATTACCGCTATGTGATTGTTAACGTAACGGCCGCACATTTACTTTCTTTATTAACTTCATCCCTATTTCAAAATTAATTTCCACCAGTTTCACTTGAATTTTTCCTTTCATTTAGATGTAACCCTTTCCTCCCTCTTTACCGACAGGTTAACTTCGGTGACGATTGCTTTTCCAAAATTCCCATTAGGTACACGCGGTTTCATTTTTCACTGTCATTAAGGTCGATAAGTGAGGGGGAGGTTACAAGCCCTTCGCTGTTCCTTATCTATATAAACATATAAACGATCTGGGAGACAATCTGAGCAGCCGTCTTCGGTTGTTGGCAGATGACGCTGTCGTTTATCGACTAATAAAGTAATCAGAAGATCAAAACAAAATCCAAAACTATTTAGAAAAGATATCTGAACTGTGCGAAAAGTGGCAGTTGACGCTAAATAACGAAAAGTGTTAGGTCATCCACATGAGTGCTAAAAGGAACTCTTTAAACTTCGATTGCACGATAAATCAGTCTCATCTACTAGGCGTATATTCAAATAAATACCTAGGTATTAACAATTACGGACAACTTAAATTGGAAAGAGCACATAGAAAATGTTGTGGAGAAGGCTAAAGAAAGGCTGCGTTTCATTGGCACGACACTTAGAAAATGTAACAAACGTACTAAGGAGGACAACGCTACAAGAGGATACAATGCATGTCCGTCCTCTTTCTGAATACTGCAGAGCAGTGTTGGATCCTTACCTGATAGCAGTGACGGAGTACAACGAAAGAGTTCAAATATAGGCCGCAAGTTTTGTCTTATTACGAAATATGGGAGAGAGTGTCACAGAAATGATACAGGATTTGGGCTGGAAATTATTAAAAGAAAGGCGATTTTCGTTGCGATGGAATCTTCTCACAAAGTTCCAATCACCAAATTTCTCCTCCCAATGCGAAAATATATTGTTCACACCGACCTACATAGGGAGGAAAGATCACATCCATAAAATAAGGGAAATCATAGCTCATACGGAAAGATATAGGTGTTCATTCTTTCCGTGCGCTATACGAAATTGGAATAATAGGGAATTGTGAAGGTGGTTCGATCAACCCTCCGCCAGGCACTTAAATGTGATTTGCAGAGTATCCATGTAGATGTAGATGTACATGTGGAGGCCTGAGTTGAGGATGGGACTGTTGTCGGGATGATGATAGGTGGCTGCTCGTAAAAACTTCACCACTACTCATACTTTTTGCTGAAGAACAAACTAGAACATTCTGTGGTGCAACATCCTCCATAACGTGTGCTGAAGACAGCGAGTGCTAAGGAACTGATGCAACACATGGCCATGATCACAATCGACTGCCTTCTATGGCGCAAGGCTGTTTGCATCTAGTAGATGGCCCGAAGGTGGTCCACTGGCTGGAAGATGCTAAGCCACAGCATTGATCTTAAAACCAGAAGCAGGGGCCCACAGTTAGCGGAGACCAAACCCCATGGTGGCTGCTTGTAGCATCATGTCGCCTCGAGGATCGGCATACATCTCTCCTCGGGTAGCTACCAGACTGAAACACCTTTGACTGAAAATAACTGTAATTTATGTTGGGAGAGAGCGTTCTTACTTTGCATATCACAGCTCGCAGTCATGTAGACCATAAGAAGTAAGTGGCCTACAAACTCCTTTCTGCTGTGTCTTCGTTATGGCAGTGCCAGCACCTTTCTTGGAGCACAATGTGGGAATCTGCCAGTGGCATTGCTGCATCTGACGTAATGGTGTTCGGTCCGTTCTGAGCTGCCCCACTAACAAAATATTTTGCGACAGCCATGGCAATATGACTTTCGTGCCGCCTGGAAGGCAGCATGTGGGTCTGCTCCTGTAAAGTGAAAGGTTGGCCGAATGAAGGAACTGAGTAGGGGCAGGAAAAGGTGAAAAATCTCTCGGTACTGCTCTTAGAAATGGTTTTACTATATCACAGTATTAACTTAATACATAACATTCCACTGACATGCGAAGCCTGAGACCCATCATAAGTAGTACATAGTCTGAATAACAAGCAAAGTCTTCCGGCTGTCTGCTCTTGATCAAAATTAGCAGAATCTCTCACGGAGCTCATAGACCTCCACAACACCAGCGAGAGGGCGCTGTCGTCTGTGTCTGCTGTAATACCAACTTAAGAACTTTCACCTACGCCGTGGCATCGTAGCTATCGATACCACATCCCTCCCCCCTGAAACTACACACCGTCGCTGTGTATGGCTTCCGATGATGGGTGGATGGACCCAGGGGGGTGCAGCGGACAGCGAAACTGCCGGGGTGTGCTGTCCACCCGCGACCCCGAATTGCTCGCGAGGGGGAGAGGAAATCGCACCGTGGAAAACCTGCCCAGGCCGCGCACCACCACTGCGTATGCTCGGATGAGGAGGCAGAGCCATGACTTCTATGGGCGACGGCGGTGACGGCGTGACGGCAGCCTCAGCGTCCATCGGTTCCGGCACCGCGGAGGAACGCGGCGGCGGCGGCGAAGGCAGGCGCGCCCGTGGCGTGGGCGCGAGCAGCGGGGCCGCCGTCGGTGTAGTCGTGGGCTGAGGCGGCGGAATCCTGGTAGCCTCCAATTCTAACAATTCTAACGGAAAATAACTAACAGCAGAAAACCGAGCACTGCACAAACGGATCCGGTTCCGGTGTCGCTTGTCAGTGCTGAAGGGACCAGAAATGACAAACAAGGCGCCGCCAAGCTGGCGAAGAATGCGTCCCTGCTCTCAGCGCTGCCTGCTAAAGAAAATGCGATAGAGCACTAAATCATGCGGCGCCAACCCACAACGAGGCGAAGCAGCGGGAGCGCGCGTCGGCAGGTGCATAGCTGCAGGCGCGACCGATGGGCGCGGGCATGTAGCAATTCCACTGGGGAACAGGTGCCAAGCGGCTGCGAGCAATATGAAGCAAGGAAAGTCCAGAGCGTGTGCTCGTGAGAGTCTGTGGCGTGCAACTTGCTCATCAGTGACTTAAACGCACGCACAAAGCGTTCAGCCTCGCCGTTTGAGTGGGGGTGGAATGGGGCTGAGGTCAAATGGCGAATGCCATTAGCAGCACAGAACGCTTCAAACTCTGAGGACACGAACTGGGGGCCACTGTCGGAGACAATTACTTCATGAAAGCCCTCAATGCAGGAAACAGACGACAAAGCCCGAATAGCACTGGCAGATGTAGTACAAGACATAGGTACAACAAAAGCAAAGTTGCTGTGTGCATCAATGACTACCAACCAGCGGGTGTCCCAGAAAGGACCCGCAAAATCAATATGAACGCGCTGCCTAGGCGAAGTAGGAGTCGGCAACGCAAAGAAGCGCTGGCGGCGAGCAGATTGATGCTCCACGCAAGAGCGACAGTTAGCAAGAAAATTCTCAATAAGTTTATCAATGCCGATCCAAGTGCAGTGACGACGCACTAATTGCTTCATCCGCACTATACCCCAATGACCAGCGTGCAGCAAGCGGAGAATTTCCGACTACTACGAACGAGGTACAACCACACAAGACTGATCATCGTCAGTTCATAACAAGATAACACTGTGGTGCACTGACAAATTGTGACGTTATCCAAAGTAACGTCGAACAAGTGAATCACGAATCTGCGTAGCAGATGGAGGCCATTGAGTACGAATATACTGCAAAACAGTCAGCAAAGAAGCATCGGCGGCTATCGATGAAGCAATGCGACGAAAATCCACTGCAAAACGATCAGCTAATTCCTTATCTTGTGAATCAATAAACATGCATGACAATTCGGAAGAATCAAACATTTTGTCACGACCGATAGGCAGGCGAGACAAAGCATCAGCATTGCCATGCTCGGCTGTGGGCCGAAAAAAATTTCATAATTGTAGTTAGAGAAAAATAAAGACCAACGTTGCAACTTTTGTGCAGTACGGGCCAGAACTGGCTTTGACAGCTGGAACAACGACGTCAAAGGCTTATGGTCGGTGACCAAAAAGAACTTGAGACCGTACAAAAAATCATGAAACTTTGCCACACCATATACAATAACTAAAACTTCTTTCTCGATTTGAGAATAGTTTTGCTAGGCAGAATTGAGCAACTTAGGCGCAAAAGCTATCGGGCGATCGACAGATTTAATGCGGTGTAAGAGAACTGCTATGATGCTGTGAAAAGATGCATCGACAGCCAAAACAACTGGTTTGGAGGGGTCGAAAGGAATCAAACAGCGATCACTCAACAACGCAGATTTGAGCTTGTGGAAAGTAGCTTCACATTCCGAAGACCAAACAAAATAACATTCTTACGCCGAAGGCGATGCTAAGGCGCTGCAATCACCGCTGCATGTGGTATAAACCGAATTTAATATGAAATTTTGCCCAACACAGACTGAAGTTCTTTCAAGTTCCTTTGTGCTGGCAAGTCTCTAATTGCACTGAGATGTGACGGCGACGGGTGGATACCCTGTTCGTTAATCATATGTCCTAAATACTGAATCTCAGTTTGAAAAAATTTGCACTTGCCTCTATTACGTTTTAGTCATGCCTGCAAAAGTACAATAAATAAGGCATGCAAATTCTGCAAATGTTCGTCAGGTGTGCGAGCTTATACCACTATATCGTCCAGATAATTTGAGCAACCAGGGACAGTGGCCCACAACTGCTGCAAATAAGACCGAAAAATAGCTGGAGCTGAAGCACAACCGAACGGAAGGCGGCGAAATTTGAACAATCCACTGTGGGTGTTGATCACAAAATAGCGCTGCGACTGTTCGTCGAGCGGAATATGAAAGTATGTGTCCCGCAAGTCAATCGTGGAAACGAATTTTCCCGCATCAAGCTTATCAAAAATGTCTTCAGGAAGCAGTAAGTGAAAGGAAGCTACCACTGTCTGGGGATTTACTGTAGACTTAAAGTCAGCACAAATACGAAGACGACCGTTTGGTTTCTTCACACACACTATAGGCGAAGTCCATGGCGAAGCAAAAACAGCTTCAATGACACCATTGTCTTGCAAATCCTTAAGTTCGGAACCTACGGCGTCACGCAGTGCGTGCAGTACCGGGCGTTCACGCCGGAAAATGGGCATGGCATTGTCTTCAACTACAACATGCGCTGCAATGTCTGTGGCACAACCAAGGCCATCAGAAAAGAGCTCAGCAAAATCATCGCATAATGTGGCAACACTGTCTGCATGGTCAATAGCGTTAATGCAAAGTACATTGTCCTGAATTGTGAGGCCAGAAAGTTCAAATGCGTCCATGCCAAAAATATTCGTAGTATCATTACAGCAAAGCACATGGAAAGACACTGTACGGCTCGTGGCACCATGAGTGGCTAACAAGCTACACTCGCCAAGCACTGAGATTTCCTGCCCAGTAAATGCAGTCAGCTGGAATGTGAACGATGAAGCGGGAGTGAATAAAGCAAGTCATACGTCGATTTGTTCAGTAAAGAAACTGACGCACCAGTGTCCAGCTGCATGCGAACAGAACGAACACAAATGAGCAAAGTCACAAAAAGTTTCCTCGCATCGCGCTGAATGCGAGAGGAAGTGTCTGGCAAAACTTGATTCTCACGACGAGCTGTCGAAGTACGTGAAGCAGAAGGCTTTGAATAAATGACATTAACATCCACAGGGTGATGTGTATCATGTTCATGGCGGTTGCCGTTGCGGTGACGCCTACGTGAGCCACGCGAACGGGAGACAATTGGTAAATTAGAGTTTCTCTTATTACACACAGCTTGCATGTCCTTTCTTATTACAAAAATAACACAGTGCTTGGCGGGATGGGCAACCGTCCCGTGGGTTGGCACGAAAGCAGTTCGGACATGATTTCAGTTTCTTATTGGGTACCTGGTGTGAAATTTGTTTACTTGCGCGCTAGCGACGCGGCGTTGCTGGCCGTGCTGGCGGGCACGTGTTGTGCCGCGCTAACAGTACTCACACCCTGGGTCACGTCGAACGCGGAAGTAGCGATGTCTAATGTATCTTGTCTGTCTAGCAAGTCCACTTCCTGCAAAGACGGGTTTTTAAATCTGAGGATTTGTTCGGGGATGTGGTGATCCGCCACATTCTGCGCAATAGCGCCTCTAATCATTACATCCACATATGAGCGTCCACAGGAGTAATTAAAGTCACAATCAGAAGTTAGTCCCTGAAGGTCCGCTAACCAAGGTTTATTCGACTGAGTAGAGCCACGCCGGAGGCGAAAGAAGTCGTAGGGTGCAGCTACCACATTTACACAATCACGAAAGTGGGAATTCAAAGCATCAATTTCTTTGTCGTAACTTTTAGTATCTGGGCGATTGGTGGGAAACAATTTCACGAGCACATGGTACAACAAAACACCCGCGAAGACAATAAAAAAAGCAAGGCACTCTGTACCTGGTATGTTGTAAGCTGCGCAGTGTGCCTCGAGCTGTGGGACGTATTCTGGCCAGCATTCAACGTCAGGATTGAAGGCACGAAATAGCGGCGCCGTTGGCCACGGCGACGGTACAGGCGGTGGCGTCGGAGGCGCCGAAGTAGCTGCAGTTTGTAGTGTGACCAGTCCATTTATGGCAGCAAGCAGCTGCGTCATTTGCTGAGCCTAAAAACGTACAAGATCGGACAGCGAAGCCTGTTCCAGTGGCGAAGCCATGGCTTACGCAAATGAAAGTCTTACCGCGAATGGTGGAAAACACTTAAAGACAGTCACTCAGCCACACGGGGACATCACAAAAAAGCTAAAGCAGTACCGAGGAAAAAAGGAAACGAGAGGAGAGGAAAAAAAAACCTTAATCGCAGTTTATTGCCAAGTTTTGTATCCCGCCTGTAAGGCGGTGGGTGGGTCTGCTCCTGTAAACTGAAAGTTTGGTCGAATGAAGGAATTGAGTAGGATCATAAAAATGTGAAAATCTCTCGGCACTGCCCTTAGAAATGATTTAACTATATCACAATATTAACTGAATACCTAACTTTGCACTGAGGTGGGAAGCCTTAGACCCGTCGTATGTCGTACATAGTCTCAATAGCAAGCGAGGTGTCCTGGCCGTCTACTCTTGTTCTAAATGGGCAGAATCTGTCGCGGAGCTCGTAGACCTCCACAGCACTGGCTAGAGGGAGCTGGCGTCGGTGTCTTTCGTAGTGCCAACTTACGAACTTCCACGTACGCCGTGGCATCGTAGCTATCGATACCATAATCACAATTTTACTCAGTAGCGCCGAAAATTAGTGGTGGCGCTGCAGATCGAATAACTGGTAAGAAGATACTGAGTCAACTGGGGAAAACAAGAAACTTAAGACACGACTTCGTTTCACAGGGCACATCCTGAAGCACCAAGGAATTGTCAATTTGGTTATGAAGAGAAGTGTGTATATGTGGGTGTTGGGGAGGGGGTATTAAAATTTTAGAGGGTGACAAAGTCCTGAACACAGGTAGCAGGTTCAAACTGATGCACATTGCATTAGCTGTGAAACGCTGAAGACGCTTGCACAGAATAGACTAGCTTGAGACCAGTCTTCAGACTGAAAACCCCAACAACAACACTGAGGAAGGGGGCGAGAGGGAGAACTAGGCTTCTGGTCCACAATTTTGCAAGTTCTTTATTGGGAGAACTCATGAGTAAGGTAGATCTCGTGTGATTCAGCACCCTCGGCTGTTGACATGGCAAAAGACGTTACTGTATTGCTCTAAATTAACGGCGTTGCTCATTCTTGTATGAGAAAAGCTATTTATCTAACGCTATTGGCCGATTCAACGAACTGAGGTAGCGGTTCATGAATTATTTTGTTGCTGTAAACAGAAATGTCTCTGGTATGACGTTAAACTGTAACCACACGTGGTGCGACAACTGTATAAGCAACAATAGCAGCAACCCCTCTGGAAGGTGGATGAGCGAGTGGAAGTTCTGAACTGTAACTGTTACCTTGCCTGCTTGTGAAGGTAGAAGGAAGACAGAGAATCTGCAGAAAATAGTCGTGATCACCTACCACTTACCAGCAGGTAGTCAGCTCAGTAATGTCATTTGAAATTAACCGAGCAGTGCTTGTTGATTCGTTTTGTGATTTCTTATTACTCCAGGTTGGTGTTCGAGAGAAACGTAATGTTTCAGATGTGGCTCCAACGTAATTTTCATAAGGCAAGTGCATAACGTTATCGGTCAATCGCATTATGCTGTGTAGTTAATTGACAATCGGACTTCGTTTCTGAAAGACTGCAGGTTTATTGGTGCACCATAAAATAACTGATAATTGCTAATCAGTATTTGGATCACACCAACGGCAGACAGGCTCCACGTTAGCAATTTTGCATTTCTTTCACGATTAGCTGTACACAAAGCTGATAAAGACATTAATACAAAGAGATATGTATAGTTTATTAAATTACTACATCTGAAAGGTATTAATTTAAATAGATTTCAATATATTCATGGTTCTTAAGAGCTAACAAGACAGATGCTTACATAGCAAAAGCTGAAGAACAATGGAAAATAAAAAAACAGGAAGACATCTCCTAGCTGATCACAGAAAAAATGTGAAGGCTTCTCTGTTCTTTATTATCATAGAAAGTATTACATGTACTTATTAACATTTGTGGACTTTTTGGGACACACACATTTCATAAACATAAAGAAAGAAATATTTTCTTGTTGTCTTATATTTGCCTATGATACATTTGATTACGACACTTACAAAAGTGGTCACATGGGGGATATTTATAAAAGATACAATAACTTAAAATTTGAGAGGTATCATTGTTCTGAGGGTAAGGCAGTTCAGCGACGTGTGTGCCCATGGGAATTGATGCAGCCACTTCTGGAGTGAGGTCGCAGTTGGCTTGTATGATGTCAGTCGGTCGGTGGCAACTGGCTGAGAGCAAGCTCTGGTTGTGCAGCTTGCAGCAGAGGTGGGCATCGAGGGGTGGCCCATGCAGGAGCGTAGCCATGACATAATGACATCTGTGTGAGCCTTGCCTAGCGCTGCCGGTTCAGCTGCATCGAGGACCAACGAGACGCACGGTGTAGAGTGGTGCACAGAGGCCCGACCCGCCTACTGAGGCTGCACTGTACTGCAGCAGTCTCGAGCCGAGCCAGTCCCTGACGTCACGCCAAGGGCCGAGCAGTGCTGTTGCGAAAGAACCTGTATGCCACGGCCTCAGTAGAGCTGCGCATGGAGACGCAGCCCACGGGCCGCGGCCTCACTGCTCCACACTGACCGAGCCCGTGACGTCACTGCAACAGTGCCATGCGCAAGCACTGGCGTGCTGTGGCCTACGGGCTCTTGGTAGTACTGACCGCAGTTGCGAGCTATGGGCTCTGAGCGGTGAGTAGAGCAGCGTTTAGTCGGGTGGTGGGATTTCCTCATTTTTGTCGTAACGCACAAAATGAGCGAGGAAACTAATGTGGATTGCAGAAGAAGGAGCGCATGTCAATAAAGAGGGAAGTAAAAGAAAAACTAATGACTGATGTGTAGAGAACTACACATCCTGAAGCGAATCTTAAAAGTTCAGTTTGGACCGTGTTAAAGCGTATTGCGTACGGCGTTAGGAAAATCGTTCGTTTTGTTTGCTGTTCGCTGTGCGGTCAAATTTACTCTCCTGCTGAAGGGTCAAGTGACACTTCGCACATTTCTCCCCATCCATGCGTGTCTAACAAAAAAGGGTCTTGTGTGGACGAGAAAGAACTTCCTAAACTTGCTCAGGAGATAACTGTCGATAAAAGTGTGGCTATGTGTGCACGAGAAGTAAGGTCGTACAGAACTATATGAGATGGAGGTGTTCAGACGATAGTTGACACTGCAAAGACCATTATATCTCACCCCACAAATGTATCGCGGTACACAGCAGAAAGTGCTAAAAGCCTATGACATATAATTATGCCGGAGGTAATTGTTCATATAACAGAAGGTGAATACTCAGCAACTACAGACATGCGGACGTCCAGTGCGAGAAGCAACAAATATCTGACATCAACTGTCTCCTGTTTCATTGACTGGACTCTCAGATTTCGCAATTTTTTACAACTCTGTTTCCATATCAACCGAAAACGGGCGATAACATTCTAAGAGAATTGCTTAGACGATTTATGTCTCTTGGTATCCACCACTCTACTTTGAAAGACCCGCAGCACACGACTGATCCAGGTACCAACACTTTCGTTGCACTGCGCGATATATTCGCCATTGAGTTGTTCCTGCCTTATGCTAAATAGAGGGCTAAGAAATAATTTTAATGCGGAGTATATATGTGTCAATTGTCCATAAGTTCATGGTCTTTTGGTGGGAAATAACGCAACACTTACGTAAAGAAATGTGGTTTCTTAATGCTCTTCTTAGATAATTGAGCCAGTCTTATGATAGTCGCTGGAATAAGTAGCTGACAGTGTTAGAATGTCTTTGTGCGAAAAGCTCTCTGAGAAGGGAGAAATACCCCGAAATGAAGGAACTGGTATCACGCTGATGTATGAACATTTCACGGTATGTATGCTATTCTATTACTGTAATTCTTATACACAATAGTTTATTTTATAGATTTTAAAACATAAGGATTTTTGTAGCTCTTCAAAGCGGCGTCCAAGGAACTAAAACTGGGGAAATCACGTGCACTGCACCTTCTTTTGAAATGGACAATGACAATTTTAAAGGATTTGAGTCAGGCGCCCCAGGACAGAGAAGCTTCTGAATTTGAACTTTTACATGAACGCCTCAAATTATACTTAGATGAAAAGCTATTGACCAGAGATGCTGTGAGGTATCAACTTTCCACTGGCCACCATTCGTCATTTAAAAATGATATCTGAAGGCGTCAAGTCATGAAAAGGATACAATAGTTTTCTTTCTTCATACTTCTCCAATTCCACGATACACTCTAACGACATTTCCTACTACTGCATCGCCAACAGTCTTTTCTCTTTGTTCTCGCTAGTGCGTTCAGACGTACTCTGCACATCAGGAAGTTACAAAAACAGCAATTATGTTCGGAAATAGGAGAGACGCTCAATCCTACATGTTCCTCCACAACTGGTAACATGTGAATCCTTCGGAACCCATGTTATCCTAAATAAAAGTTTGAATTTTTGCCGTATATGCACTGAATGGTAAATTCTGCATTCCCCAGGTAAAAAGAAGAGAGGAGTAATGAGGCTGGACATGTATTTCAAAGCCCTACCCCATCAAAGAACAAATCATGTTTGAAGCACATAAATTCTGCTACCCCATCTCCTGGATTTCCAGTTGTGCAAATTGAAGATGGGAGTGAGACATTCCGGTACCCTACACTCGATATCATTCAACATCTACATAGAACAGGCAGTAAAACATACAAGGATATATTTGTAGACAGAATTAAATATGAGGGAGATGCAATAAACATTTTGAAGTTTACCAGTGACACTGGAATTCTGTCAGAGACAACAAAGAACTTGGAAAAACAGTTGAATGGAAAGGGATTATAAGATAACCCACAATGGAACTAAATGAAAGGTAATGTAACCTATTCGAATTGAACCTAGCAGTACCCGCGGATTAACTGATGATGGCCGAAGTAGAGAGGATACAAAATGATGACTGAATAGCAAAAATGGTTCAAATGGCTCTGAGTACTATGCGACTTAACTTCTGAGGTCATCAGTCGCCTAGAACGTAGAACTAATTAAACCTAACTAACCTAAGGACATCACACACATCTATGCCCGAGGCAGGATTCGAACCTGCGACTGTAGTGGTCGCTCGGCTCCAGACTGCAGCGCCTAGAACCGCACGGCCACTCCGGCCGGCGACTATAGCAAGAAAAGTATTAATGAATAAGAGGGATTTCCTAACTTCGAATATAAATTTAAGTGTTAGGAAGTATTTCTGGAAGGTATTTGTATCGTTCCCAAGATACTCCGTCAGGCGGGTGTAAAAATGAATGTGCGCAGTGGAAAATACTGAACGCAAATATAAAGATTTGGCCCTGTCTGACTCCCCCCTGAAGCAGATCTTAGGATCTATTAATGGTGATATTATTTCCTCCTTCTTACTCTTTAACATATCAATTACAATGTTGTTTCTGCTTATAGATTTATTGGAGATTAAAACCCCTTTAAATATTACTGATGTTTATATGTCGATGTGCAATGGACATAAAGAGATACAAATGAATTTCCTGACTAATGTTATTGATCCACTGCACAAATGGGCCGATTTTGTGACTACGCGATCTAATGTAAATAACACGAGGTGCCAGATATCATCTACGTCCCAAACACTAGAAGACACTACTTTAAAAGATGATCTACAGTGGTGTGCAACCTTAGCGGAAATGAAACTTACGAGATCTCAGCTGTTCAGCTTTATACCCCAAATAAGCTGAAGCAAGTACACGTCTGCGACGATGGAAGAATTCCAGCCACAAAATAAAAAACTCATTAAACACTAGGACGACAGAAGGCGGTCCTCTGACTAGAATAATCTAATACTAGCTTCTCCTCTCTGTATTCTACAGACAAGAAATGCGAACTCCCAGCCACAAGGATGGAATTCAGATACCGTCTCAACGTGAGTATAGACAGGAGAAGTGCTCTCAATCACTGAACGCTGCATACTAAACGACGATTCTCTACCAGGAGGCGAAGTCCAGAATCGTATAAGTTAGCAACACCTTCGGTCACCTAAAGCAAAATCCCAGTGCCTTCTGGCACTACATCATGCAAATTAAAGCTTAGTGATTATGCCCGGATTTGTCCTATCATGACATACGAACCTAGCGACAATATTTCGCTGGTGACAGCTTCTGCAAGCTTGAACATTATCCCCATGAGTTTCACGGCACGTCATCAAAAGTCAGCTTCGGCATGATGCTTGATGAGTCTAGCCCTGGGATTGCACAGCAGTCTTATTGATAGCTTTCTGTGTCACCCCCTAAGTATCTACAACAAAATTACTGTCGGCAGTTGCACTCTGCAAGACACAAAAATCATCGGCACACGCACTTCCCTGCATATCTGGTCAAGGCTGCAAACAAATAACGAGGACAACAAAATAGTATGACTACAGGGACACTTAACCTAATTCTATCGTAACACTTACTGTAACTTAACTTCCCATTTTAGGAGCAGCTCATGACTACTACTTTACGCCGTTAAACACAGTGAGCCATATTTATTGCTCAAAATGAAATCGATTGCCCATTAAAAACGGCGAAAACTACCAAAAACGACGACTTCTCGACAAAACTAATCTTCGTCTTCTAAGAATCTACGCATAATTAACACCTTATACACTTCCAGTCAATGAGCCACACTCATTTATGATAGGCAAAAATAACGTTCATATTTACACATCCTGAGAACACAGTTTGAGTTTACCTGACACATGTCACACATGGAAACAGAACTGAAAAGCTGCTTATTGGTGCACTGACTCGACGCTGTTGTGTGTCGACGAAACTGCAACCCTGAGGTAGTCGAGAGTCATCGTCTCCAGGGAGAGTTGCTGGTAAGGTTCACCTGTCACTGAAATTTAGACATAACACACACTTCTGACATCAAAATGTGGAGGTCCAGTATGGATGACCTCTACATGTGGAGGTTTGAGTTGAGGTGGTGGATTGTTGTCGGGATGATGATCCATGGCTGCTCATAAAAATTTTACTATTAGTCAGACATTTTACTGAAGAACAAACTAGAACTTTCTGTGGTGCAACGTCCTCCATAGCGTGTGCTGAAGACAGCGAGTGTTAATGAACTAACGCAACAGGTATTCATGGCCTCATACGACTGTTTTCAATGGATGAAGGCTTGATGCACCTGTTAGTTGGCCCACAGGCGGTAAGATGCTAAACTCATAGCACAGATCTTAATACCAGCAACAGGGGCCCATAGTTAGTGGATGCTAAAGCCCATGGTGGCAGCTTCTAGCCTCATAACGCCTCGTGGAGCTGCAACACCTCTCCTCTTAAATAGTAGGTACCAGGTTGAGACACCTTTGACTGAAAATAATGGTAATTTATGTTGGGACAGAGCGTTCTTGCTTTGCAAATTACAGCTTGCAACCATGTAGACGATAAGACGTCTGCTGATTGGATGTGCAGTTACAGGCCTACCAACGCCTTTCAGCTGTGTCGTCGTTATGGCAGTGCCAGCCATTTTCCTGGAGCACAATGTGGGAATCTGCCAGTGGCATTGCTGCATCTGACGTAATGGTGTTTGGTCGGCGCTGAGCTGGCCTACTCTAAAGATGTTTTGCAACAGCCATGGCAATGTTACAATTTTACTCAGTAGCTCCAAAAATTGCGGTGGCACTGCAGATCGAATAACTGATAAGAAGATACTGATTCGAACTGAGAAAAACAAGAACTTAATGGCACAACTTCGTCTCATTGGCAAATCCTAAGGCATCAAGGACTTGTCAGTTTGGTAATGGAGAGATGTGTGCATATGTGGGTGTTGGGGAGGGGGGGGGGGGTGTTCAAATTGTAGAGGGTGACGAAGTCTTGAATACAGTTAGCAGGTTCATACTGATGCACATTGCGTTAGCTGTGCAGCGCTGAAGAGGCTTGCACAGAATAGACTAGCTTGGGCAGCTGCATCTAACCAGTCATCAGACTGAAGACCACAGCAACAACATTGGGCAACGAGATGGGAGGGAAAGGTAGGTTTCTGTTCCATAACTTTCCAAGTTCTTTCCTGGGAGAACTCATGAGTAAGGTAGATCTCGTGTGATTATGCACCCTCGGCTGTTGACATGGCAAAAGAGTTTCTATATTACTCTAAATTAATGGTACTGCTAATTCGCGTATGAAAAAAGCTAACTAGCTCACACTATTCGCCGATGCAGCGAACTGAAGTAGCGGTTGTAGTATGTTTTGTTGTTGTAAACAGAAATGTCTCTGGTATGATGTTAATCTGCAACCACACATGGAGTGACCACATTATAAGTGGTCCCCATCCAACAACAGCAACAACCTCTCTGGTTGGTGTATGAGCGAGTGGAAGCTTTGAACTGTAACTGTTACCCTGCCTGCTTGTGAAGGTGTAAGGATGATAGAAAATGTAAAGAAAATAGTTCTGATCACCCACCACTTACCAGCAGGGATTCAGCTCAGTAATGTCAATCGAATTTAACCGAGCAGTGCTTGTTGATTCCTGTTGTGATTGCCTATTACTCCAGGTTTGTGTTCGAGAGAAACGCAAAGTTACAGATTTGCCTCCAATGTATATTTCATAAGGCAAGTGCATAACGCGATCGGTCAGTTGCATTATGGTGTACAGTTAATGGAGTATCGGACTTCGTTTCTGAAAGACTGCAGTTTCGTTGAGGCACCATAAAACATCTGATAAATTGCTAATCAGTATTTGGATCACACCAATGGCGTAGGGGTTCCACGTCAGCAGTTTTGCATTTCAGTCACGAATTTGTGAACTCAAAGCTGATAAAGACAGTATAAGAAGAGATATGTTTTGTTTGTTAAGTTCATACATCTTGAAGTTGTTAATTTAATTACACTTAAATATATTTGATGTGTTGGCAACTGTGCCAACACCTTGTAGATAGAGGAGGCCGAAATGCACGCTATCTAACGCAGACGGGCGTGAATTCTGGAACAGGATAAGTAGTGAATGCTAATAAGAAAAGTATGCAGCTCCTCGAATACTTAACTTTTATTCCTTCATGTGAATACAGCATTCTTGATGAGACATTTCATACGATAACTATCAAACTATGTAAGGCTAATGGCGCCTTAATAGGTCGTAGCCATGGACTTAGCTGAAGGCTATTCTAACTGTCTCTCGGCATATGAGAGAAAGGCTTCGTCAGTGTAGTCGCTAGCAAAGTCGTCGTACAACTGGGGTCGAGTTCTATTCCGTATCTCGAGACCTGCCTTGTGGTGGCGCTCGGTCTGCGATCACACAGTGGCGACACGCGGGTCCGACATGTACTAAATGGACCGCCGCCGATTTAAGCTACCACCTAGCAAGTGTGGTGTCTGGCGGTGACACCACAATATTCATGGTTCTTAAGAGGTAACAAGATACACTACTGGCCATTAAAATTGCTGCACCAAGAAGAAATGCAGATGATAAACGTGTTTCATTGGACAAACATATTATACTAGACCTGACATGTGATCACATATTCAGGCAATTTGGGTATATAGATCCTGAGAAATCAGTACCCGGAACAACCACCTCTGGCCGTAATTACGGCCTTGATACGCCTGGGTTTTGAGTCAAGCAGAGCTTGGATAGCGTGTACAGGTACAGCTGCCCATGCACCTTCAACACTATACCACAGTTAATCAAGAGTAGTGACTAGCGTATTGTGATGAGCCACTTGTTGCTCGGCCACCACTGACCAAATGCTTTCAGTAGGTGAGAGATCTGCATGATGTGCTGGCCAGGGCAGCAGTCGAACATTTTCTGTATCCAGAACGGCCCGTACAGGTCCTGCAACATGCGGTCGTGCATTATCCTGCTGGAATGTAAGGTTTTGCAGAGATCGAAAGAAGGGTAGAGCCACGGGTCTTAACACTTCTGAAATGTAAAGTCCATTGTTCGAAGTGCGAGCATGTGGTGACCGAGATGTGTAACCAATCGCATCCCATACCATCACGCCGGGTGATACGCCAGTATGGCGATGACGAATACACACCTCCAATGTGAATTCACTGGGATGTCGCCAAACACAGATGCGACCATCACGATGCTGTAAACAGAACCTGGATTCGTCCGAAAAAATGATGTTTTGCCATTTGTGCACTCAGGTTCGTCGTTGAGTACACCATGGCAGGCGCTACTGTCTGTGATGCAGCGTCAAGGGAAACTGCAGCCATGGTCTCCGAGCTGATAGTCCATGCTGCTGCAAACGCCTTCGAACTGTTCGTGCAGATGGTTGTTGTCTTGCAAACGTCCCCATCTGCTGACTCAGGGATCGAGACGTGGCTGCTCGATCGGTTACAGCCAAGTGGATAAGATGCCTATCATCTCGACTGCTAGGGATACGAGGCCGTTGGAATCCAGCACGGCGTTGCGTATTACCCTCCTGAACCCACTGATTCCATATTCTGCTTACAGTCATTGGATCTCGACCAACGCGAGCAGCAATGTCGCGATACGATAAACCACAATCGCAATAGGCTACAATCCTACCTTTATCGAAGTCGGAAACGTGATGGTACGCATTTCTGCTCCTTACACGAGGCATCACAACAACGTTACACCTGGCAACGCCGGTCAGCCGCTGTTTGTGTATGAGAAAACGGTTGGAAACTTTCCTCATGTCAGCACTTTGTAGGTGTCTCTTCCGGCGGCAACCTTGCGTGAAAGCTCTAGAAAGGTATTCGTTTCCATATGACAGCATATTCTTCCTGTCGTTTAAATTTCGCGTCTGTAGCACGTTCGTGGTGTAATAATTTTAATGGCCTGTGGTGTAGATGCTTACACAGCGGAAGCGGAAGATCAAAGGACGATACGAAACAGGAAGGCATCCCCTAGATGATTGCAGAAAAAATGTGAAGGCTTCTCTGTTCTTTATCGTCATAGAAAGTAATACATGTACTTTTTACCACTTGTGGACTCTCTGGTAGACACATATTTCATAAACATAATGAAAAAAAATTTTCTTGGTGTCTTACGTTTGTCTACGATACATTTGACTACGATACTGGCTGTTACATGAGTACTCATTCAAGTCGTGTACAACAAAATTACAAGATTGGTGTATACAAGAAAAGCAATACATCATTTGACATGTTTTAAATAAACAATTTGACGAATCATTTAGATTACCACGTGAGATGTTTGTAAAAGATACTCTGACTTAAAATTTAAAAGGTATCAATGTCCTGAGGATAAGAGGTTAAGTCAGTTCAGGGACGTGTCTGCCCGTGGTAATCGATGCAGTCAGTGCTGGAGTGACTTCGCAGTCGGCTTTTCTGATGTCGATCGGTCGGTGACAACTGGTTGAGTGTGGGCTCTGGTTGTGCAGTTTGCAGCAGAGGTGATCATCGAAGCGCGGACCATCCAGCACCGTGGCCATGACAGCAGTTCGAACTTTGCCTCGCTCTGCCGGTTTGGGCGGAGCAGCCGCATCGAGGTCCGCCGGGAGAGTCCTGTGTAGAGGCTGGGCCCGCGAGCTCCGGCCGCACTGGACTACAGCAGTATCGCGCTGAGCGAGTCCCTGACGTCTTCCCAAGGGCCGATCAGTGCTGTTGCGAAAGCACCTGTATGTCACGGGCCCAGCAGAGTTGCGCGTGGAGACGCAGCCCACGGGTCGCGACCTCGCTGCTCCGCACAGAGCGAACCCGTGACGTCAATGCACCAGTGCGGTGAGCAGGCACTGGTGTGCTACCTACGAACAGTTGGTAGCACTGACTGCAGTCGCAAGTTTCGGGCTACGAGCGGTGAGTAGAGAAGTGATTATTGGAGTGATCGGATCTCTTCATTTGTTTCGTAGCACACAATATGAGAGCGGCAAACTAAACGTGGTTTGCAGAACAAGGAACACATGTGAAGAAAAAGGGAAGTAAAAGAAAAACTAATCACTGGTGAGTAGAGAACCACACAGCCTGGAGCAAATTTTAAAAGTACACTTTGGACCTTGTTAAAGTCTATTGTGGATGGCGTTAGGAAAAGCGTTCATTTTCTTTGCTGTTCGCCGTACTGTGAAATTTACTCTCATGGTGAAGGGTCAAGTGGCACGTCGTACATTTCTCGCCATCCATGCGTGTCTAATAAACAAAGGTCTTATGTAAACTAGAAAAGAGTTCCTAAACCAGCGCAGGAGATAACTGTCGATAATTACGTTGCTACGTGTAAGGTCGTATGGTTGTATGGAACTATGAGAAAGGTCTTAGGGATCTTGATCAGACTTTAGTTGACAACGCAAAGGCCAATATATCTCACCCCACAACTGTGTGGTCGTACATGGCAGAAAGTGTTAAAAGCCTACGACATACAATTATGTCTGAGGTAATTGCTTATGTAACAGAAGGTGAATACTCTGCAACTACGGACATGTGGACGTTCAGCGAGAGAAGAAACCATTAGCTGACATGTACTGTCTCCTGTTTCATTGACTGGCCTCTCAGATCTCGCGTTGTTTACAACCCAGTTTCCAGATGAACCAGAAACGGTCGGTAATATTCTAAGAGAATTGTTTAGGCGATTAATGTCTCTTGGTATCCACATTTCTACTTTGCAAGACATACAGCACATTCCGACCGGAGTGGCTGAGCAGTTCTGGACGCTTCAGTCTGGTTCAGCTGCGGTCAGTGCTACCAACAGCACGTAGGCCACACCACGCCATTGCTTGCGGACGTCAGTGATGCAGTGACGCCACAGCCTCGTTCAGTGCGGAGCAGTGAGGCCATGGCCCGTGGGCTGCGTCTCCATATGCGGCACTGCTTAGCCCGTGGCATACAAGTTGTTTCGCAACAGCATTGCTCGGCCCTTGGGGTGACGTCAGGGACTCGTTCGGCCGGAGACTGCTGTAGCCCAGTGCGGCCACATGACTCTGCACCGTGCGGCGCGTCGGACCTCCATGCGACTGCCCCAGATGAACCGGCTGCGTTAGGCAAGGCTAGCACGGCTGTGACGGCTACAATCGTGGACGGGCTGCGAATCGATGCCCACCTCTGTTGCAAACTGCACAACCAGAGATCACTCTCAACCGGTTGTCACCGTCCGATTGACTTCATACAAGCCAACTACGACGTCACTCCAGCAGTGGCTGCATCAATTCCCACAGGCAGACACATCCCTGAACTGACTTAACCTTGTTGTACATGACTTGAATGACTACTCATGTTACAGCCAGTATTGTAGTCAAATATATCGCAGGAAAATGTAAGACACCAAGAAAATTTTTCTTTCCTTATGTTTATGAAATATCTGTGTACCAGAAAGTCCACAAATGTTAATAAGAACATGTAATACATTCTACAACAATGAAGAACTGACAAGCCCCCACATTTGTTCTGCGATCGGCTAGGAGATGCCTTCCTGTTTCGTATCGTCCTTAGTTCTCCAGCTTTCGCTATGTGTGCATCCATCTCGTCAGCTCTTAAGTACCAGAATATACGAGGGGCGTTTGAAAAGTCGGTGCAAAAATAAAAACTGCATACATATTTTGGGTAAATTTTTTATTTTTCAAGGTAGTCACTTTTTAGGTCTATACAATTCGTCCAACGCTGTTCTAATTTGTTGATCCCTTCCGAATAATAGGAACTGTCTAAGTGTGCAATATAGCTAATAGTTGCTGCAATCACATCCCCGTTTGAATAAAATCTTTGTCTCGCCAGACATTTCTTCAAATTGGGGAACAAATACTAGTTCGAGGGAGCCAAGTCTGGAAAATATTGGGGTATGGGAAACGAGCTGGAATCCTATTTCCATTATTTTTGCCACCATAACTGCTTAGGTTTGTGCTGGTGCATTGTCATGATGGAAAAGGACGGTCCTATAACAATGAATAATATTCACCTGTAATAGTTTTACTCCTTTTTAGATAATCGATGAGGATTATCCATTGCGAACCCCCAAAAGAAAGCCGTCATAAGGAATGGCCGAAGGAATGGTCTTCGCCTTTTTTGGTGCAGATTCTCCCTTGGTACCCCATTGATTAGATTGTTGTTTGGTCTCAGGAGTATAGTAATGTATCCACGTTTCATCCACAGTGGCGAGACGACGCTCAAACTCCTGCGGATTCTTCTGAACAGCTGCAAACCATCCTTGCAACACTTCGCACAATTCCATTTTTGGTCAAGCGTGAGTAATCGCCTAACGCAACTTGCGGATAGCTTTCTCGCGTCCAAATGTTTATGCAAAATATTATGTACCCGTTCATTCGAGATGCCCACAGAACTAGCAATCTCTCGCACCTTAACTCTTCTGTCTTCCATAATCATATCAGGGATTTTATGAATGATTTCTGGAGTCGTAACCTCCACAGGGCGTCCAGAAAGTTCAGTATCACTAGTGCCCATGTGGCCACTCCTAAAAATGTGAAATCACTTATAAACCGTTCTAAGTGAAGGCTCAGAGTCACTATAATGTTTATCAAGCTTCTCTTTAGTCCCCTGAGGCGTTCTGCGATTCATAAAGTAATGTTTAATCACCAAACGGAATTCTTTTTCGCCCATTTTTTGACAATCACTCGACTTCCTTCATTCACACGAATGCCATACACATAGAAATAGACCAATATGACTGAAACTTGGTGTGCGTTCTTTCCAAAGATGCTACTAGCTAAATACGACCTCAATAGGCGCCGGTGGTGGCATCTTCGGACTTTGCACAGACTTTTCAAACGCCCCTCGTATTCAAGTATATTTAAATTAATACCTTTCAGATGTATTAATTTACCAAACTAAATATATCTGTTTGTGTTAATGTCTTTATCAGCTTTGTATACAGCTATTCGTGAAAGAAATGCAAAACTGCTGAGGCCGACCGTGGTGGCCGAGCGGTTCTAGGCCCTTAAGTCCGGGACCGCGCGACTGCTATGGTCGCTAGTTTGAATCCTGCCTCGGGCATGGATGTGTGTGATGTCCTTGGGTTAGTTAGGTTTAAGTAGTTCTAAGTTCTAGGGGACTGATAACATCAAATGTTAAGTCCCATAGTGCTCAGAACCATTTGAACCAATTTAAAACTGCTGACGTGGAGCCCGTCCGCCATTGGTGTGACCCAAATACTGATTAGTAATGTATCATATCTTTTATGGTGCACCAAAGAACATACAGTCTTTATCAAACGAAGTCCGATACTCAATTAACTATACAGCATAGTTTGATAGACCGCCGCGTTATGGACATGCCTTATGAAAATAGCATTGAAGCCACATCTGTAAGTTTGCGTTTCTCTCGAACACAAACCTGGAGTAACAGGAAATCACAACAGGAGTCAACAAGCCAATGCTCAGTTAATTTCAATTGACAATTCTGTGCTGACTATCTGCTGGTAGGTGGTAGGTGATCACGACAATTTTCTTTACATTCTCTATCTTCCTTCAACCGTCCCGCTCTTGGTAGATCACTGAGCCAGTCTATCGATACTCCATGGAATAAGCAGCTGAAAATGTTAGAATGTCATTGTGCAAGAAGCTCTCTGAGAAGGGGGAAATAGCCCAAAATGAAGGAACTGATAATACACTCATGAAAAAACTTTTTACGTTATGTATGCTATTCGATTACTGTAATTCTTATACGCTATCGTTTCTTTTATACCATTTAAAACATAAGGGTTTTTGTAGGTCTTCAAGGCGGCGTCCAAGGAATTAGAACTGGGGGAGTCACCTACACTGCACCTCCTGTTGACATGGACAATGACAATGTGAAAGCATTTGAGTCAGGCCTTCTAGTACAGAGAAGTTTCTGAAATCGGACTTTTACATTAACGCCTCAAATTATTCTTAGATGTAAAGCTATTTGTCCAGAGATACTGTGATGTAGCAGCCTTCCTCTGGCGACCATTTGTCATTTAAAGATGATATCTGAAGATAAGAGGCGTAAAGTCATGACAGGATACAATACTTTTCCTTCCTCATACTTCTCCAATCCCAGAATACACTCTATCGTCATTTCCCTTTACTGCATCTCCAACCATCTTTCTATTTGTTCTCACTAGTATGTTCGAACGGAAGTGGCTTACCTATCGATCTAGAAATAGCTATCTCCTTGTACTCTGCTCTTCTGTAAGTTACAAAAATAACATTTAATATTCTGAAATAGGCGACACGCTCATTACTACATGTTCCTCCACGACTGGTAACATGTGGATCCTTAGAAATCCATGTTGTCCTAAATTAAAGTTTGAATTTTTGCCGTGTATGTACTGTAATATGAAGTTTGCTGTCCACTGGTAAGAAGAGAGGAGTAATGAGATTGGGCTTGTATTTCACAGCCCCACTCCATCAAACAACTAATCTTGTTGGAGCACATAAAATCTGCTACTCCATCCAGTGGATTTCTATTTGTGCAATGGGAAGATGGGAGTCAGACATTCAGGTAGCCTGCACTCGATGTTATTCGACATCTACACCGAACAAGCAGTAAAGCATACAAGGATAAATTTGTAAACAGAATTAAATATTAGGGAGAAGCAATAAACATTTTTAAGTTTACCGGTGCACTGCAATTCAATCAGAGGCTGCAAAGAACTTGGAATAACAGTTGAATGGAATAGATAGTGCCCTGGAAAGGAATTATAAGATATCCTCCAATGGAACTAGATCAAAGGTAATGGAACGTATTCGAATTAAACCTAGCAGTACCAACGGATTTTAAATAACGTGTACTACAAAGAGGGGAGTAATATACGACCAACACAAAGATAGACTTATTTCGTTCATTTTCGTTGTCTTTTACGCACAATAGGATATAAAATGAAGACTGACTATAGCAAGAAAGTATTAATGAGAATGAGGGATTTCGAATATAAATTTAAGTGTTAGGAAGTATTACTGGAAGGTATTTGTATTGTTTCCGAGATGCTGCTCCAGGCGGGTGTAAAAACGAATGTGCACTATGGAAAATACCGATCGCGAAAGTAAAGATTTGGCCCTGTCTGAATACCACCTGGAGCAGATCTTAAGATATCTTAACGGTGATATCATTTTCTCCTTCTTGCTCTTTAACATATAAATTACAACATAAAAATAATGAATGATTAACGGAACTGGTAATTACTAAATATTAATGTTTTCTCTGCTTATACGTTTATTGTAGATTAAAACCCTTTTTTATATTACAAATGTTTATATGTCGATGTGCACTGGACATAAAGATATACAAATGAATTTACTGACTAATATTATTGATCAACTGCCCAAATCTGCCCCTTTTTATGGCTACGCGATCTAAAATAAATAAAGCGAGATGACTGAAATCATCTACGTCCCAAACACTAGAAGACAATACTTTCAAAGATGATCTACAGTGGTGTGGAACATCAGTGGAAATGAAACTTACATTATCACAGTTGTTCAGCTTTATAATTCTAATAACCCGAAGCAATACCAATAGCTCCGAATGTACTGCGTCCGGTGCGTCGGAGTGATGGTTCTCGTACACGTCTGCGACGATAAAAGATCTCCAGCCACAAAATAAAAAAACTCATTAAACGCTAGGACGGCAGAAGGCGGTCCTCTGTCTAGTATAATCTAGTACTACCTTCCTCTCTCTGTATTCTACAGATAAGAAATGCGAACTCCCAGCCACAAGGACGGAATTCAGATAACGTCTCAACGTGAGTATTGACAGGAGAAGTGCTATCAATCACTGAGCGCTGCGTACTCAACAACGATTCCCTACCCAGAGGCGAAGTCAAGAATCGTATAAGTTAGCAACACCTTCGGTCACATAAAGCTACTTCCCAGTGCCTTGTGGCACTATATCATGTAAATTAAGGCTTAGTGGTATTCCCACATTTGTCCTATTATGATAAACGAACCTTACAGCAGTATTTCACAGGTGTCAGTTTCCCCCAGCTTGAACATGATCCCCCTGGGTTCCACCGCTCGTCATCGGAAGTCAGCTTCGGGATGATGGTTGATGACAAAGGCTAGCCCTGAGATTGCACAGCAGCCTTCGCCTGCATCACAAAATACACTGCAAGTGTTGTCACTTCTGTCAATCTCCAGTTCCACTGGCACAAGCCTTGTCTGCCCGAACATAAACCTTACAAACACATTTCCTGTTTCTTCTCCTCCCACGTTCTGAGGAGGCAGTGCCGTCAGAGATGGTGCCGAATCTGCGGCCTTCGGAAATTCAAAATGCGTTTGTACCATTTTAGTACCCAAAACATAGCTCTCTGTGTCACCTCTTAAGTGTCTACAACAAAATTACTGTCGGCAGTTGCTCTCTGCAAGACACAAAAGTCATAGCCACATGCACTTCCCTCCACATCTGGTCCAGGCTGCAGAAATTTGCAACTTTTCCGCCGGGGTGTCCCCCACTAATTATGCAAACAACAAACGAAGAGAACAAAACAGTACAACGACATGAACACTTAATCTAATTCTAACCTAACACTTACAATAACTTAACTTCTCCGCTTGAGCGGCTACTCATGTCTACTACTTTACGTGCTTAAACGCAGTGACCCACATTTGTTGCTCAAAATGAAATTCATTGCTCATTCAAAATGGCGAAAGCTGCCACATTAGTCAGACTTCTCGACGAAACTCATATTCCCCTCCTAAGAAGCTACGCATAGTTAACACCTTATACACTTCCAGACAATGAGATACAATCATTGATAATAGTTAAAAATGACGTTCATATTTACACATCCTTAGAACACAGTCTGAGTTTACTTGAGACATGTCACACATGAAAACAGAACTGATAAGCTGCTAAAAGGTGCACTACCTCGAAGTGGTACTCGGAGGGGCTAAAATAGAACTGTTTGTGCACTCACCAACTGCACACTTCTTTTCAAAAGGCTCTGAGCACTATTGGACTTAACTTCTGAGGTCATCAGTCCCCTAGAACTTAGAACTACTTAATCCTAACTAACCTACGGACATCACACACATCCATGCCCGAGGCAGGATTCGAACCTGCGACCGTAGCGATTGCGCAGCTCCTGATTGAAGCGTCTAGAACCGCTCGGCCACTCCGGCCGGCCCACTGCATACTGATGCTGTGTGTCGATGAAACTGCAACCCTGAGATAGTCGAGAGTCATCGTCTCCAGGGAGGGTTGCTGGTGAGGTTCCCCTGTCAGTGAAATTTAAAGGTGGCACACGGTTCTGACATCAAAATGTGGAGGTCCAGGATGGATCACCTGTACACGTGGAGGTCTGAGTTGAGGTGGTGGGTTGTTGTCGCGATCATGATCGATTGCTGCTCATAAAAACTTCACTGTTAGTGATACGTTTTACTGAAGAACAAACTAGAACATTTTGTGGTGCAACTTCCTCCATAGTGTGTGCTGAAGACAGCGAGTGTTAAGGAACTGATGCAACGGGTGGCCATGGTCTCAAACGACTGCTTTCTATGGCTGAAGGCTGGCTGTACCTGGTAGTCATACCACCGGCTGGAAGATGCTAAGCTCACAGCACTGATCTTAAAGCCAGTAGCAGGGGCCCACAGTTAGTGGAGGACAAATCCCATGGTGGCTGCTTGTAGCCTCATTTCGCCTCGTGGAGCGGCATACACCTCTCCTCTTAAGTAGTAGCTACCAGACTGAGACACCTTTTACTGAAAATAATGGTAATTTATGTTGGGACAGAGCGTTCTTGCTTTGCAAATCACAGCATGTAATCCATGTAGACCATAAGACATCTGTTGGTTGGATGTGTAGTAACTGGCTGTGGTGTGCGTACTTGAGGACCTTCGGTACACTCACCATCAGATTATTTGACTTGTCACTCTAACAAAGCAGGCGAGTGTCAGCAATATGTCTCATGGTTTTGTCGTGGCATGTTTATCTTCTGCCGTTAGGTCAGACGATAGAAATGCCACTTGCACGCTTAGAGTAGCAGATTGACGGTGACCAACTTTAAACAGAACTTGATTAATTTTCACACACATTTATTAAAATAATAAAAAGCATAGACATTACGTAACTTGATTCTGGATGCTGTTTACAACTGACAATCTGAAGTTCCTTTGGTCTTGGTACGTTAATCTTATTCTCACATATCTCTGATACTTAACAAAGTGTCTATACATTTATCTTCATGGCTATCTACAGGAATATGATAATCTTATTAGGCGCAGACTGAAACTTGACTATATACTGGTACAGACTAATGCAGACTTACTAATCGGAGGTCTGTACACTAGTTACAATACCTCACGCGTTCAGGTATCACTGCGCGAGTGTGATCCGTGAGGAGAAAAGGTTCTATGTTAGCAGCAATCTCATTGGCTGCGGTACATATTAATACGCAGATCGGCGGAAGCAGAATTTGATCCGTCTCTAAGGCAGCGCCATCTCATAGTGCGGAGACGGTCGAGCGCTGCGCCTGTGCTGTTGTGCTTAGCGGGGTGCGCTCTAGTGGGAAAGTTGTGTACGCGCTGACTACACGGAACTATGTACACAATATCCCTCCCTTCCAGGGAAGAAAAAATGCTTTTGAAGTTTGCTTGAAAATCCTTTTTTTTCTGCTTCCTTGCTTTCCGGCGTGCGTATCTCTGTGGGTGCACACATGTTGTTCCCCGTGGCATTCGCCCGCGGTCCGCTAGGAAAACCCACTCAAAACCTGCGGAACAGGGAAACGGAGACGCAGAAATTTTGTTACATAATTGCATTTCAACATCAGTACATTGTTCATAGAGTAAATATAATTCTTCTTCGACGTCCATCTTCTCTGGGGATGTCGGTTGTGGACGACTGGTGCAGTCGGCTGCCCATGAAGGTGCTGCATCGGCGTCGGCGGCGGCAGCCGGTAACGGCGTCTGGAATCCCGCGAGCTGCTCGGGGTTGACATCTGCTTCTGAGTCTGCAAAATTAAACAGCCTCGGAGTTGAGCCTATATGTGACTGCTGTCTTTGCTGCCGTAATTGATTAGTATGGCGAATAACTATGCCGCTTTTCATTTTTATTCTATACATGACATTTCCATTGCATTCTACAATGATTCCTTGTGTCCAAGTACGCTTTCCTCGACGGTAGACGGTTACGAGCACTTTGTCGTTTACGTGGAATTGTCGTCCTTTCGACGTTCGTTGATCATTTTCTGGATGCATTGTGGGTTTTAGGATGGACATCAAAGTCCTGTGTTGTCGCCCATGCAGTTTTTCTGCTAGTGACTGTGCCTCGTGCGGAGTAGCTCTGTATCGTGACAGAAAAATTAATAAGGAAGTCTCTTTGTTGTACTGTTGCACCAACTTTGTCATGTGTGCCTTGAACGTTCGCACGAATCGTTTGGCGAGTCCATTACCCTCAGGGTGAAATGGTGCTGTCCTGTAATGTGCAATTCCGTTCATCTGACAAAATGACTGGAATTCTTGCGACGTAAATTGTGTGCCGTTATCGGTCACTATGGTTCAAATGGTTCAAATGGCTCTGAGCACTATGGGACTTAACATCTTAGGTCATGAGTCCCCTAGAACTTGGAACTACTTAAACCTAACTAACCTAAGGACATCACACACATCCATGCCCGAGGCAGGATTCGAACCGGCGACCGTAGCAGTCCTGCGGTTCCGGACTGAAGCGCCTAGAACAGCACGGTCACCACGGCCGGCCTCGGTCACTATGATTTGAGGCAATCCTTCAATGGAAAAGATCTTTGACAACGCTTGAATTGTTGTCACTGAAGAAGCTGTACGCATTTGTAGTACAAAAAGGAACTTTGAAAATGCATCAATGACAATTAACCAAGAAGTTCCAAAAAAAGGACCTGCATAGTCAATATGCAATCTTGACCAAGGGTCTATTGCCTGTGGCCACGGAAAATATTGTCTTGGCGGAGCTGATTGATGCGTCTGACATAATTTACAGTTAGAAAGCATTGTTTCAATATCTTTATCAATGTTCATCCAGTAGCATTGTTCTCTGGCCATGCGTTATGTGCGTACTATGCCCCAATGACATTGGTGTAACACTGCTAGCACTTTAGTCTTGAGAGCTTTGGGTATAACTACTCTTGTTTTTCCCATTTCACTGTGAACTACTATGTCGCCTTTGTGCACTGTGAAAGCATGTCTCATGTTCCAATAAGATTTCACTTCTGGCTGAGCGAACATGTTCTTATCGGTTGGCCATTCCTTAAGAATGTACTGCTTTATCTTTGATAACACTGGATCTTTGGTCACTAACTTAGCTATTGAGGTGGCATTGACGGGGAAATTTTCCACTACGTCCTCACTGATTACGTCTATCTGAAAACATACGTCCTCCGATTTGTCAAAATGTTCATCTTGACCCACCGGTAGACGTGAAAGTACATCGGCGTTGGCATGTTTTGCCGTCGATCTATATAAGATCTCGTAATTGTAATTACACAGTAGCAATGCCCAACGTCGTAAACGCTTTGCTGTCTTAGTGGATACACTATTATGTGGTCCGAATATTGTCATCAGTGGCTTATGGTCTGTGAGCAGAATAAATTTTCTTCCGTGTATGTAGTCATGAAACTTCTTCACTGCAAAGATAATTGCTAGAGCCTCTTTTTCTACTTGGCTATAGTTTCGTTGACTTGAGTTTAAAGTTTTCGACGCGTATGCAATCGGTCGTTCAATTACTTCAAGTTTATGGGACATGACTGCACCGATCCAGTAATCTGACGAATCCGCCGCAATAGTGATCAACTTTTGCGGGTCATATGTCGTAAGACATTTTGCGTCTACTAAACTTTGTTTCAGTTTTTCGAATGCGTGCTGGCATTCTTTGAACCAATTCCACGTGACTCCTTTGCGAAGCAATCTGTGCAACGGTTCGGAAATTGCAGCTGTTTTCGGTACGAATTTTCGGTAATAATTAATTTGGCCTAATAAAGCTCTTAGTTGCTTTAAGTCTTTCGGAACTGGTAATTTCTGTATTGCTTCTTTATGCTGTGGTGTCGGACTGATTCCATTATTAGACAATATATGTCGTAAATACTGAATTTTCTTGACAAAAAATATACATTTGTCCTTGCTGCAGCTGAGATTGGCCTTTCTGAGAACCTTGAACAGTTCATCCAGGTTATCTAGTAAATCTTGTGGAGATTTTCCCGAGACGATTATGTCATCGAGATAGTTATCTGCGTTAGGACAGTTTCTAATTAATTGTTCCAAGTAACGTCGAAAGATGCTTGGTGTGCAAGCGATCCCAAATGGTAAGGGCTTGTATCTGTACAATCCAAACGGAGTATTTATTACCATAAACTTTTGTGTATCTTTGTCTAAAGGGATCTGCAGATATGCTTCCTTTAAATCCAGTATGGCGAAATTCACACCCCCCTGCTAATTCATACTTCAGTTCTTCCGGTTTCGGAATCAGGTATGTATCTATAATGCACTGTGAATTGAAAGTATTCTTGAAATCTCCACAGATACGTAATGATCAATTGGGCTTTTCTATTACAACGATTGGTGCTGCCCAGGCGCTACATGTGACAGGTTCGATAATACCATTGCTTTCTAAACGGTCACCTCGTCGCCATTGTGGTGTGCGTACTGTAAGACCTTCGGTTCACACACCATCAGATTATTTGACTTGTCGCTCTAACGAAGTAGGCGAGTGTCAGCAATGTGTCTCGTGGTCTTATCGTGGCGTATTTATCTACTGCCGTTAAGTCAGACGATAGAAATGCCACTTGCACACTTAGAGTAGCAGATTGACAGTGACCAACTTTAAACAGAACTTGATTAATTTTCACACACATTTATTAAAATAATAAAAAGATTATACGTTATGTAACTTGATTCTGTTTGCTGTTATAACTGACAGTCTGAAGTTCCTTTGGTCTTGGTACGTTAATCTTATTCTCACATATCTCTGATACTTGACAAAGCGTCTACACACTTATCTTCATGGCTATGTAAAGGAATATGATAATCTTATTAGGCGCAGACTGAAACTTGCTATAGACTGGTACAGACTAATGCAGACTCGTACAGACTAATGCAGACTGACTAATGGGAGGTCTGTACACTCGTTATAATACCTCATGCATTGAAGTATGGTTCAAATGGTTCAAATGGCTCTGAGCACTATGGGACTCAACTGCTGAGGTCATTAGTCCCCTAGAACTTAGAAGTAGTTAAACCTAACTAACCTAAGGACATCACAAACATCCATTCCCGAGGCAGGATTCGAACCTGCGACCGTAGCGGTCTTGTGGTTCCAGACTGCAGAGCCTCTAACCACACGGCCACTTCGGCCAGCTGCATTCAAGTATCACTGCGCGACTGTGATCCGCGAGGAGAAAAGGTTCTACGTTAGCAGCAATCTCATTGGCTGCGTTACACATTAATACGCGGATTGGCGGAAGCAGAATTTGGTCCGCCTCTAAGACAGCGCCAAATCGTAGTGCAGAGACGGACGAGCGCAGCGCCTGCGCTGTTGTGCTTAGTGGGGCGCGCTCTAGTGGGAAAGTTGTGTACGAGCTGACTACGCGGAACTATGTACACAACACTGGCCTACCAACGCCTTTTTACTGTGTCGCCATTATGGCGGTGCCAGCCCCTTTCCTGGAACACAATGTGGAAATCTGCCAGCGGCATTGCTGCATCTGACGGAATGGTGTTTGGTCGGCTCTGAGCTGGCCCACTCCTAAGATCTTTTGCAACAGCCATGGCAAAATCACAATTTTACTCAGTAGGGCTGAAAAATATTGGTGGCACTGCAGATCGAATAACTGATAAGAAGATACTGTGTCGAACTGGGGAAAACAAGGTATTTATGGCACAACTTCGTTTCATAGGGCATATCCTGAGGCCTCAAAGAATTGTCAGTTTGGTAATGAAGAAAAGTGTGTATATGTGGGTGTTGGGAAAGGGGGGGGGGGCGTTAAAATTGTAGAGGGAGACAAAGTCGTGAATACAGTTAGCAGGTCCACAATGATGTACATTGCATTAGCTCCGCAGTGCTGAAGAGGCTTGAACAGAATAGACTAGCTTCGGAAGCTGCATCAAACCAATCTTCAGACTGAAGACCACAACAACAACATTTGGGAAGGGAGGGGAGACATGTACGCTTCTGTTTCACATTTTTGCAAGTTCTTTACTGGGAGAACTCACGAGTAAGGTAGATCTCGTGTGATTCAGCGCCCTCGGCTGTAGACATGGCAAAACACGTTTCCATATTGCTCTAAATTAACGGCGCTGCTTATCCTAGTATGAGAAAAGCTATTTATCTCACACTGTTGGCCGATACAACCAACCGATGTAGCGGTTCTTGTATTATTTTGTTGTTGTAAACAGAAGTGTCTCTGGTATGACGGTTAACTGCAACCACACGTGGAGTGACCAGAGTATAAGTGGTCCCCGTCCAACAACAGCAACAACGTCTCGGGAAGGTGGATGAGCGAATGGAAGTTGTGACCTGTAACTGTTACCTTGCCTGCTTGCGAAGGTGGAAGGAAGATAGAGACTGCAAAAAATAATAGTCGTGATCACCAACCACTTTCAGCAGGTAGTCAGCTCAGTAACGTCAATTCCTATTAACCCAAGTTGGTGTTCGAGAGAAACGCAAAGTTACAAGTATGGCTCGAAAGTAATTTTCATAAGGGAAGTGCATAACATGATCGGTCAGTCGCATTATGCTGTATAATTAATTGAGTATCGGACTTCGTTTCTGAAAGACTGCAGGTTCGTTGGAGCACCATAAAAGATCTGATAAATTGCTAATCTGAATTTGGATCACACTAATGGCGGACGGGCTCCACTTCATCACATTTGCATTTCTTTCACAAATAGCTGTACACAAAGCTGATAAAGACATTAATGCAAAGAAATATGTTTAGTTTGTTAAATTAATGCATGTGAAAAGTATTAATTAAAATATACTTAAATATATTCATGGCTCTGAAGAGCAAACTAAATAGATGCTTACATAGCGAAAGCTGAAGAACAAAGGACGATACGAAACAGAAAGGCATCTCCTAGCTTGTCGCAGACAAAATGTGAAGGCTTCTCTGTTCTTTATTATCATAGAAAGTATTACATGTACTTATTAACATTTGTGGACTCTCTGGTAAACACATATTTCATAAACATAAAGAAAGAAAAATTTTCTTGGTGTCTTACGTTTGTCTACGATACATTTGACTACGACACTGGCCGTTACAAAAGTAGTCATTCAGGTCGTAAGTACAACAAAACCACAAGATTGGGGCATAGTCCGCAGCTCGTGGTCGTGCGGTAGCGTTCTCGCTACTCACGCCCGGGTTCCCGGGTTAGATTCCCGGCGGGGTTAGGGATTTTCTCTGCCTCGTGATGACTGGGTGTTGTGTGCTGTCCTTAGGTTAGTTAGGTTTAAGTAGTTCTAAGTTCTAGGGGACTGATGTCCCTAGATGTTAATTCCCATAGTGCTCAGAGCTATTTGAACCATTTGATTGGGGCATACAAGGAAAAAGAATACACAATTTCACATGTTTTAAATGAACAGTTTCACAAATCATTTTCATTGGCATGGGAGATATTTGTACAAGAAACACTAACTTAAAATTTGAGAGTTACCATTGTTCTGAGTATAAGAGGGTAAGTCAGTTCAGAGACGTGTCTGCCCATGGGAATTGAAGCAGCCACTGCCGCAGTGGCATCGCAGTTGGCTTGTATTATGTCAATCGGTGGGCGACAACAGTCTGAGAGCGAGCTCTGGTTACGCACTTCGTAGCACAGGTGGGCATCGAGGTGTGGCCCGTCCAGGAGCGCAGCCATGTTAGACGTGCGTGCCTTGCCTCGCGCTACCGGTTCAACCGGGACAGCCGTATTGAGGTCCGACGGGCCGCAAGGTGCAGAGTCGTGCACAGAGGCCTGGCCTGCGAGCTGCGGCCGCACTGGATGCCAACACTGTCGGGCCGAGCGAGTCCCTGACGTCACCCCAAGGGCCGAGCAGTGCTGTTTCGAAAGCACCTGTATGTCACAGGCTCAGCAGAGTTGCAAATGGAGACGCAGCCCACGGACCACGGCCTCAATGCTCCACACTGAGCGAGCCCGTCACGTCACTGTACCAGTGCTGGGGCCTACGGCCTGTTGGTAGTATTGATGGCAGGTGCAAGATACTGGCTGCGAGCGATGGGTAGAGCAGTGTTTAGTGGGGTGGTGGATGATGATCGATGGCTGTTCATAGACTCTTCACTATTTGTCATACATTTTACTGTAATACAAACTAGAGCATTCTGCGGTCTCAAACGACTGCCTTCTGTGGACAAAGGCTGGTTGTAACTGGTAGTTGGCCCACAGGCTGGAAGATGCTAAGCTCACAGCACTCATCTTAAAACCAGCAGCGGGGGCCCACAGTTTGTGGAGCCAAATTCCATGGTAGCTGCTTGTAGCCTCATGTCGCCTCGTGGAGTGGCAACACCGCTTCCCTTAAATAGTAGCTACCAGACTGAGACACCTTTGACTGAAAATAATGGTAATTTATGTTGCGACTGAGCATTCTTGCTTTGCAAATCTCAGCTTGTATCCATGTAGACCATAAGAAGTCTGTTGCTTGGATGTGTAGTTACTGTCGTACCAACGCCTTTCTGCTGTGTCGGCGTTATGGCGCTGCCAGCCCCTTTCCTGGAGCACAATGTGGGAATCTGCCAGTGACATTGCTGCATCGGACGAAATGATGTTTGGTCGGCTCTGAGCTGGCTCACTAGCAACATCTTTTGCAACATCCATGGCAACATCACATAATTTCTCAATAGCGCAAAAAATAGTGGTGGCAGTGCAGATCGAATAACTGATAAGACGATACTGTATCGAACTAGGGAAAACAAGAAATTTATGGCACAACTTCGTTTCATAGGGCATATCCTTAGGCATGAAGGACTTGTTTGTTTGGTAATGGAGAGAAGTTTATATATGTGGGTATTGGGGAGGGGAGGGTGTTGAAGTTGTAGAGGGAGAACAAAGTCTTGAATACATTTAGCAGGATGAAACTGATGCACATGGCATTAGCTGTGCAGCGCTGAAGAGGCTTGCACAGAATAGACTAGCTTGGGCAACTGCATCAAACCAGACTTCAGGCTGAAGACCACATCAACAACATTGAGGAAGGGGGTGGGAGGTAGAGGTAGGCTTCTGGTGCACAATTTTGCAAGTTCTTTACTGGGACAACTCACGAGTAAGGTAGATCTCGTGTGATTCAGTGCCCTTTGCTCTTGACATGGCAAAAGAGTTTCTTTATTGCCCTAAATTAAAGGCGTTGCTCATTCTCGTATGTGAAGAGGTATTTATCCCACACTGTTGTTCGATGCAACCAACTGATGTAGCGGTTGTTGTAAACAAAAGTGTCTGTGGTATGACGTTAAACTGCAACCATACAGTATACGTGGTCCCTATTCTACAATAGCAACAAGCTCTCTCGAAGGTGAATGAGCCAGTCGATGTTGTGAGCTGTAACTGTTACTTTGCCTGCCGGCGAAGGTGAAAGGATGATAGAGAATGTAATGAAAATAGTCGTGATCACCTACCACTTACCAGCATGTAGTCAGCTAGGTATTGGCAATTTAAATTAACTGCGCAGTGCTTGTTGATTCCTGATGGGATTTCCTGTTACTCCAGGTTTGTGCTCGAGAGAATCGCAAAGTTACAGATGTGGCTCCGATTTAATTTTCATGAGGCAAGTGCATAACGCGATCGGTCAATCGAATTATGCTGCATAGTTAATTGAGTATCGGACATTGTTTCTGAAAGACTGTAGGTTCTTTGGTGCACCATAAAAGATCTGATAAATTGTTAATCAGTATTTGGATCACACCAATGGCGGACGGGCTCCACGTCAGCAGTTTTGCATTTCTTTTACGAATAGCAGTATATAAATGCTGATAAAGACGTTATTACAAAGAGATATGTTTAATTTGTTAAATTGATTCATCTGAAAGGTATTAATTTAAATATACTTAAATACGAGGGGCGTTTGAAAAATTCGTGCAAAGTCCGAGACATGCCACCACCGGCGCCTATCGAGTTTAGTTAGTAGCATCTTTGGAAAGAGCGCACACGAAGTTTCAGTCATATTGGTCTATTTCATTGCGTTAGGCATTTGTGTGAATCAAGGAAAACAAGTGATTGTCAAAAAATGGGCGAACAAGATTCCTTTGGTGATTAAACACTACTTTATGAAAAGCAAAACGCCTCAGGAGACTAAAGAGAAGCTTGATAAACATTACAGTAACCCTGCGCGTTCGCTTAGAACAGTTTATAAGTGATTTCAAAATTTGTGAGTGGCCATATGGGCACAAGTGATGCTGAACGTTCCGGACGCCCTGTGAAGGTTACAACTCCTGAAATCATTGATAAAATCCATGATATGGTGATGGATGACAGAAGAGTTGAGGTGTGTGGGATTGCTGGTGCTGTGGGCATCTCGAATGAACGGATACACAATATTTTGCATCAACATTTGGACACGAGAAAGCTATCCGCAAGTTGCGTTCCGTGATTGCTCACGCTTGACCAAAAACGGAATTGTGCAAAGTGTTGTAAGGATGATTTGCAGCTGTTCAGCAGAATCCGCTGGACTTTGAGCGTCGTTTCGTCACTGTGGATGAAACATGGATACATTACTATACTCCTGAGACCAAACAACAATCTAAACAATAGGTTATGAAGGGAGAATCTGCACCAAAAAAGGAGAAGACCATTCCTTCGGTCGGAATGGTTATGGAGACCGTCTTTTGGGATTCGCAAGGGATAATCCTTATCTACTGTCTGGAAAAGGGTGAAACTATTACAGGTGAATATTATTCAACGATATTGGACCGTCCTTTTCCATCACGACAATGCACCAGTACACATCTCAGCAGTTGTGGTCACAAAATTAATGGAAATAGGATTCCAACTCGATTCACATCGCCCACCCGCCATATTCTCGAGTCCAGGCTCCCTCAGACTACTTTTTGTTCCTCAATTTGAAGAAATGGCTGTTGGGACAGTGATTTTATTCAAACGAGGAAGTGATTACAGCATGTATTAGCTATTTTGCAGACTTGGACAATTTCTATAATTCGGACGGGTTCAATAAATTAGAACAGCATTGGACGAAGTGTATAAGTCTAAAAGGAGACTATGTTGAAAAATAAAAAAGGTGTACCCCTAATATGTAAGCAGGTTTTATTTTTGCATGGACTTTTCAAACGCCCCTCGTATATTCATCGATCTTAAGAGCTATCAAGTAGATGTATACATAGCGAAAGCTGAAGAACAAAAGACGATACGAAACAGGAAGGCATCTTCTAGCTGATCGCAGAAAAAATGTGAAGGCTTTTCTATTCTTCATTATCGGTCCGTATTACATGTACTTATTAACATTTGTGGACTTCCTGGTACACACATATTTCGTAAACATAAAGATAAAAATGTTTTCTTGGTGCCTAAAGTTTTCCTACGATATATTTGAATACGATACTGGCTGTTACATGACCAGGCATTTAAGTTGTGTACAACAAGGTTAAGTCAGTTCAGAGACGTGTCCGCCAGAGGGAACTGATGTAGCCACTACTGGAGCGTAGTCATTACTGCCGTGCAAACCTTGCGTAGCACTGTCGGTTCAGCCGGGGCAGCCACATTGAGGTCCGACGGGCTGCACGGTGCAGAGTCGTGCGGCCACACTGGGCGACAGCAGTCTCGGGCCGAGCGTATCCCTGACATCACCCCAAGGGCCGAGCAGTGCTGTTGCGAAACAACTTGTATGCCAGGGGCTCAGCAGAGTCACGCATGGAGACGCAGCCCACATGCCGATGCCTCACTGCTCCACACTGAGTGAGCTCATTACGTCACTGCACCGAGGCCGCGTGCAAGCGCTGGTGTGCTTCAGCCTATGGGCTGTTGATAGCACTGATCGCAGTTGTGAGCTACAGTCTGCGAGCGGTGAGTAGAGCAGAGCTTAGTTCACATGTGTGTGAAATGTTATGAGACTTGACTGCTAAGGACATCAGACCCTAAGCTTACACACTACTTCACCTAAATTATCCTAAGGACAAACACACACCCATGCCTGAGGGAGGACTCGAACCTCCACTGGGATCAGCCGCACAGTCCATGACTCCAGCGACTTAGACCGCCAGAGTTTACTGGAGTAGTGGGATTTCTTCATTTTTTTTCGTAACGAACAAAATGAGCGCGGACACTAAACGTGGTTTGCAGAAGAAGGTGCACATACCAATAAAAAGGGAAGTAAAAGGAAAACTAATCAGTGGTGAGTGGAGCCTGAAGCGAACTTTAAAGGTTCACTTTGGACCGTGTTAAAGCCTGTCGTGGATGACGTTACGAAATGCGTTCATTTTGTTTGCTGTTCGTCGTGCAGTGAAATTTACTCTCTTGCTAAAGGGTCAAGTGGCACTTCGCACGTTTCTCGCCATCCATGCGTGTCTACTAAAAAGGGTCTGATGTGGACGAGAAAGGACTCTCTAAACCACCTGAGGACATGACTGTCGATAAATGCGTGGCTATGTGTGCACGAGGCGTAAGGTCGTAGGGGACTATAAGAGGTGAAGGTCTTATGGATCTTGTTCAGACGTTAATCGACACTGCAAAGGCCATTATGTCTCACCCCACAAATGTGTCGCGATACATGGCAGAATGTGCCAAAAGCCACAACATATATTTATGCCTGAGGTAATGGCTCATATAACAGAAGGTGAATACTCAGGAACTACAGACGTGCGCATCCAGCGCGAGAAGAAACAATTATCTGACATATACTGTCTCCTGTTTCATTGACTGGACTCTCAGATATTGCATTTTATTTACAACTCAGTTTCCAGATGAGCCCAAAACGGGCGGTAACATTCTAAGAGAATTGTTTAGACGACATTTGTCTCTTGGTATCCACCACTCGACTTTGAAAGAAATGCAGCACACGACTGATCAAGGTACCAACTGAGTCGTTGCACTGCATGATTATTCACGATTGAATTGCTCCAGCCATATGCTAAATACAGGGCTACGAAGAAAATTTAATGCGGACTATTTATGCGTCAATTGTCCATAAGTTCATCGTCTTTTGATTGTGGCGAAAGAACGCGTCACCTACGAAAAGAAAAGTCGTCTTTTTAATTCTCTTAATAGATAGTCGCTGGAATAAGCAGCTGACAACGTTAGAATGTCTTTGAGCAAGACGCTCTCTGAGAAGGGAGAAATAGCCCAAAATGAAGGAACTGATAATACGCTGATGAAAGAGTTTTTTACGTAATGTATGCTATTCGATTACCGTAGCTCTTTTCCGCAATCGTTTATTTTATAGCTTTTAAAACATAAGGGCTTTGCTGCACCTTCTTTAGACATACAAAATGACGGTATTAAAAGCATTTGAGTCAGGCGTCCCAGGACAGAGAAGCTTCTGAAATCGGACTTATACATAAACGCCTCAAATTACACTTAGACGAAAAAGCTATTTGTGCAGTGATGCTGTGAGGTAGCAACTTTCCTCAGGCCACCATTCGTCATTTAATAATGATATCCGAACATAAGAGGCGTAAAGTCATGAAAAGGATACATTAGTTTTCCTTCCTCATACTTCTCCAATCCCACAATACACTCTAACGACATTTCCCTTTACTGCATCTCCAACCGTCTTTTCTCTTTGTTCTCGCTAGTGGGTTCGAACGGAACTGACTTACCTTTCGATCTAGAAATAGTTATCTCGATGTACTCTGCTCTTCTGCAAGTTACAAAAATAACATTTTATGTTCGGAAATAGAAGAAACGCTCATTCCTACATGTTCGTCTACAACTGGTAACACGTGGATCCTTGGGAATCCATGTTGTACTAAATGAAAGTTTGTATATTTGCTGTACATGTACTGAAATACGAATTTTGCTGTTCTCCCGTAAAAAAGAAGAGAGGAGTAAGAAGACTGGACATGTATTTCAGAGGCCCACCCCATAAAAGAACAAATCATGTAGAAGTAAATAAATTCTGCTACTCCATCTGCTGGATTCCTAGTTGTGCAATTTGAAGATGAGAGTGAGACATTGGGGCAGTTATTAATCACAATTGCGGCCCACACACGCACGACAGTATTTTTTCTTACCTCCGTTAACCATTGCATTGTAGTCGGAGTCCTGGATCTGGCCCTCGGCTGTTGTACTGAAGATAAGAATCTTAAAGCTGCGTATTTTCTGCAGCGTGGGTCGGTTGTGGAGAATAATGTATATTATGTCAATAGCGGCCGAGTTTTTCGCTTCCGCAAAAATTTTATTAGTTAATATCGCCACGTAATGACGTCGTTGTCTGTATCGGCCGCTGCAATTGTTGCACTGCAAATTACTCGAATGCAGGCTAATTTAAGGAAGACGGACATGAAATGGGGATCACCTCTTACAAATTAAAAGCGAACAATAATATTAAATCAATATGTTATTTGCTTAATTAGTACAAATATGCTTACATTTGCCAGCACTTGCAAGATGTCCATCTACACGCAACCAAAACAAGATATGAAGTGAAGATGACAAAAAAATTAACAAAAGATAACAAAAGAGCGTATCTTGTCGTCTCCTTAGATCATTGCTTTGCCATCAAAACATACACAGAGAAATTATTATAATCCGGGTTCATGATAAAAATGTACAGTATTCAATTTTTAAATGTCTCTCCTTTGTAAATATAGTTTTTAAGTCTTTTAATATTATTTCACTGGGCACGCTATGGGGTATAAAAATGAATGTGCGCTATGGAAAATACTGAACGCGAAAATGAAGATTTGGCTGCTGAATCTGATCTTAGGATCTCTTAACGGTCATATTGCTTCCTCCTTGTTGCTCTTTAACGTATAAATTACAACATAAAAATAAATGAAAGATTAAGGGAACTAATAACTACTAAATATTAATGTTGTTTCTGATTATACATTTATTGTAGCTTAAAAGTTCTTTATACATTGCAAATGTTTATATGTCGATGTGCAATGGACATAAACAGATACAAATGAATTTCCTGACTAATATTGTTGGTCAACTGCTCAAATGTGCCCCTTTTGGTGGCTACGTGTTCTAATATAAATAACACAAGATGACTGATATCATCTACATCCCAAACACTAGAAGACACTACCTTCAATGATGACCTCCAGTGGTGTGAAACGTCAGTGGAAATGAAACTTACATGATCACAGCTGTTTAGCTTTATAGCCCTAATAAGCCGAACCAATTAGCAATATCACCGTATGTACTTCTTCCAGTGCGTCGGAGTGATGGTTCTCGTGCACGTCTGCGATGATCGAAGAACTCCAGCCACATAATAAAAAAACTCGTTCAAACACTACGATGGCAGAAGTTGGTCCTCTGACTAGTTTAATCTAATACTATCTTCTTATCTCTGTATTCTACTGATAAGAAACGCGAACTCCCATTCACAAACGGAATTTAGATGTCTCAACGTGAGTATAGACAGAAGAAGTGCTCTCAATCACTGAACGTTGCGTACTCAACCACGAATCCGTACCCGGAGGCGAAGTCCAGGATAGTGTAAGTTAGCTACGCCTTCGGTCACCTAAAACAACTTCCCAGTGCCTTGCGGCACTATATAATGCAAATTAAAGCTTAGTGATTTTGCCGCATTTGTCCTATCATGTTAAACGAACCATGCGACAGTATTTCACTGGTGACACCTTCCCCGAGTTTGAACATTATCCCCTGAGTCCCACCGCGCGGCCGGCCGCGGTGGTCTAGCGGTTCAGGCGCTCAGTCCGGAACCGCGCGACTGCTACGGTTGCAGGTTCGAATCCTGCCTCGGGAATGGATTTGTGTGATGTCCTTAGGTTAGTTAGGTTTAAGTAGATCTAAGTTCTAGGGGACTGAAGACCACAGATGTTAAGTCCCATAGTGCTCAAGGCAATTTGAACCATTTGAACCCACCGCGCGTCATCGGATGTCGGTTTCGGCATGATGCATGATGAGAAAGTCTAGCCCTGGGATTGCACAGCATCCTTCGCCTGCATCACGCATTACACTTTTGTCAATCTCCTGATCCACTGGCACAAGCCTTGTCGGACTGATCATAAACCTTACAAAGACATTTCCTCTTTCTTCTCCTCCTACCTCCTGAGGAGGCAGGGCTGTCACAATGGTGTTGAATCTGCGTCCTTAGGAAATACTAAATGTGTCTGTAACATTTTAGTACCCAAAACATCGTCAATACAACCAGCGTTATTGATATCTTTCTGTGTTACCTCCTAAGTATCTACAATAAAATTACTGCCGGCAGTTGCACTCCGCAAGACACAAAAATCATCGTCACATGCACTTCCCTGCACATCTGGACCAGGCTGCAGAAATTCGCAACCTCTCCGCCAGGGTATACCTCACTAATTATGCGAACAACAGACGAGGAGAACAAAACAGTACGACGAAAAGGATACTTAATCTAATTCTCTCCTAACACTTACTGTATCTTAACTTCTCCACTTAAGCGGCTACTCATGACTACTACTTTAAGCGCATAAACGCAGTGAGCCACATTTATTGCTGAAAATGAAATACATTGCCCATTGAAAACTGCGAAAACTACCACAAAACTCCGAGTTCTCGACAAAACTCATCGTCCCCTCCTGGAAAGCTACGCTTGGTTAACACCTTACACACTTCCAGACAATGAGCCACACCCATTCATGATAGACAAAAATAACATTCATATTTACACATCCTTAGAACACAGTCTGAGTTTACTTGCCACATGTCACACATGGAAGCAGAACTGAAAAGCTGCTGAAAGGTGCAATGACTCGACGAGATAGTCGCATGGGAAAAAAAGAACAGTCATTCCACTCACCCACTGCACACTAATGTTGTGTGTCGACTAAACTGCAACACTGAGGTAGTCGAGAGTCATCGCCTCCAGGGAGAGTGGCTGGTAAGGTTCCCCTGTCACTGAAATTTAGACATAACACACACTTCTGGCATCAAAATGTAGAGGCCCAGGATGGATGACCTCTACACGCGGAGGTCTGAGTTGAGGTGGTGGATTGTTGTCTGGATGATGAACGATGGCTGCTCACAAAAACTTCACTATTAGTCATAAATTTTACAGAAGAACAAACTAGAACATTCTGTGGTGCAAGTCCTCGATTGTGTGTGCTGAAGACATCTAGGGTTATGGAACTGACTCAACAGGTGGGCATGGCCTCAAACCGTAGCGGTCACGTGGTTCCAGACTGAAGCGCCTAGAATCGCACAGCCACACTGGCCAGCATTAAAGATCTGATAAATTGCCAATCAATATTTGGATCACACCAAAGTCTGACGGGCACCATGTAAGCAGTTTTGCATTTCTTTCATGAATAGCTGATCACAAAACTGAAAGGTGTTACTTTAAATATACTTAAATATATTCATTATTCTTAAGAGCTAACAAGATAGATTCAAACATAGCAAAAGTTGAAGAACAAAGGACGATACTAAACAGGAAGGCTTCTCCTAGTTGATGGCAGAAAAAAATATGAAGGCTTCTCTGTTCTTTATCATCATAGAAAGTATTACATGTAGTTATTAACATTTGTGGACTCTCTGCTACACACACATTTCATAAACATAAAGAAAGAAAAATTTCCTGATGTCTTACGTTTGTCTACGATACATTTGACTACAATAATGGCTGTAATATGAGTACTTATTCATGTCCTGTACAACAAAATTACAAGATTGGTGTAAACAAGAAAAAACAATAAATTATTGGACATGTTTTAAGTAAAGAGTTTGACAAATCATTTGCAATGGCACGGGAGATATGTGTAGAAGATACACTAACTAAAAGTTTGCGAGGTATCAATGTTCTGCGGATAAGAGGTTAAGTCAGTTCAGTGATGTGTCTGCCTGTGGGAATTGATGCAGCCACTGCTGGAGTGAAGTCGCAGTTGGCTTCTATGATGTCAATCGGTCGGTGACAATAGGCTGAGTGTGGGTTCTGGTTGAGCATTTCGCAACAGAGGTGGGCACCGAGGCGCGGCCCCATCCAGGACCGTAGGCATGACAGCCGTGCGAGCCTTGCCCCGCACTGGCAGTTCAGGCGGGGCAGTCGCATCGAGATCCGACGGTGTGGATACTGTGGTGGATACCAAGAGACATAAATCGTCTGCTTGTGATTGCTCGTCCGTGAGTGTAAATTTACAATTGGCGGTGTCCTTATATACAAACTGTTATTTATTGCTCTGTTTATACATATGTGATTTTTTTAATCATGTTGTTTCTGTAATTTTTACTGTGATGTCATGAGCCATACGCTAAATAATTAAATAAAATATTTTTAAAATTTTGATAAAAATATATTTGTGATTTTTAATGATCTCTTCTACCAGATTACGTTGTTGCTTTTAATTTTTCACTAATACTTAGCGCAAATATTTAGGTCTTGTCAGTGGATGTGAGTTTTCAGAACAGGTGTCATATTCATATTTCCAGGTATAGGACCCTTCTTACACACAAATATATCTTTAAAAGGTATGTTGTGCGTAAAAGACAATGAAAATTATCGAAATCCTTATATCTTTGTGTTGGTCATATATTACACCCTCCTTTTGTAGTACACGTTACGGAAAATCCGTTGGTACTGCTATGTTTAATTCGAAAACGTTCCATTACTTTTCATTTAGTTACATTGAGGGTTATCTTATATTCCCTTTCCAGGGCACTTACTATTCCATTCAACTGTTACTCCAAGTTCTTTACTGTTTCTGACAGAATAGCATTGTCATCGGTAAACTTCAAAACGTTTATTACTTCTCCCTGATATTTAATCCTGTTTACAAATTTATCCTTCTATACTTCACTGCTTGTTCGGTGTAGATGTTGAATGACATCGAGTGTAGGCTACCGGAATGTGTTACTCCCATCTTCCAATTGCACAACTAGAAATCCAGCAGATGGAGTAGTAGAAATTATGTGCTTCAGCAAGTTTTGTTCTTTGATGGAGTGGGACTGTGAAATACATGTCCAGCCTCATTACTCCTCTCTTCTATCTACCACACGAAAGAAAGATTCATATTTCAGTGCATATACGGCAAAAATTCAGACTTTGATTTAGGACAACATGAACTCCCAAGGATCCACACGTTATCAGTATTGGAGAAACATGTAGGAATGAGCGTCTCTAATATTTCTGATTATTAAATATTATTTTTGTAAGTTCCAGAAGAGTAGAGTACATTGAGTTAACTATTTCTAGATCGAAAGGTAAGCGGGTTCCGTTCTAACACACCAGCGAGTACAAATAGAAAAGACGGTTGGAGATGCAGTAATGGGAATTGTCGTTAGAGTGCTTTGAGGGATTGGAGAAGTATGAGGAAGGAAAACTATCGTATCCATTTCATGACTTTACGCCTCTTATCTTCAGATATCATTTTTAAATGTCGAATGGTGGCCAGAGGAAAGTTGCTACCTCACAGTATCTCTGGACAATTAGCTTTTCATCTTAGTGTAATTTGAAGCGTAAATGTAAAAGCCCGAGATCAGAAACTTCTCTGTCCTGGCGCGCCTGATTCAAATGCTTTAACATTGTCGTTGTCCATGTCAACAGAATGAGCAGTGTAGGTGATTTCTCCAGTTCTAATTGCTTGGACGCCGCTTGCAAGAGCTACAAAAACCCTTATCTTATTTAAAGCATAAAATAAACGATTACGTATAAGAATTACAGTAATGGAATAGCAAACATACCGTGAAAAGTTCTTTCATCAGCGTGATATCAGTTCCTTCATTTCGAGGTATTTCTCCCTTCTCAGAGAGCTTCTCGCACAAAGACATTCTAACATTGTCAGCTGCTTATTCCAGCGACTATTGTTAGACTTGTTCATTTATCTAACAAGAACATTAAGAAGACCACCTTTCCTTACGTAAGTACCGTGTTCTTTCGCCGCAATTAAAAGACCATGAACTTATGGACAATTGACGCATATATACTCCGAATTCTTTCGTAGCCCTGTATTTGACTTATGGTAGGAACAATTCAACATATCGCGCATTGCAACGACAATGTTGGTATCTTGATCAGTCGTGTGCTGCATGTCTTTCAAAGTACTGTGGTGGATACCAAGAGACATAAATCATCGAAACATTTCTCTTAGAATGTTACCGCCCGTTTTTGGTTCATCTGGAAACTGAGTTGTAAACAAAATGCGAGATCTGAGAGTCCAGTCAATGAAACAAGAGATAGTACATGTCAGATAATTGTTTCTGCTCGCGCTGTATGTCCACATTTCTGTAGTTGCTGAGTATTCACCTTCTGTTATATGAGCAATTACCTCAGGCATAAATATAGGTCGTAGGCTTTTAGCACTTTTTGCCATGTACCCCGACACAGTTGTGGGGTTAGATATAATGGCCTTTACAATGTCAAATAACGTATGAACAAGATCCCTAAGACCTTCATGTCTCATAGTTCCATACGAACCTACGTCTCCTGCACACATAGCCACACTTTTATCGACAGTTATCTCCTGAGCAAGTTTAAGAAGTCGTTTCTGCTCCACATAAGCCCCTTGTTTATTATACACGCATGGATGGCGAGAAATGTGCGTAGTACCACTTGGGCTTTCAGCATGAGAATAAATTCCATAGAACAGCGAACAGCAAACAAAATTAACGCTTATTCTAACGCCATCCACAATAGGCTTTAACAGAGTCCGAACTGATCTTTTAAGATTCGATTTACACTGTGTGGGTGTCTGCTCACCACTGATTAGTTTTTCTTTTACATCACTTTTTCTTGATATGTGCTCCTTCTTCTGCAAGCCATTTTTAGTTTCGACCCTCATTTTTGAATAGCAGAAGCAATTAGCAATATCACCGAATGTACTGCGTCCCGTGTGTCGCAGTGATGGTTCTCGTGCACGTCTGCGACGATGGAAGAATTCCAGCCACAAAATAAAAAACTCATTAAACACTAGGATGGCAGAAGGTGGTCCTCTGACTAGTACAATCTATTACTATCTTCTCCTCTCTGTATTCTACAGACAAGAAACACGAAATCCCAGCCGCAAAGACGGAATTCAGATAACGTTTCAACGTGAATATAGACAGGAGAAGTGCTCTCAATCACTGAACGCTGGGTACCCAACGACGATTCCCTACCCGGAGGCGAAGTCCAGAATCGTATAAATTAGCAACACCTTCGCTCACATAAAGCAACATCCCAGTGCCTTGTGTCCATATATCACGGAAATTAAGCTTTAGTTATTTTGCCCACATTTGTCCTAACATGATAAACGAACCCTGCGACAACATTTCATTGGTGACAGCTTCCCCAAGCTTGAACATTATCTCCCTGGGTTCCACTGCGCGTCATCGAAAGTCAGTTTCGGCATGATGCTTGATGAGGAAGTCTAGCCCTAGGATTGCACAGCAGCCTTCACCTGCATCACGCATTACATTGCAAGTGTTGTCACTTTATTCAATCTCCTGATCCACTGGCACAAGCCCTGTCGGACTGATCATAAACCTCTTACTTCTAATCCCACCTTCTGAGGAGGCAGTGCCGTCACAGATGTTGCCGAATCTGCGGCCTTCAGAAATACTAAATGCGTCTGTATCATTTCAGTACCCAAAACATCTGCGATACAATCATCCTTCTTGATAGCTTTCTGCGTCACCTCCTAAGTATCTACAGTAAAACTGCTGTCGGCAGTTTCACTCTGCAAGACACAAAAATCATCGGCACATGCACTTCCCTCCACATCTCGTCTAGGCTGCAGAAATTCGCAACCTCTCCTGCCTAATTATGCAAACAACAAGAGAGGAGAACGAAACAGTACGACGACAATGACACTTAATCTAATTCTATCCTAACACTTACCGTAACTTAACTTCTCTCATTGAGCGGCTACTCATGACTACTACTTTACGTGATTAAACGTAGTGAGCCACATTTATTGCTCAAAATGACATACATTGCATAATAAAAAAGGCGAAAACTACCACAAAACTCCGACTTCTCGACTAAACTCATCTTTCCCTCCTAAGAAGCTATGCATGGTTAGCTCCTTAAACACTTCCAGACAGTGAGCCACACCCATTGATGATAGCCAAAAATAACGCTCATATTTACACATCCTCAGAACACAGTCAGCGTTTACTTGACACATGTCACACATGAAAACAGAACTCAAAAGCTGCTAAAAGGTGCAATGATTCGACGTGATACTCGCAGGGGAAAAAATAGAACAGTCAGTGCACTCAGCCACTGTGCACTGATGCTGTGCGTCCACGAACCAGCAACCCTGAGGTAGTAGAGAGTCATCGTCCCAGGGAGGGTGGCTGGTAAGGTTCCCCAGTCACTGAATTTTAGACGTGACCCCCACTTCTGACATCAAAATGTGGAGGTCCAGGATGGATGACCGCTACACGTGGATGTCTGAGTTGAGGTGGTGGATTGTTGCCGGGATAATGACACATGGTTGCTCATAAAAACTTCACTGTTAGTCGTACATTTTACTGAAAAGCAGACTAGGACATTCTGTGGTGCAACGTCCTCCATAGTGTGTGCTGAAGACAGCGTGTGTTAAGGAACTGACGCCACAGATGGCCGTGATCTCAAACGATTGCCTTCTATGGCAGAAGGCTGGTTGCACCTGGTAGCTGGCCCACAGGCTGGAAGATGATAAGTTCACAGCACTGATCTCAAAACCAGCAGCGGGGACCCACAGTTAGTGGAGGCCAAATCCCATGGCGGCTGCTTGTAGCGTAATGTCGCCTGGTAGAGCGGCAATTCCTCTCCTCTTAAATAGTAGCTACCAGACTGAGGCACCTTTGACTAAAAATAATGGTAATTTATGTTGGGACGGAGCTTTGCAAATCACAGCTTGTACCCATGTAGAGCATAAGAAGTCAGTTGATTGGATGTATAGTTACTGGGCTACCAACGCCCTTCTGCTGCGTCGTCATTATGGCGGTGCCAGCCCCTTCTCTGGAGCACAATGTGGGATTCTGCCAGTGGCATTGCTGCATCTGACGTAATGGTGTTTTGTCGGCTCTGAGCTTGCCCAATCACAAGATCTTTTGCAACAGCCATGGCAACATCACAATTTTACTCAGTAGCGCCGAAAAATAGTGGTGACACTGCAAATAATGTAACAAATAAGATGATACTGAGTCGAACTGTGGAAATCAAGAAATTTATGGCATAACTTCGTTTCATAGTGCATATCCTGACGCATTAAGGACTTGTCAGTTCGGTAATGGGGAGCAGTGTGTATATGTGGGTGTTGAGAGACGGGGGGTGTCAAAATTGTAGAGGGAGAGAATGTCTTGAATACAGTTAGCAAGTTCAAACTGATGCACATTGCATTATCTGTGCAGCGCTGAAGAGGCTTGCACAGAATAGACTGGCTTGGGCAGCTGCATCAAACCAGTCTTCAGACTGCAGACCACAACAACAACATGGTGGAAGGGCGTGGGACGGAGAGGTAGGCTTCTGGTCACAACTTTGCAAGTTGTTTACTGGGAGAACTCATTAGTAAGGTAGATCACGTGTGATTCAGCGCCCTCGGCAGTTGACATGGCAAAAGACGTTTCTATATTGCTCTAAATTAACGGCGCTTCTCATTCTCGTTTGCGAAAAGGTATTTATCTCACGCTGTTGGCCGATGCAACCAACTGATGTAGCGGTTCTTGTATTGTTCTGTAGTTGTAAACAGAAGTGTCTCTGGTATGACGTTAAACTGCAGCAATACGCTATAAGCGGTCCCTATCCGACAATAGCAACAACCTCTCTCGAAGGTGGATGAGCCGGTGGAACTTGTGAGGTGTTACTGTTACCTTGTCTGCTTCCGAAGGTGGAAGGCCGATAGAGAATGTGAAGGAAACAGTCGTGATCACCTACCACTTACCAGCAGGTAGTGAGCTCAGTATTGTCAATTAAAATTAACTGAGCAGTGCTTGCTGATTCCTGATGTGATTTCATGTTAATCCAGGTTTGTGTTCGAGAGTAACGCAAAATTACAGATGTGGCTCCAATGTAGTTTTCATAATGCTAGAGCATAACGCGATCGGTCAATCGAATTATGCTGTGTAGTTAATTGAGTATCGTACTTCGTTTCTGAAAGGCTGTAGGTTCTTTGGTACACCATAAGAGATCTGAAAAATTGCTAATCAGTATTTGGATCATAGCACCGTGTCAGCAGTTTTGCACTTCTTTCACGAACAGCTGTGTACAAAGCTGATAAGGACATTAATACAAAGAGATATATTTAAATTGTTAAATTAATACATCTGAAAGGCATTAATTTAAATATACTTAAATACGAGGGGCGTTTGAAAAGTCTGTGCAAAGTCCGAGAGATGCCACCACCGGCGCCTATCGAGTTTAGTTAGTAGCATCTGTGGAAAGAGCGCACACCAAGTTTCAGTCATACTGGTTTATTTCTTTGTGTTTGGCATTCGTATGAATCAAGGAAGTCGAGTGATTGTCAAAAAATGGACGAAAAAGTATTTCTTGTGGTGATTTAACATTACTTTATGAAAGAAAAAACGCGTCAGGAGACTAAAGAGAACCTTGATAAAAGTTACGGTGACTCTTCGCCTTCGCGTACAACAGTTTAGAAGTGATTTCAAAATTTTAGGAGTGGCCATATGGGCACAAGTAATGCTGAACTCTCTGGACGCCCTGTGGAGGATACCACTCCAGACATCACTGATAAAATCCATGATATGGTGATGGATGACAGAAGAGTTAAGGTACGTGAGATTGCTAGTGCTGTGGGCATCTCGGATGAACGGGTACATAATATTTTGCATGAACATTTGGACATGAGAAAGCTAGCCGAAAGATGCGTTCCGCGGGTGCTCATGCTTGACCAAAAACGGAATTGTGCGAAGTGTTGCAAGGATGGTTTGCAGCTGTTCAGAAGAATCCGCAGGACTTTGAGCGTCGTTTCGCCACTGTTTATGAAACATGGATAAATTGCTATACTCATTAGACCAAACAACAATCTAAACAATGGGTTACCGAGGGACAATCTGCACCAAAAAAGCGAAGACCATTCCTTCGGCCAGAAATGTTATTGCGACTGTCTTTTGGGATCCGCAATGGATAATTCTCATCAACTATCTGCAAAAGGGTAAAACTATGTGAATATTATTCATCGTCATGGGACCGTCGTTTTCGATCACGACAATGCACCAGCACACATCTCAGCAGTTGTGGTCGCGAAATTAATAGAAATAGGTTTCCATCTAGTTTCACATCCCCCACCCCCCAATATTCTCCAGACCTGGTTCCCTCGGACTACTATTTCTTCCCCAATTTGAAGAAATGGCTGGTGGGACAAAGATTTTATTTAAACGACGAGATGATTGCACATATTAGCTATTTTGCAGACTTGGACAATTCCTATTATTAGGAAGGGATCAACAAATTAGAACAACGTTGGACTAAGTCTATAAGTCTAAAAGGAGACTATGTTGAAAAATAAAAAAGGTTCACCCCAAACACGGACTTTTAAAACGCCCCTCGTATATTCATGGTTCTTAAGGGTTAACGGGATAGATGCATAGATGGATATAGATAGCGAAAGCTGAAGAACAAAGGACGATACGAAACCGGAAGGCATATATTTGACTACGGTACTGGCTATTACATGAGTAGTCATGCAAGTCGTCTACAACAAGGTGAAGACAGTTCAGGGACGTGTCTGCCCGTGGGAATTGATGCAGCCACTGCAGGAGTGATGCCGCAGTTGGCTTGTATGATGTCAATTGGACGGTGACAACCGGCTGAGAGCGAGCTCTGGTTGTGCAGTTCGCAGCAGAGGTGGGCATGGTGGCGTGGCCTGTCTAGGAGCATAGCCATGGCAGCTGCGTGAGCCTTGCCTAGCGCTGCCGAGTCAGCCAGGGCAGCCACATGGAGGTCTGACAGGCCGCACGCTGCAGAGTCGTATGGCCGCACTGGGCTACAGCACTCTCAGGCCGAGCGAGTCCCTGACGTCACCTCAAGGGCCGAGCAGTGCTGTTGCGAAACAGCTTGTATTCCACGGGCTCAGCAGAGTCGGTCGTGGAGACACAGCCCACGGGCCGCGGCCTCACTGCTCTGCACTGAGCGAGCATGTGACGTCACTGCACCAGTGCCGTGCGCAAGCGCTGGCGTGCTGTGCCCTAAAGGCTGTTGGTAGCACTGACTGCAGTTGTTAGCTATGGGCTGCGAGCGGGTAGTAGAGCACAGTTTAGTTCAAATATTAAAATGTGTTTGAAATCTTATGGGACTTAACTGCTGAGGTCATCAGACCCTGAAATTACACACTGCTTGACCTAAATTATCCTAAGGAGAAACACACAGAACCTTTGTCCCAGTGAGGACTCGATTCTCCACCGGGACTAGCCGCACAGTCCATGACTGCAGCGCCTTAGACCGCCAGAGTTTAGTGGAGTGGTGGGATTTCTTCATTTTTTTGTAACGCACAAAATGAGCGCGGAAACTAAACGTGGTATGCAGAAGAACGTGCACATATGAATATAAAGGGAAGCAAAAGAAATATTCATGAGTAGTCAGTGGAGAGCCACATAGCCTGAAGCGAATTTTAAAGGTTCAGTTACGACCCTGGTGAAGCCTGTCGTGAATGGTGTTAGGAAAAGCGTTCATTTTGTTTGCTGTGCGCTGTGCAGACCAATTTACTATCATGCTAAAGGGTCAAGTGGCACTTCGAACATTTCTCGCCATCCCTGCGTGTCTAGTAAACAAAGGTCTTATGTGGACGAGAAACGACTTCCTAAACCAGCTCAGGAGCTATCTGTCGATAACTGCGTTGCTATGTGTGCACAGGACATAAGGTCATACGGAACTGTAAGAGGTGAGGACTTATGGATCTTTTTCAGAGATTAGTAGACATCGCAAACGCCAATATGTCTCACCACACAACTGTGTCGCGGTACATGGCAGAAAGAGCTAAAACATAATTATGCCTGAGGTAATTGGTCTTGTAACAGAAGGTGAGTACTCAGCAAATACGGACATGTGCACGTACAGTGCAAGAAGAAACCATTGGCTGACATGTACTGTCTCCTGTTTCATTGACTGGACTCTCAGATTTCGCATTTTGTTTACAACCCAGTTTCCAGATGAACCACAAACGTCGCTAATATTCTAAGAGAATTGTTTAGACGATTAATGTCTCTTGGTATCCACGATTCTACTTTGAAAGGCATACAGCACATGCCGGCCAGTGTGGCCGAGCGGTTCTGGACGCTTCACTCTGGAACCACGCTACCGCTACGGTCCCAGGTTCGAATCCCGTCTGAGACATGGATGTGTGAGATGTCCTTAGGTTAGTTAGGTTTAAGTAGTTTCAAGTTGTAGGGGACTGATGACCTCAGAAGTTAAGTCCCATAGTGCTCAGAGCCATTTGAACCATGCAGCACACGACTGATCTAGGTACCAATGTTGTCGTGGCACTGCGCGATTACTCACGATTGAATTGTTCCTGTCATACGCTAAATACAGGGCTATGAAATAATTTTTATGCCGAGTATATGTGCGTTAATTGTCCATACGTTCATGGTCTTTTGACTGCGGCGAAAGAACACATCACTTACGTAAAGAAAAGTGGTCTTCTTAATGCTCTTAATAGATCACTGAGCCCGGCTTACAATACTCGCTGGAATAAGAAGCTGACAATGTTAGAATGTCTTCGTGCAAGAAGCTCTATGAGAAGGGAGAAATAGCCCAAAATGAAGGAACTGATAATACGCTGATGAAAGAAATTTTTACGTTATGTAAGCTATTCGATTACTGTAATTCTTATAAGCAATCGTTTATTTTACAACTTCAAAAACACTTTGTGCGAAAAGCTCTCTGAGAAGGGAGAAATATCCCGAACTAAAAGACCTGATACCATGCAGACGGAATTCAGATAACGTTTCAACGTGACTATAGACAGGAAAAGTGCTCTCAATCACTGAACGCTGCGTACTCAATGACGATTCCCTACCCGGAGGTGAAGTCCAGAATCGTATAAGTTAGCAACACCTTCGGTCACCTAAAGCAACTTCCCAGTGCCTTGTGCCCATATACCATGAAAATCAAGCTTTAGTGATTTTGCCCACATTTGTCCTAGCATGATAAACGAAATCTGCGACAGGATTTCACTGGTGACAGCTTCCCCGAGCTTGAACATTATCCCCCTGGGTTCCATAGCTACGCATGGTTAACACCATATAGACTTCCAGACAATGAGCTACACTCATTGATGGTAGGCAAAAATAATGTTCATATTGACACATACTCAGAACGCAGTCAGAGTTTACTTGCCACATGTCACACTTGTAAACAGAAATAAAAAGCTGCTAAAAGGTGCACTGACTCGACGTGATACTTGCAAAGGGGGAAAAATAGAACATGCAGTGTACTCACCCACTGATGATGATGATGATGATGAGCGTTTGGCGTCATTGGCCGGGAGGCCCCTCGCGGGGCAGGTCCGGCCGCCATATCGCAGGTCTTATTACATTCGGCGCCACATTGGGCGACCTGCACGCCGGATGGGGATGAAATGATGATGAACACAACACAACACCCAGTCCCTGAGCGGAGAAAATCTCCGACCCAGCCGGGAATCGAACCCGGGCCCAGACGACGGCAATCCGTCACGCTGACCACTCAGCTACTGGGGCGGACACTCACCCACTGCATACTGATGCAGTGTGTCGACGAAACTGCAACCCTGAGGTAGTCGAGAGTCATTGTCTCCAGGGAGGGTGGCTGGTAAGGTTCCCCTGTCATTGAAATTTAGACGTGACACACACTTATGACATCATAATGTGGAGGTCCACGATGGATTGCCTCTACACGTGGTGGTCTGAGTTGAGGAGGTGAATTGTTGTTGGGATTATGATCAATGGCTGCTCATAAAAACTTCACTATTAGTTATACATTTTACTGAAGAACAAACTAGAACATTCCGTGGTGCAACGTCCTCCACAGCGTGTGCTGGAGACAGCGAGTGTTAAGGAACTGACGCCACAGGTGGCCATGGTCTCAAACGACTACCTTCCATGGCCGAAGGCTAATTGCACCTGGTAGTTGGCCGACAGGCTGGAAGATGCCAAGTTCACAGCACTGATCTTAAAACCAGCAGCATTAGCCCACAGTTAATGGAGGCCAAATCTCGTGATGGCTGCTGGTAGCCTCATCTCGCCTCGTGGAGTGGCAACACCTCTCCTCTAAAATAGTAGCTACCTTTTACTGAAAATAATGGTAATTTATTTTGGGATGGAGCGCACATGCTTTGCAAATCACAGATTGCAAATATGTAGACGATAAGAAGTTTGCTGATTGGATGTGTAGTTACTGGCTTACCAACGAATTTCTCCTGTGTCGTCGTTATGGCGGTGCCAGCTATTTTCCTGGGGCACAATGTGGGAATCTGCCAGTGGCATTGCTGCATCTGACGTAATTGTGTTACGTCGGCGCTCAGCTGGCCCATTCCCAAGATCTTTTGCAACAGCCATGGCAACATCACAATTTTACTCAGTAGCGCCGAAAAATAGTGGGGGCACTGCAGATCGAATAACTGATAAGAAGATACTGAGTCGAACCGGGGAAAACCAGAAATTTATGGCACAACTTCCTTTCATGGGGCATATCCCGAGGCATCAAGGACTTTTCAGGTTGGTAGGTAATGGAGAGAAATGTGTATATGTGGGCGTTGGGGAGAGGGTGGGGGTGTTAAAATTGTAGAGGGAGACAAAGTCTTTAATACAGTTAGCAGGTTGAAACTGATGCACATGGCATTAGCTGTGCAGCGCTGAAGAGGCTTGCACAGAATAGACTAGCTTGGGCATCTGCATCAAACGAGTCTTCAGACTGAAGACCACAATAACAACATTGTGGAAGGGGGCATCAGGGAGAGGTAGGCTTCTGGTCCACAATTTTGCGAGATCTTTACTGGGACAAGTTGCGAGTAAGTTATAACTAATGTGATTCAGCGTTCTCGGCTGTTGAAATGGCAAAATATGTATATATATTGTTCTAAATTAACGGCGCTGCCCATTCTCGAATGAGAATAGATATTTATCTCACACTGTTGGCCGATGCAACCAACTGATGTAGCGGTTCTTGTATAATTTGGGTGCTGTAAACAGAAGTATCTCTGGTATGACGTTAAACTGCAACCACACATGGAGTGACCACAGTATAAGTGGTCCCTATCCAACAATAGCATCAAGGTGGATGGGGGAGTGGAAGTTGTGAGCTGTAACTGTTACCTTGCCTGCTTGCGAAGGTGGAAGGAAGATTGAGAATGTAAAGGAAACAGTCATGATCACCTACCACTTACCAGCAGGTAGTCATCACAGTAATGTCAATTGAGATTAACCGAGCTGTGGTTGTCAATTCCTCTTGTGATTTCCTATTGCTCCGGGTTGGTGTTCGAGAGGAACGCAAAGTTACAGATATGGCTCCAATGTAATTTTCATAAGGGAAGTGCACAACGTGATCAGCCAATCGCATTATGCGGTATAGTAAATTGAATATCGAACTTCGTTTCCGCATGACTGTAGGTTCTTTGGTGCACCATAAAAGATCTGATAAATTGCTAATCAGTACTTGGGTCACACCAACGGCGGACGGGCTCCAAGTCAGCAGTTTTGCATATCTTTCACGAATACCTGTATACAAAGCTGATAAATACATTAATACAAAGAGATATGTTTAGTTTGTTAAATTAATACATCTGAAATGTATTAATTTAAATATACGTAAATACGAGGGTCATTTGAAAAGTCTGTGCAAAGTCCGAGAGATGCCACCATCGGCGCCTAAAGAGGTCATGTTCAGTTAGTAGCATGTTTGGAAAGAACGCATACCAAGTTTCAGTAATATTGGTCTATTTCTTTGTGTTATGCATTCGTGTGAGTCAAGGAAGTAGAATGATTGTCAAACAATGGACGAAAAAGAATCTCGTGTGGTGATCAAACTTTACTTTATGAAAGGTAAAACGCCTCAGGAGACTAAACAGAAGCTTGGTAAACATTACGGTGACTCTGCGCCTTCGATTAGAACAGTTTATAAGTGATTTCAAAATTTTAGGAGTGACCATATGGACAGAAGTGATGCTGAACGAGCCGGCCGGAGTGGCCGAGTGGTTCTAGGCGCTACAGTCTGGAACCGCGCGACCACTACAGTCGCAGGTTCGAATCCTGCTTCGGGCATGGATGTGTGTGATGTCCTTAGGTTAGTTATGTTTAAGTAGTTCTAAGTTCTAGGGGACTGATGACCTCAGATGATAAGTCGCATAGTGCTCAGAGCCATTTGATGCTGAAATTTCTGGATACCTTGTGGAAGTTACGACTTCAGAAATCATTGATAAAGTCCATGATAAGGTGATGGATGACAGAAGAGCTAAGGTGCGTTAGATTGCTAGTGCTGCGGGCATCTCGAAGGAACGGTTACATAATATTTTGCGTGAACATTTGGACATGAGAAAGCTATCCGCAAGATGCGTTCCGCGATTGCTCCCGCTTGACCAAAAACAGAATTTGGCGAAGCGTTGCAAAGATGGTTGCAGCTGTTCAGAAGAATCCGCAGGACTTTGAGCGTCGTTTCGTCACTGTGGATGAAACATGGATACCTTACTATGCTCCTGAGACCAAACAACAATCTAAACAATTGGTTACCAAGGGAGAATCTGCACCAAAATAGGCGAAGACCATTCCTTAGGCTGGAAAGGTTATGGCGACTGTCTTTTGGGATTCGCAAGGGATAATCCTCATCGACTATTTGGAAAAGGGTAAAAGTATTACAGGTGAATATCATTCATTGTTATTGGACCGTCCTTTCCCATCGTGACAATGCACCAGGACAAATCTAAACAATTCTGGTGGCAAAATTAATGGGAATATGATTCCAGCTCGTTTAGCATACCCCCTATTTTCCAGACTTGGCTCCCTCAGACTACTATTTGTTCCCCAATTTGAAGAAATGGCTGGCAGAACAAATATTTTATTCACACGAAGAGGTGATTGCAGCAACTATTAGCTATTTTGCAGCGTTGAACAATTCCTATTATTTAGAAGGGATCAACAAATTAGAACAGCGTTGGACCCTTGAAGGAACTTTTCGAACGCCCCTCATATATTCATTGTTCTTAAGAGCTAACAAGATAGATGCATTCATAGCGAAAGCTGAATGCATTTGTGGTCCTTCTGGTACACAAATATTTCATAAACATGAAGAAAGAAAATATTTTTGGTGTCTTACATTTTCCTTCGATATATTTTACTACGATAATGGCTGTTACATGAGTAGTCATTTAAGTCGTCAGTACAACAAAATTACAATATTGGTGTATACAAGAATAAACAATACACAATTTGACATGTTGTAAATAAACAAATCATTTTCATTGGCACAAGAGATATTTTTACAAGATAAAGTAACTTATAATTTCAGAGGAATCATTGTTCTGAAGATAAGAGGTAAGTCAGTTCAGGAACGTTTCTGCCCATGGGAATTGATGCAGCCACTGCTGGAGTGAGATCGCAGTTGGCTTGTATGATGTCAATCGGTCGGTGACAACAGGATGAGTGTGAGTTTGGTTGAGCTCTTCGTAGCAGAGGCGGGCATCGAGGCGCAGCCCTATCCAGGACCGTAGCTATGACAGCCGTTCCAGCCTTGCCTCGCGCTGACTGTACAGGCGGGACAGCCGCACCGAGGTCCGACGGGCCGCACGGTGCAGATTCATGCGGCGACACTGGGCTACAGCAGTCTCGGGCCGAGCGAGTCCCTGACGTCACCCCAAGGGCCGAGCAGTGCTGTTGCGAAACAACTTGTATGCCACGGGCTAAGCAGAGTCACGTACAGCCCGCAGGCCTCGGCCTCACTGCTCCGCACTGAGCGAGGCTGTGACGTCACTGCATCAGTGCCTTGCGCAAGCACTGGCATGCTGCTGCCTACGTGCTGTTGGTAGCACTGACCGCAGCTGTGAGCGACTGGCTGCGAGCCTTCAGTAGAGCAGTGTTTAGTGGGATGGTGGGATTTCTTCATTTTTGTTGTAACGCACAAAATGAGATTGGAAACTAACCGTGGTCTGGAGAGGAAGGAGCGCATGTCAGGAGAAAGGGTAGTAAAAGATTGATGAGTGGAGAACCACACAGCTTGAAGCGTATCTCAAAAGTTCAGTTTGGACTGTGTTAAAGCCTATTTTGGATGGCGTTAGGAAATGCGTTCACTTTGTTTGCAGTTCGCTGTGCTGTGAAATTTACTCTAATGCTAAAGGACCAAGTGGCATTTCGCACATTACTCGCCATCCATGAGCGTCTAATAAACAAGGGTCTTATGTGGACGTGGACGTATACAAAAGTGGTCTTCTTAATGCTCTTGATAGATCACTGAGCCAGTCTAACGATACTCGCTGGAATAAGCAGCTGACAATGTTAGAATGTCTTTGTGCTAAAAAGTCTCTGAGAAGGGAAGAATAGCCCGAAATGAAGGAACTGATATCACGCAGATGAAAAAACTTTTCACGGTATTTATGCTATTCAATTGCTGTTATTTGTAAACGCAATCGTTTATTTTAAAGCTTTTAAAACATGAGGCTTTTTGTAGCTCTTCAAAGCGGCGTCCAAGGAATTACAACTGGAGGATTCACCTACACTGAACCTTCTGTTGACGTGGACAATGACAATGTTAAAGCATTTGAGTCAAACGCCCCAGGACAGAGTAGCTTCTGAAATCGGACTTTTACATAAACGCCTCAAATTATACTTAGATAAAAAGCTATTTGTTCAGATATATTGTGTGGTAGCAACTTTCCTATGGCCACCATTCATCATTTAAAAATGATATCTGAAAATAAGAGGCGTAAAGTCATGAAAAGGATACAATCTTTTTCCTTCCTCATACTTCTCCTATCCCACAATACACTCTAACGACATTTCCCTTTACTGCATCTCCAACCGTCTTTCTCTTTGATCTCGCTTGTGGGTTCGAAAGGATCTGACTTACGTTTCGATCTAGAAATAGATATCTCAATGTACTCTGCTCCTATGGAAGTTACAAAAATAACATTCAATGCACTGAAATAGGAGAGACGCTCATTCCTACATGTTCCTCCACAACTGGTAACACGTGAATTCTTGGGAATCCATACTGTCCTAAATGAAAGTTTGAATTTTTGCCATATTTGCACTGATATATGAATTTTGCTGTCCTCAGGTAAAAAGAAGAGATTTATGAAGAGGCAGGACATGTATTTCAGATTCCCCCCAGCCCTCTCCGCCCCAAAAAAAAAAAAAAAAAAAAAAAAAAAAAAACAAATCATGTTGAAGCACATAAATTCTACTACTCCATCCGCTGGATTTCTAGTTGTACAGTTTGAAGATGGAAGTGAGACATTTGGGTAGTCTACACTCGATGTCATTCGACATCTACACCGAACAAGCAGTAAAGCATACAAGGATAAATTTGTAAACAGAATTAAATACTTGGGAGATGCAATAAACATTCTGAAGTTTACCGGTGACACTGCAGTTCTGTCAGAGTCAGCAAAGAACTTGGAATTACTGCTGAACAGAATAGATAGTGCCCTGGAAAGGGGTTGTAAGATACCGCTCAATGGAATTAAATGAAAGGTAATGGAACGTATTCGAAATTAAACATAGCAGTACCAACGGATTTTCCATAACATGTACAACAAAAGGGGGTCGTAATATACGACCAACACTAAGATATACTGCTTTCGTTAATTTTCGTTCTCTTTTAAGCACAACATACTTTTAAAAGATATATTTATCTATAAGAAGGGTCCTAAACCTGAAAATACGAATATAATACCCGTTCTGAAAATTCACATCCACTGACAAGACCTACCGTTTTACTGAAAATTTTAAAACTATTACAGAATCTGGTAGAAGAAATCTCTAAAAATCACAAATATATTTTTTCAAAATTTTAAGGTATAATGTACATGACTAGATTACAGTATTCTAAAATGGTAGGCCTAAAGTACCCCTTCCACCTCCCTTGGTATTGCGAGGGTTAAATCAGGTAGTTTTAAGGTATCTGATTACGAAATGAGACACTAAAAGCACTATTGGGCAGAAAAATAACTGATGATGACAGAAGTAGAGAGGACATAAAATGAAGACTGACTACAGCAAGAAAAGTATTAACGAAAAGAGGGGTTTGCTAACATCGACCATAAATTTAAGTGTTAGGAAGTATTTCTTGAAGGTATTTGTATGGTTTCCAAGATGCTGCTCGAGGCGGATGTAAAAATGAATGTGCGGAGTATAAAATACTGAACGCAATTATAAAGATTTGGTCTTGTCTGACTACCCCCTGAAGCAGATCTTAGGATCTCTTAACGGTGATATTTTTCCTCCTTCTTGCTCTTTAACATATAAATTGCAACATAAAAATAAATAAATGTTTAAGGGAACAAGAAACAACTAAATATTATTGTTTCTACTTATACATTCATTGTAAATTAAAACCTCTTTATATGTTACAAGTGTTTATATGTCAATGTGCAATGGACATAAACAGATAGAAATGAATTTCCTGACTAATATTATTGATCAACTGCCCAAATCTGACCCTTTCTATGGCTATGCGATATAATTTAAATAACGCGAGATCACTGATATCATCTACGTCCCAAACACTAGAAGACTACTGTCAAAGATGATCAACAGTGGTGTGCAACCTCAGTGGATATGAAACTTACGTGATCATAGCTCTAATAAGCCGAAGCAATCAATATCACCGAATGTACTGCGTCCCGTGCGTCGGAATGATGGTTCTCGTACATGTCTGCGACAGTGGAAGAACTCCAGCCACAAAATAAGAAACTCGTTCAAACACTAGGACAGAAGAAGGCGGTCCTCTGACTAGTGTAATTTAATACTATCTTCTCCTCTCTGTATTCTACAGAGAAGAAACGCGAACTCCCAGACACAAGCACGGGATTTAAATGTCTCAACGTCAGTATAGACAAAGAAGTGCTCTCAATCACCGAATGCAGCGTGATCAACAACGATTCTCAACCCGGAGGCGAAGTCCTGAATAGTATAAGGTAGCAACACTTTAGGTCACCTAAAGCAACTTCCCCGTGCCTTGTGGAACTATATCATGCAAATGAAGCCTTAGTGATTTTGCCGGCATTTATCCTTCATGACAAACGAACCTTGCGACAGTATTTCACTGGTGACAGTATCCCCCAGCTTGAACATTATCCCCCTGAATTCCACCGCGCGTCATCACAAGTCAGTTTTGGTATGATGCTTGATGAGAAAGTCTAGCCCTGGGAATGCACAGCAGCCTTCGCCTGCATCACCCATTACACTGCAAGTTTGTCACTTTCGTCAATCTCCTAACCCACTGGCACAAGCCTTGTCGGCCCAGTCATAAACCTTACAAACACATTTCCTCTTTCTTCTCCTCCCACCTTCTGAGGAGGCACTGACGTCACAGATGGTGCCGAACCTGCGTTCTTCGGAAATACTAAATGCGTCTGTACCATTTCAGTACCCAAAATATCTGCAATACAATCAGCCTTATTGATAGCTTTCTGTGTCACCTCCTAAGTATCTACAATTAAATTACTGTCGGCAGTTGCACTTTGCAAGACACATAAATCATCGGCACATGCGCTTCCCTGCACATCTGGTCCAGGCTGCTGAAATGCGCAACCTCTGCACTAGGGTATCCCTACTAATTATGAAAACAACAAACGAGGAAAACAAAACAGTACAACGACAAAGACACTTAATCTAATTCCATTGTAACACTTACTGTAACTTAACTTTTCCGCTTGGGCATGTACTCATGACTACTACTTTACGTGCTTAAACGTAATCATCCACATTTATTACTCGAAATGAAATACATGCCCCATTCAAAACTGCGTAAAGTACCACAAAACTCCGACTTCTAAACAAAACTTATCTTCCCCTGCTAAGAAGCTACACATGGTTAACACCTTATATCCTTCCAGACAATGAGCCACACCCATTGATGATAGGTAAAAATAATGTTCATATTTACACATCCTCAGAATAGAGTCTGAGTTTACTTGCCACATGTCATACATGAAAACAGAACAGAAAAGCTGGTAATAGGTGGACTGACTATACGTGACACTCGCAGGGGAAATAAAAAGAACAGTCATTGCAATCACCCACTCCATAGTAATGCTGTCTGTCGACAAAACTACAGCCCTGAGGTAGTCGAGAGTCATCGTCTCCAGGGAGGGTGTGTTGTAAGGTTCCTCCTTTCACTGAAATTTCGTGGTGACACACACTTCTGACATCAAAATGCACAGGTCACCTCATGGCGAAGCAGGCAGCAAAAGACTTCGCAAGCGGCCGCACATAAGGCCTCCCCAGTTTGTCTGGCAATCAGGTTCCAGGTGCTGTCTGTCGCTGACACTGTCGCTGAGCCAGATGCTCTCGCCTGTCCTGTTTCAGAGGAAACCACTCGGACTGCAAGATCCGGACAATCGCAGTGGGTGGGATTATTGGCAGTTGGGAGCTCCCACGTTATGCACGTTATGGGGCCCTTAGGGCCTTGCTGACAGGGAGGGTAAGAAAATCAATGTGCATAGCGTGTGCATACCTGGTGGAGTCATTCCAGATGTGGAAAGGTTCCTCCCGGATGCCACGAAGAGCACAGAGTGCAGCAAACTGCAGGTGGTTGCTCACGTCGGTACGAATGATGTGTGTCACGCGATAGAACACTAAATCATTCGCGCCAAGCCAAAACGCGGCGAAGCAGCGGGAGCGCAAGGCGGCGGGCGCAATAGCTGCAGGAGCGACAGATGGGTGCGGACATGTAGCAGTTCCACTGGGGAGCGGATGCTGAGGGGCTGCGAGCGATATGAAGCAAGGAAAGACCAGAGCGCGTGTTTGTGAGAGTGTGTGGCGCGCAACTTGCTCATCTGCGACTTAAACGTACGCACAAAGCATTCAGCCTCGCCATTTGACTAGGGGTGGAACGGGGCTGAGGTCAAATGGCGAATGCCATTAGCAGTACAGATCGCTTCAAATTCTGAGGACACAAATTGGGGGCCATTGTCGGAGACAATAACTTCAGGAAAACCCTCAATGCAGAAAATAGTCGTCAAACCCCAAATAGTACTGGCAGATGTAGTAGAAGAGATAGGTAGAACAAACGGAAAGTTGCTGTACGCGTCAATGTCTATCAAACGGCTGTCACAGAAACGACCCGCAAAATCAATATGAACGCGCTGCCAAGGCGCAGTAGGAGTCTCCCTCAGAACTCTTTTTACAAATTCGGTATCGTCCCCCCTCACCACAAACGCCTTACAATCTCTCCCTCCCTATCTGTTTGCCTCAAACTCATAGACTGCAAGAACACATGAACTTTCTCCATAATATTACACCATTTTAGCTGTACTTCTCAATATCATGCACTAGGCTACACCCTACCGAACAATAGTTCATCATAATTCCCAAGATATAGACTTCACCGAGCGAGGTGGCGCAGTGGTTAGCACACTGGACTCGCATTCGGGAGGACGACGGTTCAATCCCGTCTCCAACCATCCTGATTTAGGTTTTCGTGATTTCCCTAAATCGTTTCAGGCAAATGCCGGGATGGTTCCTTTGAAAGGGCACGGCCGATTTCCTTCCCAATCCTTCCCTAACCCGAGCTTGCGCTCCGTACCTAATGACTTCGTTGTCGACGGGACGTTAAACACTAACCACCACCACCATATAGACTTCAAATTAATTCTCTATAAACGCCAAACATTATCTATCTGCAACATGCTGTAAACCACTGTCTAACTAGAAACAGACATATGCAAAATGGTATTTCCACTCTCGAATATCGCTCTCAGTCATGTAACATATTCGAGATCTTGGCTATAATTTACACGTCAACTAGCGTCTGTCACGGAGCTAGAGAACAGACAAGCGTGTATCCAACACACCACAATCGATCTTCACTCAACTAAATAAAGGAAGCAAATGTGTAGAAGTAGTCAACCGAACAATCTTCATCCCATCGAACACTCCAACCCAAATCAATCATCTTCTCAAATTCTGACGTGATCACCAAAGCCGCCCAACACATACTATTACTTCGCTATTCGGTCGTCTAGAGGACATCAAAGTTAACTCTTACAGATCGATACACTCCGACAGGTCTCTGCATTCGTACAGCTGCTCCCGTTATTTATTATTATTTATTATCATTTCTGATCATTTAATATTATTTATTATAACTTCTTATTTATGTCATGCTTGTGTGTTCGCCACGAGGTCCGGAGTCCAACTGGCTTATTACACATCGCCACCAGCAGAGGGCCTCACTCAAAATATCCGATTTTGGTAGGGAGTTTGAATTTTGGTGCAAGATCATACAATTCGTTTATCTAACAAAAATGGCTCCACGTTCAACTGTGTTTAGATTCTATCACAACCACCAGAGCAATCTATCTTGACGTCAGTTGATTACGCAATTAATATTATTCAAGATGGCTGCACCCAGTGCGAAACGTGTCACCTTTAACGAACCTGCATGCTTCAGTAAAATTCCAACTTGCCTTTAGTCACACCCTACACATCGTTCAGCTTAACCCATTTCCAGATCTTTGCGCATCTGAAATCTGCAATTTAAGTCGGAGAAAGACATATCCATTGCCTTCTGCAGTCTGTCTAGAAACAGAACGACCTCAGTTAGTGCAACAGGACCTTGTCTTGACCATTCGGCGGAAATGCGAGCGCCGCCAGCGGCATGTCAAAGCCACATATCTGACCATCTAAACAGCCATCTGCTCAGCCCCAGGACGAGCATGCCGAAGTGGGCTCTCTCTATACCTGCACTCCAGCTATAGTCTATTGACTTACACTGCACAAATGGATTCCTGAATAGCGCAAATTTCTATCCTCCCCTGCATCTTCTACTCGACATGTAAACATTGTCTCCCCCAGCCAGCGAACCCGACGTCATTCATGCTGCGCTGACAATTTCCACTCACAAATCTTAATTACTCTCATATATAAAAGCCTATTCACCCCTATCAAAACTCACTTAATAATAAAAAAGCATTCTCCCTTTCTAAGCATAGATGAGTATGCATTTAGAACAAATAGACAGACATAATTCCAAGCAGAAGCCATACATATGATTAAAAAGAAGAAAAAGACCTTAATTTAGATTATCCGACATTTATTTACATGTCCTATTGATACTGTCGTAGATGAGTTGTGTCATCCACTCGCTCACTTCTTCAACACACGCTTTCACAGAACTTTTTCTACATTTATGCCACCGACCACGTTATAATAATAATTCTGTACAGGCATTTACGCCCCCACATACAACCCAGCTCAATAGAACATAATAATTCCTTTTTCCACAGATAGTCATATTCGATTAACAATTAAACGTACTAAATTACGCATACATGTAGTCAAATAAGCAAATACTTTTACCAGCATAGACACTCCTCTCAATGAGGATAGGGTAGTTAACATTATATACTTAAGCAAAGACGAATGATAACAATATTCCGATGCACACCGTGTCGTATTAATAAAGATAGAATTCTTTTACCTATAGCGTACAAAATCACCATTATACACCAGAGCACCCTCAGTCGACCAAAGTCGCTCTCAGAACAGTTCAGCTAATTCGAGAGCCGTTTCCCCTTCGCAGAGACCCGTCAGTGTTTCTGATCAGAGCCTGTTCCTGTTTCTACAGACATCTCCAGACTCACATATCAGAAGACCAAAAATATTTTTAAAATAATATTATAAAATTCACCTCATACTCGTCTATATTAAGCACAGTCCTAGTACTTTAGCGTGTCATAGATCTCTGACTAACTAGAATTCCTGCCTTGCACAGACATTAACACAGACTGATGCACGGCCTCTCACAGGAAACTATAACTTGCACCTTGAAAATCATATTCTTACAGTCGATAGCAAAACATTGAATGATTTTAAATAAAGGACAGCCACAACACAAGGAAACTAGAAGTGCCTGGTGGTGGTGTGGCGACTTTCCAAACTACCCCCCAAAAGTGATTGACGGCCTCTACTTTTAAACTAATATGTAACAATGACGCAATAGTTGATAACTCTGCGTTCCATTTCTAGTGATTGTTCATTTTGCACACAAGTACGAGATCACCATTTTCGGTGCTAGCAACCCAACTAGCGGTCCATCAACCAAAATGTCTCCCCCAACTCAAACAAGCCTTGTCACTCAGTCATTACGTGGTACCCAATGCTCGGATGGGATGGATAAGACACCACCGATCTACTGTAATATTATCCTTCACAGCTGATATCGCGAAAAATTTTACAGTAAGCCCAACACTGGCCAATCATGTGACAGCATGTTTTCCTAATTTCAGTATCATAGCTAAACCATACCTCCTCTACTTTGCAAGTATCACTGTGAGGAGTGATAGATGACTGCTCAGGTCGTCCATTCACACTTAATTCTCGAACACATAAAAACGATCAAAGCATACCCGACAACGATATACATATTGCTAAGACCTCGCCCATAGTACTTGATCAATCTCTCTGCATATGGCGGTCACAGAGCAATCTCGCCCTCTTACGTTAAAAGACCATCGTCCCTTCGGCATTGACCAGCCTACCCCGTAACATCGCTACCCAATTAATCCTCATCAGGCAGACAAATACAGATACACTTCATCTCTCTTGACTGAATAGAGCTTTCCTAGTCCTAACCCCTCCAAGTGCACCACATTTCTCGAGATGTAACTAAGTCTTGGAGCTTAGCACCCCATATCGATTTGTAGTAACAGATCTCAAAATGCCTTAATTTAATAGCATACAGTTAACAAGAGCAAGAACGGAGTGATATTTATACGCTGCAGATTCGGAGAGTGCTTGCTGTGTTTTCTGTATGTCTGTGTACATGCACGCCTCGTGGACGGCTCCTAGGACCCAGTCGCATCGGCTGGTAGACCAAACTTCGAGCATCGATTACTTGTCAGGACGTAATGCGTGCTTGGTCCACCTGCGAACCCTATCTTGGATGCTGTGTGTGGTGGATCTGACCCCAGACACAGCTCCGGATATATAGTACGCAGCAGATTCACACTCAAACGCTAACTCGGGTATTGTATACTGTGGACCTGCATTCGAATACAGCTTCCTACCTAGCGCGAGGAGGATCCACCTTCAAACACTACCCCGTGCGCTGCATATTGTGGATCCACATCTGAACACAGCTCCGGATATAACTCGCTACTGATCCACATTCGAACGTTAACTCGAGTCTATCGCCGGTCCTGGGAGCCTTCCGCGAGGCGTGCATGTACACAGACATACAGAAAACAGAGCAAGCGCTCTCCGAATGTGGAGGTGACTAGATACGGCTGGGTTACATTTACAGGCAATTTTAGAACACAGAACGATATGTTGTGTCGCGGTCGCATGATTGGATATGACAGAAAATCGAAAGAAATGCGAAAACTGATTAGCACATACGTATAAACTAACCTAATATACATCAAAATGCACTTAAAATGAGGACGTGGTTGCTTATCATCTGGATCGCAGGGGGCAATTTGAACATGGAGTCAAGTATGCGGCAGCAAGAGGAATGTAGGTAAACGATGACACTGAAGAGAGTGGAATCAGGAAGGCAGTCAATTTTTTTCTCGTTGAGTTCGTATAATAGTGTACGTCTACTGCAGTAGCAGTGATATTCGCGAGTTGAATACTGTATTTGATGCTTTTCAAGAGGACAGAGAATCATTCACGTCTAAACTTACCCACATCTCTGTTAAATGATAACAGAGAATGTACGGGATGATCGATATAGATAGAGCTGTAACAAGGCACGATTTACACGTTGTCTCATTTATTCTAGAGGACAAGTTACTGAAGGTCAATTTTTTTTCCAGTGTCCTATCTGGATGCTTTAGTCGTGTGCAGCTACAGTACTTTACACGTGATAGGTTGGTTGATTTATGCAAAAATGTGTTGTACTACGTAGCGTATAAATATCACTCCGTTCTTGTTCTTGTTAACTGTATGCTATTAAATTAAGGCATTTTGAGATCTGTTACTACTAATCGATATGGGGTGCTAAGCTCCAAGACTTAGTTACATCTCGAGAAATGTGGTGCACTTGGACGGGTTAGGACTAGGAAAGCTCTATTCAGTCAAGAGAGGTGAAGTGTAGCTATATTTGTCTGCTCGGTTGAGGATTAATTGGGTAGCGATGTTGCGGGGTAGGATGGTGAATAGCGAGTAAGGTTGGTCTTTCAACGTAAGAGGGCGAGATTGCTCTGTGACTGCATATGCAGAGAGATAGATCGAGTACTATGCGCGAGGTCTTAGAAATATGTATATCGTTGTCTGCTATGCTTTGATCGCTTTTATGTGTTCGAGAATTAAGTGTGAATGGACGTACTCAGCAGTCGCCTATCAATGCTCGCAATGATACTTGCAAAGTAGAGGAGGTATGGTTTAGCTATGATACTGAAATTAGGAAAACATACTGTCATATGATTGGCCAGTGTTGGACTGACTGTAAAATTTTTCGCGATATCATCTGTGATGGATAATGTTACAGTAGATCGGTGGAGTCTTATCCATCAAATCCGAGCATTGGGTACCACGTAATGACTGAGTGACAAGGCTTGTTTGAGTTGGGGGAGACATTTTGGTTGATGGGCCGCCACTTCTGGGGTTGCTAACACCGAAAACAGTGATCCCGTACTAGCGTGCAAAATGAACAATCACTAAAAATGGAACACAGAGTTATCAACTATTGGGTCATTGGGACATATGAGTTTATATGTAGAGGTGGTCAATCACTTTCGAGGGAAGTCGCTACAACGTTATGCTATCGACTGTAAGACTATGATTTACAATGTGCAAGGTATAGTTTCCTGTGAGAGGCTCTGCATAGGTCCGTTTTATTGTCTGTGCAGGGCAGGAATTCTAGTTAGTCTGAGGTCTATGACACGCTAAAGTACTAGGACTGTGCTTAATATAGACGAGTACGACGTGAATTTTATAATATTGTATTAAAAATATTTTTGGTCTTCCAATATGTGAGTCTGGAGATGTCTGTAGAAACGGGAGCAGGCTCTGATCAGAAAGACTGACGGGTCTCTGCGAAGGGGAAACGGCTCTCGAATTAGCTGAACTGTTCTGAGAGCGACTTTGGTCGACTGAGAGTGCTCACATGTATAATGGTGCTTATTTGACTACATGTATGTGTAATTCAGTACGTTTAACTGTTCACCGAGAATGACTATCTGTGGAAAATGGAATTATTATGTTCTATTGAGCTGGGTTGTATGTGGGGGCGTAAATGTTTGTAGAAAATTATTATTATAACAGGGTCGGAGGCATATAAGTAGAACAAGTTCTGTGAAAGTGTGTGTTGAAGGAGCGAGCGAGTGGATGACATAACTCATCTACGACTGTATCAATAGTACATGTAAATAAATGTCAGATAATCTAAATTGAGGTCTTCTTTTTCTTTTTAATCATATGTATGACTTCTGCTTGGAATTATGATTGTCTATTTGTTCTAAATGCATACTCATCTATGCTTAGAAGGGAGAATGCTTTTTTATTATTAAGTGAGTTTTGATAGGAGTGAATAAGCTTTTATTTATTTAGGTATTTAAGATTTGTGAGAGGAAATTGTAAGCACGGCGTGAGTGACGACGGGTTCGCTGGCTGGGGGAGACAATGTTTACATGTCGAGTAGGAGATGCAGGGGAGGATAGAGATCTGCGCTATTCAGAAATCAATTTGTGCAGTGTATGTCATTAGGCAATAGCTGCAGAGCAGGTATAGAGGGAGCCCACTTCGGCACGCTCGCCCTGGGGCTGAGCAGACGGCTGTTTAGATGAACAGATATGTGGCTTTGACATACCGCCGTCGGCGCTCGCATTTCCGGCGAATGGTCAAGACAAGGTCCTGTTACAATTACTGAGGTCGTTCTGTTTCTAGACAGACTGCAGAAGGTAATGGATATGTCTTTCTCCGACTTTAATTGCAGATATCATATGCCCAAAGATCTGGAAATGGGATCAGTTGAACGATGTGTAGTGTGTGACTAAAGCCAAGTTGGAATTAGACTGTAGCATGCAGGTTCGTTAAAGGTGACATGTATCGCACTAGGTGCAGCCATCTTGAACAATGGTAATTGCATAATCAACTGACATGATGACAGAGTCCTCTGATGGTTGTGATAGAATCTAAACACAGTTGAACGTGGAGCCATTTTTGTTAGGTAAACGAATTGTAGGATCTTGTGCCAAAATTCAAACTCCCTACCAAAATCGGACAGCTTGAATGAGGTCCCCTGCTGGTGGCCATGTGTAAAAACCCAGTTGGACTCCGGACCTCGTGACGAACACACAAGCATGACATAAATAAAAAGTTATAATAAATAATATTAAATGATCAGAAATGATAATAAATAATAATAAATAACGGGAGCAGCTGTACGAATGCAGAGACCTGTCGGAGTGTATCGATCTGTAAGAGTTAACTTTGATGTCCTCTAGACGACCGAATAGCGAAGTAATTGCATGTGTTGGGCAGCTTTGGTGATCAAGTCAGAATTTGAGAAGATGATTGATTTGGGTTGGAGTGTTCGATGGGATGAAGATTGTTCGGTTGACTACTTCTGCACATTTACTTCCTTTATTTAGTTGAGTGAAGATCGATTGTGGTGTGTTGGATACACGTTTGTCTGTTCTCTAGTTCTGTGACAGACGTTAGTTGACGTGTAAATTATAGCCAAGATCTCGAATATGTTACATGACTGAGAGCGATATTCGAGAGTGGAAATACCATTTTGCATATGTCTGTTTCTAGTTAGACAGTGGTTTACAGCATGTTGCACATAGAAAATGTTTGGCGTTTATAGAGAATTAATTTGAAGTCTATATCTTGGGAATTATGATGAACTATTGTTCGGTAGGGTGTAGCCTAGTGCATGATATTGAGAAGTACAGCTAAAATGGTGTAATATTATGGAGAAAGTTCATGTGTTCTTGCAGTCTATGAGTTTGAGGCAAACAGATAGGGAGGGAGAGACAGTAAGGTGTTTGTGATGAAGGGGGACGAGACCGAATTTTTAAAAAGAGTTCTGAGGGTGACTTAGGTCCACTCATGTAAGAGAGAAGTTTAGCTCTGAGTGTCAGGTCTGTAGAGAGTAAGAGCAGGTTGACGGTACTTTCCTAGGATTGGGGAGCATTGCGGTATATAGAGGCTGTAGGAATAGGGTATTTTTTTCGCATGCTGTGGAGATATACTGGATAAGTGCACTGTTTTGTGTCAAATGTGTATATACTGTATTGTAAAGTTACTGTGGTTTACATTGTGTAGCGTTTGTATATATTGCATTGTAAAGTTAATATTATTGATGTTATGTGATGAGTAGAGAGGAAGTCGTAAAGACGGTAGAGATATTTCCGGAGTAACAGCGGTCAAGAGAGTGTATTTCCGAAGCTTAGCTCATTGTGGAATGCCAATCAATTGAGACCGCGATCGTAAGAATTAACTGTAGTATAATGACATTAACGACTTCGGTATTCGAGAGTGCAAATATCAATTTTTGGTCTCTTTGTTTCTAGTTACTCAGTAGTTTACAGGAAGCTGTACTTAGAAAACTTTAGGTGTATTCTTGTAGTCTGTGAGTCTGGAGATCTTTGTAGCAGAAAAGCTAGCAGGCAAGGAACAAGAAGAGAAAGTAACGCATTTGTATTGAGGGGTAGCGATCGCCGAATTTGCGGAATAGTTCTGAGAGGGACCTCCGTCCATTGATGTAGAAGGGCTGATTACCGCTGAGTGTCATGTGTGTAGAAAGAAAGAGCAGGTTCACAGTGCTTCCTTGGGATTGGAGACAATTGGGGCATGTAGTCGTTATTGTAAAGTTACTGTGGCTTACATTGTGTAGGGTTTGTATATAAAGGGCTGTAAAGTTACTATTGCTTATGTTATGGGATGACGAGAGGATGACCGTGTGTGTGTGTGTGTGTGTGTGTGTGTGTGTGTGTGTGTGTGTGTGTGTGTGTGTGTAGATTGAGGGGGCTGTGGAGGTAATTTAGAGATCTCTGTAAAAGTAAGCACAGCAAGCCTCAGAAAGAAAATCAGGATGGTACTTCGATAATGGGTCCTTAGGAAATTAGGCCAGTAAATTCGATAAGAAATAAGAATGATTAATCGGTTGTGCTGGGATGTAGGAGGATTGAGAACATTTGTGTATGTTGAGAGCTGGAAAGGTAGGAGGTTAGGAGCGCATTCAGTATTATTTTCGTGAGCAAGTTCTGTTAGGGTAAGAATTTGAATTTACGAATAAGCTGAGAAAACACGAAAGGGAGCGTTAACTATTTCTGGGGGCACTATACAATTTCGGAGATGTTGACTGGGCTCTTTTTTTTCTGACTTGGATACTCATGTTCGCCGTGTAGGTGATATGAATTTCTCGGGTGTTAGGTGTGAATGCGGCTGTCATCAAGTCATGTTTGAGGGGTCGAACTGAGACCTTTGAGCAAATTGAGAGCTGTCGGATGTGTGACTTAGTGTGGGACAGGTTGATTGAACGCATCTGTTGAGTTATTTTGCTATGAGTTATTTGGACAGATTACGAGTACTGCTGTACTGCATTTTTTAGGAGTAGTTTGATATTGTGCACTGAAGTTAGGAGCTGTTTGCGTGTCTGCCGACTGTGCAACATGACACCAGGTACATCAGGGTGAGTGTTTTTTGTATGAGAGTGATAGATATACTCGATGTCTAAAGAAAATGTACGTTAATTATTTGTGGGACGATATAGAATATGAGAGAGTTCGAGTTGGTTCTTATTTCTTCTACTTGGAGGTTTTGTTAGATGGAATTGCTGAGGCAAGTAGCTACGAGAGCGCGAGGGATGTGATTGCAGCATATCTCCGTCTCTCAGCGGTTAACTACAGGTGGGTTGAGCGGTGTTCTCCGCTTAGGAACTGGTGGTGTGCTGTGGCCGTGTCCTAGACCGTGTGGATTGAACAAGAGTTTCGGGACATAGTTCAGCTTGAATATTTACAGAAGAGTATGTCCGACGCGAGTATAAAGGTCCAGGTTGTCCAGGTTGCGACGTGGGTGGACTCGCGCTCGTGGTGTGTGAGAGAGGCAAAGCAGACGATTTTGAGTCATCACAGATGACTTAGGTTAGGGGCTTCGTTTGCCACAATTTTCTTGTGTTTTCACTTGAAGCCCAGGTGGGCGTGGCAATGGCGAAAACTGATTCCATTTCTGGCTGGACGTGGCACTTTTCTGCATCAGAGAGGTTAATTAATTGATCAATTTAATTTAGTTGTCATGTGAACTTTGTTACATTCACTTGCGGAGGTACTAATTTAGGCGCGAGCGATGGCTCATGTGTAAGGACGTGTGTTTTCGCGACGATCTTGAATTAGGTAAACGCAGAATGTGGATTGAATATGAGAGTTGGGTGATCAATTAACTTAGCGAGGGACGTCGTGGCGAGCACATGTGCTGGACAACCTTTTGTGACGTCATTGCGGGATCCACTCTCGAGCGAACTTTGACGCCAAACGTGTGGCAGGGCGTTCTTTGTCAACCAGATGCTGGATCAACCGACCTATCGTTATGAAGTCTGCAGGTTCTAACCTGTCCAGCGAATAGATTTGGCGCCCACTGGTCGGTGGGGGCGAACTCCACTGTCCACGAAAACATGTTTACATCGCTGGACCAGCGCAGGCCTGCGACGCGAGTCGGCGCCAATGGGCTGTGACGCGAACGGCCGCTGGACGGGTAGCAGACGCGGACGTATCCGACGGCCGTCACGTGAGGCGATCGCTCGCTTGTCGGTGGCGCGCGGTCTGGATCGGGTCGGCGACGACCATATGAACTAATTCAGTTGGACTGGAGGCCTTGTGGCGACTGGACTGCGATCTATAACATGTGTACTAACTCCGTTGGAGAACAAGTGACGACGGTACTGTTTGAAATAAAGACTTCAGTCCTTTTTCCCACGAATTCAAAGGAGGTGACTTACGTTAGTAAAAGTGCACTTTATTACTATTTGACGCGATTTTCATAGCTTAGGAGTGAAACAATAAGTGAGTGCGAAAAATTCAAACTTCGTAGGATGAGGTGAACTTAGGTTAGTGCACATAGCCCAATTGGTCTCTTTTTTTACGTAGGTGTGACAGATTATCGTGTTTGAAATTGAATTTGTGAGAGATTTTTTTATGCAAATATAAACCATCTTGAATAAATTATAATAAATCATTTTAAATGCTAATAAATAATAGTAAATGATAATAATAATAAATAGAAGTACGGATGTCAAGAGATTATGGAGTGTGAATTTGAACAAGGCGCGATTTTCTATGTTAGTGGAGGTATGCCTATAACAACAAATAATAATAAATGATAATAAATAATAATAAATAATAAATTATATTAAATGATGAACGATAATGAATAATAATACAGACAAATATTGTTTTGCAGCCAATATTGTTTTGGAATTTGCATTTGGCGTGAATTTTTTCGTGGATGTAGGCGAGTAATAATAAATAATAATAAATGATAATAAATGATAATGATTGATAATGAATTATAATAAATAATAATCAATGTTAATAAATGATAACGAATAATAATAAAGAAAAGTAAGGTTTTGCATGCATTGTCATGTTGGAATTTGGATTTAACGCCAATTTCTTCTGGACAGTTAGGTTAGTGGACGTTGCCCAATCAGCCATTTTTCCGTCAAAATTCAAAATTCCCGCCATTTCTTCTGGAGGTTAGGTTACTGGACATAGCACAATTGGCCTATTTTCAAGCCAAAATCGGCCATCCTAAATGACGTCATGCACTGTTGCCAAGTCTACACGCCACCATCTTGGATTACGTCATCCCCGCCATTTTTAATAAATTTGGCAACAGAAGAAAGTGGGGTGGAATGAACGTAGCTCTACTACTCATACACTCCTGGAAATTGAAATAAGAACACCGTGAATTCATTGTCCCAGGAAGGGGAAACTTTATTGACACATTCCTGGGGTCAGATACATCACATGATCACACTGACAGAACCACAGGCACATAGACACAGGCAACAGAGCATGCACAATGTCGGCACTAGTACAGTGTATATTCACCTTTCGCAGCAATGCAGGCTGCTATTCTCCCATGGAGACGATCGTAGAGATGCTGGATGTAGTCCTGTGGAACGGCTTGCCATGCCATTTCCACCTGGCGCCTCAGTTGGACCAGCGTTCGTGCTGGACGTGCAGACCGCGTGAGACGACGCTTCATCCAGTCCCAAACATGCTCAATGGGGGACAGATCCGGAGATCTTGCTGGCCAGGGTAGTTGACTTACACCTTCTAGAGCACGTTGGGTGGCACGGGATACATGCGGACGTGCATTGTCCTGTTGGAACAGCACGTTCCCTTGCCGGTCTACGAATGGTAGAACGATGGGTTCGATGACGGTTTGGATGTACCGTGCACTATTCAGTGTCCCCTCGACGATCACCAGTGGTGTACGGCCAGTGTAGGAGATCGCTCCCCACACCATGATGCCGGGTGTTGGCCCTGTGTGCCTCGGTCGTATGCAGTCCTGATTGTGGCGCTCACCTGCACGGCGCCAAACACGCATACGACCATCATTGTCACCAAGGCAGAAGCGACTCTCATCGCTGAAGACGACACGTCTCCATTCGTCCCTCCATTCACGTCTGTCGCGACACCACTGGAGGCGGGCTGCTCGATGTTGGGGCGTGAGCGGAAGACGGCCTAACGGTGTGCGAGACCGTAGCCCAGCTTCATGGAGACGGTTGCGAATGGTCCTCGCCGATACCCCAGGAGCAACAATGTCCCTGATTTGTTGGGAAGTGGCGGTGCGGTCCCCTACGGCACTGCGTAGGATCCTACGGTCTTGGCGTGCATCCGTGCGTCGCTGCGGTCCGGTCCCAGGTCGACGGGCACGTGCACCTTCCGCCGACCACTGGCGACAACATCGATGTACTGTGGAGACCTCACGCCCCACGTGTTGAGCAATTCGGCGGTACGTCCACCCGGCCTCCCGCATGCCCACTATACGCCCTCGCTCAAAGTCCGTCAACTGCACATACGGTTCGCGTCCACGCTGTCGCGGCATGCTACCAGTGTTAAAGACTGCGATGGAGCTCCGTATGCCACGGCAAACTGGCTGACACTGACGGCGGCGGTGCACAAATGCTGCGCAGCTAGCGCCATTCGATGGCCAACACCGCAGTTCCTGGTGTGTCCGCTGTGCCGTGCGTGTGATCATTGCTTGTACAGCCCTCTCGCAGTGTCCGGAGCAAGTATGGTGGGTCTGACACACCGGTGTCAATGTGTTCTTTTTTCCATTTCCAGGAGTGTATTTGCACACCCTCAGATCACTGTCTGAGTTTACTTGACACATGTCACACTTGAAAACAGAACTGAAAAGCTGCTAAAAGGTGCACTGACTCGACGTGATACTCGCTGGTGAAAAAAGAAACAGGCAGTGCACTCACCCACTGCACACTTATGCTGTGCGTCGACGAAAATGCAACCATGAGGTAGTCGAGAGCCATCATCTCCAGGCAGGGTGGCTTGTAAGGTTCCCCTGTCACTGACACTTAGAGGTGACATACATATCTGACATCAAAATGTGGAGGTCCAGGATGGATGACCTCTACACGTGGAGGTCTGAGTTGAGGTGGATTGTTGTCGGGATGATGATCCATGGCTGCCCATAAAACCTTCACTGTTAGTCATACATTTTACTGAAGAACAAACTAGAACGTTCTGTGGTGCAACGACCTCCACAGTGTGTGCTGAAGACAGCGAGTGTTAAGGAACTGATGCAAGAGACGGACATGGTCTCAAACGACTGCCTTCTGTGGCTGAAGGCTGCTTGCATCTGATAGTTGGCCCACAGGCAGCAACATGCTAAGCTCACATCACTGATCTTTAAACCAGCAGCAGTGGCTCACATTTAGTGGAGGCGAAATACCATGGTGGCTGCTTGTAGTCTCATGTCGCCTCGTCGAGCAGCATGCACCTCTCCTCTAGTAACTATGAGACTGTGACAGGTTTGACTGAAAATAATGGTAATTTATGTTGCGACAGAGCGTTCTTGCTTTGCAAATCACAGCTTGTAACCATCTAAACCATAAGAAGTCTTTTAATTGGATGTGTAGTAACTGGCCTCCCAACGCCTTCGTGCTGCGTCGTCGTTATGGCGGTGCCAGCCCCTTTCCTGGAGCACAGGGTGGGAATCTGCCTGTGGCATTGCTGCATCTGACGTAATGGTGTTTGGTCGCCTCTGAGCTGGCCCACTCCCAAGATCTTTTGCAACAGCGATGGCAACTTCACAATTTTACTCAGTAGCGCCGAAAAGTAGTGGTGGCACTGCAGATAAAATAACTGATAAGAAGATATTGAGTCGAACTGGGGAAAACAAGAAATTTATGGCACAACTTCGTTTCCTAGGGCATATCCTAAGGCACCAAGGACTTGTCAGTTTGGTAATGGAGATAAGTGTGTATATGTTGGTGTTGGGGAGGGATGGGGGGGTGTTAAAATTGTAGAGGGAGACAGAGTCTTGAATACAGTGAACAGGTTCAAACTGATACACATTGCATTAGCTGTGCAGCGCTGAAGAGGCTTGCGCAGAATAGACTAGCTTGGGCAGCTGCATCAAACCAGTTTTCAGACTGACGACCACAACAACAACATTGAGGAAGGGGGCGGAGGGAGACGTAGACTTCTGGTCCACAATTTTGCAAATTCTTTACTGGGGGAACTCATGAGTAAGGAAGATCTCTTGTGATTCAGCGCCCTCGGCTTTTGACATAGCAAAAGACGTTTCTAAATTGCTTTAAATTAACGGCGCTGCTCATTCTTGTATGAGGAAAGCTATTTATCTCACACTGATGTTCACTATCCAACAATAGCAACAACCGCTCTCGACGGTAGATGAGCAAGTGGAAGTTGTGAGCTGTAACTCTTACCTCACCTGCTTGCGAAGGTGGACGGAAGATAGAGAACGTAAAGAAAATAGTCGTGATCACCTATCACTTACCAGCAGGTAGTCAGCTCAGTAATCTCAATTGAAAATAACCGATCAGTGCTTGCTGATTCCTGTTGTGATTTCCTATTTCTTCAGCGTGGTGTTCGAGAGAAACGCATAGAAGCAGATTTGGCTTCAATGTAATTTTCATAAGTCAAGTTCATAACGCGATCGGTCAATCGAATTACGCTTTGGAGTTAATTGAGTATCAGATTTCGTTTCTGAAAGACTGTACGTTCTTTGGTGCAATATAAAAGATCTGATAAATTGCTGATCAGTATTTGGGTCACACCAATGGCAGACGGGCATCTCGTCAGCAGTTTTGCATTCCTTTCACAAATAGCTGTATAAATGGTTCAAATGGCTCTGAGCACTATGGGACTCAACTGCTGAGGTCATTAGTCCCCTAGAACTTAGAACTAGTTAAACCTAACGAACCTAAGGACATCACAAACATCCATGCCCGAGGCAGGATTCGAACCTGCGACCGTAGCGGTCTTGCGGTTCCAGACTGCAGCGCCTTTAACCGCACGCCCACTTCGGCCGGCCTAGCTGTATACAAAGCTGATCAAGACATTAATACAAAGAAATATGTTTAGCTTGTTAAATTAATACAACTGAAAGATATTAAGTATACTCTAATACGGGAGGCATTTGAAAATTCCATGCAAAGTCTGAGAGATGGCACCACCGGCGCCTTTAGAGGTTATGTTTAGTTAGTAGCATCTTTGGAAAGGACGCACACCAAGTTTCAGTCAATTTGGTCTATTTGTTTGAGTTTGGCATTCGTGTAAATCAAGGAAGTCGAGTGATTGTCAAGAAATGGACGAAAAATAATTTCGTGTGGTGATTAAACATTACTTTATGATAGGCAAAACACGTCAGGACACTAAAGAGAAGCTTAATATAATTTACGGTGACTCTGCGCCTCCGATTAAAATACACTCCTGGAAATGGAAAAAAGAACACATTGACACCGGTGTGTCAGACCCACCATACTTGCTCCGGACACTGCGAGAGGGCTGTACAAGCAATGATCACACGCACGGCCCAGCGGACACACCAGGAACCGCGGTGTTGGCCGTCGAATGGCGCTAGCTGCGCAGCATTTGTGCACCGCCGCCGTCAGTGTCAGCCAGTTTGCCGTGGCATACGGAGCTCCATCGCAGTCTTTAACACTGGTAGCATGCCGCGACAGCGTGGACGTGAGCCGTATGTGCAGTTGACGGACTTTGAGCGAGAGCGTATAGTGGGCATGCGGGAGGCCGGGTGGACGTACCGCCGAATTGCTCAACACGTGGGGCGTGAAGTCTCCACAGTACATCGATGTTGTCGCCAGTGGTCGGCGGAAGGTGCACGTGCCCGTCGACCTGGCACCGGACCGCAGCGACGCACGGATGCACGCCAAGACCGTAGGATCCTACGCAGTGCCGTAGGGGACCGCACCGCCACTTCCCAGCAAATTAGGGACACTGTTGCTCCTGGGGTATCGGCGAGGACCATTCGCAACCGTCTCCATGAAGCTGGGCTACGGTCCCGCACACCGTTAGGCCGTCTTCCGCTCACGCCCCAACATCGTGCAGCCCGCATCCAGTGGTGTCGCGACAGGCGTGAATGGAGGGACGAATGGAGACGTGTCGTCTTCAGCGATGAGAGTCGCTTCTGCCTTGGTGCCAACGATGGTCGTATGCGTGTTTGGCGCCGTGCAGGTGAGCGCCACAATCAGGACTGCATACGACCGAGGCACACAGGGCCAACACCCGGCATCATGGTGTGGGGAGCGATCTCCTACATTGGCTGTACACCACTGGTGATCGTCGAGGGGACACTGAATAATGCACGGTACATCCAAACCGTCATCGAACCCATCGTTCTACCATTCCTAGACCGGCAAGGGAACTTGCTGTTCCAACAGGACAATGCACGTCCGCATGTATCCCGTGCCTCCCAACGTGCTCTAGAAGGTGTAAGTCAACTTTCCTGGCCAGCAAGATCTCCGGATCTGTCCCCCATTGAGCATGTTTGGGACTGGATGAAGCGTCGTCTCACGCGGTCTGCACGTCCAGCACGAACGCTGGTCCAACTGAGGCGCCACGTGGAAATGGCATGGCAAGCCGTTCCACAGGACTACATCCAGCATCTCTACGATCGTCTCCATGGGAGAATAGCAGCCTGCATTGCTGCGAAAGGTGGATATACACTGTACTAGTGCCGACATTGTGCATGCTCTGTTGCCTGTGTCTATGTGCCTGTGGTTCTGTCAGTGTGATCATGTGATGTGTCTGACCCCAGGAATGTGTCAATAAAGTTTCCCCTTCCTGGGACAATGAATTCACGGTGTTCTTATTTCAATTTCCAGGAGTGTAGTTTATAAGTGATTTAAAAATTTTAGGAGTGGCCATATGGGCACAAGTGATGCTGAACGTTCTGGACGCCCTGAGGAGGTTACCACTCTAGAAATCATTGATAAAATCCATAATATGGTAAAGGATGATAGAAGAGTTGAGGTGCGTGAGACTGCTAGTTCTGTGGGCATCTCGAATGAACGGGTACATAATATTTTGCGTGAAGATTTGGACATGAGAAAGCTACCCACAAGATGTGTTCCGCGATTGCTCACGCTTGACCAAAAATGGAATCGTGTGAAGCGTTGCAAGGATGGTTTGCAGCTGTTCAGAAGTATCCGCAGCACTTTAAGCGTCGTTTCGTCACTGTAGATGAAACATGGATACATTACTAAACTCCTCAGTCCAAACAACATTCTAAACAATGGGCTACCAAGGGAGAATCTGCACGAAAACAGGCGAAGACAATTCCTTTGGCCAGAAAGGTTATGGCGACTGTCTTTTGGGATTCGCAAGGGACAATCCTTATCGACTGTCTGGGAAAGGGTAAAATTATTACAGGCGAATATTATTCATCGTTATTGGACCGTCCTTTTCCATCACGACAATGCAGGAGCAAACACCTCAGCAATTGTGGTCGCAAAGTTAATGGAAATTTGATTCCAACTCGTTTCACGTCCCTCCCACCCTCAACTATTCTGCAGACTTGGCTCGCTCGAAGTACTATTTGTTTCCCAGTTTGAAGAAATGGCTGGCGGGACAAAAATTTTATTCAAATGATGATGTGATTTCAGCAACTATTAGCTATTTTGCAGGCTTAGACAATTCCTATTATTCTGAAGAGATCAACAAATTAGAACAGCACTGGTCGAAGTGTATAAGTCTAAAAGGAGACTATGCTGAAAAATAAAAAGATTTACCCCAAACATGTAAGCAGTTTTTATTTTTGAACGGAGTTTTCAAACGCCCGTCGTATATTCATAGTTCTTAAGTGCTAACAAAATAGATGCATACATTGCGAAAATTGAAGAACAAAGCTTGATACGTAACAGGGAGGCATCTCCTAGCTGATCGCAGAAAAAACGTGAAGGCATCTCTGTTCTTCATTGTCGTAGAAAGTATTACATGTACATAAATAAAGAAAATTTTTCTTGGTGTCTTACAATTTCCTACGATATATTTGACTACCATACTGGCTGTTACATGCTTAGTCATTTAAGTCGTCTGTACAACAAAACTACAAGATTGGTGTATACAAGAAAAAACAATACACAATTTGACATGTTTTAAGTAAACAGTTTGACAAATCATTTTCATTATCACAGAAGATATTTGTAAAAATTAGAGTAACTTAAAATATCAGAGGAATTATTGTTCTGAGGAAAAGAGGTTAACTCAGTTCAGGGACGTGTCTGCCCGAGGGAATTGATGCAGCCACTGCTGAATTGACGTCGCAGTTGGCTTGTATGATGTCAATCGGTCGGTGACGACCGGCTGAACGCGAGCTTTGGTTGTGCACTTCGTAGCAGAGGTGGGCATCAAGGCGCGGTCTGTCCAGGAGTGCAGCCATGTCAGGCGTGTGAGCCTTGCCTCACGCTGCCGGTTCAGCTGGGACAGCCGCATCGAGGTCCGACAGGTAGCACAGTGCAGAGTCGTGCTCGGAGGCCCGGCCCACGTGCTGCGGCCGCACTGGACTGCAGCAGTCTCTTGCCGACCGTGTCCCTGACGTCACCCCAAGGGCCGAGCAGTGCTGTTGCGAAAGAACCCGTATGCCACATTCACAGCAGAGTTGCGCATTTAGACGCAGCCCACAGGCCGCGCTCTCACTGCTCCGCACTGAGCGAGACCCTGACGTTACTGCGCCAGTGCCATACGCAAGCAATGGCGTGCTGGGCATTACGTGCTGTTGGTAGTACTGACCACTGTTGAGAGCTACGGGCTACGAGCGGTGAGTAGAGCAGTGTGTAGTGGAGTGGTGGGAATTCTTCATTTTTGTCGTAACGCACAAAATGAACTCGGAAAATAAACGTCGTCTGCAGAGGAAGGAGCGCATTTCAACAAAAAGGGTAGTAAAATAAAAATTAATCGGTGATGAGTAGAGAACTGCACAGCTTGAAGCGAATCTAAAAAGTTCAGTTTGGACCGTGTTAAAGCCTATACTGGTTGGCGTTAGGAAAAACGTTCATTTTGTTTGCTGTTCCTGTGCTGTGAAATCTACTCCCATCCTGAATGGTCAAGTGACACTTTACACGTTTCTCGCCATCCATGCGCGTCTAATAAACAAGAGTCTTATGGGGACGAGAAACGACTTCCTAAACCTCCCCAGGAGATAACTGTCGATAAATGCGTGGCTGTGTGTGCACGAGACGTGAGGTCGAACGGAACTATAAGAGGTGAAGGTCTTACGGATCCTGTTCAGATGTTAATTGACACTGCAAAGGCCATTATCTCTCAACCCACAACTGTGTCGTGGAACATGGCACAAAGAGTTAAAACCCTACAACATATAACTAGGCCTCAGGTGATTGCTCATATAACAGAAGGTGAATGCTCAGCAACTACAGATATGCAGACATTCAGTGCGAGAAGAAACAATTATCTGACATGTACTGTCTCCTGTTTCATTGACTCGACTCTCAGATCTCACATTTTGTTTACAACTCAGTTTCCATATGAACCAAAAACGGGCGGTAACATTCTAAGAGAATTGTTTAGACGATTTATTTCTCTTGGTATCCACCACTGATGCAGATACCAACATTGTCGTTGCACTGCGGGATATATTCTCGATTGACTTGTTCCTGCCGAATGCTAAATACAGGGCTACAAATTTATTTTAATGCTGAGTATATATGCGTCAGTTGTCCATAGGTTCATGGTCATTTGATTCTGGCGAAAAAACGCATTATTTCCGTAAAGAAAAGTGGTCTTCTTGATGATCTTGATATATCACTGAGCCAGTCTAACGATACTCCCTGGAATAAGCAGCTGACAATGTTAGAATGTCTTTGTGCGAGAAGCTCTCTGAGAAGTGAGAAATAGCCCGAAATGAAGGAACTGATATCACGCTGATGAAAGAACTTTTCACGGTATGTTTACTATTCTATTACTGGAATTCTTATACGCAATCGATTATTTTATACCTTTTAAAATACAAGGGTTTTTGTAGCTCTTCAAAGCGGCGTCCAAGAAATTTGACCTGCAGAAATCACCTGCACTACACCTTCTTTTGACATGGACGATGACAATGTTAAGGCATTTGAGTCAGCCCCCCCCCCCCCCCCCCCCCCCCCCAGGACAGAGAAGTTTCTGAAATCGGACTTTTACATTTACGCCTCAAATTATACTTAGATGAAAAGCTATTTGTCCAGAGATACTGTGAGGTATCCTCTGGCCACCATTTGTCATTTACAAATCATATCCGAAGATAAGAGGCGTAAAGTCATGAAATGGATACAATAGCTTTCCTTCTCCATATTTCTCCATTCCCACAATATACTCCAACGACATTTCCCATTACTGCAACTCCAACCATGTTCCTATTTGTTCTCGCTAGTGGGTTCGAACGGAACTGGCTTACCTTTCGATCTAGAAATAGTTATCTCAATGTACTCTGCTCATCTGGAAGTTAAAAAAACAACATTTAATGTTCGGAAATAGGAGAGACGCTCAGTCCTACATGTTCCTCCAACCCTGGTAAAATGTGAATCCTTGGGAATCCATGTTGTCCTAAATGAAAGTTTGAATTTTTGCCATATATGCACTGAAATATGAATTTTGCTGCCCTCAGGTGAAAAGAAGAGAGGAGTAATGTGGCTGGACATGTATTTCACAGCCCCGCGCCACCAAAGAACAAATCTTGTTGAAGCACATAAATACTGCTACTCCATCTGCTGGATTTCTAGTTGTGCCATTTGAAGATGGGAGTGACACATTCTGGTAGCCTACACTCGAAGTCATTCAACGTCTGCACCTTACAAGCAGTAAATCATGCAAGGATGAATTTGTAAACAGAATTAAATATCAGGGAGATGCAATAAACATTTTGAAGTTTTCTGGTGACACTGCAGTTCTGTCAGAGACAGCAAAGATCTTAGAATAACAGTTGAAGGCATAGATAGTGCCCTGGAAAGGGATTATAAAATAACAATCAATGCTACTAAATTAAAGGTGATATAACCTATTCGAATTGAACCTAGCAGTACCAACGGATTTTCCATCATGTGCACTACAAAATGGGGTTGTAATATATGACCAACACAAATATATACGGATTTCGTTAATTTTCGTTGCCTTTTACGCACAGCATACATTTTAATGACATATTTATGTGTAAGAAGGGTCCAAAACCTGAAAATATGAATATGACACATGTTCTGAAAATTCACATCAACTGACAAGACCTAAATTTTGGCGTTAAGTTTTACTGAAAAATTGAAAACAATTAAGGAATCTCGTATAAGTAATCAAATAATCAGAAATATATTTTTTTTCAAAATTTTAAATATAATGTACCTAACTAAATTGCAGTATCCTGAAAAGGTAGGGATAAAGTACCCCTTCCCTATCCCATGGTATTGCGACGGTAGAATCAGGTAGTGTTAAGGGAATCTGATTACGAAATGAGACACTAAAAGCGCCATTGCGCAGCGAAATAACTGATGATGGCCGAAGTAAAGAGGATACAAAATATAGGCTGACTATAGCAAGAAAAGTATTAATGAAAAGGAGGGATTTGCTAACATCGAATATAAATTTAAGTGTTAGGAAGCATTTCTGGAAGGTATTTGTATGGTTTACAAGATGCTTCTCCAGGCGAGTGTAAAAATGAATATACACAATGGAAAATACTGAACGCAAAAATGAATATTTGGCCCTGTCTGACTACCCCCTGATGCATATCTTCGGATGTCTTAACGGAGATGTTATTTCCTCCTTCTTGCTCTTTACCATATAAATTACAACATAAAAATAAATGAATGATTAAGGAAACTAGTAACTACCATGGTGTGACTACAGTATAAGTGGTCCCCATCCAACAACAGCAACCACCTCTCTGGTAGATGTATGAGCGAGTGGAAGTTCTGAGCTGTAACTGTTACCTTGCCTGCTTGCGAAGGTGGAAGGATGATAGAGAATGTAAAGAAAATAGTCATGATCACCTACCACTTACAAGCAGGTAGCCAGCTGAGTAATGTCTATAGAAATTAACTGAGTGCTTCTTGATTCGAGTTGTGATTTCCTATTACTCCAGGTTGGTGTTCGAGAGAAACACAATGTTACGGATGTGCCTCCAATGTTAATTTAATTATGCAAGTGCATAACGCGATCGGTCAATCGCATTATGCTGTATTGTTCATTGAGTATCGGACTTCGGTTCTGAAAGAGTGCAGTTTCGTTCGGGCACCATACAACATCTGATAAATTTGCTAATCAGTATTTGGATCTCACCAATGGCGGACGGACTCCAAGTCAGCAGTTTTGCATATCTTTCACGAAAGCTGAACACAGAGCTGATAAAGACATTATACAAAGAATTTAGTTTGTTAAGTTAATACATCGGAAAGTTATTAATTTAAATGCACTTAAATATATTCATGGTTCTTAAGAGCTAACAAGATACACTACTGGCCATTAAAATTGCTGCACCAAGAAGAAATGCAGATGATAAACGTGTTTCATTGGACAAATATATTATACTAGAACTGACATGTGATTACATTTTCAGGCAATTTGTGTATATGGATCTTGAGAAATCAGTACCCAGAACAACCACCTCTAGCCGTAATGACGGCCTTGATACGCCTTGGCATTGAGCCAAAATGAGCTTGGTTGACGTATACAGGTACAACTACCCTTGCAGCTTCAACACGATACCACAGTTAATCAAGAGTAGTGACTGGCGTATTGTGACGAGCCAGTTGCTCGGCCACCATCGACCAGACGTTTTCAGTTGGTGAGAGATCTGTAGAATATGCTGCCTAGGGCAGCAGTCGAACATTTTCTGTATCCAGAACGGCCCATACAGGTCCTGCAACATGCAGTCGTGCATTATCCTACTGAAATGTAAGGTTTCGAAAGGATCGAATGAAGGGTAGAGCCACGGGTCGTAACGCATCTGAAATGTAACGTCCACTGTGCGAACAAGAGTTGACCGAGACGTGTAACCAATGGTACCCCATACCATCACGCCGAGTGATACGCCAGTATGGCTTTGACGAATACACGCCTCCAAAGTGCGTTCACCGCGATGTCGCCAAACACAGATGCGACCATCATGATGATGTAAACAGAACCTGGATTCATCCGAAAAAATTACGTTTTGTCATTCGTGTACCCAGGTTCGTCGTTGAGTACACCATTGCAGGCGCTACTGTCTGTGATGCAGCGTCAAGTGAAACTGCAGCCATGGTCTCCGAGCTGATGGTCCATGCTGCTGCAAACGTCGTCGAACTGTTCGTGCAGATGGTTGTTGTCTTGAAAAGTCCCGATCTCCTGACTCAGGGATCGAGACATAGCTGCACGATTCGTTACAGCCAAGTGGATAAGATGCCGGTCATCTCGACTGCTAGTTATACGAGGCCTTTGGGACCCAGTTCGGCGTTCCGTATTACCCTCCAGAAACCACCGATTCCATATTCTGCCTACAGTCAATTGCTGGTTCAAATGGCTCTGAGCACTATGGGACCTAACTACTTTGGTCATCAGTCCCCTAGAACTTAGACCTACTTAAACCTAACTAACCTAAGGACATCACAAACATCCATGCCCGAGGCAGGATTCGAACCAGCGACTGTAGCAGTCCCGCGGTTCCAGACTGAGCGCCTAGAACCACTAGAGCACCACGGCCGTGCCTACAGTCATTGGATCTCGACCAACGCGAGCAGCAATGTCGCGATACGATAAACCGCAATTGCAATAGGCTACAATCCTACCTTTATCAAAGTCGGATACGTAATGGTACGCATTTCCCCTCCTTACACGAGGCATCACAATAACGTTCCACCAGGCAACGCCGGTCAACTGCTGTTTGTGTATGAGAAATCGGTTGGAAACTTTCCTCATGTCAGAACGTTATGGTGTCCTTGCGTGAATGCTCTGAAAAGGTAATCATTTGCATTTCACAGCACCTTCTTCCTGTCGTTTAAATCTGTAGCACGTCATCTTCGTGGTGTAATAATTTTTATGGCCGGTAATGTAGATGCTTACACAGCGAAAGTGGAAGAACAAAGGACGATACGAAACAGGAAGGCATCCCCTAGCTGATCGCAAAAAAAAAATGTGAACGAGCCGGCCGAAGTGGCCGTGCGGTTAAAGGCGCTTCAGTCTGGAACCGCAAGACCGCTACGGTCGCAGGTTCGAATCCTGCCTCGGGCATGGATGTTTGTGATGTCCTTAGGTTAGTTAGGTTTAACTAGTTCTAAGTTCTAGGGGACTAATGACCTCAGCAGTTGAGTCCCATAGTGCTCAGAGCCATTTGAACCAAATGTGAACGCTTCTCTTTTCTTTATCATCATAGGAAGTTTTGCATGTACTATTTAACACTTGTGGACTCTTTGGTAAACACATATTTCATAAACATAAAGAACGAAAAATTTTCTGGTGTCTTTCGTTTGTCTACGATATATTTGACTACGACACTGGCTGTTACAAAAGTAGTCATTCAAGTCGTAAGTACAACAAAACCACAAGATTGGTACATACAAGGAAAAACAATAAACAATTTCATATGTTTTAAATAAACAGTTTGACAAATCAATTACATTGGCACTTGAGATATTTGTACAAGATACAGCAACATAAAATTTGAAAGGTATCAATGTTCTGAGGATATGAGGTTAATTCAGTTCAGGGACGTGTCTGCCCATGGTAACTGATGCAGCCACTGCTGGAGTGACTTCGCAGTTGGCTTTTATGATGTCAATCGGTCGGTGGCAACCGGCTGAGTGTGAGCTCTGGCTGTGCAGTTTGCAGCAGGGGTGATCATCGAAGCGCGGCCCGTCCAAGACTGTGGCCATGACAGCCGTGCGAGCCTTGCCTCGCGCTGCCGGTTCGGGCAGGGCAGCCATATTGAGGTCCGCCGGCAGAGTCGTGCGAAAAGGATCGGCCCGCGAGTTGCGGCCGCACTGGACTACATCAGTAACTGGCTGAGGGAGTCCCTGGCGTCATCACACAAGCCGAGCAGTGCTGTTGCGAAAGCACCTGTATGCCACGGCCTCAGCAGAGTTGGCGTTGAGACCTCACTGCTCCGCACTGAGCGAGTCCGTGACGTCACTGCACCAGTGCCGTGCGCAAGCACTGGTGTGCTGCACATACGAACTGTTGGTAGCACTGACCGCAGTTGCGAGCTACGGGCTACGAGCGGTGAGTGGAGAAGTGTTTAGTGGAGTGATGAGATTCCTTCACCTTTTTCGTAACACACAAAATGAGAGCGGGAAACTAAACGTGGTTTGCAGAAGAAGGAGCACATATCAAGAAAAAGGGAAGTAAAAGAAAAACTAGTCAGTGGTGAGTAGAGAACCAGCCTGGAGTTCAGTTTGGACCTTGTTAAAGTCTATTGTGGATGGCGTTATGAAAAGCGTTCTTTTTCTTTGCTGTTCGCTGTGCTGTGAAATTTACTCTCATGCTGAAGGGTCTAGTGGCACTTCGTACATTTCTCGACATCCATGCGTATGTAATAAACAAAGGTCTTATGTGGACGAGAAACGACTTCCTAAACCAGCTCAGGAGATAACTGTCGATAATTGCGTTGCTATGTGTGCACGAGACATAAGGTCTTACGGAACTATAAGAGGTGAAGGTCTTATGGATCTTTTTAAGACTGTAGTTGACACCGCAAAGGCCCTTATATCTCACCCCACAACTGTGTTGCAGTACATGGCAGGACGTGTTAAAAGCCTATGACATATAATTATGACTTGAGGTAATTGCTCATGTAACAGAAGGTGAATACTCAGCAATTACAGATATGGGCACGTCCAGCGCGAGTTGAAACCGTTAGCTGCCATGTACTATCTCCTGTTTCATTTACTGGACTCTCAGATCTCGCATTTTGTTTACAACCCAGTTTCCAAATGAACCACAAACGCTCAGCAATATTCTAAGAGAATTGTTTAGACGATTAATGTCTCTTGGTTTAAACGATTCTACTTTGAAAGACATACAGCACATGCCGGCAGCAGTGGCCGAGCGGTTCTGGATGCTTCAGTCTGGAACCGCGCTACCGCTGTGGTCGCAGGTTCGAATCCTGCCTCAGACATGGATGTGTGTGATGTCCTTAGGTTAGTTAGATTTAAGTAGTTTTAAGTTCTAGGGGACTGATGACCTCAGAAATTAAGTCCCATAGCCCTCAGAGCCATATGACCCATACAGCACACGACTGATCAAGGTAGCAACATTGTCGTGGCACTGCGCGATTATTCACTACTGAATTGTTCCTGCCATATGCTAAATATAGGGCTATGAAATAATTTTGATACGGAGTATATATGCGGTAATTGTCTATACGTTCATAGTCTTTTGATTGCGGCGAAAGAACACATCCTTTACTTAAAGAAAGTTGGTCTTCTTGATGCTCCTGATAGATCACTGAGCCAGTCTTAAGGTAGTCGCTGGAATAAGCAGCTGGCAATGTTAGAATGTCTTGTAGCGAATTGATCTCTGAGAAGGGAGAAATAGCCCGAACTAAAGGAACTGATATCATACTGACGAAAAAACTTTTTACGGTATGTGTGCTATTCTACTGCTGTAATTCTTATACGCAATCGTTTATTTTATAGCTTTTAAAACATAATAGGTTTTGTAGCACTTCAAAACGGCGTCCAAGCAATTAGAACTGGAGAAATCACCTACACTGCACCTTCTCTTGACATGGACGATGACAATGTTAAAGCATTTGAGTCAGGCGCCCCAGTACAGAGAAACTTCTGAAATTGGACTTTTACATAAACGCCTTATATGAAAAGCTATTAATCCAAAGATACTGTGAGGTGGCAACTTTGCCTCTCGCCACCATTCGTCATTTAAAAATGATATCTGAAGATAAGAGGCGTAGAGTCATGAAAAGGATACAGTAGTTTCTTTTCCTCATACTTCTGCTATCCCACAATACACTCTCACGACATTTCCCTTTACTGCAACTCTTACCGTCTTTTCTGTTTTTTCTCGCTAGTGGGTTCGAACGGAAGTGGCTTACCTTTCGATCTAGAAATAGTTCTCTCAATGTACTCTGCTCTTCTTGGAGTAACATAAATAACATTTAATGTTCTGAGATTCAAAAGACGCTCATGCCTAAATGTTTCTCCATTACTGGTAACATGATAATCCTTGGGAATCCATGTTGTCCTAAATCAGAGTTTGAATTTTGGCCGTATATACACTGAAATATGAATTTTGCTGTCGACCGGTAATAAGAAGAGGTGAGTAATGAGACTGGACATGGAAATCATAGCCCCACAGCATCAAAGAACAAATCTTGCTGAAGCACATAAATTCTGCTACTCCATCTCCTGGATTTCTAGTTGTGCAATCGAATGATGGGTGTGAGACATTCTGGTAGCCTACACTCGAAGTTATTCAAAAATGGTTCAAATGGCTCTGAGCACTATGGGACTTAACTTCTGAGGTCATCAGTACCCTAGAACTTAGAACTACTTAAACCTAACTAACCTAAGAGGCCGGCACACACATGCATGCCCGTGGGAACGTATTCAACATCTGCACTTCACAAGCAGTAAAGCATACAAGGACAAATTTGTAAACAGAACTAAATATCAGGGAGAAGCAATAAACATTTTAAAGTTAACCGGTGACACTGCAGTTCTGTCAGTGGCAGCAAAGAACTGGGAATAACAGTTGAATGGAATAGATAGAGCCCTGAAAAGGGGTTATAAGATAACCCTCTATTTTAAAGATATATTTATGTGTAAGAAGTGTCCTAAACCTGAAAATATGAATATGACACATGTTCTGAAAATTCACATCGACTGACAAGACTTAAATTTTTGCGTTAAGTTTTACTGAAAAATTTTAAACAATTACGGAATCTGGCAGAAGAATTCATTAAAAAGCACAAATATTTTTTTTTCAGAATTTTAAAGTATAATGTACCTGACTAGATTACTGTATTCTGAAAAGGTAGGCATAAAGTACCCCTTCCCTCCCCCTTCGTATTGCGAGGGTTAAACCAGGTAGTGTTAAGGGAATCTGATTACAAAATGAGACCCTAAAAGGAATATTGGGCAGCAAAACAACTGATGATAGCCGAAGTAGAGAGGATACAAAATGAAGACTGATTATAGCAAGAAAAGTATTAATGAAAAAGAGGGATTTGCTAACATCGAATATAAATTTAAGTGTTCGGAAGTATTTCTGGAAGGTATTTGTATGGTTTCCAAGATGCCGATCCAGGCGGGTGTAAAAAAGAATGTGTGCACTGGAAAATACTGAACGCGCAAATGAAGATTTGGCCCTGTCTGACTACCCCTTGAAGCAGATCATAGGATCTCTTAATGGTGATATTATTTCCTCCTTCTTGCTCTTTAACATATAAATTACAACATAAAAATAAATGAATGCGTAAGGGAACTAGTAACTACTAAATATTAATGTTTCTGCTTATACATTTATTGTAGATTAAAACATCTTTATTATTTACAAATGTTTATATGTCGATGTTCATTGGACATAAAGAGATACAAATGAATTTCCTGACTAATATTATTGATCAATTGACCAAATGTATCCCTTTTTATGGATACGCGATCTAATATAAATAACGCGAGATGACTGACATCATCTAAGATGACACTAGAAGACACTATTTACAAAGATGATCTAGAGTGGTGTGCAACCTCAGAGGAAGTGAAACTTATGTGATCACAGGTGTTCAGCTTTATAGCCCTAATATACCAAAGCAATCAATATCATCGAATGTACTGCGTCCGGTGCGTCGGATTGATGGTTCGCGTTCACGTCTGCAACGATGGAGGAACTCCAGCCACAAAATAAAAAACTCATTGAAACGCTAGGACGGCAGAGGGCTGTCCTCTGACTAGTATAATCTAATAATATGTTCTCCTCTCTGTGTTCTACAGACAAGAAACGCGAACTCCCAGAGCTCTTCCATCGTCACAGACATGTACGTGAACCATTACTCCGACGCATGGGTACGCAGCACATTCGGTGATAATGATAGTTTCGGCATATTAAGGCTATAAAGCTGAGCAGCTTTAATCAAGTAAGTTTCACTTCCACTGAGGTTGCACACCACTGAAGATCATCTTTGAAAGTAGTGTCTTGTAGTGTTTGGGACGTACATAATATCAGTCCCTATGCGGAACTCTGCTGAGCCGCTGGCATACGGGTGCTTTCGCAATAGCACTGCTCGGCCCTTGGTGTGACGTTAGGGACTCGCTCGGTCCGAGACTGCAGTAGTCCAGTGCAGGCGCACTACTCTGCACCGTGCGGCGCGTCGGACCTCGGTGCGGCTGCCCCGGTTGAACCGGCAGCGCGAGGCAAGTCTCGCACGGCTCACATGGCTACGGTCCTGGACGGCCATCGCCTCGATGCCCACCTCTGCTGCAAAGTGCACAACCAGAACTCGCACTTAGCCAGTCGTCACCAACCGACTGACATCATACAAGCCAACTGCGATGTCACTCCAGCAGTGGCTGCATCAATTCCCACGGGCAGACACGTCACTGACATGACTTAACTTCTTATCCTCAGAACATTGATACATCTCAAACATTAAGTTAGTGTATCTTTTAGAAATTTCTCCCATGCGGATGTAAATGATTTGTCAAACTGTTTATTTAAAACATGTCAAATTGTGTACTGTTTTTTTTCTTGTATACTCCAATCTTGTAATTTTGTTGTACTGACTATTTGAATGACTACTCGTGTAACAGCCAGTATCGTAGTCAAATGTGTCGTAGGAAAATGTAAGACACCAAGAAAATTTTTCTTTCTTTATGTTTGTGAATTGTATGCGTACCAGAATGTTCATAAATGTTAATAAGTACATGTGATACTTTCTACAGTAATGAAGAACAGAGAAGCCTACACATTTTCTCTGCGATCAGCTAGGAGATGCCTTCCTGTTTCGTATCGTCCTTTGCTCTTCAGCTTTCGCTATGTATGGACCTATTTTGTTAGCTCTTGTTGTCGTTGTTTTGCTCTTCAGTCCAGAGACTGATTTGCTGCAGCTCTCCATGCTACTCCATCCTGTGCAAGCTTCCTCATCTCCCATCACCTACTGCAACCTACATCCTTCTGAATCTGTTTGGTGTATTCATCTCTTGGTCTCCTTCTACGATTTTTATCCTCTACGCTGCCCTCCAATACTAAATTGGCGATCCCTTGATGCCTCAGAATATGCCCTACCAACCGATCCCTTCTTCTAGTCAAGTTGTGCCACAAATTTTCTCTCCTCTTTCATTCTATTCAGTACCTCCTCGTTAGTTATATGATCTACCCATCTAATCTTCGGCATTATTCTGTAGCACCACATTTCGAAAGCTTCTATTCTCTTCTTGTCTAAACTATTTATCGTCCACGTTTCACTTCCATTCATGACTACACTCCATACAAATACTTTCAGAAACGACTTCCTAACACTTAAATCTATACTCGATGTTAACAAATTTCTCTTCTTCATAAACGCTTTCCTAGCCACAGGCAGTCTGGATTTTATATCCTCTCTACTTCGACCATCATCAGTTATTTTGCTCCCCGAATGGCAAAACGCATTTACTACTTTAAGCGTCTCATTTCTTAATCTAATTCCCGCAGCATCACCCGATTTAATTCGACTGCATTCTGTTATCCTCGTTTTGCTTCTGTTGATGTTCATCTTATATCTTCCTTTCAAGGCACTGTCCATTCCGTTCTGCTGTTCCAGGTACTTTGCTGTCTCTGACAGAATTACAATGTCATCGGCGAACCTCAAAAGTTTTTATTTCTTCTCCATATACAGACTGAATAACATCGGGGATGGGCTACAACCCTGTCTCATTCCTTCCCAATCACTGCTTTCCTTTCATGCCCCTCGACTCTTATAACTGCTATCTGGTTTCTGTACAAATTGTAAATAACCTTTCGCTCCCTGTATTTTTCGCCTGCCACCTTCAGAAATTGAAAGAGAGTATTCCAGTCAACATTGTCAATAGCTTTCTCTAAGTCTACAAATGCTAGAAACGTAAGTTTGCCTTTGCTTAATCCGTATTCTAAGGTAAGTCGTAGGGTTAGTATTACCTCACGTGTTGCAACATTTCTACTGAATCCAAACTGAACTTCCCCGAGGTCGGCTTCTACCAGTTTTTCCATTCGTCTGTAAAGATTTCGTGATACTATTTTGCAGCCGTGGTTTATTAAACTGATAGTTCGGTAATTTTCACATCTGTCAACACCTGCTTTCTTTTGGGATTGGAATTATTATATTTTTCTTGAAGTCCGAGGGTATTTCGGCTGTCTCATACATCTTGCTCACTAGATGGTAGAGTTTTGTTAGGCCTGGCTCTCCCAAGGCTGTCATTAGTTCTAATGGGATGTTGTCTACTCCTGGGACCTTCTTTCGACTTGAGTCTTTCAGTGCTCTGTTAAACTCTTCACGCAGTATCATATCTCCTATTTCATCTTCATGTACATTCTCTTCCATTTCCATAATATTGTCCTCAAGAACATCGCCCTTATATAGATCCTCTATATACTCCTTCCACCTTTCTGCTTTCCCTTCTTTGCTTATTACTGGATTTCAATCGGAGCTTTTGATATTCATGCATGTCGTTCTCTTTTCTACAAAGATCTCTTTAATTTTCCTGTAGGCAGTATCTAACTTACCCCTAGTGATATGCGCCTCGACATAATTACATTTGCCCTCTAGCCATCCCTGCTTAGCCATTTTGCACTTCCAGTCTATGTCATTCTTTAGACGTATGTATTCTTTTCTACCTGCTTCATGTAATGCGTTTTTGTATTTTCTCCTGTCACCAATTAAATGATATTCCAAACTGAGTTGTTCTTGATGCCTCAGTATATGCCCTATTAAACGAAGTTGTGCCACAAATTTCTTGTCTTCCCCAGTTCGACTCAGTATCTTCTTATCAGTTATTCGATCTGCAGTGCCACCACTACTTTTCGGCGCTACTGAGTATAATTGTGATGTTACCATCGCTGTTGCCAAAAATCTTGGGAGTGGGCCAGCTCAGAGCCGACCAAACACCATTACGTCAGATGCAGCAATGCCACTGGCAGATTCCCACAATGTGCTAAATGAAAGGCCTTAACGACGACGCAGCAGAAAGGCGTTGGTAAGCCAGTAACTACACATCGAATCAACAAACTTCTTATGGTCTACATGGTTACAAGCTATGATTTGCTAAGCAAGAACGCTCTGTCCCAACGTAAATTACCATTATTTTCAGTCAAAGGTGTCTCAGTCTGGTAGCTACTATTTAAGAGGAGAGGAATATGCCGCTCCAGAAGGCGACATGAGGCTACAAGCAGCCACCATGGGATTTGGCCTCCACTAACTGTGGGCCCCTGCTGCTGGCTTTAAGGTCAGTGCTGTGAGTTTAGCATCTTCCAGCCTGTGGGCCAACTACCAGGTGCAACCAGCCTTCAGCCATAGAAGGCAGTCGTTTGAGATCATGGCCACCTTTTGCATCAGTTCCGTAACACCCGCTGTCTTCAGCACACACTATGGAGGACGCTGCACCACACAATTTTCTGGTTTGTTCTTCAGTAAAATGTATGACTGACAGTGAAATTTTTATGAGCAGCCATCGATCAGCATCCCGACAACAATCCAACACCTCAACTCAGACCTCCACTTGTAGAGGTCATCCATCCTGGATCTCCACATATTGATGTCAGAAGTGTGTGTCACGTACAAATTTCAGTGACAGGAGAACCTTACCAGTTACCCTTCCTGGAGACGATAACTCTCAACTACCTCAGGGTTGCAGTTTCGTCGACACACAGCATCACCGAGCGAGGTGGCGCAGTGGTTAGACACTGGACTCGCATTCGGGAGGACGACGGTTCAATCCCGCGTCCGGCCATCCTGATTTAGGTTTTCCGTGGTTTCCCTAAATCACTCCAGGCAAATGCCGGGATGGTTCCTCTGAAAGGGCACGGCCGACTTCCTTCCCCATCCTTCCCTAATCCGATGAGACCGATGACCACGCTGTCTGGTCTCCTTCCCCAAAACAACCAACCAACCAACACAGCATCAGTGTGCAGTAGGTGAGTGCACTGTCTGTTCTATTTTTTTCCCCTGCGAGTATCACGCCGAGTCAGTGCACGTTTTAGCAGCTTTTCAGTTCTGTTTTAATTTGTGACATCTGTCAAGTAAACTCAGACTGTGTTCTGAGTATGTGTAAATATGAGCGTTATTTTATCCTATTATCAATGAGTGTGGCTCATTGTCTGGAAGTGTATAAGTTGTTAACCATGCGTAACTTCTTAAGGGGGGAAGATGAGTTTTGTCGAGAAGTCGGAGTTTTGTGGTAGTTTTCATCGTTTTTAATGGGCAATATATTTCATTTTGAGCAATCAGTGTGGCTCACTACGTTTAAGCATGACTAGCCGCTCAGGTGGAGAAGTTACAGTAAGTGTTAGGATAGAATTAGATTACGTGTCCTTGTCGTCATGTAACACCATAATTCTAATGCTGTATTGATTTACTTTGCCTTTTGCTTTGGTTTAATGTTATAACATTGAGTATTTGTAAATGTGTTTCATTGAATAGATAACACAAAATTGTATACTCCTTTCTTTGTGAAAACTTTGATGTCATGGTGTGATTCTGTGCAATGTAGTGTATCTGTCATTTAAATTCTTTGTCCCATTTGGAAGGAACAAAACTTACTGTATATAATTGGAATTTGTTTAAATAATTTTGTTTAGAACTACCTATATGTGCAATTGTCCTGTTTTAATTAATATGTTTGGTTATTGTTATGTAAACTGCTGATCCTCACTTAGGGTTCTTAGTCATTTTGTATGTAAAACGTCTTGTGGTTCCCCTCGGGAACGGAACTGTGTAGCGCGCACAAAATGTGGTTGGCCTAGGTAGAAAAGATGCAGCCAAGAGTCAGTCGGGGGCGAGCTACCAAACTGTGCACTGCCTGTGTAAGAGTTGTATATTGTGCTGTTTCCGAGAGAAGCTTTTCCTGCCGCTTACCAATGCCTCGGATGGATGAATAAATAGCTGGAACGATTCTGGAATTGGTATCCATCATCGCCACCAAGAAGGGACAGAGTCCAGCAATTCTGCCTGCAAATCCACACCACATTGCGCAATCACTGTAACGGAATGCTATAATAATGTAAAGTGAAGGATCAGCTTATTGGGTGATTTAGTGTGCACAAATATAAGGTAACTTATAACTGAATTTATGTACCTACCTTGATTTTTTCCCTATCACAACACCTCTCAGGTTGCTCTCCATCTGAACTATGACTACCGAGTGTCGTATTTTATGGAAAAAATGAAAGCCTCAAAGTTAGACAGTTAATTACATAATGTTGTTTGATCTTTGATGAGAAGGGAATATTCAGATTTATTGTGGATTTCGCGAAATTGTGGTAGGCAGTAAATGTAGTTTTGTGAAGTATCAAAGTCACCTATTTAATCATTTACTTGAAAGTAGAAGACTGTGGTAATAAAGACAATTTGCTGTTTCTTTTATAAATAAAAGTTCTTAAAATTGAAGCTTATAAAGTTTTGCTTAGTTAATGATCATAGTGCTACATGTAGTAAATTTTAAAAGGTGTCAGTTTCTTGCAAATTTGTCAACATTGTGTTTCACTGTAGTAAAAGTGGAAAACTTCAATTGTAGAAAATTATTTGTTCATGATTGCTAAGTGTTTGTCTCGCTTGTGTATTGGAAGTGCATATTAATAGTATAACAGGATTCACGGTTTGTCTATTGTGCTAATGCTAGGTATCAAGTAACGGGAAGACCACTATTTATCAAAACCATAATTTCTTTATTCAAAAGATAGAGAAGCAACCTGTTAGTGGATTCCAATTAACTTTCATTTTAAATATTGAGTATTTAACTGAGAGAGACTTAACCTATGTCCAGTTTATGATCCTGCAGTGAATGTTAATAGTAATGTTATAAAGACTATTCAGTTTGAACAATCCCTGAAAGTAATAGTGTGTTTCGGTATCTGTTTTTTTTTTTTTTTTGCAAATAGTTTGTGCTGCTCTAGCTGTTAGCTTCATTCTTACCGTAAACATATGTATGTGTCAGAGTTCATTGCACTCACGTGTGACAAAGTATAGGTTGTGGTTATCCGTTAAAGTTACCAATAACTATTTTCTTGAACAAAAATGTTAATCATTCCCTTGCCTAATTAGGCTGGCGACCGTTTTCTCTATACGTTAAACAGTGCAGACAAACAAAAAATTTTGTTTGTTACTGTTCAAATATTTACGTAATTCTGACTTTCATTTCCGATAAGCCACCCCTGTTAGGTACAACTCGGTCAACACAACAAAATTCCTCTCAGAGGGTAACACTGCTCTGTTGCTTTATACCATAATTGTTTTAACTAGATAGTTATATTTCACAACCTGCCCTCTACTTTAAGGTTATGTTATAGCAGTAGCATACAGGAGTGTTACAGTCGTACTGTTTTGTTCTCCGCGTTTGTTGTTTGCATAATTAGTGAGGTATACCCTGGCGGAGAGGTTTCGAATTTCTGAAGCCTGGACCAGATGTAGAGGGAGGTGCATGTGCCGATGATCTTTGTGTCTTACAGAGTGCAACTACCGACAGTAATATTGTTGTTAATACTTAGGAGGTGACACAGAAAGCTATCAATAAGGCTGATTGTATTGCAGATGTTTTGGGTACTGAAGTGTTACAGACGCATTTAGTATTTACGAAGTCCGCAGATTGGGCACCATATTTGACTGTCTCCTCAGAATGTAGGAGGAAATGTGTTTGTAAGGTTTATGATCGGGCCGACAAGGCTTGTGCCAGTGGATCAGGAGATTTACAAAAGTGACAACACTTGCAGTGTAATGCGTGACGCAGGCGAAGGCTGCTGTGCAACCCAGGGCTAGACTTTTTCATCAAGCATCATGCCGAAACTGACTTTCGATGAGGAGCGGTGGAACCCAGGAGGATAATGTTGAAGCTGGGGGAAGCTGTCACCAGTGATAGACTGTCGCAGGGTTCGTTTATCATGATAGGACAAATGCGGTCCAAATCACTAATGCTTAATTTGCATGATATATTGCACAAGGCACTGAAAAGTTGGTTTAGGTGAACGAAGGTGTTGCTAACTTATACGACTCTGGACTTCGTCTCCGGATAGGAAATCGTCGTTGAGTACGCAGCGTTCAGTGATTGGGAGCACTTCTCCTGTCTGTACTCATGCTGAGTCTTTATCTGAATTCCGTCCTTGTGGGTGGGAGTTCGAATTTCTTGTCTGTAGAATACAGAAAGAAGAAGGTAGTATTAGAGTATACTAGTCAGAGGACCGCCTTCTGCCGTCCTAGTGTTTGATGAATTTTTTTTTTTTTTTTTTTTTTTGTGGCTGGAGTTTGTATCTCTTAATGTCCATTGCACATCGACATATAAACATTTGTAATAAATAAAGGTGTTTTAATCTACAATAAATGTATAAGCAGAAAAAACATTTATAATTTAGTAGTTACTAGTTCCCTTAATCATTCATTTATTTTTATGTTGTAATTTATATGTTGAAGAGCAAGAAGGAGGAAATAATATCACCGTTAAGAGATCCTAAGATCAGCTTCACAGGGTAGCCAGACAGGGCAAAATCTTTATATTAGCTTTCAGTATTTTCCATTGCGCACATTCATTTCTACACTCACATTTCAGTACCAAAAATATCTTCAATACTATCAGCTTTATTGATAGCTATCTTTGTCACCTCCTAAGTATCTACAGCAAAATTACTGTCGGCAGTTGCACTCTGCAAGACACCAAAATCATCGGCACATGCACTTCTCTGCACATGTGGTCCAGGCTGCAGAAATTTGCAACTTCTCCGCCAGGGGATCCCGCCACCAACCATGCAAACAACAAACGAGGAGAACAAAACAGTATGACTGAAATGAAATACATTGCCCATTAAAAACGACGGAAACTACAACAAAACTCCGACTTCTCGACAAAAATCACCTTCACCTCCTAAGAAGCTATGCATGGTTAACACATTATACACTTCAAGACAATGAGCCCCACTCATTGATGATAGGCAAAAATAACGCTCAAATTTACACATCCTCAAACCACAGTCTGAGTTTACTTGACACATGTCAAACATGAAAACAGAACTGAAAAGTTGCTAAAAGGTGCAATGACGTGACGTGATACTCGCAGAGAAAAAAAATAAAACAGTCAGTGCAGTTACCCGCTGCACACTGATGCTGGTAATGTACCTCTTTCACTGAAATTACAACTAATCATAAAACCAGCAACAGGGGCCCACAGGTAGTAGAGGCCACATCTCGTGGTGGTTGCGTGAGCATCACGTCGCCTCGAGGAGTGGAATACACATCTTCTCGTAAATAGTAGCTACCAGACTGAGACAGCTTTGACTGAAAGTAACGGTAATTCATGTTGAGACAGAGCGCTCTTGCTTCGCAAATCACAGCTTGCAACCATGTAGACCAAAAGAAGTCTGTTGATTGGATGTGTAGTAACTGGCCTAATAACGCCTTTCTGCTGTGTCGCCGTTACGGCGGTGTCACCCACTTTCCTGGAGCACAATATGGGAATCTGCATCGGACGAAATGGTGTTTGGTCTGATGACCTTAGTAGTTAAGCCACATAAGATTTCACACACATTTGAACTAAACTCTGCTCTACTCACCGGTCACAGCCCTAGCTCACAGCTGCCGTCAGCACTACCAACAGCACGTAGGCCGCAGCACGCCAGCGCTTGCGCACGTCACTGATACAGTGACGTCACAGTCTCGCTCAGTGCGGAGCAGTGAGGTCGCGACCCGTGGGCTGCGTCTCCACACACGACTCTGCTTCTTAGCCCGTAGCATACAAGTTGTTTCGCAACAGCACTGCTCGGCCCTTGGGGTGACGTCAGGGACTCGCTCGGCCGAAGACTGCTGTAGCCCAGTGCGGCTGCATGACTCTGCACCGTGCGGCGCGTCGGACCTCCATGCGACTGCCCCAGCTAAACCAGCTGCGCTAGGCAAGGTTCGCACGGCTGTGACGGCTACACTCCTGGACGGGACGCGCTTCGATGCCCACCGCTGCTGCAAAGTGCATAACCAGAGCTCATTCTCAGTCGGTTGTCACCGTCCGATTGACATCATACAAGCCAACTACGACGTCACTCCAGCAGTGGCTGAATCAATTCCCACAGACATCCCTGAACTGACTTAACCTTGTTGAACACGACTTGAATGACTACTCATGTAACAGCCAGTATCGTACTCAAATATATTGCAGGAAAATGTAAGACACCAAGACAATTTTTCTTTCTTTATGTTTATGAAATATGTTTGTCCCAGAAAGTCCACAAATGTTAATAAGTACATGTAATACTTTCTACGACAATGAAGAACAGAGAAGCTTTCATATTGTATCTGTGATTGGCTAGATGTCTTTCTGTTTCGTATCGTCCTATGTTCTTCAGCTTTCGCTCTGTATACATCCATCTTGTTAGCTCTTAAGTACCATGAATATACGAGGGGCGTTTGAAAAGACCGTGAAAAAATAAAAACTGCTTACATCTTTGGGGTAAAACTTTTATTTTTCAACATAGTCTCCTTTTAGACTTACGCACTTCGTCCAAAACTGTTCTAATTTGTTGATCCCTTCCGAATAATAGGAATTGTCTAAGTCTGCAATATAGCTAATTGTTGCTGCAATCACCTCCTCGTTTGAATAAAATCTTTGCCTCGCCAGACATTTCTTCAAATTGGGGAACAAATAGTAGTCCAAGGGGGCCATGTCTGGAGAATAGTGTGTTATTGTAAACGAGATGGAATCATATTCCCATTAATTTTGCCACCAGAACTGCTTAGGTTTGTCCTGGTGCATTGTCATGATGGGAAAGAACGGTCCTATAAAAATGAATAATATTTACCTGTAATAGTTTTCCCCTTTTCCAGATAGTCGATGAGGATTATCCCTGGCGAATCCCGAAAAACAGTCGTCATAACCTTTCTGGCCGAAGGAATGATCTTCGCCTTTTTTCATGCAGATTCTCCCTTGGTAACCCATTGTTTACATTGTTGTTTGGTCTCAGGAGTATAGTAACGTATCCATGTTTCATCCACAGTAACTAAACGACGCTCAAAGTCCTGAGGATCCTTCTGAACAGCTGCAAACCATCCTTGCAACATTACACACGATTCCGTTTTTGGTCAAGCGTTAGCAATCGCGGAACACATCTTGCAGATAGTTTTGTCCTGTCCAAATGTTCATGCAAAATATTTTATACCCGTTCATTCGAGACACCCATGGCACTAGCAATCTCACGCACCATAACTGTTCTGTCATCCATCAATATATCACGGATTTTATCAATGACTTTTGGAGTCGTAAACTCCACAGGGCATCCAGAACGTTCAGTATCACTTGTGCCCATATGGCCACTACTAAAATTGTGAAATCACTTATAAACTGTTCTAAGCGAAGGCGCAGAATCAACATAATGTTAATCAAGCTTCTCATTAGTCTCCTGAGGCATTTTGCCTTTCATAAAGTAATGTTTAATCACCATAGGAATTTTTTTTTCGTCCATTTTTTGACAGTCACTCGACTTACTTGACTGACACGAATGCCAAACATAAAGAAATAGACCAATATGAGTGAAACGTGGTGTGCGATCTTTCCAAAGATGCTACTAACCAAAAATGACCTCGATAGGCGCCGGTGGTGGCACCTCTCGGACTTTTCACAGACTTTTTAAACGCCCCCATATTTCAGTATATTTAAATTAATACCTTTCAGATCTATTAATTTAACAAACTAAACATATCTCTTTGTATTAATGTCTTTATCAGCTTTGTATACACCTATTCGTGAAAGAAATGCAAAACTGCTGAGGCCGGCCGCGGTGGCCGAGCGGTTCTAGGCGCTTCAGTCCGGGACCGCGCGATTGCTACGGTCGCAAGTTCGAATCCTGCCTCGGGCATGGATGTGTGTGATGTCCTTAGGTTAGTTAGCTTTATGTAGTTCTGAGTTCTAGGGGCTGATGACCTCAGATGTTAAGTCCCATAGTGCTTAGAGCCATTTGAACCAATTTAAAACTGCTGACGTGGAGCCCGTCCGCCAATAGTGTGATCCAAATACTGCTTAGTAATTTATCAGATCTTTTACGGTGAACCAAAGGACCTACAATAATTATGAAACGAAGTCCGACTCTATTAACTATGCAGCATAATTCGATAGACCGACCGCGTTATGCACATGCCTTATGAAAATAACATTGGTGCCACATCTCTAACTTTGGGGTTTTCTCGAACACAAACCTGGAGTAAAAGGAAATCACAACAGGAATCAACAAGAACTGCTCAGTTAATTTCAATTGACAATACTGAGCTGACTACCTGCTGGTAAGTGGTAGGTGATCACTATTTTCTTTACACTCTCTATCTTCCTTCAACCTTCCTGCTCTTGATAGATCACTGAGCCATTCTAACGATACTCCCTGGAATAAGCAGCTGACAATGTTAGAATGTCTTTGTGCAAGAAGCTCTCTGAGAAGGGATAAATAGCTCGAAATGAAGGTACTGATATCACGCTGATGAATGAACTTTTCACGGTATGTATGCTATTCGATTACTGTAATTCTTATACGCAATCGTTTCTTTCATAGCTCTTAAAACATAAGGGTTTTTGTAGCTCTTCAAAGCGGCGTCCAAGGAATTAGAACTGGGGAAATCACATACACTGCACCTTCTGTTGACATGGACAATGACTATGTTAAAGCATTTGAGTCAGGCCTCCGGGACAGAGAAGTTTCTAAAATCGGACTTTTACATTAACGCCTCAAATTATTCTTAGATGTAAAGCTATTTGTCCAGAGATGCTGTGAGGTAGCAACTTTCGTCTGGCGACAATTCGTCATTTAAAAATGATATCTGAAGATAAATGGCGTAAAGTCACGACAGGATATACTTCTCCAATCCCAGAAAACACTCTAACGACATTATCCTTTACTGCGTCTCCAACCGTCTTTTCTCTTTGTTCTCGCTAGTGGGTTCGAATGGAAGTGGCTTACCTTTCGATCTAGAAAGTTATCTCAATGTACTCTGCTGTTCTGGAAGTTGCAAAAATTACATTAAATTTTCTGAAGTAGGAGAGATGCTTATTCCTACATGTTCCTCCACAACTGGTAACCTGTAAATTCTTGGGAATCCATGCTGTCCTAAATTAAAGTTTGAATTTCTACCGTATATGTGCTGAACTATCAATTTTGCTGTCCTGCGACAAAAAGAAGAGAGGAGTAATTAGACTGGACATGCATTTCAGAGCCCCACCCCATCAAAAAAAGATCTTTTTGAAGCACATAAATTCTGCTACTCCATCCGGTGGATTTCTACTTGTGCAATCAGAAGATGGGAGTCAGACATTCAGGTAGCTTACACTCGATGTAATTCAACATCTACACCGAACAAGCAGTAAAGTATACAAGGGTAAATTTGTAAACAGAATTAAATATTAGGGAGAAGCAATAGACATTTGGAAGATTATCGGTGACACTGCAATTCTGTCAGAGACAGCAAAGAACTTAGAATAACAGTTGAATGGAATAGATATTGCTCTGGAAAGGGATAATAATATAATCCCCAATGGAACTAAATGAAAGGCAATGGAACGTATTCGAATTAAACCTAGCAGAACCATCGGATTTTAAATAACGTGTACTACAAAAAGGGGCGTAATATATGACCAACACAAAAATATACCTATTTCGTTTATTTTCGTTGTCTTTTACGCACAACAGGATATAAAATGAAGAATGACTATAGCAAGAAAAGTGTTAATGAGAAAGAGGGATTTCGTAATATCGAATATAAATTTAACTGTTAGGAAGTATTACTGGAAGGTATTTGTATGGTTTCCGAGATGCTGCTCCAGGCGGGTGTAAAACAGAATGTGCACAATGGAAAATACTGATCGCGAAAGTAAAGATTTGGCCCTGTCTGACTATTACCTGAAGCAGATCTTAGGATGTCTTACCGGTGATATTATTTTCTGTTTCTTGCTCTTTAACATATAAATTACAACATAAAAATAAATGAATGATTAAGGGAACTGGTAAGTATTAATTATTAATGTTTTTTCTGCTTATACAATTATTGTAGATTAAAACCCCTTTATATATTACAATTTCCTGACTAATATTATTGATCAACTGCCCAAATCTGCCCCTTTTTATGGCTACGCGATCTAAAATAAATAACGCGAGATGACTGATATCATCTACGTCCCAAACACTAGAAGACACAACTTTCAAAGATGATCGCCAGTTGTGTGCCTCAAGGGAAATGAAACTTATGTGATAACAGCTGTTGAGCTTTATAGCCGCAATAAGCCGAAGCAATTAGCAATATCACCGAATGTACTGCGTCCCGTGCGTCGAAGAGATGGTTCTCGTATGCGACGATGGAAGAACTCTAGCCACAAAATAAAAAACTTATTCAAACACTAGAACGACAGAAGGCGGACCTCTGACTAGTATAATCTAATACTATCTTCTCCTCTCTGTATTCTACAGACAATAAACGCAAACTCCCAGCCACAAGGACGGAATTCAGATAACGTCTCAACGTGAGTATTGACTGGAGAAGTGCTCTCAATCACTGAGCACTGCGTAGCCAACAACGATTCCCTACCCATAGGCGAAGTGCAGAATCGTATAAGTTAGCAGCACCTTCGGTCACCTAAAGCAGCTTCCCAGTGCTTTGCGGCACTAGATCATGAAAATTAAGCATTAGTGATTTTGCCCTCATTTGTCCTATCACGATAAACGAACCTTGCAGCAGTATTTCACTGGTGACAGCTTCCCCCAGCTTGAACATTATACCCCTGAGTTTCACCGCGTGTCATCGAAAGTCAGTTTCGGCATGATGCACGATGAGAAAGTCTAGCCCTTGGATTCATCAGCAGCCTTCGACTGCATCACGCATTACACTGCAAGTGTTGTCACTTTCGTCAATCTCCTGATCCACTGGCAGACGCCTTGTCGACCCGATCATTAAGCTTACAAACACATTTTTTCTTTCTTCTCCTCCCACGTTCTGAGGAGGCAGGGCTATCACAGATGTTGCCGAATCTGCTGCCTTCGGAAATACTAAATGTGTCTGTACCATTTCAGTACCCGCAACATCTGCGTTACAATCAGCCTTACTGATAGCTTTCTGTGCAACCTCCAAAGTATCTACAGCAAAATTACTGTTGGCAGTTGCACTCTGCAAGACACAAAGATCATCGGCACATGCACTTCCCTGCACATCTGGTCCAGGCTGCAGAAATTCGCAAGCTCTCCGCGAAGGTATACCTCACTAATTACGCAAACAACAAATGAGGAGAACAAAACAGTACGACGACAAGGACACTTATTCTAATTCCATTCTAACACTTACTGTAACTTAACTTCTCCGCTTGAGCATCTACACATGACCACAACGTTCCTTGCTTAATCGTTGTGAGCCACATTTATTAACGAAATGAAATACATTCCCCATTCAAAACGGCGTAAACTACCACAAAATTCCGACTTCTAAGCAAAACTCATCATCCCCTCCGAAGAGGTAACGCATGGTTAACACCTTATATCCTTCCAGACAAGGAGCCACACACATTGATGATAGGGAAAAATAACGTTCATATTTACACAACCACAGAACACAGTCTGGGTTTACTTGACACATGTCACATATGAAAACAGACCTTGCAAGCTGCTAAAAGGTGCACTGACTCGACATGATACTCGCAGGGGGTTAAATAGAACAATTAGCGCACTTACCCACTACATACTTGGCTTCAAAAGGCTCTGAGCACTATGGCACTTAACTTCTGAGGTCATCAGTCCCCTAGAACTTAGAACTACTTAAACCTAACTAACCTACGGACATCACACACATCCATGCCCGAGGCAGGATTCGAAACTGCAACCATAGCGGTCGCGCGGCGCCAGACTGAACCGCCCAGAGCCGCTAGGCCACTCGGCCAGCCCACTGCACACTGATGCTGTGTGTCGACGAAACTGCTACCCTTAGGTAGTCGAGAGTCATCGTCTCCAGGTAGGGTGGCTGGTAATGTTTCTCTGTCACTGAAATTTAGTGGTGACACACACTTCTAACATCAAAATGTAGAGGTCGCCCCAGGGCGAAGCATGCGGCAGAAGACTTCCAAAGAGGCCGCACGTAAGGCCTCCCCGGTTTGTCTGGTTCCAGGTGCTGTCTGTGGCAGACGCTGTTGCTGAGCCGGATGCTGTCACCTGTCCTGTTTCAGAGGTTACCACTCAGCCTGCAAGATCCGGGCAATCGCAGTAATTGGGATTATTGGTAGTTGGAAGCTCCAATGTTAGGCGCGTTAAGGGGACCCTTAGGGCCTTGCTGACAAGGAGGGTAAGAAAACCAATGTGCGTTCCGTGTGCATACCGGGTGGAGTCATTCCAGATTTGAAAAAGGTCGTCCTGGATGCCACGAAAAGCACAGGGTGGGGCCAACTGCAGGTGGTTGCTCACGTTGGTACCATTGATGTGTGTCACTTGCGATCAGGAGAGATTCTCACAGGTTTCTAGCAGCTAACAGAAGTGGTAAAGGCTGCCAGTCTTGCTTGCAAGATGAAAGCAGAGCTCACCATTTGCAGTATAGTCGACAGGACCGATTGCGGACCTCTGGTACAGAGCTGAGCACAGGAAGAACGTAGATACAGGAACCATTGGTATTACAGTTGTAAATTGTCGTAGCTGTGTTGGGAAAGTACCACAGCTCCAAGAGCTAATAGAAAGCACTGATTATCAAATCGTTATAGGCACTAAAATATGTCTAAAGTCGTATATAAGCTCAGCCGGAATTTTTGCGAAGAACCTAACGGTGTGCTGCCCGCGGTGGCCGAGTCGTTCTAGGTATTTCAGTCTGGAACTGCGAGACCACTACGGTCGCAGGTTCAAATCCTGCCTCGGGCATGTGTGTGTGTGATGTCCTTAGGTTAGTTAGGTTTAAGTAGTTCTAAGTTCTAAGGGACTGATAACCTCCGATGTTAAGTCCCATAGATCTCAGAGCCTTTTTTGAACCTAGCAGTGTTCCGAAAAGATTCTCAGAAGTAGTTTAACTTGTCGAGAAATTGAAGTAGATACTTCCTGTGAGTTAGTCTGGGCTGAGGTCATTGTTGGCAACCGGAATAAAATAATAATGGGATCCTTTTACTGGCTTCCCAGTTCAGATGATACAGTTGCTGAAAGGTTCAAAGAAAACTTGAGTTTGATTTCAAACAAGTACCCGACTCATACGATAATAGTTGGTGGTGACTTTAATTTACCCTCGATATGTTGGCGAAAAGACATGTTTAATTCCGCAAGTACAATATCATCCGAAATTTTGCTAAACGCATTCTCTGAAAATTGTTTGGAGCAATTAGTTCATGAGCCCATGCGAATAGTAAACGGTTGTGAAGACACACTTTACCTCTTAGCAACAAATAATCCTGAGTTAATAACGAGCATCAATACCGATATAAGAATTACTGAACACAGGGTGGTCGTAGTGAGACTGAATATTGTAATCCCCAAATCGTGGAAAAATGAGCGAAAAATATACCTATTCAAATAAGTAGATTAAAATTCACTTGACGCCTACCTGAGAGACAATCTCCACTCATTCCAAATTAATAATATGAGTGTAGGCCAGATGTGGCTTAAATTCAAAGAAATAGTATCGGCAGAAATTGAGAGATTTATACCAAATAAACAAACAAATAACGGAGCTGATCCTCCTTGGTATACAAAACGGGTTAGAACACTGTTGCACGAACAACGAAACAAACATGCAAAATTTAAACAGACGCAAACTCCCCAAGATTGGCGATCCTTCACAGGATCTCGAAATTTAGCGCGGAGTTCAATGCGAGAAGCCTATAACAGTTTCGACAGCAAAACTTTGTCCCGAAACCTGGCAGAAAATCCAAAACAATTCTTGTCGTATGTGAAGTAAGTTAGCGGCAAGAAACAATCAATGCCTTCTCTGCGCGATATCTATGGAGTTACTATCGAAGACAGTGCTGCCAAAGCAGAGTTACTAAACACAGCCTTCCGAAATGCCTTCACAAAAGAAAACGAAGTAAATATCCCAAAATTCGAATCGAGAACAGCTGCCATCATGAGTAACGTAGAAGTAAATATCCTCTAAGTAGTGAAGTAACTCAAATCACTTAATAAAAGCAACCAATATTCAAGAAATGTAGTAGGAGTAATCCACTAAATTGCAGGCCCATTTCGTTAATGTCGATATGCAGCAGGATTTCAGAAAATATATTGTGTAAGAAAATTGTGAAATACCTCGAAGGAAACGGTCTATTGACACACAGTCAACACTGGTTTTGGAAACATCGTCCCTGTGAAACACAACTACCTCTTTATTCATACGAAGTGCTGAGTGATATTGACAAGGGATTTCAGATCGATTCCGTATTCCTGGATATCCGGAAAGACTTTGACACTGTACCACACAAGCTGCTCGTAGGGAAATTGCGTGCTTATGGAATATCGCTGCAGTTATGTGACTGGATTTGCGACTTCCTGTCAGAGAGGTCGCAGTTCGAAGTAACTGACGGAGAGTCATCGAGTAATACAGAAGTGATTTCAGGCGTTCACCAAGGTAGTGCTTTAGGCCCTTTGCTGTTCCTTACCTATATAAACTATTTGGGAGAGAATCTGAGCAGCCGTCTTCGGTTGTTTGCAGATGACACTGTAGTTTATCAACTAATAAAGCCATCAGAACATCAAAACCAAATCCAAAACGAATTAGAAAAACTATCTGAATGGTGCGAAATGTGACAGTTCACCCTAAACAACGAAAAGTGTGAGGTCATCCGCATGAGTGCTAAAAGGAACTCTTCAAACTTCGGTTACACGATAAATCAGTCTAATCTAAAAGCCGTATATTGAAATAAATACCTAGGTATTACAATTACGAACAACTCTAATCGGAAAGAGCACATAGAAAATGTTGTGGGGAAGGCTAAGGAAAGGCTGCGTTTTATTGGCAGGACACTTAAAAAATGCAATAAAGCTACTAAGGAGGACACTACGCTACGAGAGGATACTACGCTTGTTGGTCCTCTTTTAGAATACCGCTGCACAGTGTGGGATCCTTACCAGATAGGACTGACTGAGTACATCGAAAAAGTTCAAAGAAAGCAGCGCGTTTTGAATTATCACGAAATATGGGAGAGGGTGTGACCGAAATGATACAGGGTTTGGGCTGGAAATCATTAAAAGAAAGGCGTTTTTCGTTGTGTTGCAATCTTCTCACGAAATTCCAATCACCAACTCTCTCCTCCGAATGCGAAAAAATTTTGTTGACACCAACCAACATAGGGAAAAAAGACACCACGATAATATAAGGGAAATCAGAGCTCGTACGGAAAGATATAGGTGTTCATTCTTTCCACGCGCTATACAAGATTGGAATAATAGAGAATTGTGAAGGTGGTTCGATGAACCCTCTGCCAGGCACTTAAATGTGATTTGCAGATTATCCATGTAGATGTAGATGTGCGTGTGGTGGTCTGAATTGAGATGGTGGACTGTTGTCAGGATCATGATAGATGGCTGCTCATAAATACTTCACTATTAGTCATACATTTTACTGAAGAACAAACTCGATCATTCTGTGGTGCAACATCCTCCATAACGTGTGCTGAAGACAGCGAGTGTTAAGGAACTGATGCAACAAGTGTCCATGGTCTCAAGCGACTGCCTTCAATGGCGGAAGGCTGTTTGCACCTGTTGGTTGGCCCGAAGGTGGTCCACTGGCTGGAAGATGCTGAGCCACAGCACTGATCTTAAAACCAGAAGCAGGGGCCCACAGTTGGTGGAGGCCAAATCTCGTGGTGGCTACTTGTAGCATCATGTCGCCTCGAGGAGCGGTTTACACCTCTCCTTGTAAATAGTAGCTACCAGTCTGAGACATCTTTGACTGAATATAATTGTAATTTATGTTGGGACAGAGCGTTATTGCTCTGCAAATAACAGCTCGGAGCCATGTAGACCATATGCAGTCTGTTCAAATGGTTCAAATGGCTCTGAGCACTATGGGGGTCAACATCTTAGGTCATAAGTCCCCTAGAACTTAGAACTACTTAAACCTAACTAACCTAAGGACATCACACACACCCATGCCGAGGCAGGATTCGTACCTGCGACCATAGCAGTCCCGCGGTTCCGGACTGCAGCGCCAGAACCGCACGGCCACCGCGGCCGGCTAAAAAGTCTGTTGATTAGATGTGTAGTGACTGGCCTACAAACGCCTTTCTGCTGTGTCTTCGTTATGGCCGGCCAGAATGTCCAAGCGGTTCTAGCCGCTTCAGTCTGGAACCGCGCGACCGCTACGGTCACAGGTTCGAATCACGCCTCGGGCATGGATGTGTTTGATGTCCTTAGGTTAGTTAGGTTTAAGTAGTTCTAAGTTCTAAGGGACTGATGACCTCAGAAGTTTAGTCCTATGGTGCTCAGTGCCATTTGAACCATTTTTGTCTTCGTTATGGCAGTGCCAGCCCCTTTCCTGGAGCACAATATGGGAATCTGCCAGTGGCATTGCTGCATCTGACGTAATGGTGTTTGATCGGTTCTGAGCTGGCTCACTATAAAAGTCTTTTGCAACAGCTATGGCAATATCACTTTTGTGTCCCACCTGGAAGGCAGCACGTGGGTATGCTCCTGTAAAGTGAAAGGTTGGCCAAATGAAGGAAGTGAGTAGGAGCAGAAAAAGATGAAAATCTCACGGTACTGTTCTTAGAAATGGTTTTTGTATATCACAATATTAACTTAATACGTAACGTTTCACTGAGATGTGAAGCCTTAGACCCATCATAAGTTGTACATAGTCTCAATAGCAATCAAAGTCTTCTGGCCGTCTGCTCTAGATCAAAATGGGCAGAATCTGTCACGGAGCTCGTAGACCTCTACAGCACTAGCTAGAGGGCGCTGTCGTCGGTCTCTGTTGTAATACCAACTAAAGACCTTTCACCTACGACGTGGTATCGTAGCTATCGACACGACATACCGTCGTTGGGTAGGGCTTCCGACGACGGTTGGAGGGACCCAGGGGAGCGCAGCAGACAGCGGTACTGCCGGGGTGTGCTGTCCACCCGTGGCCCCGAATTGCTCGCGAGTTGGCGAGGAAAACGCCCCGTGGAAAACCAGCCCAGGCCGCGCACCGCCACTAGGTATGCTCGGATGAGGAGGCAGAGCATCGACCTCTATGGGCGACGACGGCGGTGGCGTGACAGCAGCCTCAGCGTCCATCGGTTCCGGCACCGTGGAGGTACGCGGCGACGGTGACGGCCGGGGGTGTGGCGGCGGCGAGAGGCGTCCGTCCGGTGCAGGTGACTGGACCGGCAGCGGCGACGGCGACAACGGCATGCGCGAACGCGGCGGGGGCGCGAGCAGCGGAGGCGCCGTCGGTGGAGTAGTGGGCTGAGGCGGCGGCATCCGTGAAGCCTCCAATTCTGCCAGAAAACAATCAACAGCAGAAAACCGAGGACGGCACGAACGGATCTGATTGCGGTGTCGCTTGTCAGTGCTGTAGGGACCAGAAATGACAAATAAGGCGCCGCCAAGTTGTCGAAGGATGGGTCCCTGCTCCCAGCGCTGCCTGCCATAGAAAACGCGATAGAACACTAAACCATGCGGCGCCAAGCCACAACGAGGCGAAGCAGCGAAGCGCGTGGCAGCGGGTGCAATAGCTGCTGGAGCGACTGATGGGCGCGGCCGTGTAGCAATTCCGCTGCGGAAAGGGTGCCGAGCTGCTGCGAGCAATATGAAGCAAGCAAAGTCCAGAGCGTGTCCTTGTGACAGTGTGTGGCGCGCAACTTGCTTATCTGCGACTTAAACGTACGCACTAAGCGATCAGCCTTACCATTTGACTGGGGGTGGAACAGGGCTGAGGTCAGATGGCGAATGCCATTAGCAGCCCAGGACGCTTCAAAATCTGACGATACGAATTGGGGGCCATTGACGGAGACAATAACTTCAGGAAAGCCCTGAGTGCAGAAAATAGACGCCAAACCCCAAATAGTACTGGCAGATGTAGTAGAAGACACAGGTACAACGTAAGGAAAGTTTCTGTACGCATCAATGACTGGGACCAGCGGGGGTCCCAGAAATGACCCGCAAATCCAATATCAACGCCCTGCCCAGGCGCAGTTGGAGTCGGCCACACAAAGAAGCGCTGGCGGTGAGCAGATTGATGCTCCACGCAAGAGCGACAGTTAGCAAGCATATTCTCAATATGTTTATCAATCCCAACCCAAGTGCAGTGACGACGCGCTAATTGCTTCATCCGCACTATAACCCAATGACCAGCGTGCAGCAAGTGGAGAATTTCCGACTGCAACCACACAAGACTGATCATTGTCAGTTCGTAACAAGATAACGCTGTGGTGTATAGACAGTTTGGGACTTTGCGCAAAGTAACGTCGAACAAGTGGATCACGAACCCGCATAGCAGGTGGAGGCCATTGAGTATGGATATACTGCAAAAGAATCTGCAGAGAAGCGTAGGTGGCTGGCGCGGAAGCGATGCGACGAAAATTCACTGCAAAACCATCAGCTAATTCCTTATCTTGTGAATCAATAAACATGCATGACAATTCGGAAGAATCAATCACTTCGTCAGGACCGATAGGCAGACGAGACAAAGCATCAGCATTGCCATGCTGCGCTGTGGGCTGAAACAAAATTTCGTAATTGTAGCTAGAGAAAAACAAAGATCAACGTAGCTACTTCTGTGCAGTACGGGCCAGAACTGGCTTTGACGGGTGGAGCAACAACGTCAAAGGCTTATGGTCGGTGACCAAATAGAACTTGGGACCGTACAAAAAAATCATGAAACTTTCTCACACCATAGATAATAGCCAAAGCTTCTTTCCCGATTTGAGAATTGTTTTGCTGGGCACAATTGAGCAACTTAGACGCAAAAGCTATCGGGCGATCGACAAATTTAATGCGGTGTGAGAAAACTGCTCTGATGCTGTGAGAAGATGCATCCACAGCCAAAACAACTGGTTTGGAGGGATCGAAAGGAATCAAATAGCGGTCACTCAGCAAAGCATATTTGAGCTTGTAGAAAACAGCGTCACATTCCGAAGACCAAACAAAAGGATCGTTCTTACGCCGAAGGCGATGCAAAGGCGCTGCAATCTCCGCTGCATTTGGTATAAACCGAATATAATATGAAATTTTGCCCAGCACCGACTGAAGTTCTTTCAAGTTCCTGGGTGCTGGCAAGTCTCTAGTTGCACTGAGATGTGAGGGCAAGGGGTGGATACCCTGTTCGTTAATCATATGTTCTAAATACTGAATATCACTTTCTAAAAAATTGCACTTACCTCTGTTACACATTTGTCCTGCCTGCAAAAGTACAATAAATAAGGCATGCAAACTCTGCAAATGTTCGTCAGGGATGCGACCTCATACCACTATATCGTCCAGATAATTGGAGCAACCAGGGACAGTGGTCCACAACTGCTGCAAATAAGACCGAAAAATAGCTGGAGCTGAAGCACAACCGAACGGAAGGCGGCGAAACTTGAACAATCCACTGTGGGTGTTGATCACAAAATACCGCTGCGACTGTTCGTCGAGCGGAATCTGAAAGTATGTGTCCCGCAAGTCAATCGTGGGAAAGAATTTTCCCGCATAAAGCTTATCAAAAATGTCTTCAGCACGCAGTAAGGGAAATGTAGCTACCACTGTCTGGGGGTTTACTGTAGACTTAAAGTCGGCACAAATACGGAGAGAACCGTTTGGTTTCTTCAGACACACTATAGGCGTAGCCCAGGGCGAAACAGAAACAGGTTCAATGACACCAATGTCTTGCAAATGCTTAAGTTCAGAAGCTATGGCGTCGCGCAGGGCGTGCAGTACCGGGCGTCCATCCCGGATAATAGGCATTTCATTGCCTTTAACTGCAACATGGGCTGAAAAATCTGTGGCAAAACGTAGACCATCAGAAAAGAGTTCAGCAAAATCATCGCTTAGTGCGGCAACACTGTCTGCATGGTCAATAGCCTTGATGCAAAGTACATTTTCCTGACTAGCGATGCCTAAAAGTTCAAATGCGCGCATGCCGAAAATGTTCGTAGAATCACTAGAGCAAAGCACACGGAAAGACACTGTAGAGGTCGTGGCACCATATGTGGCTAGCAAACAACACACGCCAAGCACTGAGATTTCCTGTCCAGTAAGTGCAACCAGCGTGGAATGTGAACGATAAAGCGGGAGTGAGTAATGTAAGTCATACGTCGATTTTTTCAGTAAAGAAACTGATGCACCAGTGTCCAGCTGCATGCGAACAGAACGAACACTAATGAGCCGTCACAAAAAGTTTCCTCGCATCGCGCTGAATGCGAGAGGAAGTGTCTGGCAAATCTAGATTCATACGACGATCTGTCGAAGCATGTGAAGCAGAAGGCTTTGAATAAATGGCATTAACATCCACAGGCTGATGTGAATCGTGATTATGGCGGTTGCCGTTGCGGTGACGCCCACGTGAGTCACACGAACGGGAGACAATTGGTGAATTAGAGTTTGTCTTACTACACACAGCTTGCACATGTCCTTTCTTATTACAAAAATAACACAGTGCTTGGCGGGATTGGCAACTGTCCCGTGGGTGGGCACGAAAGCAGTTCGGACATGATTTCAGTTTCCTAGTGGGTACCTGGTTTGAAATTTGTATACTTGCGCGCGAGTGGCGCGGCGTGGCTGGCCGTGCTGGCGGGTGGGAGGGCACGTGTTGTGCCGCGCTAGCAGTACACACACCCGGGGGAACGTGGAAGTAGCCATGTCTAATGTATCTTGTCTGTCTAGCAAGTCTACTTCCTGCAATGTGATCCGCTACGTTCTGCGCAATAGTGCCTCTAATCATTTCATCCGCACATGGGCGTCCACATGAGCCATGGAAGTCACAATCAGAAGTTAGTCTCTGAAGGCCCGCTATCCAAGCTTTATTCGACCGAGTAGAGCCACGCTGGAGGCGAAAGAATTTGTAGCGTGCACCTACCACATTTACACTATCACGAAAGTACGGGGTGGTGGGAAACAATTTCACGGGCACACAGTACAACACAAAACCCGCGTTGACATTGAAAAAAGTAGGCCGCTCTGTACCTGGTATGTTGTAAGCTGTGAAGTGTGCCTCGAATTGTGTGATGTATTCTGGCCAACTTTCAACGTCAGGGTTGAAGGCACGAAATAGCGGTGCCGTTGGCCACGGCGTCGGTACGGGCGGTGGCGTCGGAGGCACCGAAGTAGCTGCAGTTTATAGTGTGACCAGTCCATTTATGGCAGCAAGCAGCTGCGCCATTTGCTGAGCCTGAAAACGTACAAGATGGGACCGTGAAGCCTGTTCCTGTGGCGAAGCCGTGGTTTACACAAATGAAATTCTTATAGCGAATGGTGGGAACACTAACATACAGTCACTCCGCCGGACGGGGATATCACAAAAAGGCTAAAGCAGTACCGAGGAAAAAACTAAATGAGAGGAGAGGGAAAAAAAATTTTAATCGCAGTTCGTCGAGAAGTTTTGTATCCCCCCCTGAAGGCGGCAGGTGGGTCTGCTCCTGTAAAGTGAAAGGTTGGCCGAATGAAGGAAGTGAGTAGGAGCAGGAAAAGGTGAAAATCTCTCGGTACTCCTCTTCGAAATGGTTTTACTATATCACAATATTAACTGAATACTGTAGGCGCACCGGTGGTCCAAGTCCCCTATGGTGCACTGGATGGCCGAGCGGTGACCCCTCCAGTTGTCAGTGTTTTGGTTGGCAGGAGAGCCATCACCGGGTTACTAGAGGAGGCCGAAAGGCACGCATTTTAGCTCACGCAGGCTGGCGTGAGGTCTGGAACAGGACAAGGAAATTAGAATTTAGAAAAAAGGACGAAGCTGTTGGAATACTTAACTTTAATCCATTAATGGTGAACGTCGGTGTGGACGGTACATGATTCACAATATCAACAGTAACTGATAAGGCGCCTTGCTAGGTCGTAGCAAATGACGTAGCTGAAGGCTATGCTGAACTATCGTCTCGGCAAATGAGAGCGTATTTTGTCAGTGAACCATCGCTAGCAAAGTCGATTGTACAACTGGGGCGAGTGCTAGGAAGTCTCTCTAGACCTGCCGTGTGGCGGTGCTCGGTCTGCAATCACTGATAGTGGCGACACGCGGGGCCGACATATACTAACGGACCGCGGCCGATTTAAAGGCTACCACGTAGCAAGTGTGGTGTCTGGCGGTGACACCACATTCCTCCCCCGCAAATCGGCGTACGGTGGTGGCATAAGGCTTCCGCCCGCCGTGGGGAGGGCCCCATGTTGACGCATGCGACGAGGTGGGGAGGCTAACAACAGGCGAGGCTGTGCCACCCGCATCCTGCCATTCGGACCGTGGGGAGCTAGGAAACGCCTGAAAACCTACTCCAGGGTGCACGCCTACATGCGGCCTATGCGCCCGCAAAGAGACAGGAGGGGCCGAAAGGTCGACCTCCATCGGGCCGGGGAAGACGACATATGGTCTGGAGCAGGCAGGAGTTCCATGTCGGAGGACAACTGGTCACGGAAAGCGATCGGCAGTGCGTGACCCAGGGAGGCGCCCGGCGGTTGCAGCGACGCGTCCACTGCGGGCGTCGTCAGCGGGAGAACAGGCGGCGGTGGCGGTGCCATGGGGCAAAATGGAAGGCAGCGTCGGTAACACCTGGGGCTGAGGCGATCCAGTAGATGGGTACCCAGGGCGCTGACCGGACGGCACCGCCGCTGAAAGCAGACGGGGAGCAGCAGATCCCGTGCGACGACAGAGGCGCGGCTGATTGAGATGCCAGCGCACCTCACCAGAAGCCCCCAAAACCAGATACATAGTGCGACCGAGGCAGCGAAGAATGCGCCCTTCGATCAAACGCCGTGAACCTCGGTAGTGACGATAGTAGACAACGTCGCCTGGAGCAAAAGCAGGTGTCTGCCACTGCACAGGAACCTGATGTGGCAGATGTAGCAAAGACATCAAGGTTCGATGATGACGACCGTGGAGCAACTCAGCCGGCGAGCGACCATCTGGGGGCTGAGAGCGATACGAGGACAAAAAGAGCAATAACGCGTCCTCCCGAGAATGTGACTCTTTTAACTTTAACATCTGTGACTTGAAAGTCCTGACCAATCGTTCAGTGGCATCGTTTGACTGTGGCGAAAACGGCGTGGACGTCAGATGTTGAACACCATTGGCTTTGCAGAATGACTGAAATTCTGCGGACATGAATTGTGGGCCATTGTCGGAAACAATAGTTTGTGGAAGACCTTCAATGCAAAAGATAGCAGATAACGCTTGGATGGTGGCAGATGACGTCGTGGAAGACATCCGGACAACAAAATGACTGAATGAATCAACCACAACCAACCATCGAGCATTCCAGAATGGACCAGCAAAATCGATGTGTAAGCGTTGCCAAGGGGAAGTGGCTTTTGGCCATGCAAAGAATTTCCGCGGTGGGGCTGATTGTTGTTCGGCACACACCATGCAAGAAGTGCACATATTCGTAATCGCGGCATCGATTCCGAACCAAGTTCAGTGCTGACGAGCAAGTTGTTTCGTTCTCACTATACCCCATGTCCTTGGTGGAGAAGCTGTAAGACAGAGGACTGTAACGAACGCGGGACCACGACCCTGGACTGATCATTATCAGAATGCACCAGCAAAACACCACGTCGAACAAAAAGTCTCTCCTTGTGAGCAAAAAATCGGCGAACCAACGGGTCCCCGATCCATGACTTTGGCAAGGGCCATTGCGTAGCAACAAAACGCAGAATGGTAGCAAGGACAGGGTCGGCAGCTGTGGCTGTAGCTACACGACGAAAATCAATCTTAAACGATTCGACCACGTCATCGGTTTCCGAATCAATGAACATGCAAGCATGTTCAGAGGAATCGAGTGCTCTATCCTCAGCAACGGGCAAACGGGACAACGCATCGGCGTTTCCGTGCTTAGCATTGAACCGATACAAGATATCGTAGTGGTACTGTGAGAGGAAAATAGACCAGCGAATGAATTTCTGCGCTGTACGTGGAGGTACAGGCTTGTTCGGATGAAAAAACGATGTCAAAGGTTTGTGGTCTGTGATGATGGTAAAGTGATGACCATACAAGAAATTATGAAACTATGTAACACCAAATACAAGAGCAATTGCTTCGCTCTCGATCTGTGAATAAGTTCTTTGCGCACACGAGAGCAATTTGGACGCAAAGGCAATAGGGCGGTCATGTGATCTATCTTTGTGTGCAAGCACAGCACCGATCCGGAAATCCGATGAATCCACCATCAACAAAAGGGGCTTCTGGGGATCGAATGGTGTAAGGCAAGTATTGGAAAGAAACGCCGATTTCAACTGGCGAAAGGCGCGTCCGTATTCCGTCGTCCAGACGAGCGGAACACCTTTACAGTGTAAGCGATGAAGCGGAGCTGAAATGGAAGAGGCGTGTGGTATATAACGGTGATAATAATTAATTTTTCCCAGCACACACTGTAGCTGCGGCGAAGGCAAGTCTTGTATGGCACGGAGGTGCTCGGGACTGGGAGTATGCCTTGGGCATTGAGTACATGTCCCAGGTAGGGCAAGTCACGAGGAAAAAACACACATTTGTCCTTCCGCAAGCGAAGACCATTTTGTCGCAAAACCTGAAAATAATGTTCTGAGATTGGCTAAATGTTCTTCTTCCGTCTTTCTGGAGATCACAATATCGTCCAGATAGTTTGCTGCAGTAGAGACCGACGTACAAACAGTCTGGAGATATTGCTGGAACAATGCAGGGGCGGGACTTACTATAGACAAGTTAAACAACTGAAAAAAATGAAACCAAACAAGTTCACTGTAGAAGAAGAACGAGGGATGTAAAATGACACAAGTTTTGTTTGTCCTTTGTGTGTTGCAAGAAGGCTGCACTGTACTAACACAGGGAGATCTTGACCTGAATAACTAGTTAACTTAACATTTGCGGCACGCGATGGAGGTGTGCCCAGCTGTTTGTACGTGTCTTGATTGATCAGTGAAACTGCAGCTCTGGTATCGAGCTGGAATGGTATCACTTTGCCGTTAATGTCCAAGTCTACAAAAAGTTAATTGTCTTCCTGACGAGAAGAGCGACTGTCTCGCACAACGTGAACTGACACTGGTATATAATCACTTGCGACTTGACGGGATTTCCGGCAATGTCGACGCACACTATTTGTGGGACGAACACAGTCGCTGTTAGAGAGAGTGGCACTGGGCGGAGTGGAATGAACTACATGAATTTCCATGGTCGATGTTTCATGAGCCTGAGTATCCTAGGTTCTAATCCGGCGCGAAGCAAAGGGCCTGGAATGGTTGTGAGTTTTCGATCTGAGACTTTCTGGCAAACACTCGGAACATGTCCTTTTTTATTACAGAAAAAGCAAATAGCTTGGTGCGACGGGCAATTCTCACACGAATGTCTAGTAGCGCACCGCAGGCAAGATTTTACCACTGCATTTACTTGCCTGCGCGGCACACGTGGCTGATAGCCTGGTGGCAGTGACGCGGCCGGGCGCGAGGGCTGTTTACTGCTCCGTGCAGCTCGCCCGGCGGGCCGGTTAACCTGACACATGGCTGGTGAAGTTTCAAATGATTCCTGAGCAAAGTCAAGTGTGTTTTGCCGATCCAATATGTCCATCACTTGTTGAAGGGAGGGATTGAATAGTTTCAAAATCAAAATAGTTCAAATGGCTCTGAGCACTTTGGGACTTAACAGCTATGGTCATAGTCCCCTAGATCTTAGAACTACTTAAACCTAACAAACGAAAGGACATCACACGACACCCAGTCATCACGAGTTTCAAAATCTGTTCCCTTATACGAACATCAGAAACGTTCTGTGCAATTGCATCACGTACCATAGTATCTGAATAAGGGAGTCCACATTGACACTCAAAAGCACAATCCCCAGTAAGGCAATGCAAGGTTGCAACCCACTCCTGATTAGTCTGACCTGCCGTACGTTTTGTACGAAAGAAGGTATACTTTTTCGCAACTACATTGTCTGATTCTTTGAAATATGCATCTAATGCAGACAAAATTTCGTCGTGGGACAGAGTTGCTATGTCGCATCAGGGAAATAATTTGACTATCACACAGTACGTTTGGACACCGACTGATGATAACAACAATGGCTGCCGCTCGTTACCTTGAATACTATAGGTGGCGAGATGGAATCCAAATTGGCAGGAACACTCCGTCCAGCTTTCCAGTGCAGCATCAAAAGGACGAAAAGTTGGTGCAACAGCGTGTTGTGGCTGCGTTAGCGGTGGAGCGGCGGCTGCCGCTTCGTTTTGCATTGCCTGTTGACCCTGGACGAACTGTCCAAGGGCATCCAGTAAGGCCTGTTTCTGCTGATTCTGTAAGCAAAAAAATTCGGACAGTACATCTGGAGATTGTGGCGAAGCCATTACACAAGTAAATCAGGGAAATATCGATAAGAACGCGGTTTTGCCTCGTCGCCAATGTTTTGGTTGGCGGGAGAACCAACACCGGGTTACTAGAGGAGGCCGAAAGGCACGCATTTTAGTTCACGCAGGCTGGCGTGAGGTCTGGAACAGGACAAAGAAATTAGAATTTAGAAAAAAGGACGTAGTTGGTGGAATACTTAACTTTCATCCATTAATGGTGAACGTCGGTGTGGACAGTACATGATTCACAATACCAATAGCAAATGACAATGGCGCCTTGCTAGGTCGTAGCAAATGACGTAGCTGAAGGCTATGCTAAACTATCGTCTCGGCAAATGAGTGTGTGTTTTGTCAGTGAACCATCCCTAGCAAAGTCGGTTGTACAACTGGGGCGAGAGCTAGGAAGTCTCTCTAGACCTGCCGTGTGGCGGCGCTCAGTCTGCAATCATTGACAGTGGCGACACGCGGGTCCGGCGTATACTAACGGACCGCGGCCGATTTAAAGGCTACCACCCGGCAAGTGTGGTGTCTGGCGGTGACACCACAGTCAGGATGCTGGGAAATGACTTTGGACGCGTCAGAAACGCCAAAGAAACATTATTAGTTCTTAACACCTTTATTCCTGCCAAGTACAATGTGGCTTGGTGATATCAACGACCTTCTCGAGTCCTCACTGATTCATAGCAATGACACAAGCTCTGAGCCGCACAGTCTTGCTAGCGCAGCGCCGCGTGCTGTGATGTTGCGAAGGAATGTCCTTATTTCGTACTTAGGCCACGCGTGGCTAGTGGCACCCGGCTGGCGGGCCGGATCGGCTGCGGACATCAAGCTGCTGCACATAGGAGGCTCTGGATTGGAGTCCCGGCACTGTTCACACGAGAGACGTTCTCGTAGTGCGGAGTGTACTCTATCCCACCCCGTCTTCTTCCCTGCTCCTCCTGGTGGCTCGTCCACGGTGGACAGGTGGAACGGGCTGCAGTCCCCCAGCATCATTGCTCACCCGGTTGTGAAGGTGGATGCACAGGGTCTAGGCCCCGAACGATCTCGACGACGGCTCACTGACGTGGTCAGCATTGGCTGCGAGCCAGTCTGCCGTGATGTCTGCTAATCCTGGGTTGATGATTGACAGCGGCAGCAGAGAGGACCAGATCCGGTACTGTCCCCTCACGTCTGCTGCTGGTCGGGCCACCCTTACTGCAACATCTCCTTAATACATGTCGATCACCGAGCTGAGCGCTACGCAGCAACCCATTACACATCTAACTGCAAGTCTAACTGCGAGTGCCTTGTTGTTATCAAAGCTGACGTATTTAAAGGAAGCACGAGCGACGTCCTGATGTCATGCTCGTTTGTAATGAACACATTCTTTCCACTTATACCGCTGATTCATCTGTCGTACTCGCCCCTTAGGTTTTCTTGCGACAGAGTTACAAGTTGTTGGGATAGACTTACACGAAGTTGTGAAATGCCGTACAGCTGACGCTATACCTCTGTCAGGCACTCTACAAAAGTCTCCGTCTTACAGAAATCCGCATTCTCTCTCACCTCTTGTGTGTAACCGGCCACTGCCCCTGAGTGACGACACATTCCAATATATGTGCAATCCTCTTACCTCTTGGCTAACTTACTGCCTCTGGCTCTCGGCATAGGCAACGAAACTTTGACAATATTCCACGTTTCCAACTCTTTATTATTCCGTGAAACTACACATCCCCCTCCTTTAACAAAATTCGTCCCGAATTTTATAATTGTGGACTTACTGATTGTGCACGCCATACTTCCTTATACTCTACAGGTATCTTACAACTACTCCTTCAACACTGTCAAACTTTTCTTACCCGCTAATAATCTATTTACACTCAATACTGAATCCAATGTTATCATTGCTTATCTATTTATATTACGTTCCACTATTCCCAATCCATCCCATCGGTATTTCATGTACGGTTGTTATTTCAGAACGAGACATCTTTTTCCGTATACAAAAGTAAGTTGCACAAATAAGCGCTAGAACTAATATTATGCGCGTCATTGAGACACCAAATATGATTGTGTTTTGCTTACGTTTCTCCCGATATTGCTGCACGTGCTGCAGTAGTTGATTAATTGAGATCTGCTCTTTTTCTGAGATAATCAGGCTATCTAAAGATTGTAGTAATGTAGGATCCAAGGACTCTTAATAAACGTTAGATTCTGGCGAGGCAATATGTGTGGCGGTTCCTCTGGATTATTCAAGATAGGCTGTGTGACGTTAATCATTGTTGTACCCATGAAAGTAGCTGGTAGGTGAAAATGCTTCCCCACTATTTTACATCCAGTGTCATTAATCAAAAACCCACTGCCCTGCGATTCAAGCTTTGATATACCTGTAAATCCACCATTTCTATAACAAGTGGCAACTACGATCTCTAGTTCGAACACAGAGTACATCCAATATTCCCCAAATTTCTGAAATTTCGGTCTCGGAAGTAACACCTTCTTTTCGCATTCTAAGGTTCTCATATTCCCCAAGAACAACTGCATCTCACACGAATGATTGTGGGTTGCCACCTCCTTTGCTGGACAAATAAAAACACTTCCCCTGAAACAGTCTGTCAAATCTTCCGTAGACATTACCACATGAGAACTCCTCCGTCTTGACACTAACAATACTTCCCGAGTTTGCACTTGCACCCACTTCAGAAGTGCACCCCATCTTATTGGATATGGGTGTACTGTATAACACTGGTACTGCGAATTGATACCCATCACTGGTATTTGCACTTCTACGTGTATACTCGTCTGATCTGTAATTACTCTCAGTTTAGACATGCGATAGAGTAACGGTAAACTCTGCTTCGCCGGAGGCACGACATGACGCACTCCTTCAGAGAATTCTTTCTGCACTTTCAGCAACGCCTTCAGCACATGATCTGGACCTAACAAAGTGTCACTCAATTGACCATGCACTGCGTGATACATAGTTTCATATGACGCTTCCAACTCGACACGTGCATCATCCACCCTGTCTGCCAATGCCCGCAATAAAGGTGATACTTGTATTTTCCCGTCTATTCGGATCAATCTCGTCAGTATAGCCTCTATATCCCCATTGGTTCAAATGGCTCTGAGCCCTATGGGACTTAACATCTATGGTCATCAGTCCTCTATAACTTAGAACTACTTAAACCTAACTAACCTAAGGACATCACACAACACCCAGCCATCACGAGGCAAAGAAAAGCCCTGACCCCGCCGGGAATCGAACCCGGGAACCCGGGCGTGGGAAGCGAGAACGGTACCGCACTATATCCCCATTCAACACTGTCCTGGTATTTGCTGCATACCGTTCCAGGTCTGACGTCAACTCCCGCACTGTTCTAGTGACATCCACTTTCGATTTTGTCTCCTCCGCCAACTCCTGCACCTCCCCACCATACTATTTAAGCTCCTTATATCTTTCTCGTCCGTGGTTCCGAACACTATTTTCAGCAATTTTCCCCCTGCATCCAACCACGCTCGTTTCCTGCGAACGAGCGTTTGCGGGACCACTTCTGTTACTTGTTGCAGCTGCCTTCTCAGCTTTTCGTAAAAGAGCTTCAATTCCTGATACTCGTTCCGTATGTCTTGAAACAACCCTTCTTTCTCTGTGGCCACCTGTAGTGCCGTAAACCTATCCTGTAGTGTCCATACATCATACCTCACTCCCCATATATCATACGTGAACACAATTGTCCACCTGCGGCTTGACAATACCACATCTAATTGTCTTGCAAACAAAATTCCCTTATCCAGTGGTTGCACCTGCACCACCTCTTCTCTGCAACAGTGGAGCAGTACCAGACTGACGAAAAGTTTCCCGGGCCACATCTTGGCACGGCACCTGAAGGAAAAGGAAGCCATGTCAATCGCTCCTTTCCTTACCACGTTTAAAACACACAAATGACAAGTAAAAACTACACATTCCCTATTACCTAATAACAATATATACAACATGTTCCTCCTGGAGGACACTTAATCTACTTATCACTAGACCTACGTGCGTAAGGAACGTTCCTCTGCTGTTTTTTTAGCTTCGGTACCCTCGCACCCTTTGTTACTGCTGGAGGAATCTGCGGTAACGCATCCACTGCGCCCTTAAACTGCTTAATCCTACTCACATTAACTACTGACGACTTGGTTGGTAACTGCAAATTTACGTTCACGGGAGACACTATTTCATTTACCTGATACGGTCCAGAATATTTAGTCAAAAACTTCTTCGTTTTACCCTTCGAAACATAAGGATTAGCCAACAATACCCATTGACCAATTCTGTATTGTGGCAGTTTACCTGTTCTTTGCCCAATACTCTCTTGTTTCTCCAAAGCTTTAGTATTAGCACGCCGTACTCTTTGCCAAATCTTTCTCAATTTCTTGGCGAAATTCTTCACTGACTCATCCTGTGAACCTACCTGAGGTTTGAGCACATCAAATGGTGATGGCATTTTGCGACCATAACTTACCACATACGGAGAGAGCCCCGTTCCTGTATGAACTTTCGCGTTATATGCGCCTCTCAACAGATTTAAAGACACGTCCCAATCCGTGTGTTCTGAATTTACGTAATGATTAATCATCTTAACTAACGTCCAATGAACCCATTCTGTTTGTCCATTCGACTGAGGATGAAATGGATTTGACAGCAATTTCTTAACTTTCAATAAACGGCATAACTGCTTCATCAGCTCCGACATAAAGTTACTACCCTGATCTGTAATTATAGTATCAGGCACACCATACTTCAGCAACCAGTTATTTACTAAGGCTTCCGCAACAGTGCTTGCCTTCTGATCTGGAATAGCTATCATTACCAGGTATCGGTAAAAATGATCTAATATTGTTAATACGTATCGATTACCCGCTTGGGTCTTGTTAAAATCTTCGATTACGTCTAATCCAATGAATGCGAACGGACGATCCGCTTCAGGTAGTCTCTGTGACTGAATTTTCTGATGACTTAAATCTGCTCTCTGCACATACTGCTCTACATCATTGCGACGTGTCTTCCACCAAAACCTTTTGAGCTACCCGTCTATCAGTCGTACTTTTACCACCATGACCCGACAATACATGGTCGTACCCTTGTTTCAACACTTCCTTCCTCAGCGGCTCCGGTACTACGACGCGTAGTCCGCACTTTGTCTTCCTGCAAAGCAACCCATCCTGCATTTCAAACTGCGGTTGCGTTCGAACAATTGACACTCTCTGTCAGTAGCTTGCGCCTTTATCCACTCCTTCTCACTTATGCCCACAACTTGTACAGCTGCTGTTTTTCTACTAAGTGCATCTGCATTCGTATGTTTTACCCCTGGTTTGTGAATTACCTCGTAGTCAAATTCACTTAGTTTCAGTACCCATCTAGTTAACGACTTGAAGAACCTTTCAACCCCAATAACCACTTCAATGCTGCGTGATCTGTAATCGCCTTGAACTTACGCCCATATAAATAACAGCGAAAATACGAGATAACGTAAATCACTGCTAACATTTCTTTCTCTGTAGTTGAATAATTCTTCTCTGCCTTATTCAGTTGCCTGGAAGCATAAGCCACTGAATGATCCTGTCCATTAACCTTCTGAGAAAGAATAAAACCTACAGGAATATTACTGGCATCAGAAGATAGTATGAACTCTTGTTCGAAATCAGGAAGTATCAGCACTGGGTCTGCCATTAGTATCTGAGTTTCTCGAATGCCTCCTGACACTGTGCTCTCCATTTAAACTTAATACCTTTCTTTAACAATCTCATTAATGGATGTGCAATTTCCGCGAACCCCTTTACATATCGTCTGTAGTAATTACATAAATCGACATATTGCTGAACTTGTCTAATGGTCTGTGGTACTGGGAAACCACGCACAGCCGACGTTAGACGAGGATCCGTTCATACCCCATCCTGACTGATAATATGCCCAAGATAAGTCACTTGCGTCTGGGAAAAACTGACATTTCTTTACATTAAGCGTAAGATTTGCCTCTCTTAGCGTACTAAATACTTCGTTTAGTCGTTCCACATGCTCTTCTATATTACGCGAAAAAGTAACAATGTCATCGAGGTATACCATAGCAATCTTCGGTTTCAGTCCTCGAAGCACACCATCTAACAGACGCTGGAAAGTAGCAGGAGTGTTTTTCAACCTAAATGGCATTATGTGACACTGAAAGTAACCAAGGCTTGTTGTAAAGATCGTCTTCGGTCTATCCTTGGGACTTACTTCTATCTGAGGGTACCCACTCTTTAGATCTAGCGTCGAAAAATAGTTACACCGAACTAGGTTGTCCAATGTTTCCGTGATGTTCGGTATTTTTAATACGCATCTGTTACAGTTCGTGTGTTCAAAAAACGATAGTCACAACAAAACCTATACTTCTTAGTACCGTCCAATGACTTCTTAGGAACTACCACTATGTTGGCAGACCACGGGCTTTCACTGTTCTCTATAATACCGTCCCTTAGCAGTTGATTAATAAATTCTTCCACTAGTGGTTGTAGGTGTTTCGCTATCCTGTATGGTTTTCTATAGACCGGCGGACTATCGCCAGTCGGTGTATGGTGCTGTGTAATAGGAGTTGCTGGTAATGGACCTTCTAAATTAAACAAATGTAAATACTCTAATAACAAAGCTTCCATAGCTCTCCGATCACCATTCTCCAAATGACGAATCTTATCACGTAGTACAGATGCCTTGACGGTTTGCTTGACGTTATAATCACCTTGGGATTCACCTATATCCTCATCGTCGAGTATTTCCAAACTTGCTACCACTAAACCCTTTGAGAGATCCACTTCATCTGCCCCAAAATTATCTACACTGACCGGAGTCATCAGTTCCTCATTTATATCCGTTACGTGCGCAACGCTCCTCCTAATAAAACAATGCATTTTATCCAATGCTTCATTGCTCTGCAGTGGCTCCACCACACATAGTCTCTGCTGTGGTACATCGGCACATACTGACAACCAAACTAACTTCCCTGTACCCGAAGGCACTTTGACATGCGTAATCATCTTTAATGCCCTTGTACGCGGCTCAATTGGTGATATCTTAGCAACGGATGCACCTCGCGACGTAGAAACATTTACAGCTGTTGTACCCATTCAAAACAAGTTTCCACTAAGTTCAACTGTACGCTGTGAAAGATTAATTTTGGCATGGTGTTTATCGAGGAAGTCCAGTCCAAGAATCACAGAATACCCTTGTGCCACAGTTGGCAACACTTCAATATGCTTTCCGAACTCTACAGTTCCAATCTTAAAAACCAGCTGTGTTGTACCCAATGATTGCAACTCATTATTCCCTACTCCACGTAATCTATACCTAGGAGTATCTAGTCTTCTCCTACCCATGAGGTCTAGACTAGCAACAGATACATGTGCCCCTGTATCAATCAAAAACTTGCATCTGTTATTCCTTACAACAACCTTCAAGCAACAATCCGTCTCTGTACTAGTTTTCACCGTACTTCTGCTTACCGGGAATGTCTTCCGACGGACGAAACACTCCCGTTCCCGTTTAACGCTTTTTCCTGTTTATTCCGTTACCATTCTGCTTACTACGACACTCATTCGCCTTGTGACAGTAGTGTTTACAAACATAGCACTGAGGCAGTCTCCATTGAGCCCTCATGTGACCTTTCCTCCCACAACGGTAACAATTCCTCTCCGACACAAAGATGCGTTTATCATTGCGAACCCTTGTTGCAATGTCTATCTCCTGCAGATGCGTTGCAATATGCAGTGCTGCAGCTAAATCCCCAGGATTCTCCATCCTAACCCTACAAGAAAATCCTGCAGGAATTCCCCTGAGGAATACATCGAGTACCCTGTTTTCTGCCTCTCATAGTAATACATGATCCGCATCAGGATTACCCGATAATTCATAGGTCTTCGAATTAATTTTCCGTATCCTATCTGAAAAAGACTCCACTGTCTCATTGACCTTTTGTGTCAAATTACCAAACTTCTCCCTAAAAGATCTTGCACTATTCTGCTTACGATATCTTTGTCGTAACCCATCTGCCAATTCTTCAAACGTGCTTGCCTTACTAAGCGTCTGCGTCTCATGGTACATCACGAACGTCTTGGCTTCCCATGCGAGTCGAAAATTTGATATACGTAACGTAGTTTCGTCCGACCAATTGCTCATTGCAGCTGTTGCCAAAACATCATTAATGAACGCTGTGACATCCTCTGCTGTTTTACCCGAGAAAGGCGTGATCAGGTTAGCTACTGAAGGATATATTGCAAGGTTGGACATTGCTACTGACTTGCACTCACTTGAACCCGTTTGCGACTCTTGCGCCGAATGCAAGGTCTCCATTTGCGCCATTAATTCTACATGACGTAACTTATGCTGCGCATTCTCTTCTAAGAATTTTGAGACTTGCTCCATGAGAGCAGCTATACTCACAACAGTACTAACGGATCTTGTTTCTGACATGATTTGTGCAAATTACCAACAACTTACTCTATACTGAATTTACTCCTCAGAACAATAACAACACCAGCTACTCAACTCCTTTGTCACAGTTGAGCACTACACACAAGAAGACAAACAAGACTCACAATGCACAACTAAACAAAATCAATCCTTCCGCCTTGTTATTGCCCAGCAACACTGTCCACAATTGTTCGCTGTGTGACCAAACCGTTTACAAATTGAACATTCTACTGGTACAAACTTTGTGCATGGCTCCCCATGCCCCGTTAAATTACACACAGTACATCTGACTGGTACCAAGTACGTTTCCCAACTGTTGCCCTTAAACTCAGATAAATCTGGGGTTTCAGCAGGTCTCACAAAGAACACTCCCAACAAAGAACGTGCATCCATAGTTATTAACAAAAATCGCCTTGTGCACTTACCACCACACCAAATCTGTAGGCGGTGGGTGCAAGGACTTTTGACACCAAATCTGTAGGCAGTGGATGCGAGGACTTCTGACACCACTCCTGACACCAAATCTGTAAGCGGTCCCGGTCGCCTATGTTGGACTGTATGGCCGAGTGGTGACCCCTCCAGTTGTCAGGATACTAGGAAATGACTGTGGACGCGTCAGAAACGCCAAAGAAACATTATTAATTCATAACACCTTTAATTCTGCCGAGTGCAATGTGGCTTGGTGATACCAACGACCTTCCCGAGTCCTCGCTGACTCACAGCACGTGCGGTAGCGTTCTCGCTTCCCACACCCGGGTTCCCGGGTTCGATTTCCGGCAGGGTCAGGGATTTTCTCTGCCTCGTGATGACTGGGTGTTGTGTGATGTCCTTAGGTTAGTTAGGTTTAAGTAGTTCTAAGTTCTAGGGGACTGATGACCACAGCTGTTAAGTCCCATAGTGCACAGAGCCATTTGAACCACTTTTTGAGCTAGTAGACCTCCACAGCACCGGCTAGAGGGTGCTGTCATCGTTGTCTGTCGTAGTGCCCACTTAGGAACTTCCACCTACTCCGTGGCATCATAGCTATCTATACCACAATCACAGTTTTAATCAGTAGCGCCGAAAATTAGTGGTGGCGCTGCAGATCGAATAACTGATATGAAGATATTGAGTCGAACTGGGGAAAACAAGAAACGTATGGCACACTTCGTTTCATAGGGCATATCCTGAGGCACCAAGGCATTGTCAATTTGCTAATGGAGAGAAGTGTGAATATGTAGATGTTGGAGAGGGAGGGGGGTGTTAAAATTGTAGAGGGAGACAAAGTCTCGAATACAGGTAGCAGCTTCAAACAGATACACATTGCATTAGCTGTGCAGCGCTTAAGAGGCTTTTACAGAATAGACTAGCTTGGGCAGCTGCATCAGTCTTCAGACTGAACACCACAACTGCAACACTGGGGAAGGGGGCGGGAGGGAGATGTAGGCTTCTGGTCCACAATTTTCTAGTTCTTTACTGTGAAAACTATTGGGAAAGGTAGGTCTCGTGTGATTCAGCACCCTTGGCTGTTGACATGACAAAAGACGTTTCTATATTGCTCTAAATTAACGGCGCTGCTCATTCTCCTATGAAAAAAGCCATTTATCTCACACTATTAGCCAATGCAACGAACTGAGGTAGCAGTTCTTGTGTTCTTTTGTTGTTGTAAACAGAAATGTCTCTGGTATGACGTTAAACCGTAACCACACGTGGAGTGACCACTGTATAAGCAACAATAGCAGCAACCTCTCTGGAAGGTGGATGAGCAAGTGGAAGTTGTGAGCTGTAACTGTTAACTTGCCTGCTTGCGAAAGTGAAAGGAAGATAGAGAATGTAAAGAAAATAGTCGTGATCACCTACCACTTACCAGCAGGTATTCAGCTCAGTAACGTCAATTGAAATTAACCGAGCAGTGCTTTTTGATTCCTGTTGTGATTTCTTATTACTCCAGGTTGGTGTAAGAGAGAAACGCAAAGTTACACATGTGGCTCCAATGTAATTTTCATAAGGCAATTGCATAACGCGATTGGTCCCTCGCATTATGCTGTATAGTTAATTGAGTATCCGACATCGTTTCTGAAAAACTGCAGGTTCGTAGGTGCACCATAAAAGATCTGATAAATTGTTAATCAGTATTTGGTTCACACCAATGGCAGACTCACTCCACGTCAGCAGTTTTCCATTTCTTTCACGAATAGCTGTACACAAAGCTGACAAAGACATTAATAAAAAGAGATATGGTTAGTTTTTAAATTAATACATCTGAAAGATATTAATTTTAATAGACCTAAATATATCCATGGATCTTACGAGCTAACAAGATAGATGCTTACATAGCAAAAGCTGAAGAAGAAAGGACGATACAAAACAGGAAGGCATCTCCGAGCTGATTGCAGAAAAAATGTGAAAGCTACTCTGTTCTTTATTATTATAGAAAGTATTACAGATACTGATTAACATTTGTGGACTCTCTACTACACACATTTCATAAACATAAAGAAAGAAAAATTTTCTTGTTGTCTTACACTTGCCTACGATACAATTGATTACGACACTGGCCGTTACAAAAGTAGTCATTCAAATCGTAAGTACAACAAAACTAAAAAGATTAGTGCACACAAGAAAAATAAACAGTTTGACAAATCATTTTGATTGGCACGGGAGATATTTGTACAAGATACAGTAACTTAAAAATTGAGAGGTATCATTGTTCTGTGGATAAGAGGGTAAGTCAGTTAAGGGACGGGTCTGCCCGTGGGAATTGATGCAGCCATTGCTGGAGTGACATCGCAGTTGGCTTGTATGGTGACAGTCGGTCGTTGACAACGGACTGAGAGCGAGCTCAGGTTGTGCAAGTTGCACCAGAGGTGGGCATCGAGGCGTAGCCCGTCCAGGAGCGCAGGCATGTCAGCCGTGCGTGCCTTGCCTCGCGCTGGCGGTTCATCCGGGGGAGCCCTATCGAAGTCCGACGGGCCGCACGATGTAGAGTCGTGCACAGAGGCCTGGTCCGCGAGCTGCACTGGACTGCAGCAGTCTCGGCCAAGCGAGTCTCTGACGTCGAGCAGTGTTGTTGCGAAAGCACCTCTATGCCATGGGCTGAGCAGACTTGTGCATGGAGACGCAGCCCACGCGCCGCGGCCTCACTGCTCCACAATTAACGAACCCGTGACGTCACTGCACCAGTGACGTGAGCAAGCACTGGCGTGCTGTGGCCTACGGGCTGTTGGTAGTACTGACCACAGTTGCAAGCTACGGACTACGAGCGCTGAGTAGCGCAGTGTTTAGTGGAGTGGAGGGATTTCTTCATTTTTGTCGTAACGCACAAAATGAGCGAAACTAATATGGTTTCCAGAGGAAGGAGCACATCAAGAAAAAGGGATGTAAAAGAAAAACTAACAAGTGGTGAGCAGAGAACCACACAGCCTGAAGCCAATCTTAAAAGTTCAGTTTGGACCGTGTTAAAGCCTATTGTGTATTGCGTTAGGAAAAGCGTTCATTTCGCAGTTCGATGGAATTTACTCTCATGCTGAAGGGCCAAATGGCACTTCGCACATTTCTCCCAATCCATTTGTGTATAATGAACAAGGGTCTTATGTGGAGGAGAAACGGCTTCCTAAACCTGCCCAATAGATAACTGTCAATAAATGCATGGCTATGTGTGCACGGGATGTAAGGTCGTATGGAACAATGAACGACGAAGGTCTTATCGATGTCGTTCAGACGTTAGTTGACACTGCAAAGGCCATTGTATATCACCCGACAACTGTGTTGAGGTACATGGCAAAAAGTGATAAAAGCCTAGGACATATAATTATCCCTGAGGTAATTGCTGATATAACAGAAGGTGAATACTCAGCAACTACAGAAATGTGGACATCGAGCGACAGAAGCAACAATTATCTGACATGTACTGTCACCTGTTTTATTGACTGCACTCTCTGATCTCGCATTTTGTTTACAACTCAGTTTTCTGATGAACCATAAACGGGCGGTAACATTCTAAGAGAACTGTTTGTACGATTTATGTCTCTTGGTATCCACCACAGTACTTTGAAAGACATGCAGCACATGACTGATAAAGGTACCAAGATTGTCGTTGCACTGCGCGATATATTAACGATTGAATTGTTCCTGCCATACGTCAAATACAGAGCTACGAAATAATTGTAATGCAGGGTATATATGCGTCAAATGTCCATAAGTTCATGGTCTTTTGATTGCGGCGAAAGCACGCGGCATTTACGTAAAGAAAAGTGTTCTTCTGAATGATCTTGTCAGATAAATGAGCCAGTTTAACGATAGTCGCTGGAATAAGCAGCTGATAATGTCAGAATGTCTTTTTGCGAGAAGCTCTCTGAGAAGGGAGAAATAGCCCGAAATGAAGGAACTGATATCACGCTGATGAAAGAACTTTGCACGGTATGTTTACTATTCTATTACTGCAATTCTTATACGCAATCGATTATTTTATTGCTTTTAAAACATAGGGGGTTTTGTAGCTCTTCAAAGCGACGTCCAAGGAATTGTAACTGGAGACATCACCTACACTGCACCTTCTGTTGACATGGACGATGACAATGTTAAAGCATTTGAGTCAGGCGACCCAGAACAGATTAGTTTCTGTAATCGAAATTTTACATAAACGCCTCAAATTTTAGTTAGATGAAAAGCTATTTGTGCAGAGATAATGGGAGATAGCAACTTTCCTCTGGCCACCATTGGTCATTTAGTAATGATATCTGAAGGTAAGAGGCGTAAAGTCATGAAATGGATACAATAGTTTTCCTTCTTCATACTTCTCCAATACTACAATACACTCTAACGACATTTCCCATTACTGCATCTCCAAACGCCTTTCTATTAGTTCTCGCTAGTGGGTTCGAACGGAACTGGCTTACCTTTCGATCTAGAAATAGTTATCTCATTGTAGTCTACTCTTGTGGAAGTTACAAAAACAACATTTAATGTTCGGAAATAGGAGAGACGCTCATTCCTGCTTGTTCCTCCACAACTGGTAACACGTGAATCCTTGGGAATCCATGTTGTCCTAAATGAACGTTTAATTTTTGCCGTATATGCACTGAAATATGAATTCTGCGGTCCTCCGGTAAAAAGAAGAGAGGAGTATAGGAGCTGGACATGTACTTCACAGACCCACCACATCAAAGAACAAATCTTGATGAAGCACATAAATTCTGCTACTCCATTTGCTGTATTACTAGTTGTGCAATGGGAAGATGGGAGTGAGATATTTGGGTACCCTACACTCGATGTCATTCAACATCTACACCGAACAACCAGTAAAGCATGTTGTTGTTGTGGTCTTCAGTCCTGAGACTGGTTTGATGCAGCTCTCCACGCTACTCTATCCTGTGCAAGCTTTTTCATCTCCCAGTACCTACTGCAACCTACATCCTTCTGAATCTGCTTAGTGTATTCATCTCTTGGTCTCTCTCTACGATTTTTACCCTCCACGCTGCCCTCCAATACTAAATTGGTGATACCTTGATGCCTCAGAACATTTCCTACCAACCGATCCCTTCTTCTGGTCAAGTTGTGCCACAAACTTCTCTTCTCCCCAATCCTATTCAATACTTCCTCATTAGTTATGTGATCTACCCATCTAATCTTCAGCATTCTTCTGTAGCACCACATTTCGAAAGCTTCTATTCTCTTCTTGTCCAAACTATTTATCGTCCATGTTTCACTTCCATACATGGCTACACTCCATACGAATACTTTCTGAAATGACTTCCTGACACTTAAATCAATACTGGATGTTAACAAATGTCTCTTCTTCAGAAACGCTTTCCTTGCCATTGCCAGCCTACATTTTATATCCTCTCTACTTCGACCATCATCAGTTATTTTGCTCCCCAAATAGCAAACTCCTTTACTACTTTAAGTGCCTCATTTCCTAATCTAATTCTCTCAGCATCACCCGACTTAATTAGACTACATTACATTATCCTTGTTTTGCTTTTGTTGATGTTCATCTTATATCCTCCTTTCAAGACACTGTCCATTCCATTCAACTGCTCTTCCAAGTCCTTTGCTGTCTCTGACAGAATTACAATCTCATCGGCGAACCTCAAAGTTTTTATTTCTTCTACATGAATTTTAATACCTACTCCGAATTTTTCTTTTGTTTCCTTTACTGCTCGCTCAATATACAGATTGAACAACATCAGGGAGAGGCTACAACCCTGTTTCACTCCCTTCCCAACCACTGCTTCCCTTTCATGCCCCTCGACTCTTATAACCGCCATCTGGTTTATGTACAAATTGTAAATAGCCTTTCGCTCGCTGTATTTTACCCCTGCCACCTTTACAATTTGAAAGAAAGTATTCCAGTCAACATTATCAAAAGCTTTCTCTAAGTCTACAAATGCTAGAAACGTAGGATTGCCTTTCCTTAATCTTTCTTCTAAGACAAGTCGTAAGGTCAGTATTGCCTCACGTGTTCCAGTGTTTCTACGGAATCCAAACTGATCTTCCCCGAGGTTGGCTTCTACTAGTTTTTCCATTCGTCTGTAAAGAATTCGTGTTAGTATTTTGCAGCTGTGACTTATTAAACTGATAGTTCGGTAATTTTCACATCTGTCAACACCTGCTTTCTTTGGGATTGGAATTATTAAATTATTCTTGAAGTCTGAGGGTATTTCGCCTGTTTCATACATCTTGCTCACCAGATGGTAGAGTTTTGTCAGGACTGGCTCTCCCAAGGCCGTCAGTAGTTCCAATGGAATGTTGTCTAATCCGGCGGCCTGGTTTCGACTCAGGTCTTTCAGTGCTCTCTCAAACTCTTCACGCAGTACCATATCTCCCATTTCATCTTCATCTACATCCTCTTCCATTTCCATAATATTGTCCTCAAGTACATCGCCCTTGTATAGAGCCTCTATATACTACTTCCACCTTTCTACTTTCCTTTCTTTGCTTAGAACTGAGTTTCCATCTGAGCTCTTGATATTCATACAAGTCGTTCTCTTATCTCCAAAGGTCTCTTTAATTTTCCTGTAGGCAGTATCTATCTTACCCCTAGTGAGATAGGCCTCTACATCCTTACATTTGTCCTCTAGCCATCCCTGCTTAGCCATTTTCACTTCCTGTCGATCTCATTTTTGTGACGTTTCTATTCCTTTTTGCCTGCTTCATTTACTGCATTTTTATATTTTCTCCTTTCATCAATTAAATTCAATATTTCTTCTGTTACCCAAGGATTTCTACTAGCCCTCGTCTTTTTACCTACTTGATCCTCTGCTGCCTTCGCTACTTCATCCCTCAAAGCTACCCATTCTTCTTCTACTGTATTTCTTTCCCCCATTCCTGTCAATTGTTCCCTTATGCTCTCCCTGAAACTCTGTACAACCTCTGGTTCTTTCAGTTTATCCAGGTCCCATCTCCTTAAATTCCCACCTTTTTGCAGTTTCTTCAGTTTTAATCTACAGGTCATAACCAATAGATTGTGGTCAGAGTCCACATCTGCCCCTGGAAATGTCTTACAATTTAAAACCTGGTTCCTAAATCTCTGTCTTACCATTATATAATCTATCTGATACCTTTTAGTATCTCCAGGTTTCTTCCATGCATACAACCTTCTTTCATGATTCTTAAACCAAGTGTTAGTTATGATTATGTTGTGCTCTGTGCAGAATTCTACCAGGCGGCTTCCTCTTTCATTTCTTAGCCCCAATTCATATTCACCTACTATATTTCCTTCTCTCCCTTTTCCTACACTCGAATTCCAGTCACCCATGACTATTAAATTTTCGTCTCCCTTCATAATCTGAATAATTTTTTTTATCTCATCATACATTTCTTCAATTTCTTCGTCATCTGCAGAGCCAGTTGGCATATAAACTTGTACTACTGTAGTAGGTGTGGGCTTCGTATCTATCTTGGCCACAATAATGCGTTCACTACGCTGTTTGTAGTAGCTTACCCGCATTCCTATTTTCCTATTCATTATTGAACCTACTCCTGCATTACCCCTATTTGATTTTGTGTTTATAACCCTGTAGTCACCTGACCAGAAGTCTTGTTCCTCCTGCCACCGAACTTCACTAATTCCCACTATATCTAACTTCAACCTATCCATTTCCCTTTTTAAATTTTCTAACCTACCTGCCCGATTAAGGGATCTGACATTCCACGCTCCGATCCGTAGAACGCCAGTTTTCTTTCTCCTGATAACGACATCCTCTGGAGTAGTCCCCGCCCAGAGATCCGAATGGGGGACTATTTTACCTCCGGAATATTTTACCCAAGAGGATGCCATCATCATTTAATCGTACAGTAAAGCTGCATGCCTCGGGAAAAATTACGGCTGTAGTTTCCCCTTGCTTTCAGCCGTTCGCAGTACCAGCACAGCAAGGCCGTTTTGGTTATTGTTACAAAGCCAGATCAGTCAATCATCCAGACTGTTGCACTTGCAACTACTGAAAAGGCTGCTGCCCCTCTTCAGGAACCACACGTTTGTCTGGCCTCTCAACAGATACCCATCTGTTGTGGTTGCACCTGCGGTACAGCTATCTGTATCGCTGAGGCACGCAAGCCTCCCCACCAACGGCAAGGTCCGTGGTTCATGGGGGGGGGGGGGGGGGGGCAGTAAAGCATACAAAGATAAATCTGTAAACAGAATTAAATATTAGGGAGAAGCAATAAAGATTTGGAAGTTTACCGGTGACACTGCAATTCTGTCAGAGAGAGCAAAGAACTTGGAATAACACTTGAATGGAATAGACAGTGCCCTGGAAAGGGATTATGAGATAACCCTCAACGGAACGAAATGAAAGGTAATGGAACGTATTCGAATTAAACCTAGCAGTACCAACGGATTTTTCATGACGTGTACTACAAAAGGGGGGAATAATATATGGCCAACTCAAAGATACACGGATTTCGTTGATTTTCGTTGTCTTTTACGCACAACATACTTTTTAAAGATATATTTATGTGTAAGAAGTGTCGTAAACCTGAAAATATGAATATGACACCAGATCTGAAAATTCACATCCACTGACAAGACCTAAATTTTTGAGTTAAGTTTTACTGATAAAATTTAAACCAATTACGGTATCTGATAGAATAAATCATTAAAAATCACAAGAATTTTTTTTTTAAATTTTAAAATATAATGTGGTGGTTTATAGTATTCTGAAAAGGTAGGCAAAAAGTACCCCTTCCCTGTCACTTGGTATTGCGAGGGTTAAATCAGGAAGTGTTAATGAATCTGATTACGAAATGAGACACTAAAAGGACTATTGGGCACCAAAATAACTGATGATGACCGAAGTAGAGAGGATATAAAATGAAGACTGACTATAACAAGAAACGTATTAATGAAAAAGAGGGATTTGCTAACATCGAATATAAATTTTAATGTTAGGAAATATTTACTGTAGGTATTTGTATGGTTTCCAAGATGCTGCTGTAGGCGGATGTAAAAATGAATGTGCGCAATGGAAAATACTGAACGCGAATATAAAGATTCAGCCCCGTCTGATTAACACTTGAAGCAGGTCTTTGGATCTGTTAACGGTAACATTATCTCCTCCTCCTTGCCCTTAACATATAAATTACAACATAAAAATACACTCCTGGAAATTGAAATAAGAACACCGTGAATTCATTGTCCCAGGAAGGGGAAACTTTATTGACACATTCCTGGGGTCAGATACATCACATGATCACACTGACAGAACCACAGGCACATAGACACAGGCAACAGAGCATGCACAATGTCGGCACTAGTACAGTGTATATCCATCTTTCGCAGCAATGCAGGCTGCTATTCTCCCATGGAGACGATCGTAGAGATGCTGGATGTAGTCCTGTGGAACGGCTTGCCATGCCATTTCCACCTGGCGCCTCAGTTGGACCAACGTTCGTGCTGGACGTGCAGACCGCGTGAGACGACGCTTCATCCAGTCCCAAACATGCTCAATGGGGGACAGATCCGGAGATCTTGCTGGCCAGGGTAGTTGACTTACACCTTCTAGAGCACGTTGGGTGGCACGGGATACATGCGGACGTGCAATGTCCTGTTGGAACAGCAAGTTCCCTTGCCGGTCTAGGAATGGTAGAACGATGGGTTCGATGACAGTTTGGATGTACCGTGCACTATTCAGTGTCCCCTCGACGATCACCAGTGGTGTACGGCCAGTGTAGGAGATCGGTCCCCACACCATGATGCCGGGTGTTGGCCCTGTGTGCCTCGGTCGTATGCAGTCCTGATTGTGGCGCTCACCTGCACGGCGCCAAACACGCATACGACCATCATTGGCACCAAGGCAGAAGCGACTCTCATCGCTGAAGACGACACGTCTCCATTCGTCCCTCCATTCACGCCTGTCGCGACACCACTGGAGGCGGGCTGCACGATGTTGGGGCGTGAGCGGAAGACGGCCTAACGGTGTGCGGGACCGTAGCCCAGCTTCATGGAGACGGTTGCGAATGGTCCTCGCCGATACCCCAGGAGCAACAGTGTCCCTAATTTGCTGGGAAGTGGCGGTGCGGTCCCCTACGGCACTGCGTAGGATCCTACGGTCTTGGCGTGCATCCGTGCGTCGCTGCGGTCCGGTCCCTGGTCGACGGGCACGTGCACCTTCCGCCGACCACTGGCGACAACATCGATGTACTGTGGAGACCTCACGCCCCAAGTGTTGAGCAATTCGGCGGTACGTCCACCCGGCCTCCCGCATGCCCACTATACGCCCTCGCTCAAAGTCCGTCAACTGCACATACGGTTCACGTCCACGCTGTCGCGGCATGCTACCAGTGTTAAAGACTGCGATGGAGCTCCGTATGCCACGGCAAACTGGCTGACACTGACGGCGGCGGTGCACAAATGCTGCGCAGCTAGCGCCATTCGACGGCCAACACCGCGGTTCCTGGTGTGTCCGCTGTGCCGTGCGTGTGATCATTGCTTGTACAGCCCTCTCGCAGTGTCCGGAGCAAGTATGGTGGGTCTGACTCACCGGTGTCAATGTGTTCTTTTTTCCATTTCCAGGAGTGTAAATGAATGTTTAAGGGAACTAGCGACCATTAAATTATATATGTTGTTTCTGCTTATACATTTATTGTGAATTAACACCCCTTTATATATTACAAATGTTTATATGTCGATGTGCCATGGACATAAAGAGATACAACTGAAGTTCCTGACTAATATTATTCTTCAAATGCCCAAATGTGCCGCTCTTTATGGCTACGTGATCTAATATAAATAACGCGAGATGACTGATATCATCTACGTCCCAAACAGTAGGTGACACTACTTTCAAAGGTGATCTACACTGGTGTGCAACCTCAGTGAAAATGAAACTTACACCATCACAGCTGATCAGCTGTGTAGCCCTAATGAGCCGAAGCAATTAGCAATATCACCGAATGTACTGCGTCCCGTGCGTCGCACTGACGGTTCTCGTGCACGTCTGCGACGACGGTAGAACTTCAGCCACAAAATAAAAAAACTCATTAAACACTAGGATGGCAGAAGGCGGACCTGTGACTAGTATAATCTATTACTTCTCCTCTGTGTATTCTACAGACAAGAAACGCGAACTCCCAGCTGCAAGGGCGGAATTCAGATAACGTTTCAACGTGAGTATAGAAAGGAGAAGTGCTCTCAATCACTGAACGCTGCGTACTCAACGACGGTTCCCTACCCGGAGGTGAAGTCCCGAATCGTACAAGTTAGCAACACCTTCGGTCACCTAAGGCAATTTCCCAGTGCCTTGTGTCCATCGCCCGCAGCTCGTGGTCGTGCGGTAGCGTTCTCGCTTCCCACGCCCGGGTTCCCGGGTTCGATTCCCGGCGGGATCAGGGATTTTCTCTGCCTCGTGATGGCTGGGTGTTGTGTGCTGTCCTTAGGTTAGTTAGGTTTAAGTAGTTCTAAGTTCTAGGGGACTGATGACCATAGATGTTAAGTCCCATAGTGCTCAGAGCCATTTGAACCATTTGAACCTTGTGCCCATATATCATGCAAATTAAGCTTTAGTGATTTTGCCACGTTTGTCCTATCATGATAAACGAACCCTGCGACAGTATTTCACTGGTGACAGCTTCCCCGAGCTTGAACATTATCCCCCTGGGTTCCACCGCGCGTCATCGAAAGTCAGTTTCGGCATGATGCTTGATGAGAAATTCTAGCCCTGGGACTGCACAACAACCTTCGCCTGCGTCACGCATTACACTGCAAGTGTTGTCACTTTCGTCAATGTCCTGATCCATTGGCACAAGCCTTGTCGGTCCGAACATAACCCTTACAAACACATTTCCTCATCCTTTCCTCCCACCTTCTAAGGAGACAGTACCGTCACACATGATGCCGAATCTGCGGCCTTCGAAAATACTAAAAGCGTCTGTACTATTTCAGTACCCAAAACATCTGCAATACAGTCAGCCTTATTTCTGCGTCACGTCCTATGTATCTATAACAAAATTACTGTCGGCAGTTGCACTCTGAAAGACACAAATATCAACGGCATATGGACTTCCCTCCACATTTGGTCGCAACCTCTGTGCCAGGGTATACCTCACTAAGTATGCAAACAACAAACGAGGAGAACTAAACAGTATGACGACGAGGACACTTAATCTAATTCTACCCTAACGCTTACTGTAACTTAACTTCTCCCATTGAGCGGCTACTCATGAGTACTACTTTACGTGCTTACACGTAGTGAGCCACATTTATTGCTTAAATTGAAATACACTGCATATTCAAAACGGCGAAATCTACCACAAAAATCCGACTTCTCGACATAATTCATCTTCCCCTCCTAAGAAGTTACGCATGGTTCACATCTTATACACTTTCAGACAATGAGAAACACCCATTGATGATAGGCAAAAATAACGCTCATTTTAACACATCCTCAGAACACTGTCAGAGTTTACATGACACATGCAAACAGAACTGAAAAGCTGCTAAAAGTTTCAATGATTCGATGTGATACTCACAAGGGAAAAGATAGAACCGTCAGTGCACTCAGCCACGGCACACTGGTGCTGTGTGTCGACGAAACAGCAACCCTGAGGTAGTAGAGAGTCATCGTCTCCAAGGAGGGTGGCTGGTAGGGTTCCCCTGTCACTGAAATTTAGACGTGACCCACACTTCTGACATCACACTGTGGAGGTCGAGGATGGTTGACCTCTACAAGTGGATGTCTTAGTTGAGGTGGTGGATTGTTGTTGGGATGATGACCCATGGTTGCTCATAAAAACATCACTGTTAGTCATACATTTTACTGAAAAACAAACTAGAACATTTTGTGGTGAAACGTCCTCCATAGTGTGTGCAGAAGACAGCGAGTGTTAAGGAACTGATGCAACAGGTGGCCATGGTCTCAAACGATATCCTTCTATGGCTGAAGGCTGGTTACACCTGGTAGTTGGCCAACAGGCTAAAAGATGCTAAGCTCACATCACTGATCTTAAAACAAGCAGCAGTGGCCCACAGTTAGTGGACGTCAAATCCCACGGTGGCTGCTTGTAGCGTCATGTCGCCTCGTGGAGCGGCAACAACTCTCCTCTTAAATAGTAGCTACGTGACTGAGACACCTTAGACTAAAAAATAATGGTAGTTAATGTTGTAACAGAGCATTCTTGCTTTGCAAATCACAGCTTGTACCCATGTAGACCATGAGAAGTCTGTTGATTGGATGTTTCGTTACTAGCCTACCAACGCCTTTCTATTGCGTCGTCACTATAGCGGTGCCAGCCCCTTCTCTGGAGCACAATGTGGGAATCTGCCAGCGGCAATGCAGCATATGACGTAATGGTTTTTTGGTCGGCCCTGAGATGGCCCAATCCCAAGATCTTTTGCAACAGCCATGGCAACATCACAGTTTTACTCAGTAGTGCCGAAAAATAGTGGTGACACAGCAAAACCAATAACTAATAAGAAGATACTGAGTCGAACTGGGAAAATCAAGAAATCTATGGCACCACTTCGTTTCATAGTGCATATCATGACGCGTTAAGGACTTGTCAGTTTGGTAATGGAGAGAAGTGTGTATACGTAGTGTGGAGGTGGGAGGGGAGGTGTTAAATTGTAGAAGGAGACAAAGTCTTGAATACAGTTAGCAGGTTGAAACTGATGCACATTGCATTAGCTGTGCAGCGCTGAAGAGGCATTCACAGAGTAGACTAGCTTGGGCAGCTGCATCAAAGCAGTCTTCAGACTGCAGACCACAACAACAACATTGAGGAAGTGGGCGGGAGGGAGAGGTAGGCTTCTGGTCCTAAACTTTGCAAGTTCTTTACTGGGAGAAGTCATGAGTAAGGTAAATCTCGTAGGACTTCAGAGCCCTCGGCAGTTGACATGGCAAAACACGTTTCTATATTGCTCTAAATTAATGGCGTTGCTCATTCTCGTATGGTCCGGAGCTCGTGGTCGTGTGGTAGCGTTCTCGCTCTCCACTCCCGGGTTCCCGGGTTCGATTCCCGGCGGGGTCAGGGATTTTCTCTGCCTCGTGATGACTGGGTGTTGTGTGCTGTCCTTAGGTTAGTTAGGTTTAAGTAGTTCCAAGTTCTAGGGGACTGATGATCATAGCTGTTAAGTACCATAGTGCTCAGGGCCATTCTCGTGCCCGCATCTCGTGGTCGTGCGGTAGCGTTCTCGCTTCCCACGCCCGGGTTCCCGGGTTCGATTCCCGGCGGGGTCAGGGATTTTCTCTGCCTCGTGATGGCTGGGTGTTGTGTGCTGTCCTTAGGTTAGTTAGGTTTAAGTAGTTCTAAGTTCTAGGGGACTGATGACCATAGATGTTAAGTCCCATAGTGCTCAGAACCATTTTCAAGCCATTCTCGTATGAGAAAAGGTATTTATCCCACGCTGTTGGCCGATGCAACCAACTGATGTAGCGGTTCTTGTATTATTTTGATGTTGCAAACAGAAGTATCTCTGGTATGACGTTAAACTGCAACCATACAGTGTCTGTGGTCCCTATCCAACAATAGCAACAACCTCTCTGGTAGGTGGATGAGCGAGTGGATGTTGCGAGCTGTAACTGCTACCTTGCCTGCTTGGGAAGGTGGAAGGAAGATAGAAAATGTAAAGAAAATAATCGTGATCACCTACCACTTACCGGCAGGCAGTGAGCTCAGCATTGTCAATTGAAATTAACTGAGCAGTGCTTGTTGATTCCTGTTGTGATTTAATGTAACTCCAGGTTTGAGTTCGAGAGTAACGCCAAGTTACAAAAATGGCTCTGAGCAGTATGGGACTTAACATCTCAGATCATCAGTCCCCTAGAACTTACAACTACTTAAACCTAACTAACCTTAGGACATCACACACATCCGCGACCGGGGTAGAATTCGAACCTGCGACCGTAGTGGTCGCGCAGTTCCAGACTGAAGCGCCTAGAACCGCTCGGCTACCAACGGCCGGCCGCAAAGTTACAGATGTGGCTCCAATGTAATTTTCATAAGGCAAGTGCATAACGCGATCGGTCAGTCAAATTATGCTGTATAGTTAACTGAGTATCGTACTTCGTTTCTAAAAGTCTGTAGGTTCTTTGGTGCACCATAAAAGATTTGAGAAATTGCTAACCAGTATATGCATCACACCAATGGCGGACAGGCTCCATGTCAGCAGTTTTGCATTTCTTTCACGAGTAGCTGTATACATAGCTGATAAAGACATTAATTCAAAGAGATATGTTTAATTTTTTAAATTAATACATCTAAAAGTTATTAATTTAAAAATACTTAAATACGAAGGGCGTTTGAAAAGTCTGTGCAAAGTCCGAGATATGCCACCACCGGCGCCTATCGAGGTCATGTTTAGTTATTAGCATCTTTGGAAAGAACGCACACCAAGTTTCAGTCAATTTGGTCTACTTCTTTGGGTCTGGAATTCGTATGAATCAAGGCAGCCGAGTGATTGTCAAAAAAATGGAAGAAAAAGAATTGCGTGTGGTGATTTAACATTACTTTATGAAGGCAAAACGTCTCAGGAGACTAAAGAGAATCTTGATGACTCTGTCCTTGGCTTAGAACAGTTTATAAGTGATTTCAAAATTTTAGGAGTGGCCATAGGGGCACAAGTTGTGTTGAACGTTCTGGACGCCCTTTGGAAGATACCACTCTAGAAATCACTGATAAAATCCATGATATGGTGATGGATGACGGAAGACTTAAGGTGCGTGAAACTGCTAGTTCCGTGGGCATCTCGAATGAACGGGTAGATAATATTTTGCTTGAACATTAGGACATGAGAAAGCTATCCGCAAGATGCGTTCTGCGATTGCTCACGCCAAACAACAATCTAAACAATCGGTTACCGAGGGAGAAACTGCACCAAAAATGGCGAAAACCATTCCTTCAGCTGGAAAGGTTATGGCGACTGTCTTTTGAGTTTCGCAATGGATAATCCTAATCAACTATCTGGAAAATGGGAAAACTATGTAAATATTATTCATCGTTATTGGACCGTCCTTTTCGATCACGACAATGCATCAGCACACACCCTAGCAGTTGTGGTTGTAAAATTAATGGAAATAGGATTCCAACTCGTTTTACGTCCCCCACCCCCTATTCTCCAGATCTGACTCCCTCGGGGTACTATTTGTTCCCCAATTTGGGACAAAGGTTTTATTCAAATGAGGATGTGATTGTAGCAACTATTGGCTATTTTGGAGACTTGGACAGTTCCTACTATTCGGAAGGGATCAACAAATTAGGACAGCGTTGGACGATGTGTATAAGTCTAAAAGGAGATTATGTTGAAAAATAGATGAGGTATACCCCAAACATGTAAGCAGTTTTTATTTTTGCACGTATTTCTCAATCGCCCCTCGTATATTCGTGGTTCTTAAGAGCTAACAGGATAGATGCATAGATGCATACATAGCGAAAGCTGAAGAAGAAAGGACGATACGAAACAGGAAGGCATCTCTTAGCTGATCGCAGAAAAAATGTGTAGACTTGTCTGTTCTTCATTATCGGCCCGTATTACATGTACTGATTAACATTTGTTTACTTTCTGGTACACACATATTTCATAAACATAAAGAAAGAAAAATTTTCTTGGTGTCTTACATTTTCCTACGATATATTTGACTACGATATTGGCTGTTACATGAGGAGTCATTCAAGTCGTGTTCAACAAGGTTAAGACAGTTCAGGGGCGTGTCTGCCCGTGTGAATTGATGCAGCCACTGCTGGATTAACGCCGCAGTTGGCTTGTATGATGTCAATCGGACGGTGACAACGGGCTGAGAGCGAGCTCTGGTTGTGCAGTTTGCAGCAGAGGTGGGAATCGAGGCGCGCCCATCCTGGAGCGTAGCACTGACAGCCGTGCGATCCTGCCTTGCGCTGCCGGTTCAGCCAGGGCAGCCATATGGATGTCCAACGGGCCGCACGGTGCGGAGTCGTGTGGCCGCACTGGGCTACAGCAGTCTCAGGCCGACCGAGTCCATGACGTCACCCCACGGGCCGAGCAGTGCTGTTGCGAAACAACTTGTATGCCATGGGCTAAGGAGCGCCGCGTATGGAGAAGCAGAGCACGGACCGCGGCCTCACTGCTCTGCACTGAGCGAGCCTGTGACGTCACTACACCAGTGCCGTGCGCAAGCCCTGGCGTGCTGTGGCCTACAGGCTGTTGGTAGCACTGACCGCAGTTGTGAGCTACGGTCTGCGAGCGGTTAGTAGAGCAGAGTTTAGTTCAAATATTCGATTGTGTATGTAATCTTATGGGACTTAACTGCTAAGGTCATCAGACCCTAAACTTATACACTACTTAACCTAAATTATCCTAAGGAGAAACACACACAACCCTTGCCAGAGGGAGGACTCGAATCTCCACCGGGACCAGCCGCACAGTCCATGACTACAGCGCCTTAGACTGCCAGAGTTTAATGGAGTGGTGCGATTTCTTCGTTTTTTCGTAGCGGACAAACTGAGTGCGGAAACTAAACGTGGTCTGCAGAAGAATGTGCACATGTCAATAAAAGGAGAAGTGAAAGAAAAACTAATGTGTGGTGAGTGGAGAACCACACAGCCTGAAGCTAATTTTAAAGGTTCAGTTTGGACCGTGGTGAAGCGTGTCGTAGATGGTGGTAGGAAAAGGGTTCATTTTGTTTGCTGTTCGCTGTGCAGTGCAATTTACTCTCATGCTCAAGGGTCAAGTGGCACTTTGCACATTTCTCGCCATTCATGCATGTCTAATAAACAAGGATCTTATGTGGATGAGAAACGACTTATAAACCAGCTGAGGAGATAACTGTCGATTAAGGCGTGGCTATGTGTGCACGAGACGTAAGGTCGTACGGAACCATAAGAGGTGAAGTTCTTATGGATCTTGTTCAGACGTTAATCTACACTGCAAAGGCCATTATGTCTCACCCCACAACTTGGTCGCGGTAAATGGCAGAAAGTGCTTAAAGCCTACGACATATATTTATGCCTTAGGTAATTACTCATATAACAGGAGGTGAATAGTCAGCAACTACAGACATGTGGACATTCAGCGAGACAAAAAAAAGACAATTATCTGACAGGTACTGTCCCCTGTTTCATTCACTGGACTCTCAGATCGCGCATTTTATTTACAACTCAGTTTCTTGATGAACCAAAAACGGGAGGTAACTTTCTAAGAGAATTGTTTAGATGACAAATGTCTCCTGGTATCCACACTCTACTTTGAAAGACATGCAGCCCCCGACTGATCAAGGTTGTCGTTGTCATTGCGCTGCATGATTATTTAGGTTTGAATTGTTACTGCCCTATGCTAAATGCAGGGCTACGAAATAAATTTAATGCGGAGTAAATGTTCGTCGATTGCCCATATGTACATGGTCTTTTGACTGTGCCGAATTAACGCGTCACTTATGTAAAGAAAAGTGGTCTTCTTAATGCTCTTCATAGATAACTGAGCCCGTCTAACGATAGTGGTTGGAATAAGCAGCTGACAAAGTTAGAATGTCTTTGTGCGAAAAGCTCTTTAAGAAGGGAGAAACTGCTCGAAATGGTGGAACTGATATCACGCTAATGAAAGAATATTTCACGGTATGTATGCTATTCGAGTACTGTAATTCTTATAGGAAATAGTTTATTTTACAGCTTTTAAAACGCTAGGGTTTTTGTAGCTCTTCAAAGCGCCGTCCAAGGAACTAGAACTTGGGAAATCACCTGCACTGCACCTTCTGTTGGCATGAACAATGACAATATTAAAACATTTGACTCAGGTGCCCCAGGACAGAGAAACTTCTGAATTCTGACTTTTACATTAACGCCTCAAATTATACTTAGATTAAAGGCTATTTGTCCAGAGATACTGTGAAATAGCAACTTTCTTTTGGCCACCATTCCTCATTTAAAAATGATATCTGAAGATAACAGGCGTAAGGTCATGAATACGATACAAGAGTTTTCCTTGTTCATACTTCTCCAATCCCACAATACACTCTATAGACTTTTCTGTTTACTGCATCTCCAACCGACCTTTATCTTTGTTCTCAATAGTGGGATCGAACGGAACTGGCTTACCTTTCGATCTAGAAATAGTTATCTCAATGTAGTTTTCCCTTCCGGAAGTTTGAAAAATAACATTTAATGTTCGGAAATAGGAGAGACGCCGATTCCTACATGTTCCTCCACAACTGGTAACATGTGAATCCTTGGGAATCCATGTTGTCCTATATCAATGTCTCAATGTTTGCCGTATATGCACTGAAATATGAATTTGCTGTCCTCAGGTAAAGAGAATAGAGGAGTAATGCGATTGGACATGTATTTCACAACCCAACCCCTTCAAAGAACAAATCGTGTTGAAGCACATACAAGGATATATTTTTAAACTGAATTAAATATCAGGGAGAAGCAATAATCATTTTAAAGTTTACCAGTGACACTGCAATTCTGTCAGAAACCTCAAAGAACTTGGAATAACAGTTGAATGGAATAGATAGTGCCCTGAAAAGGGAATGTAAGATAACAATCAATGGATCTAAATGAAAGGTAATGTAACGTATTCGAATTAAACCTAGCAGAACCAACCGATTTTCTATAACATGTACTACAAAAGGGAGGCGTAATATATGACCAACACAATGATATACGGATTTCGTTACTTTTCGTTGTCTTTTACGCACGACATACTTTTTAAAGCTTTATTTATGTGTAGTAATGGTCCTAAAGCTGAAAATATGAATATGACACCTGTTCAGAAAATTCATATCCACTGACAAGACCTAAATTTTTGCGTTAAGTTTTACTTAAAAATTTAAAACAACTACTGAATCTGGTAGAAGAAATCATTAAAAATCACAACTATATATTTTTCAAAATTTTAAAATAATATCCACATGACTATATTACAGTATTGTGAAAAGGTAGGCATAAAATACCCATTCCCTCTTCCTTGGTATTGCGAGGGTTAAATCAGGTAGTGTTAAGGGAATCTGATTACGAAATAAGACACTAAAAGAGCTATTGGGCAGCAAAATAACTGACGATGGCCGAAATAGGAAGGATATGAAATGAAGACCGACTATAGCAACAAGAGTATTAATGAAAAAGAGGTATTTGCTAACATTGAATATAAATTTCAGTGTTAGGAAGTATTTCTTGAAGTTATTTGTATGGTTTCCAAGATGCCGCTCCAGGCGGGTGTAAAAATGAATGTTTACAATGGAAAATACAGAACGTGAAAGTAGAGATTTGACCCTGTCTGACTACCCGCTGAAGCAGATCTTAGGATCTCTCAACGGTGACATTATTTCCTCCTTCTTGCTCCTTAACATATAAATTACAACATAAAAATAAATGAATGATTAAGGGAACTAGTAACTATTAAATATGTTTTTTCTGCTTATACATTTACTGTAGATTAAAACTTCTTTATACATTACAAATGTTTATATGTCGATTTGAAATGGACATAAAGAGATACAAATGAATATCCTGACTAATATTATTGATCAACTGCCCTAATCGGCACCTTTTCATGGCCACGCGATCTAATATAAATAACGCCAGATGTCTGGTATCATCTACGTCCCAAACACTAGAAGACAGTATTTTCAAAGATGATCTACAGTGGTGGGCAACCTCAGTGGAAATGAAACATACTTGATCACAGCTGTTTAGCTTTATAGCGCAAAAAGCCGAAGCTATTGGTAATATCACCGAATGTACTGCATCCCGTGCGTCAGAGTGATGGTTCTCGTATACGTCTGCGACGATGGAAGAACTGCAGCCACAAAATAAAAAACTCATTATACACTAGCACGGCAGAATGCCGTCCACCGGCCGCGGTGGCAGTGCGCTTCTAGGCGCTTCAGTACGGAATCGCGCGACTGCTACGGTCGCAGGTTCGAATCCTGTCTGGATCATGGATGTGTGTGATATCCTTAGGTTAGTTAGGTTTAAGTAGTTCGACCTTCTAGGGGAGTGATGACCTCAGATGTTAAGTCCCATAGTGCTCAGAGCCATTTTTTGATGAATGCGGTCCTCTGACTAGTATAATCTAATACTATCTTCTCCTATCTGTATTCTACAGACAAGAAACGCGAACTCCTAGCCACAGGGACGGAATTCAGATAACGTCTCAATGTGATTATAGACAGGAGAACCTTGCAAACACATTTTCTCTTTCTTCTTCTCCCACCTTCTGAGGAGGCAGTGCCGTCACAGATGGTGCCGAATCGAAAGCTTTCTGTGTCACCACCTAACTATCTACAACAAACTTACTGTCGGCAGTTTCACTCTGCAAGACACAAAAATCATCAGCACATGCGCATCCATGCACATCTGGTCCATGCTGCAGAAATTCGCAACCTCTCCGCCAGGGTATACCTCACTAATTATGCAAACAATGGAGGAGGAGAACAAAACAGTATGACGACAAGGTTACTTAATCTAATTTCATCCAAACAATTACCATAACTTAACTTCTCCACTTGAGCGGCTACTCATGACTACTACTTTGCATGGTTAAACGCAGTGAGCCACATTTTTTGCTCAAAATGAAATACATTGCCCATTCAAAACGGCGAAAACTACCACAAAACGCTGACTTCTCCACAAAACTCATCATCCCCTCCTAATAAGCTTAGCATGGTTAACACCGTATACATTTCCAGACAATGAGTTACACTCATTGGTGATACGCAAAAATAACGTTCATATTCTCGTATCCTCAGAACACAGTCAGAGTTTACTTGCCTCGTGTCACACATGAAAACAGAATTGAAAAGCTGCTAAAAGGTGCACTGACTCGACGTGACACTCGCAAAGGGAGAAAAATAGAACATGCAGTGTACTCACCCACTGCATACTGATGCTGTGTGTCGACGAAACTGCAACCCTGAGGTAGTCGAGAGTCATCGTCTCCAGGGAGGGTGGCTGGTAAGGTTCCCCTGTCACTGAAGTTTAGACGTGACACTCACTTCTGACATCAAAATGTGGAGGTCGGCGATGGATGACCTCTACATGTGGAAGTCTGAGATGAGGAGGTGAATTGTTGTTGGGATTATGATCGATGGCTGCTCATAAAAACTTCACTATTAGTCATACGTTTTACTGAAGAACAAATTAGAACATTCCGTGGTGCAACGTCCTCCATAGAGTGTGCTGAAGACAGAGTGTGTTAAGGAACTGACGCAACAGGTGGCCGTAGTCTCAAACGACTGCCTTCTATGGCCAAAGGCTAGTAGCACCTGGTAGTTCGCCCACAGGCTGGATGATGCTAAGCTCACAGCACTGATCCTAAAACCAGCAGCAGGGGCCCACAGTTAGTAGAGGCCAAATCTCGTGGTGGCTGCTTGTAGCCTCATGTCGCCTCGTCGTGCGGCAAGACCCCTCCTCTTAAATAGTAGCTACCAGACACAGGCACATTTGACTGAAGATAATGGTAATTTATGTTGGGACAGAGCGCATTTGCTTTTCAAATCACAAATTGCAAACATGTAGACGATAAGAAATTTGCTGACTGGATGTGTAGTTACTGTCTTACCAACGAATTTTTGCTGTGTCGTCGTTATGGCGGTGCCAGCAACTTTCCTGGAACATAATGTGGGAATCTGCCAGTGGCATTGCTGAATCTGACGTAACGGTGTTTGGTCGGCTCTTAGCTGGCCCACTCCTAAGATCTTTTCCAGCAGCCATAGCAACATCACAATTTTACTCAGCAGCACCGAAAAATAGTGGTGGCACTGCAGATCGAATAACTGATAGGAAGATACTGAGTCGAACTGGGGAAAACATGAAATTTATGGTACAGCTATGTTTCATAGGGCATATCCTGAGGCATCAAGGACTTGTCACTTTGGTAATGGAGAGAAGTGTACATATGTGGGTGTTGGAGTGGGGGGGTGACAAAATTGTAGAGGGAGACAAAGTCTTGAATACAGTTAGCAGGTTCAAACTGATGCACATTGCATTATCTCTGCAGCGCTGAAGAGGCTTGCACAGAATAGGCTAGTTTGGGCAGCAGCATCAAACCAGTCTTCAGACTGAGGACCACATCAACAACATTGAGGAAGTGCGCGGGATGGAGAAGTAGGCGTCTGGTTCACAATTTTGTAAGTTCTTTACTGGGAGAAATCACGAGTAAGGTTGATCTCGTGTGATTCTGCACTCTCGGCTGTTGACATGGCAAAAGACGTTTCCATATTGCTCTAAATTAACAGCGGTGCTCATTCTCGTATGAGAAAAGGTATTTGTCTCACACTAGTTTCCAATCAGCGAACTGATGTAGCGGTTCTTGTAAATTTTGCTGTTGTAAACAGATTTGTCTCTGGTATGACGTGAAACTGCAACCACACATGGAGCGACCACAGCATAAGTGGTCTCTATCCAACAATAGCAACAATCTCTCTGGTAGGTGGATGAGCGAGTTGAAGTTGTGAGCTGCAACTGTTACCTTGCCTGTTCACGAACGTGGAAGGAAGATGGAGAATGTAAAGAAAATACGCATGATCACCTACCACTTACCAGCAGGTAATCAGGTAAGTAATGTCAACTGAATTTAGCTGAGCAGTGGTTGTTGATTCCTGGACTTAATTCCTATCGTACTTCGTTTCTGAAAGACTATAGGTTCTTTGGTATACCATAAAAGATCTCATCAGTATTTGGAGCACACCAATGGCGGAGGGGCTCCACGTCAGCAGTTTTACATTTGTTTCACGAATAGTTGTATACAAAACTGATAAAGACATTAATGCAAAGAGATATGTTTAGTTTGTTAATATAATACATCTGAAAGGTACTAATTTAAATATACGTAAATACGAGGGTCGTTTGAAAAGTCTGTGCAAAGTCCGTGATATGTCACCACCGGCGCCTAACGAGATCATGTTCAGTTAGTAGTATCTTTGGAAAGAACTCACACCAAGTTTCAGTCATAATGTTCTATTTTTTTGTGTTTGGCATTCGTGTGAATCAAGGAAGTCGAGTGATTGTCAAAAAATGAATGAAAAAGAATGTCGTGTGGTGTTCAAACTTTACTTTATGAAAGGGAAAACGCCTCAGGAGACTAAACAGAAGCTTGATGAAAATTACAGTGAGTCTGCACCTTCGATTAGTACAGTTTATAACTGACTCAAAATTTTACGAGTTGCCATACGGACACAAGTGATGCTGAACGAGCCAGCCTCAGTGGCCGGGTGGTTCTAGGCGCTACTGTCTGGAATCGCGCGACCGCTACGGTCGCTGGTTCGAACCCAGCTTCGGCCATGGATGTGTGTGATGTCCTTAGGTTAGTTATGTTTAAATAGTTCTAAGTTCTAGGAGACTCATGACCTCAGATGTTAAGTCCCATAGTGCTCAGAGCTATTTGATGCTGAAATTTCTGGATACGCTGTGGAGGTTACGAGTCCAGAAATCGTTGATAAAATCCACGATATGGTGATGGATGACAGAAGAGTTAAGGTGCGTTAGATTGCTAGTGCTGCGGGCATCTCGAATGAACGGGTACATAATATTTTGCATGAACATTTGGATATGAGAAAGTTATCCGCAAGATGCGTTCCGCAATTGTTCATGCTTAAACAAAAACGGAATTGTGCGAAGTGTTGCAAGGATGGTTTGCACCTGTTCAGAAGAATCCGCAGGACTTTGAGCGTCGTTTCGTCAATGTGCACGAATCATGGATACATTACTATACTCCTGAGACCAAACAACAATCTAAACAATGTGTTACCAAGGGAGAATCTGAACCAAAAAAGGCGAAGACCATTCCTTCGGCCATAAAGGTTATGGCGACTGTCTTATGGGATTCGCAAGGTATAATCGTAATCGACTATTTGGAAAAGGGTGAAACTATTACAGGTGAATATTATTCACCATTATTGGAGCGTCCTTTTCCATCACGACAATGCAACAGCACACACCTTAGCAGTTGTGGTCGCAAAATTAATGGAAATTGGGTTCCAACTCGTTTCACGTCCCCTCCCCCCCTCTCCCCCTATTCTCCAGACTTGGCTCCCTCATACTATTTGTTCCACAATTTGAAGAAATGGCTGGCGGTACAAATATTTTATTCAAACGAGGAGGTGATTGCAGCAACTATTACCTATTTTGCAGGCTTGGACAATTCCTGTTATTTGGAAGGGATCAAGAAATTAGAACAGCGTTGGACGAAGTTTGTAAGTATAAAAGGAGACTATGTTGAAAAATAAAAAAAGTTTTACCCCAAGTATGTAAGCAGTTATTATTTTTGCAGGGACTTTTCAAACCCCCCTCGTATATTCATTGTTCTTAAGAGCTAAGAAGATAGATGCATACATAGCGAAAGCTGAAGAACAAAGGACGATACGAATGTGGAAGGCGTTTCCTAGCTGATTGCAGAAAAAATGTGAAAGCTTCTCTGTTCTTCATTATCGTAGAAAGTATTACATGTACGTTTTAACATTTTTGGACTTTATGGTACACAGATATTTCATAAATATAAAGAAAGAAAATTTTTCTTTTGTCTTACATTTTCCGACGATATATTTGACTACGATACTGGCTGTTACATGAGTAGTCGTCAGTACAACAAATTTACAAGATAGGTGTATACAAGAAAAAACAATACACAATTTGACAAGTTTTAAATAAACAGTTTGACAAATCATTTACATTGGCATGGGAGAAATTTCTGAAAGATACACTAACTTAAAATTTCAGAGGAATCATTGTTCTGAGGATAAGAGGTTAAGTCAGTTCACGGACATGTCTGACCTTGGGAATTGTTGCAGCCACTGTGGAAATGACGTCGTAGTTGGCCTGTATGATATCAATCGGTCGGTGACGACCGGCTGAGCTCCAGCTCTGGTTGTGCACTTTGTAGCAGCGGTCGGCATCGAGGTGCGGTCCGTCCAGGACCGTACTTATGACAGACGTGCGCTGCTGGTTCTGCCGGGCAGCCGCATCGAGGTCCGACGGGCCGCAGGGTGCAGAGTCGTGTACAGAGGCCCGGCCCGCGAGCTGCAGCCGCACTGGACTACAGCAGTCTCTGGCCGAGCTAGTCCTTGACGTCACCCCAAGGGCCGAGCAGTGCTGTTGCGAAAGAACCTGTGCGCCACGGCCTCAGCAAAGTTGCGTTTGGAGACGCAGCACACGGGCCGCGCCCTCACTGCTCCGCACTCAGCGTTCCCGTGACGCCACTGTACCAGTGCCTGCGCAAGCACTGGCGTGCTGCGGCCTACGGGCTGTTGGTAGTACTAACCGCAGTTGCGAGCTACGGGCTACGAGCGGTGAGTAGAGCAGTGTTTAGTGGCATGGTAGGAATTCTTCATTTTTGTCGTAACACACAAAATGAGCTCGGAAACTAACCGTGGTCTGCAGAGGATGGAGCGCATGTCAAGAAAAAGGGCAGTAAAAGAAAAATTAATCAGTGATGAGTAGAGAACCACACAGCTTGAAACGAATCTTAAATGTTCAGTGTGTACCGTTATAATACCTATTTTGGATGGCGTTAGGAAAAGCGTTCATTTTGTTTGCTGTTCGCTGTCCTGTGAAATTTACACTCATGCCCAAGGGTCAAGTGGCACTTCGCCCATTTCTCGCCATCCATGCGTGTCTAATAAACAAGGGTCTCATGCGGACGAGGAGCAACTTCCTAAATCTGCTCAGGAGGTAACTGTCGATAAATGTGTGGCTATGTGTGCACGAGATGTTGGGTCGTATGGAACTATAAGAGGTGAAGGTCTTATGGATCTTGTTCAGACGTTAATTGACACTGCAAAGGCCGTTATGTCTCACCCCACAACCGTGTCGCGGTACATGGCAGAAAGTGTTAAAAGCCTACGACATATAATTACTCATTGCTCATATGACAGAAGGTGAATCCTCAGCAATTACAGGCACGTGGACTTCCAGTGCGCGAAGAAACAATTATCTGACATGCACTGTCTCCAGTTTCATTGACTGGACTCTTAGATCTTGCAATTTGTTTGCAACTCAGTTTCCAGATGAACCAAAAACGGGCGGTAACATTCTAAGAGACTGTTTTAACGATTTATGTCTCTTGGTATCCACAATTCCACTTTGAAAAACATGCAGCACACAACAGATCAAGTAACCAACATCGTCGTTGCACTGCGCGATTATTCACGATTGAATTGTTCCTGCCATATGATAAATAAAAGACTACGAAATAATTTTGATGCGGAGTATATACGTGTCAATTGTTCACACGTTGATGGTCTTTTGAATGTGGCGAAAGAACGTGTCAATAACGTAATCAAAGTTGGACTTCTTAATGCTCTTGATAGATAACTGACCACGTCTAACGATACTCGGTGGAATAAGCACCTGACAATGTTAGTTTGCCTTTGCGCTAAAAACTCACTGAGAAGAGAGGAATAGCCCGAAACGAATGAACTGATATCACGCTGATGGAAGAACTTTTCACAGTATTTATGCTATTCTATTGCAGTTATTCTTATACGTAATCGTTTGTTTTAAAGCTATTAAAATATATGGGCTTTTGTAGCTCTTCGAAGCGGCGTCGAAGGAATTAGAACCTTCTGTTGACATGGACAATGACAATGTTAAAGCATTTGAGTCAGGCGCCCCAGGGCAGAGAAGCTTCTGAAATCGGACTTTTACATAGACGCCTCAAATTATATTTAGATGAAAAGTTATTTGTCCCGATAATTTCCGTTGTCTTTTACGCACAACATACTTTTTAATGATATATTTACGTTTAAGATGTGTCCTGAACCTGAAAATACAAATATGACACTAGTTCTGAAAATTCACATGCACTGACAAGACCTAAATTTTTGCATTAAGTTTTTCTGAAAAATTTTAAACAATTACTGAATATGGTACAAGAAATCATTATAAATCACAAATATATACTTTTTCATAATTTTAAAATATAATGTACATGACTAGATAACAGTGTTCGGGAAACGTAGGAATAAAGTACCCCTTCCCACCCCCTTGGTAATGGAAGGGTTAAATGAGGAAGTGTTAAGAGAACCAGGTTACGAAATGAGACACTAGAAGCATTATTGGGAAGCAAAATAACTGATGATGGCCGAAGTAGAGAGGATATAAAATGAAGACTGTCTATAGCAAGAAAAGTATTAATGAAAAAGAGGGTTTTGCTAACATCGAATATAAACTTAAGTGTTAGGAAGTATTTCCTGCAGGTATTTGTGTGGTTTCCTAGATGCTACTCCAGGCGGGTGCAAAAATGAATGTGCGCAATGGAAAATACTGAACGCTAAAATAAAGATTTTGCCCTGTTTGACTACACCCTTACACAGATCTTAGGATCTGTTAACGGTGATATTATTTTCTCCTTCTTGCTCTTTAACGTATAAATCACAACATAAAAATAAATGAAGGTTTAAGGGAACTAGTAACTACTAAATATTTATGTTTCTGCTTATACATTTATTGAGGATTAACACGCCTTTATTTATTACAAATTGTTTATATGGCGATGTGCAATGGACACACAGAGATACAAATGAATTTACTGACTAATATTATTGACCAACTGCCCACATCTGCACCTATTTTCTGGCTACGTGATATAATATAAATAACGTGAGATGACTGACGTCATCTACGTCCCAAACACTAGAAGACAGTATTTTCAAAGATTATCTACAGTGGTGGACAACCTCAGTGGAAATGCTGTTTAGCTTTATAGCCCTAAAAGCCAAAGCTATTGGTAATATCATCGAATGTACTACATCCCGTGCGTCGGAGTGGTGGTTCTCGTACACGTCTGCGACGATGAAAGAACTCCAGCCACAAAATAAAAACACTCATTCAAACACTAGGGCGGGAGATGGCGGTCCTCTAACTAGTATAATCTAATACTAGCTTCTCCTCTCTATATTCTACAGACAAGAACTGCGAACTCCCAGTCACAAGGACAGAATTTAGTAGGCTCAACGTGGGTATGAACAGAAGAAGTGCTCTCATTCACTGAACGCTGCGTACTCAACGATGACTCCCTACCCGGGGGCGAAATCCAGAATCGTATAAGTTAGCAACACCTTCTGTCACCTGAAGAAACTTCCCAGTGCCTTGTGGCACTATATCATACAAATTAGGCCTTAGTGATTTTGCCCGCATTTGTCCTTCATGACAAACGAAGCTTGCGAGTGTATTTCACTGGTAACAGCTCCCCCCAGCTTGAACATTTTCCCCCTGAGTTCCACCGCTCGTCATCGAAAGTCAGTTTCGGCATGATGCTTGATGAGGAAGTCCAGCCCTGTGATTGCACAGCAGCCTTCGCCTGCATCACGCATTACACTGCAAGTGTTGTCAGTTTTGTCAATCTCCTGATCCACTGGCACAAGCCTTGTCGGCCCGATCATTAACCTTACGAACACATTTCCTCTTTCTTCCCCACCCATGTTCTGAGGAGGCAGTGCCATCAGAGATGGTGCAGAATCTGCGTCCTTCGGAAATGGCTCAAATGGCTCTGAGCACTATGGGACTTAACTTCTGTGGTCATCAGTCCCCTAGAACTTAGAACTACTTAAACCTAACTAACCTAAGGACATCACACACATCCACGCCCGAGGCAGGATTCGAACCTGCGACCGTAGGAGTCGCGCGGTTCCGGACTGAGCGCCTTAACCGCGAGACCACCGCGGCCGGCCTTCGGAAATACTAAATGCGTCTGTACCATTTCAGTACCCAAAACATCTGCAATACAATCAGCGTTATTGATAGCTTTCTGTCCAACCTCCTAAATATCTACAACAAAATTACTGTTGGCAGTTGCACTCCGCAAGACACAAAAATCATCGGCACATGCACTTCCCTCTACATCTGGTCCAGGCTGCAGGAATTCGCAACCTCTCCGCCAGGATATACCTCACTAATTACGCAAACAACAAACGAGGAGAACAAAACAGTACGACGACAAGGACACTGTATGCTACCGCTTCTGCCGGCCGGAGTGGCAGAGCGGATCTAGGCACTTCAGTCTGGAACCGCGCGACCGCTACGTTCGCAGTTTCGAATCCTGCCTCGGGGCATGGATGTGTGTGCAGTCTTTAGGTTGGTTAGGTTTAAGTAGTTCTAAGTTCTAGGGGACTGATGACCTCTGATATTAAATCCCATAGTGCTCAGATCCATTTGAACCATTTGGCTGCCGCTTCTGTTTTGCTCTTTTCTGCTGATGGGTAAGCCTGCGAACGTATGAGTGAAAAACTTCGAACAGTGGATTTTATAACGTTAATTAGTCGCCTTGACACTTATACGCTCTCCAGAAGGGTAAGCTTATCCTCTGCTCTACATGTGACATCAAATAGTCGTAAGCAAATCTGGTTGGTTTCTAACCATATTCCCAATATATCCTAGAATGTTCAGATGTGCTGACCTACTAACACTGCCTCTATCAGCTGGTTTCAAACATGAAATACACAAATAAGGAGACAATAACATGACAAACGAAAGTAGTAGTGTTAAACTCTTTACTCTTCTGCAATTTACCCTATACAAGATTACATAGTACGAGCAATATTTTAGTTCTGCTTATTCACATTTGGTAATCGTCTGTCCTGTGATATATTCGCGGTTGTTAATTAAACGCGGAATACTGACATCAGCTATGGCAATTGCAAATACATTTAGAACTACTCTAGCGACTAGCAAAGTGAAGCCTCAGGATAGAACGAAAATGACACGTGATCAGCAATTTATGGTTCAAATGGCTGAAATGGCTCTGAGCACTATGTGACTTAACATCTGAAGCCGTCAGTCTCCTAGAACTTAGAACTACTTAAACCTAACTAACTTAAGGACAGCACACACATCCATGCCCGAGGCAGGATTCAAACCTGCGACCGTAGCGGTCGCTCGGATCTAGCCTAAAGCGCCAAGAACCGCTCGACCACACCGGCCAGCTCAGCAATTTAATTTACTTCCCTAACCGCCGTTGCGAATGCACGACCACTACAGTGATCAATGCTTATCGCTGCAGAGGTTCACGCCTCAGCGAGATAACATAAACTCTGCCTCCCAAAAGCTTCCGTAGGCACCTCCACGGCTGCCGTGGAACACCAAACGATCCTCAGGCTCTCGCTACAAGTACTCTGTCCCAGTAACGAGGTCGCACACCTTGCCAGTACCAACCTCTCTCCTCGACGCCCCAGGAACAAGTGTTTCACAGTGGCAACGCTTTTTCGTAGCTCCTGTTCTTTTTTCTTCCCCCCTTTAAAGTGTGTGGACAATCATGTTTCTGGAAGGCGTTCGTTTCCGAGCGCCGACCAATCTCAGTTTTGCAATCGACCGAAGCTACTAGAAGTTTCCTGACTGTTCCATAAGCTTCTGCTACGGCCGTTCGGAAAAACCACCTACACGCCGCCACGCGTTTTAAGAGCGAGCCCCTGTGTCTTCTCCTTGTCCTCGGACACGTGGCTCCCGCTAAGCCGCGGTCCACCCGCCAGGGATTTCCAGGAGCTTACGTTCGATGCGGTCTACAGCTCTCAGGCCTGCCTGCCTCGCTGGTGTCTTTCCCGTTCTCCTGCCAGCCTCCCATCTCCGTCCCCTTCACTATCGCCCAACGTGCCGATATTCTGCTACAAATTAAGATCCCTATCCGATGTCAGTATCGTTAATGGTTTCGTGTCTCGATGCTTATACTATTAAAGGGCCTTCTCTCCGGAGTGGTAGTTGTAATATGGCTCAAAATCATGCCACCTTACAACACTTAATATAATCCTATCCTAACACTTACTGTAACTTAACTTCTCCGCTTGAGTGGCTACTCATGACTACTACTTTACGTTCTTTAACTAGTGAGCCACATTTATTACACGAAAAGAAATACATTCCCCATTCAAAACGGCGAAAACTGCGTAAACTACCACAAAACTCCGACTTCTAAACAAAACTCATCTTCTCCTCCTAAGAACTTTCACATGTTTAACACCTTATACCATTCCTGACATTGAGCCGCACCCATTGATGACAGAGAAGAATTACGTTAATATTTACACATGCTCAAAACCCAGCCTGAGTTTACTTGCCACATGTCACACATGAAAACAGAACTGAATCGCTGGTAAAAGGTCGACTGACTCGACGTGACACTCGGAAGGGAAAAGAAAGAACAGTCAGTGCAATCACCTACTGCATACTGATGCTGTCTGTCGACAAAAGCCGGCCGAAGTGGTCGTGCGGTGCTAGGCGCTGCAGTCTGGAACCGCGAGACCGCTACGGTCGCAGGTTCGAATCCTGCCTCGAGCATGGATGTGTATGATGTCCTTAGGTTAGTTGGGTTTAACTAGTTCTAAGTTCTAGGGGACTAATGACTTCAGAAGTTGAGTCCCATAGTGCTCAGAGCCATTTGAACCATTTTTGTCGACGAAACTGCAAATCTCACGTAGCCGAGAGACATCGTCTCCAGGGAGGGTGGCTGGTAAGGTTCCTCTGTCAGTGAAATTTAGTGGTGACACACACTTCTGACATCAAAATGTAGAGGTCGCCCCAGGACGAAGCAGGCGGCAAATGACTTCCCAAGTGTGAGCACATATGGCCTCGCCGGTTTGTCTGACAAACAGGTTCCAGGCACTACCTGTGACTGACGCTGTCGCTGAGCCACATGCTGTCGTCTGTCCTGTTTCAGAGGAAACCACTCAGCCTGCAAGATCTGGGCAATTGCAGAGGGTGGGATTATTGGTAGTTGGGAGCTCCTACGTTAGGTGCGTTATGGGGTCCCTTAGGGCCTTGCTGACAAGAAGGGTAAGAAAACCAATGTGCATTCCGTGTGCATACCGGGTGGAGTCATTCCAGATGTGGAAAGGGTCCTCCCCGATCCCATGAAGAGCACAGTGTGCAGCCAACTGCAGGTGGTTGCTGATGTCCGTACCAGTGATGTGTGTCACTTTGGATCAGAAGAGATTCTGTCTGGTTTCGAGCGGCTAACAGAAGTGGTAAAGGCTGCCAGTCTTGCTTGCAAGATGAAAGCATAGCTGGCCATTTGCAGCATAGTCGACACGACCGATTGCGGACCTCTGGTACAGAGCCGAGTGGTGGGTCTGAATCAGAGACTCAGACGGTTCTGCGAGCGTGTAGGATGCAGATTCTTCGACTTGCGCCAACGGGTGGTTGGGTTTCTGGTTCCACGGAATAGGTCAGGTGTCCGCTATACGCAGGAGGCGGCTACACGGGTGGAACGGGGGTGTGGCGTGGATTGGACGGTTGCTTAGGTTAGAGGGTCTCGGGAAAACACAAGAAGGGCATCAGTCACAAAGGGTGCAAGCTGATCACAGGAAGAACGTAGATACAGGAACCATTGGTATAACAGTCGTAAATTGTTTTAGCTGTGTTGGGAAAGTACCAGAGCTCCAAGCGCTAATAGAAAGCACTGATGCTCAAATCTTTATAGGCACTGAAAGCTGGCTAAAATAGGATATAAGCTGAGCCGAAATTTATGTGAAGAACCTAACGGTGTGCCGGACCCGATGGCCGACGGTTTTAGGCGTTTCTGTCCCGAGCTGCGAGACTGCTACGGGCGCAGGTTGGAATCCTGCCACGGGCATGGATGTGTGTGATGTCCTTACGTTGGTTAGATTTAAGTAGTTCTAAGTTCTAGGGGACTAATGACCTCTGATGTTAAGTCCCACAGTGCTCAGGGCTAATTTTTAAACTAACGGTGTTCCGAGCAGATAAGCTAAAAACCGTTGCCGGTGGCGTGTTTGTTGCTGTCAGAAGTAGTTTAACTTGTCGCGAAATTGAAGTAGATTCTTCCTGTGAGTTAGTATGGGCTGAGGTCATTGTTGGCAAACGGAATAAAATAATAATGGGACCCTTTAACTGCCCTCCCAGTTCAGGTGATACAGTTGGTGAAATGTTCAAAGTAAACTTGAGTTTGATTTCAAACACGTACCCGACACATACGATAATAGTTGGTGGTGACTTTAATTTACCCTCGATATGTTGGCGAAAATACATGTATAATTCCGGAAGTACGCATGAAATATCAGCCGAAATTTTGTCAAACGCATTCTCTGAAAATTATTTCGAGCAGTTAGTCCATGAGCCCACACGAATAGTAAACGGTTGTGAAAACACAGTTTACCTCTTAGCAACAAATAATCCTGAGTTAATAACGAGCAGCAAAACCGATAGAGGGATTAGTGGACACAGAGTTGTCGTAGTGAGACTGAATATTGTAATCGCCTAATTCTCGAAAAACGAGCGAAAAATATACCTATTCAAAAAAGCAAATTAACATTCACTTGACGCCTACCTGAAAGACAATCTCCACTCATTCCAAATTGATAATATAAAGCGTAGACCAGACGTGGCTTAAATTCAAAGAAAGAGATCGGCAGCAATTCAGAGATTTACACCAAATAAACAAACAAACAACGCAGTGGATCCTCCTTGGTACACAAAACGGACTAGAACACTGTTGCAGAAACAACGAAACAAACGTACCAAATTTAAACGACGCAAAATCCCCAAGATTAGGGATCCTTGACAGGAGCTCGAAATTTAGCGCAGAGTTCTATGCGAGACGCCTACAACAGCTTCCATAACGAAACTTTGTCTCTAAACCTGGCAGAAAATTCAAATAGATTCTGGTCGTATGTGAAGTACGTTAGCAGCAAGAAACAATCAATGCCTTCTCTGCGCGATAACAATGGAGTTACTATCGAAGACAGTGCTGCCAAAGCAGAGTTACTAAACACAGCCTTCCGAAATTCCTTCACAAAAGAAGACGAAGTAAATATCCCAGAATTCGAATGGAGAACAGCTGCCAACATGAGGAACGTAGAAGTAAATATCCTCGAAGTAGTGAAGCAACTCGAGTCACTTCATAAAAGCAAGTCTTTTGGTCCAGACTATATCCCAATTAGATTCCTTTCCGAGTATGCTGATGCCTTAGCTCTATGCTTAACAATCATTTACAACCGTTCGCTCCACGAAAGATCCGTACCCAAAGACTGGGAAGTTGCACAGGTCACACCAATATTCAAGGAAGGTAGTAGGAGTAATCCACTAAATTACAAGCCTATATCGCTAACGTCGATATGCAGCAGGATCATAGAAAATATATTGTGTTCGAAAATTGTGAGTTACCTCGAAGGAAACGGTCTATTGACACACAGTCAACTCGGGTTTTGAAAACATCGTTCCTGTGAAACGCAACTAGCTATTTATTCACACGAACTCTGAGTGCTATTGACAAGGGATTTGAGATCGATCCCGTATTCCTGGATTTCCGGAAAGCTTTTGACACTGTACCACACAAGCTGCTCGTAGGGAAATGGCGTGCCTATAGAATATTGCCTCAGTTATGTGACTGGATTTGCGATTTCTTGTCAGAGAGGTCACAGTTCATAGTAACTGACGGAGAGTGATCGAGTAATACAGAAATGATTTCAGGCATTCCCCAAGGTAGTGTTATAGGCCCTTTGCTGTTTTTTATCTATATAAACGATTTGGGAGACAATTTGAGCAGCCGTCTTCGGTTATTTGCAGATGACACTGTCGTTTATCGGCTAATAAAGTCATCAGAAGAGCAAAACAAAATCCTAAACGATTAAGAAAAAATATCTGAATGGTGCAAGAAGTGGCAGTTGACCCTAAATAACAAAAAGTCGGAGGTCATCCACATGAGTGCTAAAATGTACTGTTTAAACTTCGGTTACACGATAAATCAGTCTAATTTAAAAGCCGCAAATTCACCTAAATACCTAGATATTACAATTACGAACAACTTAAATAGGAAAGAGCACATAGAAACAGTTGTGAGGAAGGCTAAAGAAAGGCTGCGTTTTATTGGCAGGACACTTAGAAAATGTAACAAACCTACTAAGGAGGACACTACGCTACAAGAGGATACTACGCTTGTCTTTCCTCTTTTACAATACTGCTGCACAGTGTGGGAGCCTTACCAGATAGGACTGACGGAGTACATCGAAAAAGTTCAAGGAAAGGCAGCACGTTTTGTATTATTACGAAATATGGGAGAAAGTATCACAGAAATGATACAGGATTTGGGCTGGAAATCATTAAAAGAAAGGCGTTTTTCGTTGCGATGGAAACTTCTCACCAAATTCCAATCACCAAGTTTGTCCTCTGAATGCGAAAATATTTTGTTGACACCGACCTACATAGGGAGAAACTATCACCACGATAAAATAAAGGAAATCAGAGCTAGTACGGAAAGATATAGGTGTCCATTTTTTCCGCGCGCTATACGACATTGGAATAATAGAGAATTGTGAAGGTGGTTCGATGAATCCTCTGCCAGGCACTTAAATGTGATTTGCAGAGTATCTATGTAGATGTAGATGGACATGTGGAGGTCTGAGTTGAGGTGGTGGAATGTTGTCGGGGTGAAGATAGATGACTGCTCATAAAAACTTCACTATTAGTCATACATTTTACTGAAGAACAAACTAGAACATTCTGTGGTGGAACATCCTCCATAACGTGTGCTGAAGACAGAGAATGTTAAGGAACTGATGCAGCAGGTGGTCATGGTCTCAAGCGACTGCCTTCTATAGCACAGGGTTTTTTGCACCTGGTAGTTGGCCTGAAGGTGGCCCGCTGGATGGAAGATGCTAGGCCACAGCACTGATCTTAAAACCAGAAGTAGGGGCAAATTTCACCTTTGACTGGAAATAATGGTAATTTATGTTGGGACAGAGCGTTATCGCTTTGCAGATCACAGCTTGCAACCATGTAGACCATAAGAAGTTCGGAAATAGGGGAGACGCTCATTCCTACATGATACTCCACAACTGTTAACACGTGAATCCTTGGGAATCCATGTCGTACTAAATGAAAGTTTGAATTTTTGCCGTATATGCACTGAAATACGAATTTTGCTGTCCTCCGGTATAAAGAATGGAGGAGTAATTTGACTGGACATGTATTTCACAGCCCAATCCCATTAAAGAACAAATCTTGTTGAAGCACATGAATTCAGCTACTCCATCTGCTGAATTTCTAATTGTGCAATTTGAAGATGGGGGTAAGACATTCGGGTAGCCTACACTCGATGTAATTCAACATCTTCACCGAACAAGCAGTAAAGAATACAAGAATAGATTTGTAAACAGAATTAAATGTGAGGGCGAATAAATAAATGTTTTGACGTTTACTGGTGACACTCCAGTTCTGTCAGAGACAGCAAAGAAATTGGAATAACAGTTGAATGAAATAGATAGTGCCCTGAAAAGGAATTATAAGGTAACCCTCAATGGAACTAAATGAAAGGTAATCGAACGTATCCGAATTAAACCTAGCAGTACAAACGTGTTTCCCATAACGTGTGCTACAAAATGGGGGCGTAGTGTATGACGAACACAAAGATATACGGATTTCGTAAATTTCCGTTGTCTTTTGCGCAAAACATGCATTTTAAACATATATTTATGTATTCTAAGGGTCCTAAACCTGAAAATATTAATATGACACCTGGTCTGAAAATTCACATCCACTGACAAGACACAAATTTTTGCGTTAAGTTTTACTGAATAATTTTGTGGCACTATATCATGCAAATTAAGCCTTAGTGATTTTCCCTGCATTTGTCCTAACATGATAAACGAACCTTGCAACAGTAATTCAATGATGACAGCTTCCCCCGGCAAGAACATTATCCCCCTGATTTCCACTACTCGTCTTCGAAAGTCAGATCCGCGATGATGCTTGATGAGAATGACTAGCCCTGGGATTGCACAGCAGCCTTCGCCTGATGTTGCTTTAATGTAATTTTCATAAGGCAAGTGCGTAACACGATTGGTCAATCGAATTATGCTGTATAGTTTATTGAGTTTCGGACTTCGTTTCTGAAAGACTGTAGGTTCTTTGGTGCACCATAAAAGATCTGATAAACTGCTAATCAGTATTTGGAGATACATTGAGGTAGGAACTTTCCTCTGGCCACCATTCGTCATTTAAAAAAGATACCTGACGATAAGAGGCGAAAAGTCATGAAAATGAGACAATAGTTTTCCTTCCTCATAATTCGCCAATCCCAGAATATGCTTTAACGACATTTAACTTTACTGCATCTCCAACCGCTTACCTCTTTGTTCTCGCTAGTGGTTTCGAACGGAACTGGCTTACTTTTTGATCTAGAAATAGTTATCTCAATGTACTCTGCGCTTCTGGAAGTTACAAAAATAACATTTAATGTTCTGAAATACAAGAGACTTTCATTGCTACATGTTCCTCCATAACTGGTAACACGTGAATCCTTGGGAATCCATGTTGTCATAAATGAAAGTTTGAAATTTTGGAACGTATTCGAAATAAACGTAGCAGTACCAACGTGTTTCCCATAACGTGTACTAAAAAAGGGTGGCGTAATATATGACCAACACAAAGATATACGGATTTCGTCAATTTTCGTTATCTTTTACGCACAACATACTTTTTAAAGATATATTTATGTGTAAGAAGGGTGCTAAACCTGAAAATATTAATGTAACACCTGTTCTGAAAATTCTATAACAGTGAGAACACCTAAATTCTTGCGTTAAGTTTTTCTGGAATATTTAAAACATTTACGGCATGTGGAAGAAGAAACCATTAAAAATCACAAATATATGTATTTCAAAATTTTAAAATATAATGAACATGACTAGATTACAGTATTCTGAAAAGATAGGCATAAAGTACCCCTTCCCTTTCCCTTGGTATTGCGGGAGTTAAATCAGGTAGAGGAAATCAGATTACAGAATGAGACACTAAAAGCACTATTGGGCAGCAGAATAAATGATGATGGCCAAAGTAGATAGGATATAAAATGAAGACTGACTATAGCATGAAAAGTATTAAGAAAAAGACGGATTTGCTAACATAGAATGTATATTTAAGTGTTAGGAAGTATTTCTCGAAGGAATTTGTATGGTTTCCTAAATGCTACTCTAGACGGGTGCAAAAATGAATGTGCGCAATGGAAAATACTGAACGCGAAAATGAAGATTTGGCACTGTCTGACTAAACCCTGAAGCAGACCATAGAATCTCTTAACGGTGATATTACTTCCTCCTTCTTGCACTTTAACATATAAATTACAACATAAAAATAAATGAATGATTAAGGGAACTAGTAGCTACTTAATATTAATGTTGTTTCTGCTTAAACATTTATTGTACATTATAACTTCTTTATACATTACAAATGCTTATATGTCGATGTGCAATGGACATAAAGAGATACAAATGAATTTACTGTCTAATATTACTGATCAACTGCCAAAATCTGCTCCTTTTTATGGCAACGTGATATTATATTAATAACACGAGATGACTGTTATCATGTACGTTTCATACACTAGAACACTAGAAGACACTGGTTTCAAAGATGATCTACAGTGGTGTGCAACCTCAGTGGAATTGAAGCTTACGTTATCGCATCTGTTCAGCTTTATAGCCCTAATAAGCCGAAGCAATTAGCAATATCACCAAATTTACTGCGTCCCGTATGTCGAAGTGATGGTTCTCGTACAAGTCTGCGCCGATGGAAGAACTGCAGCCACAAAATAAAAAACTAATTAATCACTAGGACGGCAGGAGGCGGTCCTCTGACTAGTTTAATCTAATACTATCATCTCCTCTCTGCATTCTACAAACAAGAAACGCCAACTCCCAGCCACAAGGACGGAATGCAGATTACGTCTCAACTTGAGTATAGACAGGAGAAGTGCTCTCAATCTCTGAACACTACGTACTCAACGTCGATTCCCTCCCCGGAGGCGAAGTCCAGAATCGTATAAGTTAGGCACGCTTTCGGTCACCTAAGGCAAATTTCCCCGTGCCTTGTAGCACTATATCATGCCAATTAAGTCTTAGTGATTTTGCCTGCTTTTGTCCCTCTTGACAATCGAACCTTGTGAGTGTATTTCACTGGTGACAACTTCCCTCAGCTTGAAAATTATCGCCCTGAGTTCCACAGCGCTTCATCGAACGTCAGTTTTGGCGTGATGCTTGATGAGAAAGTCTAACCCTTGGATTGCACGGCAGCCTTAGCCTGCATCACGCATTACACTGCAAGTTTTGTCACTTTTGTCAATCTCCTGATCCACTGGCACAAGCCTTGTCGATCCGATCATAAACCTTAGAAACACATTTCCCCTTTCTTCTCCTCCCACGTTCTGAGGAGGCAGTGCGTCAGAGATGGTGCCGAATCTGCGGCCTTCGGAAATACGAAAGGCGTTTGTACCATTTCAGTACCGAAAACATCTGCAATTCAATCAACCTTATCGATGGCTTTCTGTGTCACTTCCTAAGTGTCTACTACAAAATTTCGGTCGGCAGTTGCTCTCTGCAAGACACCAAAATTATCGGCACATGCACTTCCCTCCACATCTGGTCCAGGCTGCAGAATTTCGCAACCTCTCAGGCAGGGTATACCTCACTAATTATGCAAACAACTAAAGAGGAGAACAAAACAGTACGGCGACAAGGACACTTAATCTAATTCTATCCTAACACTTACTGTAACTTAACTTGTCCATTTGAGCGGCTACTCATGACTACTACTTTACGCGCTTAAACGCAGTGAGCCACATTTATTGCTCAAAATGGAACACACTGCCCATTAAAAGCGGCGAAAACAACCACAAAACTCCAACTTCACGACATAACTCATCTTCCCTCCTGAGGAGCTACGTATGGTTAACATCTTATACACTTCCAGATAATGAGCCACACCCATTCATCATAGACATAAATAAAGTTCATGTTTACACATCCTCAGATTACAGACTGAGTTTGGCTGGCTCTGAGCACTATGGGACTTAACATCTTAGGTCATCAGTCCCCTAGAACTTAGAACTACTTAAACCTAACTAACCTAAGGACGTCACACACATCCATGCCCGAATCAGGATTCGAACCTGCGACCGTTGCTGTCTCGCGGTTCCAGACTGAAGCGAATAGAACCGCTCGGCCACTCCGACCGGCACAGACTGAGTTTACTTCACACACGTCTCACATGGGAACAGAACCGAAAGGCTGCTTATAGGTGCACTGACTCGACGTGATACTCGCAGGCAAGTGTACTCCCCACTGCATATTGATGCTGTGTGTCGACGAAACTGCAACCCTGAGGAAGTCGAGAGTCATCGTCTCCAGGTAGGGTGGCTGGCAATTTTCTCTGTCACTCTTTTGACATCGAAATGTAGAGATTCAGGATGGATGACCTAAACACACAGAGATCTGAGTTGAGGTGGTGGATTATTGTCGGGATGATGATCGATGGCTGTTCATAAAAACTTCACTATTGGTTATACATTTTATTGAAGAACAAACTAGAACATTCTATGGTGCAACATCCTCCATAGCGTGTGCTGAAGACAGCGAGTGTAGAGGAACTGAGGCAACAGGTGGCCATGGTCTCAAACGACTGCAATCTATGGCGGAAGGCTGGTTGCACCTGGTAGTTGGCCCACAGACTGGAAGATGCTAAGTCCTCAGCAGTGTTCTTAAAACCAGCAGCAGGGGCCCACATGTAGTGGAGGGCAAATCTCGTGGTAATTGCTTGTAGTATTATGTCGCCTCGTGGAGTGGCATACACTTCTTGTCGTAAATAGTAGCTACCAGACCGAGACACCTTTGACTGAAAATAATGGCAATTTATGTTGGGAGAGAGCGTTCTTGCTTCGCAAATCACACCTTGCAACCATGTGGACTATATGAAGTATGTTGATTGGATGTGTAGTAACCGGCCTGACAACGCCTTCGTTTTGTGTCGTCGTAATGGCGGTGCCAGCCCCTTTCCTGGAGCATAATGTGGGAATCTACCTGTGGCATTGCTGCATCTGACGTAATGGTCGGCTCTGAGCTGCCTCACTCCCAAGGTTTTTTGCAACAGCTACGCCAACATCACTATTTTACTCAGTAGCGCCGAAAAATAGTGGTGGCGCTGCAGATCGTATAACTGATAAGAAGATACTGAGTCGAACTGGGGAAAACAAATATATGGCACAAGTTCTTTTCATAGGGCATATCCTAAGACATCAAGGACTTGTCAGTTTGGTAATGGAGAAAAGTGTGTATATGTGGGTGTTAAAAATGTAGAGGGAGACAAAATCTTGAATACAGTGAACAGGTTCAAACTGATGCACATTGCATTAGCTGTGCGGCGCTGAAGAGGCTTGCACAGAATAGACTAGCTTGCGCAGCTGCATCAAACCAGTCTTCAGATTGAAGACCACAACAACAACATTAGGGAGGGGGACCGGAGGGAGAGGTAGGTTCTTGGTCTATAAATTTCCTAGTTATTTACCGGGAGAACTCATGACTAAGGTAGATTTCGTGTGATTCAGAGCCCTCGGCTGCTGAAATGGCAAAATACGTTTCTATATTGGTTTAAATTAACGGCGTTGCTCCTTCTCGTATGAGAAAAGCTATTTATCTCACACTGTTGGCCGATGCAACCAACTGATGCAGTGGTTCTATTATTATTTTGTTGTTGTAAACATAAGTCTCTCAGGTATGACATCAAACTGCAACCATACATGGAGTGACCACAGTATAATTGCTCCCCAGCCAGCAATAGCAACATCCTCTCTCGAAGGTGGGTGGGCGAGCGGAAGCTGTGAGCTGTAAGTGTTACCTCGCCTGCTTGGGAAGGTGGACGGAAGATAGAGAATGTAAAGAAAATAGTCGTGATCACCTACCACTTACCAGCAGATAGTCAGCTCAGTAATGTCAACGGAAATTAACCGACCATTGCTTGTTGATTCCTGTTTGCGATTTCCTATTATTCCAGGTTGGTGTAAGAGAGTAACACAAAGTTACAGATGTGGCTTAATGTAATTTTCATAAGTCAAGTGCATAACGTGATCGGTCATCGAATTATGCTATATAGTTAATTGAGTTTCGGACTATGTTTCTGAAAGACTGTAGGTTCTTTGGTGCACCATGGAAGATCCGATAAATTGCTAATCAGTATTTGGATCACATCAATGGCAGACGGGCTCCACGTCAGCAGTTTTGCATTTCTTTCACGAACAGCTGTACACAAAGCTGATAAAGACATTAACACAAAGAGATATGATTATTTTGTTAAATTAATATATCTGAAAGGTATTAGTTTAAATATACTCAGATACGAGAGGTGTATGAAAAGACTGTGCAAAGTCCGAGAGATGCCATCACCGGCGCCGATCGAGGTAATGTTTAGTTAGTAGCATCCCTGGAAAGAACGCACACGAAGTTTCAGTCACGTTGTTCAGCGCCTTCGATTAGAACAGTTTATAAGCGATTTTAAATTTTAGGAGTGGCCATATGGGCACAAGTGTTGCTGAACTTTCTGGACGCCCTGTTGAGGCTACCACTCCAGAAATCATTGATAAAATCCATAATATGGTGATGGATGACAGAAGACTTGAAGTGTGCGAGATTGCTAGTGATGTGGGCATCTCGAATGAACGGATACATAATATTTTGCATGAACATTTGGACATGAGAATGCTATCCGCAAGATTCCTTTCGCGTTTACTCACGCTTGACCAAAAACGGAATCGTGCGAAGTGTTGCAAGGATGGTTTGCAGCTGTTCAGGCAGAATCCGCAGGACTTTAAGAGTACATCAAACGTCGTTTCGTCACTGTGGATGAAACATGGATACATTACTATACTCCTGAGAGCAAACAACATTCTAAGCAATGGGTTACCAAGGGAGAATCTGCACCAAAAAAGGCGAAGACCATTCCTTTGGCCGGAACGGTTATGGAGACTGTCTTTTGGGATTCGCAAGGAATAATCCTCATCGACTATCTGGAAAAAGGTAAAACTATTACAGGTGAATATTATTCATCTTTATTGGACCGTCCTTTTCGATCATGACAATGCACCATCACACACATCAGCAGTTGTGGTCGCAAAATTAATGGAAATGGCTGGTGGGACAAAGATTTTATTCAAACGAGGAGGTGATTTCATCAACTATTAGCTATTTTGCAGACTTAGACAATTCCTATTATTCGGAAGGGATCAACAAATTAGAACAGCATTGGACGAAGTGTATAAATTTAAAAGGAGACTATGTTGAAAAATAAAAAATATTACCCCAAACATGTAAGCGGTTTTTTTTTTCAGAGACTTATCAAACTCACCTCGTATATTATTTAATTGATGAATGGAGAAAATACAAAAATGCAGTACATGAAGCAGGCAAAAAAGAATACAAACGTGTCAAAAATGAGATCGACAGGAAGCACAAAATGGCTAAGCAGGGATGGTTAGAGGACAAATCTAAGGATGTAGAGGAGCATATCACTAGAGGTAAGATAGATACTGCCTACAGGAAAACTGAAGAGAGCTTTGGAGAAAAGAGAACGACTTGCATGAATATCAAGATGTCAGATAGAAATCCAGTAATAAGCAAAGAAGGGAAAGCAGAAAGTTGGAAGGAGGCTCGTCCAAACTGTGCCCCTGGGGCGCTAGCGCCCGCGATCGCCCGCGGCCATCGCCCCGGGAGAATTCGTATGTTGCCACAGTGGCCGAGCCGTGTCGCTTAGCTGGCCGAGCGGACCGCCCGACCGTCCGCCGCGCCACTCGACCTTATACCATTATAAGACACAACCACGGGTTTGGATATTTTTCTAGCCGTGGAAAACGTGTTAGAGTCAATGGGTTTAAAACGGGAACGCCTGACCAGTGTAACAACGGATTGAGCCCCTGCGCTACGAGGGATACGCACTGGATTCCTGGGTTACGTCAGGTCAAAAATGGCTGAAGTGGGCTGTCCCTTATTCGCGGCAGTCCATTGTCTGATATACCAGGAGGCACTTTGTGCGGAGGTTGTCATCATAAAAAATGTTATGGACACAGTTCTTCGAACTGTTAATTATCTTCGATCGCATGGACTCACACATCTCCAATTTAAAGAATTTCACGCTGATATCGAAGCGGAATACCCTGACATCCCCTACCACACCGAAGTAAGATGGCTGAGCAGAGGAAATGTGCTTCATCGGTTTTCTCCTTGAGGGGTGAAATAAATATCTTTTTGAAATGGAAGGACGCCAGAAGAATTACTTTGTGATCCTAAGTGTGTGGCGAATTTGGCTTTTTTGAGTGACGTTAATGGTCATTTAAATACTTTGAACATTTCACTCCAAGGCGAAAATCACTCTGTTGCTGATTTAGTGCAGACGATTCAAGCATTTTAAAAAAATGTTATTTTGTGGGGAAAACAGTTGCGCGAGAAGAATTGTGGACGCTTTTCTGCACTAGACAGTGTTAAAGAGGGTGTGGATTTTTCAGATTATGTTCAAATCATTTGCGAATTACAAGAACAGTTTGAAAACAAATTTTTGGAGATAAGTGAGCTACAACTGGCCTTATATATATATTTGTTCGCCCGTTTTCCCTTCTGGCAGAGAACGTCTCACAAGTGCTTCAACTAGAGCTGATTGGCAGTGCGATATCAGCCTGAAGAACCACTTTCTTATGTGTAAAACTTTGGATGATTTTTACAGATGCCTTCCACGAGAGATATATCCTCTTTTGCACAAGCACGCGGCCAAATTTCTCCCAATGTTTGGCTCTACGTATATTTGTGAGTGCTTTTTCTCTCTTGTAAAGCTTGCTAAAACTAAGAACCGTTCATTACTTGGCGATAAAAATTTGACAAATTCTTTGAGGTAAGCAGTCTCACGGAATATTGTACCAAACCTAGACAAAATCGTTTCTTCGAAAAAGAAAAACATGTAAAATGTTAATTGTCGTCTTTAACAATGTTGACTGTAAGAATTAAAGAGATTTATAACCTTAAATCTCTTTTTGATAAGTTTTCAAACTTGGTCAGTTGACATTATTATGTACAAAACATCAGACTAAGGATCCGATTTCTAAACTCTGAAAAGTGATACAAAAAGCTGTACCACGAAGTATAAAAAAAAAATATTTACTTGTAACTATTAACAATAAGAATGAGACACTATATTCCCTACATAAAACTATTTCTAAAATAGAATGTTTTGTTTAAGTTGGATCAGACCGCATGACGGTCCAGCGCCGAGTAGTGCTAAGAGGTCTCACTCACTCCGCAGCTATCTCTCTCTCTCTCTCTCTCTCTCTCTCTCTCTCTCTCTGCCTATGCCGACACTAGCGACACACGGTCGTGTACACGGCGCTGAACTACACTGCCTTGCGCCGCGGGGTACGGGGGCGAGCCTAATATAGAGGGTCTATACAAGGGCGATGATCTTGAGGACAATATTATAGAAATGGAAGAGAATGTAGATGAAGATGAAATACGAGATATGATACTGCGTGAAGAATTTGACAGAGCACTGAAAGACCTAAGTCGAAACAAGGCCCCGGGAGTAGACAACATCACATTAGAACTAATGACAGCCTTGGGAGGGCCAGGCCTAACAAAACTCTACCATCTAGTGAGCAAGATGTATGAGACAGGCGAAATAACCTCAGAATTAAAGAAGAATATAATAATTCCAATCCTAAAGAAAGCAGGTGTTGAGAGATGTGAAAATTACCGAACTATTAGTTTAATAAGTCACAGCTGCAAAATACTACCACGAATTCTTTACAGACGAATGGAAAAACTGGTAGAGCCGACCTCAGGGAAGGGCAGTTTGGATTCCGTAGAAATGTTGGAAGAAGTGAGACAACACTGACCCTACGACTTGTCTTATAAAATAGATTAAGGAAAGGCGAACCTACGTTTCTTGCATTTGTAGACTTAGAGAAAGCTTTCGATAATGTTGACTGGAATACTCTCTTTCAAATTCTGAATGTGGCAGGGATAAAACACAGGGAGCGAAAGGCTATTTACAGTTTGTACGGAAACCAGATGGCAGTTATAAGAGTCGAGGGGCATGAAAGGGAAGCAGTGGTTGGGACGGGAGTGAGAGATGGTAGTAGCCTCTCCCCGATGTTATTCAATCTGTATATTGAGCAAGCAGTAAAGGAAAAAAGGAAAAAAGGAAAAATACGGAGTAGGAATTAATGTCCATGGAGAAGAAATAAAAGATTTAAGGTACACCAATGACATTGTAATTCTGTCAGAGACAGCAAAGGACCTGGAAGAGCAACTGAACGGAATGGAAAGTGTCTTGAAAGGAGGACATAATATGAACATCAACAGAAGCAAAACGAGGATAATGGAATGTAGTCGAATTAAATCGGGTGGTGCTGCGAGAATTACTTTAGGAAATGAGAGCCCGCATCTCGTGGTCGTGCGGTAGCGTTCTCGCTTCCCACGCCCGGGTTCCCGGGTTCGATTCCCGGCGGGGTCAGGGATTTTCTCTGCCTCGTGATGGCTGGGTGTTGTGTGATGTCCTTAGGTTAGTTAGGTTTAAGTAGTTCTAAGTTCTAGGGGACTGATGACCAAAGATGTTAAGTCCCGTAGTGCTCAGAGCCATTTTTAGGAAATGAGAGGCTTAAAGTAGTAAATGAGTTTTGCTATTTGGGGAGCAAAATAACTGATGATGGTCGAAGTAGAGAGGATATCAAATGGAGACTGGCAATGGCAAGGAATGCATTTCTGAAGAAGAGAAATTTGTTAACATCGAGTATTGATTTAAGTGTCAGAAAGTCGTTTCTGAAAGTACTTGTATGGAACGTAGCCATGTATGGAAGTGAAACATGGACGATGACTAGCTAGGACAAGAAGAGGATAGAAGCTTTCGTAATGTGGGGCTACAGAAGAATCCTGAAGATTATATGGGTAGATCATATAACTAAGGAGGAGGTATTGAATAGGATTGGGGAGAAGAGAAGTTTGTGGCTCAACTTAGCTAGAAGAAGGGATCGGTTGGTAGGACATGTTCTGAGGCATCAAGGGATCACCAAATAAGTATTGGAGGGCAGTGAGGAGTGTAAAAATCGTAGACGGGGAGCAAGAGATGAATACACTAAAAAGATTCAGAAGGATGTAGGTTGCAGTAGGTACTGGGAGATAAAGAAGCTTGCACAGGATAGAGTAGCATGGAGAGCTGCGTCAAACCAGTCCCTGGACTGAAGACTACAACAACAACAAGAAGAGCTAACAACCTATATGCATGCATAGCGAAATCTGAAGAACAAAGGACAATACGAAACAGGAAGGCATTTCCTAGCTGATAACAGAAAGATTGTGAAGGCTTCGCTTTTCTTTATTATCGTAGAAAGTATTACATGTACTTATTAACATTTGTGGACTTTCTGGTACACACATATTTCATAAACATAAAGAAAGAAAAATTTTCTTGGGGTCTTACATTTTCCTACGATACATTTGACAACGATACTGGCTGTTACATGAGTAGTGATTCATGTCGTTAGTACAATGAAATTAGAAGATTGGTGTATACAAGAAAGAACAATGCACAGTTTGACATGTTTTAAATAAACAGTTTGACAAATCGTTTTCATTGGCACGGGAGATATGTGTACAAGATAGAATAAATTAAAATTTGAGAGGAATCACTGTTCTGAGAATAAGAGGTTAAGTCAGTTCAGGGACTTGACTGCCCGTGCGGATTGATGCAGCCACTGCTGGAGTGACGTCGCAGTTAGCTTATATGATGTCAAACAGTTGGTGACGACCGGCTGAGTGTGAGCTCAGGTTGTGCACTTTGTAGCAGAAATGGGCATCGAGGGGCGGCCCGTCCAGGAACGTAGCCATGACACAGGTGCGAGCCTTGCCTCGCACTGCAGGTTCAGCCGTTGCAGCTGCATCGTGATCCGCTGGGCTGCACGGTGCTGAGTCGTGCGCAGAGGCCCGGCCCGCGAGCTGCAGCCGCACTGGCCTCAGCTGTCTCGGGCCGAGAGAGTCCCTGATGTCACCTCAAGGGCCGAGCAGTGCAGTTGCAGAAGCACCTGTATGCCACGGCCTCAGCAGAGTTGCGCATGGAGACGCAGTCCACGGCCCTCGGTCTCACTGCTTCACACTGAGTGAGCCCGTGACGTCACTGCACCAGCGCCTTGCGCTAGCACTGTTGTGCTGCGGCCTACGGGCTGTTGGTAGCACTGACCGCAGTTGTGAGCTACGGACTATGAGCGGTGAGTAGAGCAGTGTTTAGTGGGGTGGTGGGATTTCTTTATTTTTGTCGTAACTCACAAAATGAGTGAGGAAACTAATGTGGTCTGCAGAAGAAGGAGCACATGTCAATTAAAATGGGAAGTAAAAGAAAAACTAATCAGTGGTGAGTGAAGAACCACACATCCTGAAGCGAATCTTAAATGTTCAGTTTGGACCGAGTTAAACCCTATTGTTGATGGCGTTAGAAAAAACGTTTGTTTTGTTTGCTGTTCGCTGTGCGGTGAAATTTGCTCTCATGCTGAAGGGTCCAGTGGCACTTCGCACATTTCTCGCCATCTATGCGTGTCTAATAAACAAGGGTCTTGTGTTGATGAGAAACGACTTCCTAAACCTGCTCAGGACATAACTGTCGATAAATGTGTCGCTATATGTGCACGAGACGTAAGATCATACGGAGCTATAAGATGTGAAGTTCTTATGGATCTTGTTCATACGTTAATCAACACTGCAAAGGCCATTATATCTTACCCCACAGCTGTGTCGCGGTACATGGCAGGAAGTGTTAAAAGCCTACGACATATAATTATGCCTAATGTAATTGCTCATATAACAGAAGGTGAATACTCAGCAAGGACGGATATGTGGACGTCTAGTGCGACAAGAAACCATTAGCTGACACGTACTGTCACCTGTTTCATTGACTTGACTCTCAGATCTTGCATTTTGTTTACAACCCAGCATCCAGATGGACCATAAACGGTCTGTAATATCATAAGAGAATTATTTAGACGATTAATGTGTATTGGTATCGACGACTCTACTTTGAAAGTCGTACAGTAAACGCCGGCCAGAGTGGCCCAGTGGTTCTATGCCCTTTAGTCTGTAAGTTTCGAATCCTGCTTCGGGCATGGTTGTGTGTGGTCGTGAGTTTAGTTAGGTTAAGTAGTACTAAGTACTAGGGGCTGATGACCTGAGAAGTAAAGTCCCATGTGCTCAGAGTCATTTGAACCATACAGCACACGACTGATCAAGGTACCAACATTGTCGTTGCACTGCGCGATATATTCACGATTGAATTGTTCCTGCCGTACGCTAAATACAGGGCAATGAAATAAATTTAATGTCGAGTACATATGCGTCAATTGTCCATAATGCATGGTCTCTTGACTGTGGCGAAAGAACGCGTCACTTACGTAAAGAAAAGTGGTCTTCTTAATGCTCTTGATTGATAACTGAGCCAGTCTAACGAAAGTCGCTGGAATAAGCAGCTAACAATGTTAGAACGTCTTTGTGCGAGAAGCTGTCTGAGAAGGGAGAAATAGCTCGAAATGATGAACTGATAATACGCTGATGAAAACTTTTTACGATATGTATGCTATTCGATTATTGTAATCTTATACGCAATCGTTTATTTTATAGCTCTTAAAACATAAGTGTTTTTGTAGCCCATCAAAACGGCTTCCAAGGAAATTTAACTGGAGAAATCACATGTACTGCACCTTTTGTTGGTATAGACAATGACAATGTTAAAGCATTTGTCTCAAGCGCATCAGGACAGAGAAGCTTCTGAAATCGGCCTTTTACATAAACGCCCCACATTATACTTAGATTAAAACCTAAAAGGTAACATCTTTCCTCTGGCCACCATTCGTCATTTAAAAATATCTGACGATAAGAGGCGTAAAGTCATGAAAAGGAGACAATAGTTGTCCTTCCTCACACTTCTCCAATCCCACAATACACTCTAAAGACATTACCCATTACTGCCTCCCCAACCGTCTTTTCTCTTTGTTCTCGCTAGTGGGCTCGAAAGATCTAGAAATAGTTACCTCAATGTACTCTTTTCTTCTGGAAGTTACAATAATAACAGTTAATGTTCTGAAATAGGAGAGACGCTCAGTCCTACATTTTCCTCCACATCTGGTAACACGTGAATTTTTGGGAATCTATGTTGTTCTAAATGAAAGTTTGAAATCTTGGAACGTATTCGAAATAAACCTAGCAGTACTAACGGATTTTCCATAACGTGTACTGCAAAGGGGAAGCGTAATATAAGACCAACAAAAAGATATTCGGATTTCGTGAATTTTCGTTGTCTTTTACGCACAACATACTTTTTTAAAGATATATTTATGTGTAAGAAGGGTCCTAAAACTTAAAATATGAATATTATACCTGTTTTGAAAATTCTATACCACTGACACGACCTAAATTTTCCGTTAAGTTTTACTGAAATATTTAAAACAAGTACGGAATCTGGTAGAAGAATTCATTAAAAATCACAAATATATTTTTTTCAAAATTTTAAAATATTATGTACATGACTAGATTACAGTATTCTGAAAAGGTACGCATAAAGTACCCCTTCCCTCTTCCTTGGTATTGCGAGGGTTAAATCAGGTAGTGTTAAGGAATCAGATTACGATATGAGACACTAAAAGGACTATTGGGCAGCAAAATAACTGATGAAGGCTGAAGTAGAGAGGATATAAAATGAAGACTGACTATAGCAAGAAAAGTATTAATGAAAAAGAGGGTTTTGCTAACATAGAATTTAAATTTAAGTGTTAGGAAGTATTTCTTGAAGGTATTTGTATGGTTTCCAAGATGCTATTCCAGGCGGGTGCACAAATGAATGTACGCAATGGAAAATACTAAACGCGGAAGTGAAGATTTGGCCCTATCTGTTTAACACTTGAAGCAGATCTTAGCATCTCTTATCGGTAATATTATCTCCTCCTTCTTGCTCTTTGACATATAAATTAAAACATAAAAATAAATGAATGATTAAGGGAACTAGTAACTACTAAAAAATAAATGTTGTTTCTCCATATACATTTATTGTAGGTAAAAACTTCTTTATACAGTAAATATATTTATATGTCGATGTGCCATGGACATAAAGAGATACAAATGAATTTCCTGAGTAATATTATTGGCCAACTGCCCAAATGTGCCCCTCTTTGTGGCTACGCGATCTAATATAAATAACGCGAGATGACTGATATCGTTTACGTCCCAAAATCTAGAAGACACTAGTTACAAAGATGATCTACAGTGGTTTGCAACCTCAGTGGAATTGAAACTTACGTGATCACAGCTGTTCAGCTTTATAGCCTTAATAAACCGAAGCAATTAGCAATATCACCGAATGTACTGCTTCCCGAGTGTCGAAGTGATGGTTCTCGTACGCGTCTGCGACGATGGATGAACTCCAGCCACAAAATAAAAAACTCATTAAACACTACGACGGCATAAGGCGGTCCTCTGACTAGTATAATCTAGCACTATCTTCTCCTGTCTGTATTCTACAGACAAGAAACGAGAACTCCCAGCCACAAGGACGGAATTCAGATAACGTCTCAACGTGAGTACTGACAGGAGAAGCGCTCACAATCAGGGAACATTGCGTACTCAACGACGATTCCCTACCCGAAGGGGAAGTCCAGAATCGTATAAGTTAGCAACACAATCGGTCACCCAAACCAACTTCCCAATGCCTTGTGGCACTATATCATGCAAACTAAGCCTTAATGATTTTGCCCGCATTTCTGCTATCATGATAAAGGAACCTTACAACAGTATTTCGATTGTGACAGCTTCCCCCCGCTTTAAAGTTATCCCCCTCAGTTCCACCGCTCGTTATCAAAACTCAGTTTCGTCATGATGCTTGATCAGAAAGTCTAGTCCTTGGACTGAGCAGCAGCCTTCGCCTGCATCACACATTACACTGCAGGTGTTGTCACATTTGTCAGTCTCCTGGTCCACTGGCACAAGCCTTGTCGGCTCGATCATAAACCTTACAATGTACATGGTAGTTGGTGCACTGGCTGGAAGATGCTAAGCCCACAGCACTTATCTTAAACCAGAAGCAGGGGCCCACAGGTAGTGGAGGCCAGATCTCGTGGTGGTTACTTGAAGCATCATGTCGCTTCGAGGAGTGGCATACAACTCTTCTCGAAGATAGTAGATACCAGACTGAGACACCTTTGACTGAAAATAGTGGCAATTTATGATCGGACACAACATTCTTGCTTCGCAAATCACAGCTTGTAACCATGTAAACCGTAAGAAGTCTGTTGATTGGATGTGTAGCAACTGGCCTACCAACGCCTTTCTGCTGTGTCGTCGTTATGGCGGTGCCAGCCCCTTTCCTGGAGCACAATGTGGGAATCTGCCTGTGGCATTCCTGCATCTGACATAATGGTGTTTGGTCGGCTCTGAGCTGGCTCATTCCTAAGATGTTTTCCAACAGCCATTTCAACATCATAATTTAACTCAGTAGCGCCGAAAAATAGTGGTGGCACTGCACATCGAATAACTGATAAGAAGATACTGAGTCGAACTGGGAAAAACCATAAATTTATGGCACAACATCGTTTCATAGGTCATGTCCTGAGGCAACAAGGAATTTTCAGTTTGGTAATGGAGTAATGGAGAGAAGTGTGTATATGTGAGTGTGGGGGAGGGGGGAGGGTGTTAAAGTTGTAGAGGGAGACAAAGTCTTAAATACAGTTAGCAGGTTCAAGCTGATGTACATTGCATTAACTGTGCAGCATGAAGAGATTCGCAGTGAATAGACTATCTTGGGCAGCTGCATCAAACCAATCTTCTGACTGAAGACCACAACAACAAAATTGGGGAAGGGGGCGAGAGGGAGAGGTGTGATTCTGGTTCACTGTTTTGCATGTTCTTTACTGGGAGAACTCATGAGTAAGGTAGAACTAATGTGATTCAGCGCCCTTGGCTGTTGACATGGCAAAAGACGTTTCTATATTGCTCCAAATTACCGACGCTGCTCGTTCTCATATGAGAAAAGGTATTTATCTCACACTATTGGCCGATGCAAAGAACTGATGTAGGTGTTCTTGTAGTATTTTGTTGTTGTAAACAGATGAATCTCTGGTATGACGTTAAACTGCAACCACACACGGAGTGACCACAGTATAAGAGGTCCCTATCCAACAATAGCATCAAGGTGGACGGAGGAGTGGAAGTTGTGAGCTGTAACTGTTACCTTGCCTGCTTGCGAAGGTGGAAGGAACATAGAGAATGTAAAGAAGATAGTCGTGTTAACCTACCACTTCCCAGCAGGTAGTCAGCCCAGTAACGACAATTGAAATTAACCGACCAGTGCTTGTTGATTCCTGTTGTAATTTCCTATTACTCCAGGTTGGTGTTCGAGAGAAGCGCAAACTTACAGATGTTGCTCCAATGTAATTTTCCTAAGGCAACTGCACAACGCAATCGGTCAATCGAATTATGCTGTATTGAGTATCGGACTTCGTTTCTGAAAGACTGCAGTTTCGTTGGTGCACCATAAAAGAACTGAGAAATTGCTAATCAGTATTTGGATCACACCAATGGCTGACAGGCTCCATGTCAGCAGTATTGCACCTGTATCACGAATAGCCGACACAAAGCTGAGCAGTGCTTGTTGATTCCTGTTGTGATTTCCTATTACTCCAGGTTGGTGTTCGGGAGAAACGCAAAGTTACAGATGTGCCTCCAATACGAATAGCTGAACACTAAGCTGATAAAGACATTGATACAGAGAGATATGTTTAGTTTATTAAATTAATACATGTGAAAGGTATTAATTGAAATATATTTAAATATATTCATGGTACTTACGAGCTAACAAGGTAGATGATTTTATAGCGAAAGCTGAAGAAGAAAGGACGATACGAAACAGGAAGGCATCTCCTAGCTAATCACGGAAAAAAATGTGAAGGCTTCTCTGTTCTTTATCTTCATAGAAAGTATTACATGTACTTATTACCATTTGTGGTCTCACTGGTACACACATAATTCATAAAAATAAAGAAAGATAGATTTTCTTGGTGTCTTACATGTGCCTACGGATCATTTGGTTACGATACTGGCTGATATATGAGTAGTCATTCAAGTTGTGTACAACAAATTTACAAGAATGATGTATACAAGAAAAAACAATACGCTATTTGACATGTTTTAAATAAACAGTTTGACAAATCCTTTTTATTGACATGGGAGATATTTGTACAAGATACACTAACTAAGAATTTGAAAGGTTTCAATGTTCTGGGGATAAGAGTTTTAGTCAGTTCAGTGACGTACCTGCCCTTGGGAATTAATGATGCCACTGCTGGAGTGACGTCGCAGTTGGTTTGTATGATGTAAGTCGGTCGGTGACAACAGGCGGAGTGTGAGCTCTGGTTCTGCACTTTGTATCAGAAGTGGGCATCGAGGCGCAGCCCGTCCAGGACCGTAGCCATGACGGCCGTGCGAGCCTTGCCTCGCGCTGCCGGTTCAGCCGGGGCAGCCGCATCGAGGACCGACGGTCCGCACAGTGCAGAGTCGTGCGACCACACTCGACTACAGCAATCTCGGGCTGAGCAAGTTCCTGACGTCACCCAATGGGCCGAGCAGTACTGTTGCGAAAGCACTTGTACATAATGGGCTCAGCAGAGTCGCGCATGGGGATGCTGCCCATGAGCCGCGGCCTCACGGTTACGCACTGAGCGAGACCGTGACGTCACTGCACCAGTGCCTTGCGCAAGCACTGGCGTGCTGCCGCCTACGGGCTGTTGGTAGCACTGACCGCAGTTGTCAGCTACGGGATACGAGTGTAGGGTGTGATTTCTTCATTTTTTTCGTAATGCAAAAATGAGGGTGGAAACTATAAGGGGTTTGCAGAAGAAGGAGCACATGTCAAGAAAAAGGGATGTAAAAGGAAGACTAATAAGTGGTGAGCAGAGAACCACACAGCGTAAAGCGAATCTTAAAAGTTCAGTTGCGACCGTGTTGAAGCCTATTGTGGATGGCGTGAGGAAAAGCGTTCATTTTGTTTGCTGTTCGCTGTTAGATGGAATTTACTCTCATGCTGAAGGCCCAAGTGGCACTTCGCACATTTCTCGCCATCCATGCGTGTATAATAAGCGAGGGTGTTATGTGGAGGAGAAACGGCTTCCTAAACCTGCCAGGAGATAACTGATAACTGTCGATAAATGCGTGGCTATGTGTGCACGAGACGTAAGGTCGAATGGAACTATGAGAGATAAAGGTCTTAGGGATCTTGTTCCGACGTTAGTTGACACTGCAAAGGCCATTATATCTCACCCCACAACTCTGTCGAGGTACATGGCAAAAAGTGCTATATGCCTACGACATATAATTATGCCTGAGGTAATTGCTCATATAACACAAGGTGAATACTCAGCAACTAGAGAAATGTGGACATCCAGCGCGAGAAGAAACAATTATCTGACGTGTACTGTCTCCTGTTTCATTGACTGGACTCTCAGATCTCGCATTTTGTTTACAACTCAGTTTCCAGATGAACCAAAAACGGCCGGTAACATTCTAAGAGAATTATTTAGACGATTTATGTCTCTTAGTATCCACCACAGTACTTTGACAGATATGCAGCACACGAATGATGAAAGTACCAACATTGTCGTTGCACTGCGCGATATATTCACGATTGAATTGTTCCTGCCATATTTCAAATACAGGGCTACGAAATAATTTTAATGCGAAGTATATATGCTTCAGTTGTCCATAAGTTCATGGTCTTTTGATTGGGGCGAAAGAACGCTTCCCATACTTAAAGAAAAGTGGTCTTCTTAATGCTCTTGTTCGATAAATGAGCCAGTCTAATGATAGTCGCTGGAATAAGCAGCTGACAATGTTACACTCCAGGAAATGGAAAAAAGAACACATTGACACCGGTGTGTCAGACCCACCATACTTGCTCCGGACACTGCGAGAGGGCTGTACAAGCAATGATCACACGCACGGCACAGCGGACACACCAGGAACCGCGGTGTTGGCCGTCGAATGGCGCTAGCTGCGCAGCATTTGTGCACCGCCGCCGTCAGTGTCAGCCAGTTTGCCGTGGCATACGGAGCTCCATTGCAGTCTTTAACACTGGTAGCATGCCGCGACAGCGTGGACGTGAACCATATGTGCAGTTGACGGACTTTGAGCGAGGGCGTATAGTGGGCATGCAGGAGGCCGGGTGGACGTACCGCCGAATTGCTCAACACGTGGGGCGTGAGGTCTCCACAGTACATCGATGTTGTCGCCAGTGGTCGGCGGAAGGTGCACGTGCCCGTCGACCTGGGACCGGACCGCAGCGACGCACGGATGCACGCCAAGACCGTAGGATCCTACGCAGTGCCGTAGGGGACCGCACCGCCACTTCCCAGCAAATTAGGGACACTGTTGCTCCTGGGGTATCGGCGAGGACCATTCGCAACCGTCTCCATGAAGCTGGGCTACGGTCCCGCACACCGTTAGGCCGTCTTCCGCTCACGCCCCAACATCGTGCAGCCCGCCTCCAGTGGTGTCGCGACAGGCGTGAATGGAGGGACGAATGGAGACGTGTCGCCTTCAGCGATGAGAGTCGCTTCTGCCTTGGTGCCAATGATGGTCGTATGCGTGTTTGGCGCCGTTCAGGTGAGCGCCACAATCAGGACTGCATACGACCGAGGCACACAGGGCCAACACCCGGCATCATGGTGTGGGGAGCGATCTCCTACACTGGCCGTACACCACTGGTGATCGTCGAGGGGACACTGAATAGTGCACGGTACATCCAAACCGTCATCGAACCCATCGTTCTACCATTCCTAGACCGGCAAGGGAACTTGCTGTTCCAACAGGACAATGCACGTCCGCATGTATCCCGTGCCACCCAACGTGCTCTAGAAGGTGTAAGTCAACTACCCTGGCCAGCAAGATCTCCCGATCCGTCCCCCATTGAGCATGTTTGGGACTGGATGAAGCGTCGTCTCACGCGGTCTGCACGTCCAGCACGAACGCTGGTCCAACTGAGGCGCCAGGTGGAAATGGCATGGCAAGCCGTTCCACAGGACTACATCCAGCAACTCTACGATCGTCTCCATGGGAGAATAGCAGCCTGCATTGCTGCGAAAGGTGGATATACACTGTACTAGTGCCGACATTGTGCATGCTCTGTTGCCTGTGTCTATGTGCCTGTGGTTCTGTCAGTGTGATCATGTGATGTATCTGACCCCAGGAATGTGTCAATAAAGTTTCCCCTTCCTGGGACAATGAATTCACGGTGTTTATATTTCAAATTCCAGGAGTGTAGAATGTCTTTGTGCGAGAAGCTCTCTGAGAAGGGAACAATAGAGCGAAATGTAGGAACTGATATCACGCTGATGAAAGAATTTTTCACGGTATGTTTGCTATTAGATTACTGTAATACTTATACGCGGTCGGTTATGTTATTGCTTTTAAAAAATAAAGGTATTTGTAGCTCTTTAAAGCGGCGTCCAACCAATTAGAACTGGAGAAATCACCTGCACTGCACCTTCTGTTGGTATGGACAATGACAATGTTAAAGCATTTGAATCAGGCGCCCCCCGACAGAGAAGTTTCTGATATCGGACTTTTACATTTACGCCTCAAATTATACTTAGATGAAAAGCTATTTCTCCAGAGATACTGTGAGCTGGCAACTTCCCTTGCCCACCATTCGTCATTTAAAAATGATATCTGAAGATAAGAGGCGTAAAGCCATCAAAATGATATGAGTTTTCCTTGTTCATACTTCTCCAATCCCACAATACACTCTAACGTCATTCCCATTTACTGCGTCTCCAACTGTCTTTTGTATTTGTTCTCGCTAGTGGGTTAGAACGGAACTGGCTTACCTTTCGATCTAGAAATAGTTATCTCAATATACTCTACTCTTCTGGAACTTACAAAATCACATTTAATGTTCGGAAATAGGATAGACGCTCATTCCCACATGTTCCTCCACAACTGGTGACATGTGAATCCCTGGGAATCCATGTTGTCCTATATCAAAGTCTGAATTATTGCGGTATATGCACTGAAATATGAATTTTGCTCTCCTCAAGTAAAAATAAGAGAGGAGTAATGAGGCTGTATGTGTATTTCACAGCCCCACCCCATCAAAAACCAAATCTTGTTGAAGCACATAAATTCTGCTACTCCATCTACGTCTACATCTAGATCTACATGACTACTCTGCAATTCATATTTAACTGCTTGGCAGAGGGTTCGTCGAACCACAATCATACTATCTCTATACCATTCCACTTCCGAACAGCGCGCGGGAAAAACGAACACCTAAACCTTTCTGTTCGAGCTCTGATTTCTCTTATTTTATTTTGATGATCATTCCTACCTATGTAGGTTGGGCTCAACAAAATATTTTCGCATTCGGAAGAGAAAGTTGGTGACTGAAATTTCGTAAATAGATCTCGCCGCGACGAAAAACGTCTTTGCTGTAATGACTTCCAACCCAATTCGCGTTTCATATCTGCCACACTCTCTCCCCTATTACGTGATAATACAAAACGAGCTGCCCTTTTTTGCACCCTTTCGATGTCTTCCGTCAATCCCTCCTGGTAAGGATCCCACACCGCGCAGCAATATTCCAACAGAGGACGAACGAGTATAGTGTAAGCTGTCTCTTTAGTGGATTTGTTGCATCTTCTAAGTGTCCTGCCAATGAAACGCAATCTTTGGCTCGCCTTCCCCACAATATTATCTATGTGGTCTTTCCAACTGAAGTTGTTCGTAATTTTAACACCCAGGTACTTAGTTGAATTGACAGCCTTGAGAATTGTACTATTTATCGAGTAATAGAATTCCAACGGATTTCTTTTGGAACTCACGTGGATCACCTCACACTTTTCGTTATTTAGCGTCAACTGCCACCTGCCACACCATACAGCAATCTTTTCTAAATCACTTTGCAACTGATACTGGTCTTCGGATGACCTTACTTGACGGTAAATTACAGCATCATCTGCGACCAACCTAAGAGAACTGCTCAGATTGTCACCCAGGTCATTTACATAGATCAGGAACAGCAGAGGTCCCAGGACGCTTCCCTGGGGAACACCTGATATAACTTCAGTTTTACTCGATGATTTGCCGTCCATTACTAGGAGCTGCAACCTTCCTGACAGGAAATCACGAATCCAGTCGCACAACTGAGACGATACCCCATAGGCCTGCAGCTTGATTAGAAGTCGCTTGTGAGGAACGGTGTCAAAAGCTTTCCGGAAATCTAGAAATACGGAATCAACTTGAGATCCCCTGTCGATAGTGGAAATTACTTCGTGTGAATAAAGAGCTAGCTGCGTTGCACAAGAACGATGTTTTCTGAAACCATGCTGATTACGTATCAATAGATCGTTCCCTTCGAGGTGATTCATAATGTTTGAATACTGTATATGCTCCAAAACCCTACTGCAAACCGACGTCAATGATATAGGTCTGTAGTTCGATGGATTACTCCTACTACCCTTCTTAAACACTGGTGCGACCTGCGCAATTTTCCAATCTGTAGGTACAGATCTGTCAGTGAGCGTGCGGTTGTATATGATTGCTAAGTAGGGAGCTATTGTATCAGCGTAATCTGAAAGGAACCTAATCGGCATACAATCTGGACCTGAAGACTTGCCCGTATCAAGCAATTTGAGTTGCTTCGCAACCCCTAAGGTATCTACTTCTAAGAAACTCATGCTAGCAGCTGTTCGTGTTTCAAATTCTGGAATATTCCATTCATCTTCCCTGGTGAAGGAATTTCGGAAAACTGCGTTCAATAACTCCGCTTTAGCGGCACAGTCGTCGGTAACAGTACCATCGGCACTGCGCAGCGAGGGTATTGACTGCGTCTTGCCGCTTGTGTACTTTACATACGACCAGAATTTCTTCGGATTTTCTACCAAATTTCGAGACAATGTTTCGTTGTGGAACCTATTAAAGGCATCTCGCATTGAAGTCCGTGCCAAATTTCGCGCGTCTGTAAATTTTAGCCAATCTGCTGGATTTCTAGTTGTGCAATTTGAAGATGGGAGTGACACATTCGGGTAGCCTACACTCGATGTCATTCAACATCTACACCGAACAAGCAGTAAAGCACACAACGATAAATCTGTAAACAGATTTAAATATCAGGGAGAAGCAATAAACGTTCTGAAGTTTACTGGTGACACTGCAATTCTTTCAGAGACAGCAAAGCACTTGGAATAACAGTTGACTGGAACAGATTGTGCCCTTTAAAGGGATTATAACATAATCCTCAATGGAACTAAATGAAAGGTAATGTCACCTATTCGAATTAAACCCAGCAGTACCAAAGGATTTTCCATAACGTGTACTATTGAAGCTGGCGTAATGTATGACCAACACAGAGAAATACGAATTTCGTTAATTTTCGTTGTCTTTTACGCACAACATACTTTTTAAAGATATATTTGTGTGTAAGAAGGGTTCTAAACTTGGAAATATGATTATGACACCTGTTCTGAAAATTCACATCCACTGACAAGACCTAAATTATTGCGTTAAGCTTTAGTGAAAAATTAAAAACAACTACGTAATCTGGCAGGAGAAATCATTAAAAATCACATATTTATTTTTTTCAAAATTTTAAAATATAATGTAAATGGGTAGATTACAATATTCTGAGAAGGTAGGCATAAAGAAACCCTTCCCTGTCCCTTGGTACGGCGAGTTTTAAATCAGATACTGTTAAGGGAATCAGATTACGAAATAAGACAGTAAAATGATTATTGGGCAAACAAAATTACAGATGATGACCGAAGTAGAGAGGATATAAAATGAAGACTGACTATTGCAAGAAAATTATTAATGTAAAAGCGTGATTTACTTACATTGAATATAAATTTCAGTGTTAGGAAGTGTTACTGGAAGGTATTTGTATGGCTTCCAAGATGCTGCTCCAGGCGGGTGTAAAAATGAAGGTGAACAATGGAAAATACTGAACGCAATTCGGCTCTGTCTGACTACCCCCTGAAGCAGGTCTTAGGATTTCTTAATGGTGATATTATTTCCTCCTTCTTGTTCTTTAACATATAAATTGCAACATGGAAATAAATTTAGGGAACTAGTAACTACTAAATATTGATGTTGTTTCTGCTTATGCATTTATTGTAGATTAAAACCCCTTTACCTATTAAAAACGTTTATATGTCGATGTGCAATGGACATAAAGAGATACAAATGAATTTCCTAACTAACATTATTAATAAATTGCCCAAATGTGCCGCTTTTTATGGCCACGTCATCTAATATAAATAACACGAGATGACTGATATCATCTACGTCCCAAACACTAGAAGACACTACTTTCAAAGATGATCTACAGTTGTGTGCAACCTCAGTGGATATGAAACTTACACCATAACACCTGTTCAGCTTTATAGCACTAATAAGCCGAAGCAATTAGCAATATCAGAGAATGTACTGCGTCCCATGCGTCGGAGTGATGATTCCCGCACACGGCTGCAACGATGGAAGAACTCCAGCTACAAAATAAAAAACTCATTAACCACTAGGATGGCGAAGGTGGTCCTCTGACTAGTATAATCTAATACCATCTTCTCCTTTCTGTATTCTACAGACAAGAAACTCGAACTCCCAGTCACAAGGATGGAATTCAGATAACGTCTCAGCGTGAGTACAGACAGGAGAAGTGCTCTCAATCACTGAACGCTGCGTACTTAACGATAGTTCCCCATCTGGAGGCGAAGTGCAGAATCGTATAAGTTAGCAACACCTTCGGTTACCTAAAGCAACTTCCCAGTGTCTTGGGGCACTATATCATGCAAATTAAGGCTTAATGATTTTGCCCGTATTTGTCCTGTCATGATAAACGAACCTGGCGACAGCATTTCACTGGTGACAGCTTCCCCCAGCTTGAACATTATCCCCGTGAGTTTCACTGCCCGTCCTCGAAAGTCAGTTTCGGCATGATGCTTCATGGGAAAGTCTAGCCCTGGGATTTCACAGCAGCCTTCGCCTGTATCACACACTACACTGCAAGTGTTGTCACTTTTGTCAATCTCCTGACCCACTGGCACAAGCCTTGTCGGCCCGATCATAAACCTTACAAACACATTTCCTCTTTCTTCTCCTCTCACGTTCTGAGGACGCAGTGCCGTCACTGATGGTGCCACATCTGCGGCTTTCTTAAATACTAAAGGCGTCTGTACCGTTTCAGTACGCAAAAATCTGCAATACAATCTGCGATATTCATAGCTTTCTGTGTCACCTCCTAAATATATACAACAAAATTACTGTCTGCAGTTGCATTCTGCAAGACACAAAGATCATCGGCACATGCACTTCTCTACTCATCTGGTCCAGGCTGCCAAAATTCGCAAACTCTCCGCATGGGTGTACCTTACTAATTATGCAAACAAAGAACGAGGAGAACAAAACAGTATGACGACAAGGACACTTAATCTAATTCTACCCTAACACTTACTGTAACTTAACTTCTCCCATTGAGCGACTACTCATGACTACCACTTTACGTAATTACACGTAGGGAGCCACATTTATTGCTTAAAACGAAATACATTGCATATTAAAAACGGCGAAATCTACCACAAAACTCCGACTTCTGGACAAAACTCATCTTCCCCTCCTAAGGAGTTACGCATGGCTACAACTTAAACACTTCCAGACAATGAGACACAATCATTGATGACAGGCAGAAACAATGTTCATATTTACACATCGTCAGAACACAGTCAGAACTTACTTGCCACATGTCACACATGAAAACATAACTGAAAAGCTGCTGAAAGGTGCAATGACTCGACGTGATAGTCGCAGGGGAAAAAATAGAACAGTCAGTCCACTCACCCACTGCACACTGATGCTGTGTGACGACGAATCTGCAACCCTGAAGTAGTCAAGAGTCATCGTCTCCAGGGAGAGTGGCTGTTAAGGTTCCTCTGTCATTGAAATTTAGACGTGACACACACTTCTGACATCGAAATGTGGAGGTCCAGGATGGACGATCTCTACAAGTACAGTTCTGAGTTGAGGTGGTGGATTGTTGTCGGGATGATGTTCGGTGGCTGCTCATAAAAACTTCACTATTAGACATACATTTTACTGAAGAACAAACTAGAACATTTTGTGGTGCAACGGACACCATAGTGTGTGCTGAAGACAGTGAGTGTTAAGGACTGACTCAACATGTGGGAATGGCCTCAAAAGACTGCCTTCTATGGCGGAAGACTGGTTGCAGCTGGTAGTTGGCCCACATGCTGGAAGATGCTAAGCTCACAGCACTGATCGTAAAACCAGCAACAGGGGCCCACGGTTTGTGGATGCCAAGTAACATGGTGGCTGCTTCTAGCCTCATGTCGCCTCTTGGAGCGGCAACACCTCTTCTCTTAAATAGTACCTACCAGACTGAGACAACTTTGACTGAAAATAATGTTAATTTATGTTGGGACGGAGCGCAGTTGCTTTGCAAATCACAGCTTGCAACCATGCAGAGGATAAGACGTCTGCTGATTGGATGTGTCGTTACTGGCCTACCAACGCCTTTCTGCTGTGTCGTCGTTATGGCGGTGCCAGCCATATTCCTGGAGCACAATGTGGGAATCTGCGAGTGGCATTGCTGCATCTGACGTAATGGTGTTTGGTCGGCGCAGATCTTTTGCAACAGCCATGGCAATGCCACAATTTTACTCAGTAGCGCCGAAAAACAGTGGTGGCGCTGCAGATCGAATAACTGATAAGAAGATACTGAGTCAAACTGGGGAAAACAAGAAATTTTTTGGCACAACTTCGTTTCATAGAGTATATCCTAAGGCATCAAGGAGTTGTCAGTTTAGTAATGGAGAGATATGTGTATATGTGGGTGTTGGGGAGGGGTGTTAAAATTTTACAGGGAAACAAAGTCTTGAATACAGGTAGCAGGTTCAAACTGATGTACATCGCGTTAGCTGTGCAGCGCTGAAGAGGCTTGCACAGAGTAGACTAGCTTGTGCAGCTGCATCAAAGCAGTCTTCAGACTGAAGACCACAACAACATTGGGGAAGGAGATGGGAGGGAAAGGTAGGTTTCTAGTTCATAATTTGCAAGTTTTTTCCTGGGGGAACTCATGAGTAAGGTAGATCTCATGTGATTCTGCACCCTCGGCTGAGACATGGCAAAAGACGTTTCTACATTACTCTAAATTAACGGTGATGCTCATTCCCGTATGAGGAAAGCTATTTAGCTCACACAATTCGCCGGTGCAGCGAACTGAAGTAGCGGTTCTTGTATATGTTGTTGTTGTTAACAGAAATGTCCCTGGTATGACGATAATCTGCAACCACACATGGAGTGACCACAGTATAAGTGGTCCCCATCCAACAACAGCAACAACCTCTCTGGTAGGTGGATGAGCGAGTGGAAGTTCTGAGCTGTAACTGTTACCTTGCCTGCTTCCGTAGGTGGAAGGATGATAGATAATGTAAAGAAAATAGTCATGATCACCTACCACGTACCACCACGTAGTCAGCTCAGTAATGTCAATCGAAATTAACCGAGCAGTGCTTGTTGATTCCTTTTGTGATTTCCTATCACTCCAGGTTGGTGTAAGAGAGAAACGCAAAGTTACAGATGTGACTTAATGTAATTTTCATAAGTCAAGGGCATAACGTGATCGCTCATCGAATTATGCTATATGCTTAATTGAGTATCGGACTGCGTTTCTGAAAGACTGTAGGTTCTTTGGTGCACCATAAAAGATCTGATAAATTGCTAATCAGTATTTGGATCACACCAATGGCGGACGGGCTCCACGTCAGCAGTTTTGCATTCCTTTCACGAACAGCTGAGCACAAAGATGATAAGGACATTATACAAAGAGATATGTTTAGTTTGTTAAGTTAATACATCTGGAAGTTATTAATTTAAATACATTTAAAGATATTCATGGCTCTTAAGAGCTAACACGATACACTACTGGCCATTAAAATTGCTGCACCTAGAAGAAATGCAGATGATAAACGTGTTTCATTGGACAAATATATTATACTAGAACTGACATGTGATTACATTTTCAGGCAATTTGGGTATATAGATCCTAAGAAATCAGTATCCAGAACAACCACATCTGGCCGTAATTATGGCCTTGATACGCCTGGGTATTGAGACAAAAACAGCTTGTACAGCATGTACAGGTACAGCTGGCCATGCAGCTTCAACACGATACCACAGCTAATCAAAAGTAGTGACTAGCGTATTGTGACGAGCCAGTTGCTCGGCCACCATTGACCAGACGCTTTCAGTTGGTGAGAGATCTGCATGATGTGCTGGCCAGGGCAGCAGTCGAACATTTGCTGTATCCAGAACAGCCCGTACAGGTCCTAAAACATGGGGTCGTGCATTATCCTGCTGAAATGTAAGGGATCGAATGAAGGGTAGAGCCACGGGTCGCAACACATAATAAATGTGACGTCCACTGTTCAAAGTGCGAACAAGAGGTGACCGAGACGTGTAACCAATGGCACCCCATACCATCACGCCGGGTGATACGCCAGTATGGCGATGACGAATACACGCTTCCAATGTGCGTCCACCGCGATGTCGCCAAACACGGATGCGATCATCATGACGCTGTAAACAAAACCTGGATTCATCCGAAAAAATGACGTTTTGCCATTCGTACATCCTGGTTCGTCTTTGAGTACACCACCGCAGGCGCTCCTGTCTGTGATCCAGCGTCAAGGATAACTGCAGCAATGATCTCCGAGCTGATGGTCCATGCTGTTGCAAACGTCGTCGAACTGTTCGTGCAGAAGGTTGTTGTCTTGCAAACGTCCCCATCTGTTGACTCAGGGATCGAGACATGGGTGCACAATCCGTTACACCCAAGAGGATAAGATGCCTGTCATTTCGACTGCTAGTTATACGAGGCCGTTGGGATCCACCACGGCGTTCCGTACTACCCTCCTGAAGCCACCGTATCCATATTCTGCTAACAGTCATTGGATCTCAACCAAAGAGAGCAGCAACGTCGCGATACGTGAAACCGCAATCGCAATAGGCTACAATCCTACCTTTGTCGAAGTCGGAAACGTGATGGTACGCATTTCTCCTCCTTACACGAGGCATCACAACAACGTTTCTCCAGGGAACGCCGGTCAACTGCTGTTTGTGTATGAGAAAACGGTGGGAAACTTTCCTCATGTCAGCACGTTGTAGGTATCGCCACCGGCGGCAACCTTGCGTGAATGCTCTGGAAAGGTAATAATTTGCATATGACAGCATCTTGTTCCTGTCTTTAAATTTCGCGTCTGTAGCACGTTCGTGATGTAATAATTTTAATGGCCTGTAGTGTAGATGCTTCACAGCGAAAGCGGAAGAACAAAGGACGATAGGAAACAGGAAGGCATCCCCTAGCTGATTGCAGAAGAAATGTGAAGGCCTCTCTGGTCTTTATAATCATAGAAAGTATTACATGTACTTCTTAACACTTGTGGACTCTCTGGTAAACACATATATTATAAACATAAAGAAAGCAAAACTTCTTGGTGTCTTACGTTTGTCTACGATACATTTGACTACGATACTGGCTGATACATGAGTACTCATTCAAGACGTGTACAACAAAATTACAAGATTGGTGTATACAAGAAAAACAATACACTATTTGACATGTTTTAAATAAACAGTTTGACAAATCATTTAGATTGGCACGTGAGATATTTGAACAAGATAAACTAACTTAAAATTTAAGAGGTATCAATTTTCTGAGGCTAAAAGGTTGTCAGTTCATGGACGTGTCTGCCCGTGGTAATTGATGCAGCCACTGCTGGACTAACTTCGCAGTTGGCTTGTATGATGTCAAGCGGTCGGTGGCAACCAGCTGAGTGTGAGGTCTGGTTGTGCAGTTTGCAGCAGAGGTGATCATCGAAGCGCGGCCCGTCCAGTTCCGTGGCCATGACAGCCGTGCGTGCCTTGCCTAGCACTGCCGGTTCAGGCGGGGCAGCTGCATCGAGGTCCGCCGGGAGAGTAGTGCGAAGAGGCTCGGCCCGCGAGCTGCAGCCGCACTGGACTGCAGCAGTCTCGGGCCGAGCGAGTCCCTGACGTAATCCCAAGGGCCGAGCAGTGCTGTTACGAAAGAACCTGTACGCCGCGGCCTCAGCAGAGTCGCGCATGGAGACGCAGCCCACGGGCCGCGGCCTCACTGCTCGACACCGAGCGAGCCCATGACGTCACTGCACCAGTGCCGTGCACAAGCACTGGCGTGCTGCGGCCTACGAGCTGTTGGTAGTACTGACGGCAGTTGCGAGCTACGGGCTATGAGCGGTGAGTAGAGCAGTGTTTAGTGGAGTGATGGGATTTCTTCATTTCTTTCCTAACACGCAAAATGAGAGCGGCAAACTAAACGTGGTTTGCAGAACAAGGAGCACATGTCAAGGAAAAGTGAAACAAAAGAAAAACTAAACAGTGGTGAGTAGAGAACCACACAGAATGGAGCAAATTTTAAAAGTACTCTTTAGACCTTGTTGAAGTCTATTGTGGATAGCATTAGGAAAAGCCTTCATTTTCTGTGCTGTTCGCTCTACTGTCAAATTTACTCTCATGCTGAAGGGTCAAGTGGCACTTCGTACATTTCTCGCCATCCATGCGTGTCTACCGAGCGAGGTGGCGCAGTGGTTAGCACACTGGACTCGCATTCGGGAGGACGACGGTTCAATCCCGTCTCCAGCCATCCTGATTTAGGTTTTCCGTGATTTCCCTAAATCGTTTCAGGCAAATGCCGGGATGGTTCCTTTGAAAGGGCACGGCCGATTTCCTTCCCAATCCTTCCCTAACCCGAGCTTGCGCTCCGTCTCTAATGACCTCGTTGTCGACGGGACGTTAAACACTAACCACCACCACCACCACCATGCGTGTCTAATAAACAAGGGCCTTACGCGGACGAGAAACGACTTTCTCAACCAGCTGACGAGAGAACTGTCGATAAATGCGTGTCCGCAGCTCGTGGTCGTGCGGTAGCGTTCTCGCTTCTCACGCTCGGGTTCCCGGGTTCGATTCCCGGCGGGGTCAGGGATTTTCTCTGCCTCGTTATGACTGGGTGTTTTGTGATGTCCTCAGGTTGGTTAGGTTTAAGTAGTTCTAAGTTCTAGGGGACTGATGACCATAGTGCCAAGAGCCATTTGAACCATTTTGATAAATGCGTGCCTAAGTGTGCACAAGATGTAAGGTCATACGGAGCTATAAGATGTGAAGGTCTTATGGATCTTGTTCAGACGTCACTCGACACTGCAAAGGCCATTATGTCTCACCCCACAACTGGGACGCGGTGCATGGCAGAAAGTACTTAAAGCCTACGACTTACATTTATGCCTGAGGTAACTGCTCATATAACAACTACAGACATGTGGACATTCAGCTCGACAAAGAGGAATTATCTGACATGTACTGTCTCCTGTTTCATTGACTTGACTCTCAGATCTCGCATTTTTTTTACAACTCAGTTTATAGATGAACCAAAAATGGGCGGTAACATTAAGAGAGTTGTTTAGACGACTTATGTCTCCTGGTATCCAACACTCTACTTTGAAAGACATGCAGTCCACGACTGATCAAGGTTGTCATTGTCCTAGCATTGCATGATTATTCACGATTGAATTATTCCTGCCATATGCTAAATACAGGGATACGAAATAAATTTAATGCGGAGTATATATGCGTCAATTGCCCATAAGCTCATGGTCCTTTGACTGTGGCGAAAGAACGCGTCACGTACGTAAAGAAACCCGGTCTTCTTAATGCTCTTGATAGATAACAGAGCCCGTCTAACGATACTCGCTGGAATAAGCAGGTGACAATGTTAGAATGTCTTTGTGCGAAAATCTCTTTCAGAAGGGAGAAATAGCCCGAAATGATGGAACTGATATCACGCTCATGTAAGAACGTTTCACGGTATGTATGCTATTCTATTACTGTAATTCTAATACACAATAGTGTATTTTATAGCTTTTAAAACATAAGGATTTTTGTAGCTCCTGAAAGCGGCGTTCAACCAATTAGAACTGGAGAAATCACCTGCACTGCACCTTCTATTGACATGGACAATGACAATGTTAAAGGATTTGAATCAGGCGCCCCAGGACAGAGAAACTTCGGAAATCTGACTTTACATTAATGCCTCAAATTATACTTAGATTAAAATCTATTTGTCCAGAGATACTGTGAAGTAGCAAATTTCTTCTGACTCCATTCGTCATTTAAAAATGATATCTGAAGATAAGAGGCGTAAACTCATGAAAATGATACAAGAGTTTTCCTTGTTCATACTTCTCCAATCCCACAATACACTCTAACGTCATTTCCATTTACTGCATCTCCAACCGTCCTTTCTCTTTGTTCTCGCTAGTTGGTTCGAACGGAACTGGCTTACCTTTCGATCTAGAAATAGTTATCTCAATGTAGTCTTGTCTTCCGGAAGTTACAAAAGTAACATTTTATGTTCGGAAATAGGAGAGACGCCGATTCTTACATGTTCCTCCACAACTGGTAACATGTGAATCCTTGGGAATCCATGTTATCCCATATCAAAGTCTGAATTTTTGCCTTATATGCACTGAAATATGAATTTTGCTGTCCTCAGGTAAAAAGGAGTAATGAGGCTCTACATGTATTTCACAGCCCCACCCCATCAAACACCAAATCTTGTTGAAGCACATAAATTCTGCTACTCCATCTGCTGGATTTCTAGTTGTGCAATTTGAAGATCGGAGTGACGCATTCGGGTAGCCTACACTCGATGTCGTTCAACATCTACACCGAACAAGCAGTAACGCATACAAGGATAAATTTGTAAACAGAATTAAATATCAGGGAGAAGCAATAAACATTTTGAAGTTTGCCAGTGACACTGCAATTCTGTCAGAGACAGCAAAGAACTTGGAATAACAGTTGAACGGAATTGATAGTGTCCTGAAAAGAGATTGTAAAATAAACCTCAATGGAACTAAATGAATGGTAATGGAACGTATTCGAATTAAACCTAGCAGTACCAACGGAATTTCTATAACGTTTATTACAAAAGAGGGGCGTAATATATGACCAACTCAAAGATATACGGATTTCGTTAATTTTCGTTGTCTTTTACGCGCAACATACTTTTTAAAGATATATTTATGTGTAAGAATGGTCTTAAACTTGAAAATATGAATATGACACCTGCCCTGAAAACTCACATCCACTGACAAGACTAAATTTTTTCGTTAAGTTTAACTCAAAAATTTAAAATAACTACGGAATATGGTAGAAGAAATCATTAAAAATCACAAATATGTTTTTTCAACATTTTAAAATAATATGCACATGACTAGATTACAGTATTCTGAAAAGGTAGGCATAAAATACCCCGTCCCTCTCCCTTTGTATTGCGAGGCTTACATCAGGAAGTGTTAAGGAATCTGATTACGAAATGAGTCACTAAAAGGACTATTGGGCAGCAAAATTACTGATGATGGCCGAGGTAGGGAGGATATAAAATGAAGACTCACTATAGCAACAAGAGTATTAATGGAAAAAGAGGTATTTGCTTGTAAGGCGTCAGACAAATCCAACACCTTCCATGAAAACCCTGACATGATAAGCAAATCCAGTAGTATGTCATATAGCTCCGAATAAATCGTGACATTAAATTAACCAAAGTAATACGAGTAACGAGTGAGCAAATGGAATACCACAGACTAACACAAGAATGCCTAAATGTATGTCATACCTTCCCACCGTGAGACAGACGCAGTTCTGAGGGGAGAAACAAGAACAGAAGCCGAGCAGAACCGTGTTAAGCTAGAAGGCCCTACGATAAGGGACGGACATCCACGTCCCTAGCTAACCACCAGGACCACCCCCCAGCCCATGTTAAAAGCCAGAGCCCTCCAGAAGAACAGTATAAATCTTACGGTAACACTAAAAGGGCCACACCAGCTTCAAGTTTTAGCATGTGACTTTTTCGCGTCTCTGTTACATTGCAAACGTTAAAAACATTGCCCCACCACGAGAAGTATAACGTTTCTCATTGGATAGACAGAATTTTTGTAGGCGGAGCTTAAGGTTAACATTGAGACCCTCATTGGTCAGATGAAAACACAGCCAGATAGATTTTTTTAAACCAACTTTGGTAAATTGTAGTAAGTAGAAGTTAGGACAGAGTTGCTTCCGTGACAGCGAGCTGTATGGAGCTGTGCCGGCCGCCGCCCCCTGACGAAAACCGACAAGGTAATGAGCGCACGCGATGCCGCATTTTTGAGCGCATAAGGCTTCACTCAGAACTGCAGAAGTCTCATCTGTTACATCCCTTTTTTTTACGTAATACTAGTATCGATCGTCAATTGAAGCTCATGGTATTCACATTTGCTACGTAAGTTTAAATCTGAAACGCGATGATTTTTCTGTTATATAATTACTGAGAAGCCACATCAGCCACTGTAATTTACGACTAGTTAGACAAGTAATTAAAGATAATTGAGGGTCACTGTAGACCATTTTGATAGTTTTCTCTTTTGTGAAACTTAATTTAAACCTAGATTACAGATGTGATATGGCATAGGTCATCCTTCGATCCATTGTAGAACCTGGAAACCCACTCAGGGAATATTCGTTCACATTTTTGTTGAACGCAGTTGGTTTTTATCATCCTGTATTAAAATATTTCCTTTTATCAACAGTGCAATTTATAAACCATGTTTTGTGAGTAGAATAAAATTTCCAATCGTAAACTTAACTGCTTTTTCGACGTTATTTTACCAGCTAACTAAAAATAGGAAAGCCTTGAACCCCTTCCACTAAATTTAGTTAGTATTAAGATTCTTTTACAGGGGGTGCAGTCGAGCTGACTCTGAAATCATTAAGTATTTGGTTATATCATCGCTAGTCTCACTGAACTCTTCTGAACTCTACATGTCATGTGTGGTCTGGCGTCTCCTTACCAGCAACAGGTCACAGGTTCAAACTAATCAATTCCCTATAAAACACGCTCAGAGCATGGTTGCGCGAAAGTGGTAGGTAGACACGACTTAGAACTACAGACACCACGCAGAATACTAGATGCTAACATCGATTATAAATTTAAGTGTTAGTATTTCTTGAGGGTATTTGTATGGTTTCCAAGATTCTGCTCCTGGCAGGTGTAAAAATAAATGTCCGCAATGGAAAATACTGAACGCAAATATAAAGATTCGACCCTCTCTGACTACCCTCTGAAGAAGATCCTCGGATCTCTTAACGGTGCTATTATTTCTTCCTTCTTGCTCTTTAACATATAAATTACAACATAAAATTAAATGAATGTTTAAGGGAACTAGTAACTACTAAACATTAATGTTTCAGCTTATGCATTTATTGTAGATTTAAACCACTTTATTTATTACAAATGTTTATATGTCGATGTGCAGTGGACATAAACAGATACAAATGAAATTCCTGACTAACATTATTGATCAACTGCTCCAGATCTGCCCCTATTTATTACTACGCGATCTAATATAAATAACGCAATATGACTGATATCATCTACGTCCCAAACACTAGAAGACACTGCTTTCAAAGGTGATCTACATTGGTGTGCAACCTCAGTGGAAATGAAACTCACGTTATCACAGCTGTTCAGGTTTATAGCCACAATAAGCCGAAGCAATTACCAATAACACCGAATGTACTGCGTCCTGTGCGTCGGAGTGATGATTCTCGTACACGTTAGCGACGGTATAAGAACTCCAACCACAAAATACGAAACTCGTTCAAACACTAGGACGACAGAAGGCGGTCCTTTGACTAGTGTAATCTAGTACTAACTTCTCCTCTCTGTATTCTACAGACAAGAAACACGAATTCCCAGCCACAAGGACGAAATTCAGATAACGTCTCAACGTGAGTATAGACAGGAGAAGTGCTGTCAATCACTCTCTGTCCGGAGTCGAAGTCCAGAACAGTATAAGTTAGCAACACCTTCGGTCACCTAAAGCAGCTTCCCAGTGCCTTCTGCCACTATATCATTCGAATTAAGCCTTGCTGATTTTGCCCGCATTTGTCCATCATGACGAACGAAGTTTGCGAGTGTACTTCACTGGTGACAGCTCCCCCCAGCTCGAACATTATCCCCATGAGTTCCACCGCTCGTCATCGAAAGTCAGTTTCGGCATGGTACTTGATGAGGAAGTCCAGCCCTGTGATTGCACAGCAGCCTTCGCCTGCATCGCGCATTACACTGCAAGTGTTGTCTCTTTTGTCAATCTCCTGACACACTGGCACAAGCCTTGTCGGCCCGATCATAAACCTTACAAACACATTTCCCCTTTCTTCCCCTCCCACGTTATGAGCAGGCAGTGCCGTCACAGATGGTGCAGAATCTGCGTCCTTCGGAAATACTAAATGCGTCTGTACCATTTCATTACCCAAAACATCTGCAATACAATCAGCGTTATTGATAGCTTTCTGTGCAACCTCCTAAATATCTACAACAAAATTACTGTCGGCAGTTGCACTCTGCAAGACACAAAAATCATCGGCACATGCACGTCCCTCCACATCTGGTCCAGGCTGCAGGAATTCGCAACTTCTCCGCCAGGATATACCTCACTAATTACGCAAACAACTAACGAGGAGAACAAAACAGTACGACGACAAGGACACTGTATGCTACCGCTTCTGCCGGCCGGAGTGGCCGAGCGGTTCTAGGCGCTTCAGTCTGCAACCGCGCGACCGCTACGGTCGCAGGTTCGAATCCTGCCTCGGGCATGGATGTGTGTGCTGTCCTTAGGTTAGTTAGGTTTAAGTAGTTCTAAGTTCTAGGGGGCTGATGACCTCCGATGTTAAGTCCCATAGTGCTCAGAGCCATTTGAGCCATTTTGCTACCGCTTCTGTTTTGCTCTTTTCTGCTGATGGGTAAGCCTGCGACCCGAACGTATAAGTGAATAATTTTGCACAACGGATTTTATAACGCTAATTAGTCGCACTGACACTTATACGCTCCCCAGAATGGAAAGCTTATCCTTTGCTCTACATGTGACATCAAGTAGTCGTAAGCAAATCTGGTTGGTTTCTAACCATATCCTCAGTATATGCTAGAATGTTCAGATGTGCTGACCTACAAATACTGCCTCCACCAGCTGGTTGCAAACATGAAATACAAAATACGGATGTAATAAAATTACAATGGAAAGTAGTAGCTGTGAAATGAAACACTCAGTAGTGTTAAATTCTTTACTCTTCTGCAATTTACCCTATACAAGATTACACAGTACGAGCAACATTTTAGTTCTGCCTATTCACATTTGGTAATCGCCAGTCCTTTGATATATTCGCGGTTCTTCATTCATCGCGTAATCCACAGCTATGCCAATTGTATTTACATTTAGAACTACACTCACGACTAGCAACGTGAAGCCTCAGCATAGAACGAAAAAGACTCGTGTTCAGCAATTTACTATACTTCCCTAACCGCCGTTGCGAATGCACAACCACTACAGTGATCCAACGCTTATCGCTGCAAAGGTTTTCACCTCAGCGAGATAACATAAATTCTACCTCACCAAAAGCTTCCGTAAGCACCTCTACGGCTGCCGTGGACCACCAAATGATCCTCAGGCTCACGCTACAAGTACTCTATCCCAGTAACGAGGTCGCACACCTCGCCAGGACCAATCTCTCTCCTCGACGCCCCACGAACAAGTGTTTCACAGACGCTACGCTTTTTCGTAGCTCTTGTTCTTTCCCCCCCCCCCCCTTTAAAGTGTGTGGCCAATCATGTTGTTGGAAGGGGTTCGTTTCCGAGGGCCGACCAATCTCAGTTTTGCAATCGACCGAAGCTTCTAGAAGTTTCCAGATTGTTCCATAAGCTTCTGCTACGGCCATACGGGAAACCACCTACACGCCGCCACGCGTTTTAAGAGCGAGCCCCTGTGTCTTCTCCTTGTCCTCGGCCACGTGGCTCCCTCTAAGCCGCGATCCACCCGCCTCGGGTTTCCAGGAGCTTACGTTCGATGTTGTCTACAGCTCTCAGGCCTGCCTGCCTCGCTTGTGACTTTCCCGTTCTCCTGCCAGCCTCCCGTCTCCGTCCGCTTCACTATCGTCCAACGTGCAGATATTCTGCTACAAATTGAGATCCCTAGCCGATGTCAGTGTCGTTAATGGTTTCCTGTCTCGATGTTTATATTATTAAAGGGTCTTCTTTCCGGAGTAGTAGTTGTAATGTGGCTTAAAATCATGCCACCTTACAACACTTAATATAATTCTATCCTAACAGTTACTGTAACTTAAGTTCTCCGCTTGAGCGGCTAATCATGACTTCTACTTTACGATCTTCAACGTACTGAGCCACATCTATTGCACGAAATGAAATACATTCCCCATTCAAAACGGCGTAAACTACCACAAAACTCCGACTTCTAAACAAAACACATCTTCCCCCACTAAGAAGCTTCACATGGTTAACACTTTATACCATTCCAGACAATGAGCCACACTCATTGATGACAGAGAAAAATAACGTTCATATTAACACATCCTCATAACCCAGTCTGAGTTTACTTGCCACATGTCACACATGAAAACGGAACTGAAAAGCTGGTGAAAGGTGGACTGACTCGACGTGACACTCGCAGGGGAAAAATGAGAACACTCAGTGCAATCACCCACTGCATACTGATGCTGTCTGTCGACGAAACTGCAACGCACAGGTAGCCGAGAGTCATCGTCTCCAGGGAGGGTGGCTGGTAAGGTTCCTCTGTCACTGAAATTTAGTGGTGACACACATTTCTGACATCAAAATGTAGAGGTCGCCCCAGGACGAAGCAGGCGGCAAAAGACTTCCCAAGCGGCCGCACATAAGGCCTGGCCGTTTTGTCTGACAAACAGGTTCCAGGCAATATCTGTGGTTGACGCTGTTGATGAGCCAGTTGCTGTCGCCTGTCCTGTTTCAGAGGGAACCACTCAGCCTGCAAGATCTGGGCAATTGCAGAGGGTGGGATTATTGGTAGTTGGGAGCTCCAACGTTAGGTGCGTTATGGGGCCCCTTAGCGACTTGGCTGACAAGAAGGGTAAGAAATCCAATGTGCACTCCGTGCGCATACCGGGTGGAGTCATTCCAGATGTGGAAAGGGTCCTCCCGGATGCCATGTAGAGCATAGTGTGCAGCCAACTGCAGGTGGTTGCTCACATCGGTACCAGTGATGTGTGTCACTTTGGATCGGAAGAGATTCTCTCCGGTTTCGAGCGACTAACAGAAGTGGTAAATGCTGCCAGTCTTGCTTGCAAGATGAAAGCAGAGCTGACCATTTGCAGCTTAGTCGACAGGACTGATTGCGGACCTCTGGTACAGAGCCGAGTGGTGGTTCTGAATCAGGGGCTCAAACGGTTCTGCGAGCGGGTAGTCTGCAGATTCCTCGACTTGCGCCAACGGGTGGTTGGGTTTCGGGTTCCACTGAATAGGTCAGGTGTCCACTATACGCAGGAGGCGGCTACACGGGTGGAAGAGGTGTGTGGCGTGGATTGGACGGTTGTTTAGGTTAGAGGGTCTCGGGAAAACACAAGAAGGGCTTCAGTCACAAAGGGTGCAAGCTGAACACAGAAAGAACGTAGATGCAGGACTCATTGGTATAATACTTGTAAATTGTTGTGGCTGTGTTGGGAACGAACCAGAGCTCCAAGCGCTAATAGAAAGCACTGATGCTCAAACAGTTATAGGCACTGGAAGCTGGGTAAAATCGTATATAAGCTCAGCCGAAATTTTTGCGAAGAACCTAACCGTGTGCCAACCCCAGTGGCCGAGCGGTTTTAGGCATTTCAGTCCGGAACTGCGAGACTGCTATGGTCGCAGGTTCGAATCCTGCCTCGAGCATTGATGTGTGTGACGTCCTTAGGTTGGTTAGGTTTAAGTAGCTCTAAGTTCTAGGGGTCTGATGACCTCTGATGTTAAGTCCCATAGTGCTCAGAGCCATTTTTGAACCTAATGGTGTTTCGAAAAGATAGGCTAAACACCGTTGGCAGTGGCGTGTTTGTTACTGTCAGAAGTAGTTTAATTTGTCGCGTAATTGAAGTAGATACTTCCTGTGAGTTAGGATGGGCAGAGGCCATTGTTGGCAAACGGAATAAAATAATAATGGGATCCTTTTACTTTCCTCACAGTTCAGGTGATGCAGTTGCAGAAAGGTTCAAAAAAACTTGAGTTTCTTTTCAAACACGGACCCGACTCATACGATAATAGTTGGTGGCGACTTTAATTTACCCTCGATATGTTGGCGAAAATACATGTTTAATTCCGGAAGTACGCATAAAATATCATCCGAAATTTTGCCAAACGCATTCTTTGAAAGTTATTTCGAGCAGTTCATGAGCCCACGGGAAAAGTAAACGATTGTGAAAACACAGTTTACCTCTTAGCAACAAATAATCCTGAGTTAATAACGAGCAGCAAAACCGATATAGGGATTAGTGAACACAGGGTTGTCGTAGTGAGACTGAATATTGTAATCGCCAAATTCTCGAAAAACGAGCGAAAAATATACCTATTCAAAAAAGCAAATAAAAATTCACTTGACGCCTACTCGAGAGACAATCTCCACTTATTCCAAATTAAAAATATAAATGTAGACAGGACGTGGCTTTAATTCAAAGAAATAGTATCGGCAGGAATTGAGAGATTTATACCAAATAAACAAACAAACAACGCAGCTGATCCTCCTTGGTACACAAAACGGGTTAGAACACTGTTGCAGAAACAACGAAACCAACATGCCGAATTTAAACAGACGCCAAATCCCCAAGATTGGCGATCCTTTACAGGAGCTCGAAATTTAGCGCGGAGTTCAATGCGAGACGCCTATAACAGTTTCCACAACGAAACTTTGTCTCGAAACCCGGCAGAAAGTCCAAAAAGATTCTGATCGTATGTGAAGTACGTTAGCGGAAAGAAACCATCAATACCTTCTCTGCGCGATAACAATGGAGTTACTATACAAGACAGTGCTGCCAAAGCAGAGTTACTAAATACAGCCTTCCGAAATGCCTAACAAAAGAAGACGAAGTAAATATTCCAGAACAGCTGCCAACATGAGTAACGTCGAAGTGAATATCCTCGAAGTAGTGAAGGAGCTCAAGTCACTTAATAAAAGCAAGACTTTTAGACCAAACTGTATACCAATTAGATTCATTTCCGAGTATGCTGATGCATTAGCTCCATACTTAACAATCATATACAACCGTTCGCTCCACGAAAGATCCGTACCCAATGACTGGAAAGTTGCACAGGTCACACCAATATTCAAGAAAGGCAGTAGGAGTAACCCACTAAATTACGGGCCCATACCGTTCACGTCGATATGCAGCAGGATTTTAGAACATATATTGTGATCGAACATTATGAATTACCTCGAAGGAAACGAACTATTGACACACAGTCGACATGGGTTTCGAAAACATCGTTCCTGTGAAATACAAGTAGCTGTTTATTCACACGAAGTGCCGAGTGCTATTGACAAGGGATTTCAGATCGATTCCGTAATCCTGGAATACCGGAAGTCTTTTGACACTGTAACACACTTGCAGCTCGTAGTGAAATTGCGTGCTTGTGGAATATCGTCTGACTTATGTGAGTGGACTTGCGATTTCCTGTCAGAGAGGTCACAGTGCGTAGTAATTGACAGAAAGTCATCGAGTAATACAGAAGTGATTTCAGGTGTTCCCCAAGGTAGTGTTATAAGCCCTTTGCTGTTCCTTATCTATATAAACGATTTGGGAGACAATCTGAGCAGCCGTCTTCGGTTGTTTGCAGATGACACTGTCGTTTATCGTCTAATAAAATCATCATAAGGTAAAAACAAATTGAAAAACTATTTAGAAAAAATATCTGAATGGTGCGAAAAGTGGCAGTTGACCCTAAATAGCATAAAGTGTGAGGTCATCCACATGAATGCTAAAATGAACTGTTTAAACTTCGGTTACATGATAAATCAGTCTAATCTAAAAGCCGTATATTCAACTAAATACCTAGGTATTACAATTACGAACAACTTAAATTGGAAAGAGCACTTAGAAACTGCTGTGGGGAAGGCTAAAGAAAGGCTGCGTTTTATTGGCAGGACAGTTAGAAAATGTAACAAACCTACTAAGGAGGACACTACGCTACAAGAGGATACTTCGCTTGTCCCTCTTCTTTTAGAATACTGCTGCGCAGTGTGGGATTCTTACCAGATAGGACTGACGGAGTACATCGAAAAAGTTCAAAGAAAGGCAGCACGTTTTGTATTATCACGAAATATGGGAGAGAGTGTCACAGAAATGATACAGGATTTGGGCTGGAGATCATTAAAAGAAAGGCGTTTTTCGTTGCGATGGAATCTTCTCACCGAATTCCAATCACCTACTTTCTCCTCTGAATGCGAAAATATTTTGTTGACACCGACCTACATAGGGAGGAACAATCACCACGATAAAATAGGGGAAATCAGAGCTCGTATGGAAAGATATAGGTGCTCATTCTTTCCGTGTATTATACGACAGTATGGGGACAAGGGGGGTGTCAGGTCATTCTGCATTCTTGCCAAATTTATTCAAGATGGCGGCGATGACGTCATCAAAGATGGCGGCATGTAGACTTGGCAATATCGCATGACGTCATCCAAGATGGCGGCTTTTGGTGGGAAAGTATGTCAATTGTATTACGTCCACTAACCTAACCTCAAAAAAAATTGCGGCAATTTTGAATTTTGGCGGGAAAATAGCCCTATTGTGCTATGTCCACAAACCCAAGCCTCCAGAAAAAAATGGTGGGAAGTTTGAATTCCAACACGATAATGCATGCAAAAACCGTACTTGTCTTTATTATTATTGATTATCATTTATTAACATTCATTATCATTTATTATTATTTATTATTATGTATATCATTCAAGTGTGTATGCAATCCAGCTGTGGTAGTTCATACCCTTGCCACCAGAGAGCGCCACCATGACGTCATTAAAGATGGTTGATTTTGGTGGGAAGAAAGTCAATTGTGCTACCTCCACTGAACTACCATTACCGTTCTCCTGCACATTCAGTCTTTGCTGATCTGTCGTTGCCATATGTTCGATCATAGAGATGGATGTGGGTGATAGAGCAGCCTTCAATAACTGCATTTCATGTAGACATTCAAGGGAGGACTGTAGCCACAGTTCACTACATGAGGTGCGGAAGTGTATGATAATGGAGGAGTGTCGGAGCAATAAGTACAAGAATTCTGTTCAGCAGATTTCGGCATGCAGAGGGATGGAGCCAGGATGCATCCCGTAACCAGCATATGCTCAGGCGCATGCGCAAACTGCAGGCTTATTTACCATCAAACATTCACTCTTCCAAAAGGCAAGAGACGTTTAGTTGACTCCAATTCGCTTCGGCATAAGCATATTCGTATACGACGTGTATACCATTGAAGACCATCCTGCAGAATGTGTTCAATCGATGAGTTATTGGTGTTTGACCGCGATAAGTTTAACAGCAGTGTAGTTTGCAAGCATACAGCCGAGGACTGCCCCCATAACCTCCTACATGCTGAATGGAAACGTGCATTAATCCTGGAACATATAAATAAGAACAAGAACACAGTCCTCCAAATAAATTCCCTCCAACGAAAAGCTTTAAAAATGCATTACCCATCGAACTCCAGATCGCAGCTGACGTACGCGCGCATGGCTCAGCCCGATCCGTGCCCCGCCTGTCGGCGGGCCCGCAGAGTCCCCAGCCAGCACGCCAGGTAGGTAGTCGCCAAGTGGCGTCCCAGAGTCCCGCCACAAACTGTCAGCCGCGCTCGCCTCAGAGTCCGGCGACGTAAACATTCTCACTCGCCCGCGAGCACTTAATGCTTCTGAACAGGTTCCAACCTGCCGATACCTAGCTCACACAACCGCCCGAGATGTTTGGAAAGTTCTATCACGTGACACACTAAAAGCTATATCGGTCCTAAAGTCCGCAATTTCCCAGCACCGACGGACAGGAACCGACACGCTTGCTTTGTCCAAACCACCATTACGCCACATGCCCCCGACTCCACGGCGCCCCCGGACATGTGATGATGGAGCACAAACTACGCTTTCGCCCCATAAACTCTGGAATTCCCTCACCGATAGACAGGAACCAACACACTCGAACTGGATTGTTTGCTACCGAGATGGAAACTTCTTTGACATCACAACCCGCGATCGACCACGTGGCTCTGTGGGACAAAGAACGCTCTCACTAAGTTAACTGACCACCCGATTCTCATTATTCGCCCCACATATCCCGATTACCTAATCTGAGATCTTCGTGGATACATACACATACGCGTGAACCGTCGCTCCTGTCAAGATACGTACCTCCGCAAGTCAATTTAACACGAAGCTCTCAACTCAAATAATTAAAAAAACCAGTCAATATCATGCGCACATGCGGGAGCCATCGCACGCTCCTAGCAATCGTCTCAACTCACTCAAATTCTATATGGTTCCAAAATACTTAACCTCCCCTTTATTCATTCAAAATATATTCGCTCCCTACCATAAACTCCTCGCCAATAAAAAAGTACCTAACAATATTCATCTCCAAAAACATTTCCGTCCATGCCATTCTTAATACCATCAACCTCGAATTTCGCCTATATAACATACTTTTAAATAATAATAATAATAAATCATTCATCCTAACACACACATAATGATCTCACTATAATCCTCTCTCTAATCTAAATAAGATTTTCAACGATACTATGAATTATTTGTCTATACTTTTATAAATTATAAAATGCTCAGCCCTCCACCATGTCCTGCAAACATCTGACTAGTTTAGATTTCAGCTACTAAGGGCGCTAGTGAACTCATTCACCACCCCCACAGAATTCTCAACAGCCATTCGTTCATCCTAAGATCACGTGATACTACGTCATCACACTTATATAAGGAGTCACACTCCCCCCCACCGTCTTCTTTCTCACTCGTCACTTGCATTCCATATCCTGCATTTGTGTGTCTGCTTTGTTGCTGTTAAAATGAAGAGATTCAACAGCCAGGAGTCTGCTGCTGCGAAGAGACTTAGACTCCACGATTCACCATTATCGAGTAAGTAAATAATTTTTATTTTTGATTATCATTTTTCCTTTATATCTTATATATTCCGGTTATTAAATATATATCTCGTTGTTATAGCTGAATTCGTGGACATTATCCTCGAGTCTGAGGAGCGAGCAGGTGGCGTCAATCAGCCTTGTCCTGAACGAGTTCCATTACCTGGTAAGTACATTTTTTGAATGTTCTGATATCTCTACCCTTTAACTCCGTGTAGGAGCGCTACATCTGTTTTGGATAGCTCTATGCAAAGATCCGCTTTTCACGTGGTGTGTGTGTGTGTGTGTGTGTGTGTGTGTGTGTCTGTGTGTCTGTATGCTATACTTGCTCTCTATAAAGATTTCATTTTTTTTATATATCTGCCTTCGTCCTCTCATTTCTGTATCACCAAACTTCTTCTACAAACATTTTTTACTTCATATTATACTCATTATATTCCATCTTTATAGATTACATCGGCCCAGCGCTAGAAGAGCTTGATCGCCAACTCGAAATGGAGAGAGCTCGTCGTGAATGTGAGTTCATCTCTAATAATAAAAAAAATCATACTCGCTAAAGAATTAAATAATTTTTTCTTCTTGTTCTTTTAATATATATTCGCTCTTTCCTAGTGTATTGATCTAGCCTTAACATATATTTTGTTTCTAAATCATCCTAATTCCACGCAGAACGAGGGAGCCGAACATAGTAATAACTTTTTAGATGAGGACGAACTGGACATGCCTGACTGGCTCGAGGGGCTTGTCGAATGCGGCAATGAACTGCTGAAGCTGTGGAATGAGATCGGAAAAGGTGAACAGGTTTCATCATTAGTCCAAAATAATTACCATTATTTACTGTTATAATAATTATTATTATTTATCCCTGCCGGCCGCGGTGGTCTAGCGGTTCTAGGCGCTCAGTCCGGAACCGCGCTACTGCTACGGTCGCAGGTTCGAATCCTGCCTCGGGCATGGATGTGTGTGGCGTCCTTAGGTTAGTTAGGTTTAAGTAGTTCTAAGTTCTAGGGGACTGATGACCACAGATGTTAAGTCCCATAGTGCTTAGAGCCATTTGAACCATTTGATATTTATCCCACTTTTAAATCCAGATCATTAAACTTATATTTACGTTACAGGTATATCTCACGGCATTGCCCGTGTTCCGCGAGCAGCGGTTGCAGGCGCGGGGCTTGAGGGTGGGCGAAGAGACGCCCCACCTTCCATCGCACCGATCAACACAGCTTGACAGGCCGCGGCGGCAGCCCAAACTACCTGTCGTCCTTGTGCATCACAACAAGCGGTTAGCAGCACTGCCAGGGGTCCCTCGCTGCGGCCTGGCTGCTCCACTGGTCTCTCCTCGCCACCTTCTCCGCCTCCGCAAGCTGACCATCCACGACACCGCCAGCGCAAGGTTCGTGTACCAACACGCATACCCCTCCCATTAAATGATGATGACATACCATCGCTAACACCGTCATCCACTGGTTGGACCCCCAGTATTATTAGCAGTAATAGTGATCATCCTGTGACTAGTGGCAGTTCTCTAACCCGCCCTTTTAGTCAAGTAGATCAGGTCAGTGACACCATACCGCAGTTACAATACTCGCCGATTGCCGATGCCTTCGAGGAGCGTATCTCGGTCGCTAGGATCGAAAACCCGGCAGCGGGGTACCGCGAACCTGTTGGATTTTTAAACGCAAGCCTCCCTGTTCTGGAAACCGAGCTCCTGAAGGTAGTCGATAATCCGCGTTACCTCGCCGTTAAGTGCAGTGCAGTTCTATGCATTGAGTTATCGCACCCACCCCCCCTCCCCAAAGATCATTCTGGCGATGGAGAGACCAGCATCCATTATCTTTGGGGGGATAATGGCGTGATAGCGCAGAGCACATCGATCGCCGAGTGGTTCCGTAAATCCACCTTGAGTTTCATATTGGGCCGGTTTTCCGAGATGGAAGTCAACGGCTCAGCTAAGGCACTCAGCAGAATTCTACACCTGAACATCCATATACATGTCCACGATCTGTTAAATGGAGGGTCTACCTATATCAAGCTCTCTCAAGATATAGGTAACAAGAGGGCGTGCATTAATGTTCAAAATAGAAAAGATCACACTTGTTTTGCATGGTCCATCCTGGCTTGCAAAAGAAACTATAATTATACAGATAACCCTCATCGTCCGGGTACATACAAACTCAGTTATATTAACGCATATTATAACTTTGATGCTATTGAGTTCCCCATCAAGATCCAGGACATACCTAAATTCGAGGCACAAAATACTGGAACATCGGTACACGTTTATGGACTGGAGAAGAAGAAAAGCAAGTCAGACGAGCAAGACAACATGTTGTTATAGGACCTCTCCATTTCTCAAAATTTGCCAGTGAGCATGAACTGTATGTAAATATTCTGCTCTTCTCTGAAGGCGATAATTATCACTATGTCTGGATCAAGGACATGTCCCGCCTCCTTTATTCCCAGTTAAGTGACATACGGTGTAAAAGGCATATTTGTTTAAGGTGTCTCAATTATTTCTCCTTTGAACAGTTATTAGCTATGCATCTGGTAGACTGTACTTCCAAGGATGCGGTACGTGTTATTATGCCTACCCAGGAAAACAAATTTATAAAGTTTAAGGAGAATGAAGATCTGTACAATAAAGCCACCGAGTGATATTTGTGGGCTGCCGTTGGACAGAAAAGCGGAATCTCCTCGTAGGAACCACTGTTATCTTACAGGGAAATTACGTGGCGCTGCTCACAATGCGTGCAATTTGAAGTACCAATTACCTAGGCACATACCAGTTTTTTCTCATAATTTAAGTGGGTATGACGCTCATTTCCTAGTTGAGCACTTGGCAGATTTCGGTTTGGAGAAAGATCAGTTGAGTGTCCTACCTGAGAGCGTCGAGAAGTATATATCATTCTCCAAACGAATGATGGCAAGAACTACGCTGCACTTCCTCGATACACTACGTTTTATGCAGGCACCACTACAGAAACTTGTTGAAACTCTACCTCCGGCGGATATGCATATCACTCGAGCTGCATTTCCCGACGAGGAAAAGTTGCAACTTGTGACTAGAAAAGGGGTTTTCCCATACGAGTATGTGAATAGTATGGCCAAACTCGACGAAACCAGGCTACCCGACATAACTGCATTCTCCAGTAACCTCACAGGCGACACGATAACGAATACAGAGTATGAGCATGCCGTGAATGTCTGGCGGGAATTCAATATTTTTAATTTAGGAGAGTACGCACGTCTTTACATGGACACAGACGTGCGCTTGCTTGCGGACGTTTTCGAGAAGTTCCGGAGTCTATGTATGACCACATATTCTCTGGACCCTCCCTTTTATTACACGGCACCTGGGTTGTCTTGGGACGCAATGCTCAAGAAAACGATGGGCAGTATCGAATTATTGACCGATCCTGACATGCTTCTTTTCTTTGAGAGAGGGATCCGTGGGGGGCTCTGCCAATATATTCATAGACACGCAAAAGCAAATAACCCATGCATGGGTGACAGGTTTAACGCATCCCTTGATTCAAGTTATATATTGTATCTCGATATGAATAACTTATACGGACACGCTATTAAGCAATGTCTGCCCATTAGCGAGTTTGCATGGCTGTCTGAAGATGAATGCAAGGGATTAGGTGGAAAAATCAGGGGGGGGTATGGCCGCCGATTCTGATGTAGGGTATGTTGTAGAGGTAGAACTAAAATACCCTATTAGTTTGCATGCCGATTTGCCGCTGTGTCCAGAGCAACTAGTTCCGCGAGGAGGTTCCACACCGAAACTGATGACAACGCTGGGGGACAAGCAGAGGTACATCATTCACTATCTTAACCTCCAGCAATGCCTCAGCTTGGGTATGGAGCTGGTTAAAATCACCCGGCCATCTCCTTCAAGCAGTCCCTCTGGCTGAACGAATATATTGATCTGAATACGAGACAGAGAACTTCCGCGTCGTGTGACTTTGAGAAAGATTTTTATAAATTAATGAATAATTCAATTTTCAGAAAAACTATGGAGAATTTGAGGGAACGACGTGAAATTTTTATTAGAACGCAATGGGATGGGCGTTATGGCGTACGAAAATGCATTGCCAGACCAAATTTTAAACGGGTCACTATTTTCAATAAGAATTTTGTTGCTGTGGAGATGGCTAAAACTGCAGTAGAGTTTACTTAACCTACCTATGTGGGGATGTGCATACTAGACCTATCCAAACTCAACATGTACTGATTTCATCATGAGTTCGCGAAAACTCATTTCGCAGATCCTAAATTACTTTACATGGATACAGATAGTTTCATCTATTGGGTGACGAACTGCAATCCATATGAAGTAATTAGGTACCACGCCAATGAATTCGACACGTCTTCTTTTGCGGCCGATAATCCTTATGATCTCATGAAAGACGAGTCGAAAGGATTGCCGATTGCGGAGTTTGTACTTCTTCGTTCCAAGATGTATGCATATCGCACATTGGAAGGTCCCACTCAGAGACCGGCTAAGGGGTACAACGGATGGCATCACGAGCTCTGTCTATCGAAGACTATTTGCAGTGCCTACGTGGTGGTGTTCGCGGTGCTGAGCTGCAGCCGCCGCATATGGTCCGCCAAACTAGTACTCGATCAACAGCGCACGAGGTGTACACTGTGCTGCAGTTTAAAATCTATCTGTCGCCTCATGACGATAAAAGGGTCATCTGTGATTACGGCATTGAAACTCGCCCGTACTCACACTACTCACTTGTAGCGAGAGAAGGGGCGGGGGACTCTGATTGCGAGGGAGAGAGAGATAGTGAGAGAGAGAGAGAGAGAGAGAGAGAGAGGCGGTGAGAGTGTCTGCAGAGTAGTAGTATGACCCTTTTATCGTAGTGTAAATACTGGATGAGAGTGTTTTGTAGTGTGTATCAGCTTGCGTACTTCCGTGTATGTCTGAGTGTGTGTGAATGTGTGCGAGCCTGTGTTAAGTGTGCATGTGTGTAAATATTATTTATTCTATCAAAGAAAAAAAAATCATAGAAAACTAAAATAAAACCATTTATAAGAAAAAGTATTTATATATATTTGTATATTTTTTTGCTACTATTACTTGTCAATGGCTATATGACTGAAAACAGATAAAAATTTTACACCTTTTATAATCAAATAGAAGAAGACGAAAATACAATTTTCGCAGTTCGTATCTGCTTTGATCTTAGTAGTAGTTGTAAGTTTCACCTGCCGCTAGCAATCCAGTCACAACTAGTTTTTTAAGAATGTGAGTTCCATCAATTAAATTCTTTATATATATATATATAATGTTCACTTGACTGTGGAAAAAATCTTTATACCGAGAAATATGTGTTCACCTGCTTGTTGTAGTGGAAAATGTCTAGAGCCAGTTACTTCAATGAAATATAATTTAAATTGCTATCGGAAAATGTTATAGAGCCACTATCAAAAAAATAAGTTTGCCATTAGTTAAAAAAGTGTTTCCGGTGGAACTTCACTAGAGATATTATTTACCTTGTAAGATACTATAATTACGTTGTAGTACCTCTGTTTTAGTTTTATATATATATATATATATATATATATATATATATATATATATATATATATATATATAGAGAGAGAGAGAGAGAGAGAGAGAGAGAGAGAGTTATCTCTGCACAATGCTTATATATTTATGAATAATGTAAAAACACGTATCTGCAAAGATTTGAATGTTCATATTTTTACTTGAAGACAAATAATGTATCTCTAAACTGATATAATGTGAAAAAAAAGAGTGAATCATTTTACTGTAAACTGATATGTCGCAAACAACGTTTGAAAAAAATATGAATTGAATAATAAATTCAATTATTTTACTGTAAAAAAAATTGCCTGAGTTTGTTATTGTTTCACCCTCAGTCATGATCCATATACGTTGAACTGGTACAGAGAGAGACCTATAAGGTTTTTACTGATTTAAAGACAGATGAAATCTGAATGATGCGTGCTGGACTTCGTCCACCAGTCACAAACAGACCCCGCCACTCTCTTTGTGGTCCGGTCACTTTAAACGGCGGGCATCTGGCGAAGCCGACCCTAGCACTATCTCTTTCAGGTCGTCACTTTCAATGGCTGACTCATCGCCGCGCCGGCGACGTGGAAATAGGTAAACTGGCTCAGACAGCTCCAGTGGAATGCACTTCACGCACAGTATCACCAATAATCTTACTTCTATGGACGTAGGTGTCAGAGAAAGAAAACAACAAGAATTCTTACGGAGAAAAAAAATTATTTATTTATTTGTGAGCCATTTTAAAAGTTATTTTACATTTTCAGATGCAGACACAAAACTATTTTTTTCTTCTTCACACGTTCGCTGTCTAAGTTGATGGATAGGTGGACAATCGTAGTATTCCAGGTTATGGATAGCCGCATATTTGAAGATTCGCCTTTAACGTAGATTATTGTCTCCTGGTCATCAAATACACTCAGCAATTGCAGCAAATGTTTATAAGAGATGCCAGGGGCATCCCACATAATACCATGATAAAATTTTGTTAGCCACATCGCACTTCTGACTGTCTTATTGCACTTGACGTCTTTAAATGGTTTCGGCGATTCAACTCTTGATACAAATATTCCTGTTACTTCATCACTTTGCGTGAATGCTATTAATGCACAGTCTTTAATTACATCATAGTACAATCCTTGAACGTCAGCTACAATCCTCACACCTTCAGGTAACATCGTGATATACACTACAGCTAGCAGAGTGCGTATTAATTTATACAACTCGTTGCACTACACCAGTGAACGTACAGTCGCTAACGAGACGATCATGCAGAACGAGAACATATTCCAAAGTCTGATCAGGGAAGTTTGCTGAAGATTCAAATTCAATCCGTACATCTATAGGTCCTGATTTAATTATATTATTCTGTTTTGAACAGTCAATCACGATTATTGGCCCTAGCTTCTTGAAACTCTGTGGGCTGACTAGGCATCCTTCATTTTCAACACCTTTATAGTAAGATGCTCGGAATCTCGCATACATGTCAAATGCCAGACTGTATACATTGCTGTCCCACTGTAGATGTAGATTCTCATATGGGTAGTCTTCTGAATTCAAGTAGACTCTGGCGTTAGTTAACTTGCAGTGGTCCAATTCAGTTGAGTCCTTTGATACATTAGCACGCCTTTGAGTTTTAAATGCGAGTATGATGAATCGAGGTGCTTCCAACTGCACTGATGTTTTAATAGCCCAAGTATGTGTGGACACTATAGGTAGGACTGGGTATTCAAAAAGCTCCCATGATTAGAAAGTTAGTGGTAGGTAGGTGTCAGCATTCGGAACCTTTAGGAGCTTCAAGCGCTCCTCGTCAGCAACAGTGATGTGAGGCATTTTCCATGATATGCTATTAATCTTGATTTGAACATTCTCTGCAGCTGTTTGACAGAATGAATCCGCGTCACTTGCACTTCTCACCAAAATAAGTTCCTGTTTAGCGTTGATAATTATTCACTGCATATCCTCAAAATAACCCATAAGCATGTTTAGTGGCACGCAAGCGGTAAATCGGCTTTGTCCACCCTCCCTATCCGCTCCATCTATGAACTACCCAGCATTTTCCCAACTGTTTGAATCAGAGGGTGAGGCTGAAACGTACGTCTTAAGGGCTGATGTAATACAAACATTGCGTGTTCGGTTTATTTCAATTCCGTTGAGTTCGTAGCGTATCTCTTGAAACAGGAATGCTACGGCATTTCGAGTGAGCTTCGAGAGCGCTACGGCAGCCCCGTCAGCTTTCTTAAATGTGTAGTCCAGATAAAGGAAGCTCTTGCTAGGCAGTGTTACCGCATCCTGATGCTGGATAACAATCCTAATTTCATCATTTTTGTTAAATGTGCTTGAAGCATAGGGTTTGTGTGAGTGGTATTCATGACGAATAATTCGGTCATCACACTCTACTGACAGAGTTACGTTGAGCGACGTCTTTCTGCGGTTTTAAACCTGTTGAAATGAGGGATTCGCAATTAAGGCGTGTTATCACCTTGCCCTTCCGCATTCCACTGACGGGTTGTGAGCCTGGTGTGCTAGCTTTATACCTTATTCCCATCGCGCCTTAGATGCAGGCAAACAATGACCTCTTCTCCTCTAAAGTTAACAAGCTGATTATTCTGGTCCACAATACGCAGTTCAAGGTAGTCCAGTGGCTGAACAGTCACTGGGAGATATATAGCATTTGTGGAGGCTTGAACTATTTTATACCCTGTGCCGACTGCAGGAAAGAATCCGTAAATTGAGTGAATCAATTTATCGTTCAGGTATGAGTTTGTGGCAATATTACACTCAACGTGGATGTAATCACTGGGAGTATATCTACAGCATGATCTGATGCGTAAAATTTACTTCCGTCCTTCACCAAAACACGATCCTTCGCAAAAACAGTAGTGGACCAATTGAATGTCCCTGTGTAAAGTCAATCGTAGCACTCTCTGTCCGTATTTCAGATTTAAGGGTATTAATGTTTGCCTGTAGTTCAATACTTTTTTCTGACTGCTTTAAGAGTTCGTTTAAACCATCAATATCGTAGGCACCGGGTTGTATTTGTAGAATCTCCTTCCGGCCGTTAATTTCAAGATGCAGTTTATTGTTGCTCTGTGTAATATTTGGAATGCTGTTATACGTCTCTAGACCAATCAGTGCAATACTCCAGTCCCCTGCACTTAAATCAATCGGCGGAAAGTAATTTGCGCGTAATACTGATCCTCGCTCTTTTAAAGTCAGAGTGTACGACATTGCATCTAAACATCAATTGATGGTCATTTGTTCAATGACAGCTCTTTTATATCTCGCGCACATGATCTGACGATGACGCATTCTAGAGGGGGTTCGCCGTCGCTGTGATGAGGAACATAACGCAGAGATGACCACAGAGTTATGTGTTGAAGTCCTGATATCGCCAGACATTGTAGAAGATGCGTCTTTTGCCGGTGAAGTAGCGTTCTAACTCTTCAGGTGGCTATAAATCGCCGAATGAATCGAAATACTGAACTGTATTTGGACTTTTCTTAACATACGCAACCCAGTGGGTCCCTGGACCCCCAGCAACATCTAAATTTACAATTCCGCACTCATTAGTCCACCACATGGTCTTCGGTAATGTATTCCGCATAAAGACGCCACGGATTCCATGAATGTGAAGTTTTTGTTTAAGAATTTTAACTAGATCTTTATTCGTGAGCGCTCTGTCGGGTAGGATAACTAACGGGCTTTTTTTTTATTTGTGAAGAGACCTAGTCCTTTCCTGTATGGTTTCAAGTAGAGGCCTTTTCCGATAGCTGCTGCCTCCATAGCGCGATTATGTCTTCTGGCTTCCTCTAGTTGGGCTTGTGCATTCTGTGCGTTTTTGACCGTTTTGGCGACAGCTGCGGCCCCGCCTGTTATTGAACCTACAGCGGACAGGGCTGCTAGGGCTGGAACGAGGAACGGGATAATTCTGCCCGAAGCCTTTGGTAGTGGTAGGACCCTAGGTGGTTTAAATGAAGCAGTGTTTTTCTTCTTGTTCCCACCATTCAACACATGTTTAGCAGCAGACATCGAGGTGAGAATACAGTTTTTCGAACAACTGGGTTTGTTGTTCTTCTTCCTGTTCTTCTTCGCTCGCAAAGCTGTTCGCGCTGCTTTCATAATTCGTTTGAAATTCATCGCACCCAAGCCCAACTTAATTTTTCCATGCATGGTTTTATCAACCACGAATGCAGCAACGCTTTGGCCTATTCCGAGATCTTTTCTTCGCCTTAGTTGCTTGGCTTTATCTCCTAATATCCGGTCGGCGACGTGGCGTGCTGCGAGATCCTTACTTGCTGCGTATGCGAGGTCGTGCTCAAGGCAGGCTTCGTCTAGTAGGTTAATACCTTTATCGCCTCGTGCCAGGCGCTTCTGAAGCTTTGTTTCAGGCCCACAGAAGTTATATCCGGGAATGTGCAATTCAACAGGCAACTTGTCGAGAACACCACATCCACCTCTTATTATGATGTGCCTCCTGTCGTGCATGGTACACTACTGAGGAGATAGAGGTCTACTCTCCCTGTTATATACTAACATGTCAGCTTCGATCCAACTGTTTTCTGATGATTGAAATCTTAGCCATTTAACCAGTGCTCTATTCCCATGACGTCTTATCACGCGCTCGATAAGACATACATCTGGTTCAGAACTCTTCTGCAATTCCTCCGTGTAAAAGCATCCAGCAATATCTTCGCCCTTGCCGTCCTTTAAGATATATGTCCTAGGGTTGGTTCGCTGCACTTTGGATACTGTGAATATCTCAGCCGACCAATTTGGTAAGTACGATTTCTCGAACGCTGTCTTGTGTTTTGAAACACATACTAAGTCGCCTATATTGAACCTCTGTTTGCGAGGGTCGAGCATTTTAATCCGGAAATATACTGTGTCCATGAGTGAATGATCGCGAACATCGATCGGTCTCATTTTTATTGTACTATGTTTGGTTCGATTATACTTTGCAATTATCTGTGCGAGGATATCTACCCACTTGTACGAACCGCGAAGATTAAACTGCATCCACATTTGAGCTTTGATTGTTCTGTTCAACCGCTCGACGATACTAGCTTTAAGGTAGGTAAACGTGGAGTAGTGGTGTATGCCATACTGCGCCATCACAGTCTTGAAATGGTCATTGTAAAACTCCCCACCGTGATCGGTTTGAAGATTGGCCGGGCATCGATTCGTTCCTGTCTGCAGCAGACGCTCAAACACCACAGCAATATCTCTACCGGTTTTCGTTTTCACAGGTAATGCCCATGCGAATTTAGAGTATGTATCAATAACCATTAAAATGTATTTGAATCTATTATTATGAGGCGAATATCGATTCATATCTACAAGATCAGCTTGCGAGAGGTCATCCAGCCCTTTAATCATGATATGTCTACGATGGTATGTTTTGCGTGCTGGCTTGTGCAGTTCTCGAATCACGGTATCCATACTTATTCGATGATACCTCTCTCTCGAATCTCTGAGATTATGGGTAGAACCTCATTCGAATGAGCTGTATTGCCCGCAGCAGCCGAAGCCATCAACAGTCGAAGTCTGTCTATTAGTTCATCTGGGTCATCGTAATACACTCCTGGAAATTGAAATAAGAACACCGTGAATTCATTGTCCCAGGAAGGGGAAACTTTATTGACACATTCCTGGGGTCAGATACATCACATGATCACACTGACAGAACCACAGGCACATAGACACAGGCAACAGAGCATGCACAATGTCGGCACTAGTACAGTGTATATCTACCTTTCGCAGCAATGCAGGCTGCTATTCTCCCATGGAGACGATCGTAGAGATGCTGGATGTAGTCCTGTGGAACGGCTTGCCATGCCATTTCCACCTGGCGCCTCAGTTGGACCAGCGTTCGTGCTGGACGTGCAGACCGCGTGAGACGACGCTTCATCCAGTCCCAAACATGCTCAATGGAGGACAGATCCGGAGATCTTGCTGGCCAGGGTAGTTGACTTACACCTTCTAGAGCACGTTGGGTGGCACGGGATACATGCGGACGTGCATTGTCCTGTTGGAACAGCAAGTTCCCTTGCCGGTCTAGGAATGGTAGAACGATGGGTTCGATGACTGTTTGGATGTACCGTGCACTATTCAGTGTCCCCTCGACGATCACCAGTGGTGTACGGCCAGTGCAGGAGATCGCTCCCCACACCATGATGCCGGGTGTTGGCCCTGTGTGCCTCGGTCGTATGCAGTCCTGATTGTGGCGCTCACCTGCACGGCGCCAAACACGCATACGACCATCATTGGCACCAAGGCAGAAGCGACTCTCATCGCTGAAGACGACACGTCTCCATTCGTCCCTCCATTCACGCCTGTCGCGACACCACTGGAGGCGGGCTGCACGATGTTGGGGCGTGAGCGGAAGACGGCCTAACGGTGTGCGGGACCGTAGCCCAGCTTCATGGAGACGGTTGCGAATGGTCCTCGCCGATACCCCAGGAGCAACAGTGTCCCTAATTTGCTGGGAAGTGGCGGTGCGGTCCCCTACGGCACTGCGTAGGATCCTACGGTCTTGGCGTGCACCCGTGCGTCGCTGCGGTCCGGTCCCAGGTCGACGGGCACGTGCACCTTCCGCCGACCACTGGCGACAATATCGATGTACTGTGGAGACCTCACGCCCCACGTGTTGAGCAATTCGGCGGTACGTCCACCCGGCCTCCCGCATGCCCACTATACGCCCTCGCTCAAAGTCCGTCAACTGCCCATACGGTTCACGTCCACGCTGTCGCGGCATGCTACCAGTGTTAAAGACTGCGATGGAGCTCCGTATGCCACGGCAAACTGGCTGACACTGTTGGCGGCGGTGCACAAATGCTGCGCAGCTAGCGCCATTCGACGGCCAACACCGCGGTTCCTGGTGTGTCCGCTGTGCCGTGCGTGTGATCATTGCTTGTACAGCCGTCTCGCAGTGTCCGGAGCAAGTATGGTGGGTCTGACACACCGGTGTCAATGTGTTCTTTTTTCCATTTCCAGGAGTGTATATATACTGTGGGACTTGATTGCTCACTCCTTTCTGCTGAAATTCTACACCCTCATCAACACTTTTAGCTTGCTAATTGAGTAAAGGTTGTACTCGTATAATGGTAGTGTATTTAGAGTATTCAGGCTTTTTCAGTGTTCTGTCGGGATTTTTGTACAGATCAGTCAAGTTAAGTATTTCCCGATAGACTTTGCGATCATCGGCTGAGTATTTTAAGTTTTTTGATGGCCTTAGGAAGATTAGGTTCATTAAGCCAGGTGTTCTTTTAAACTCTGTATCCCCGATGCGTATTGTGCTATCGGATAAAGTTATAGTTTGAGAGCCCGGCATGTACGGTCTCGCCCTGATGACACCAAATGTTCTGTCTATCTTAACGGTCGGATACTGGTTGGTGAATTCTGCGATTGGGTCATTATTATGAAAAGCTATCTTGGTGATAGATTCGGTAACAGGTTTAAAAGTTTCATTTAGTGTTTGCTCACGACCTATATTCCCCAACTTCAGCAAACGTAATTTTTCTCGAACTGCTTAGCGCTCCTGAATGACTTTATGCTTTGTCGACATCTCGAAGGATACTAATCAGAGATCTGAATATCACGTGGTTTTATATATGCTTTGTTGTACTTCTCCTTTTTTTCCTACGCCACCTTCTTCAATAACAACGGCCTCGGCTTCTATCATGCCCTCAATTGCGCTAATTCTGTTCTCTATCCGGTTTTGGTTAATGGCAAGAAGTTTCTGAGCGTCCTTTAATTCCCTTGCCACTTTAACTAGTCTGGACTCAAGATTTTTAAATTTCATATCGGTGTACATTCGGGCACTCTATCCTTGCACACCTAATCTCTCAGACTGAGCGTCCGCCATGCGTACTAATTTGTCCATGGTGAAATGTTAACTGATGGGATAAGGTATTTTCGTACGTTTATATATGGAGAAAGTCTTGGAAGTTCCGGCTATACCTACCGCCATTTAGTTTACGGGTTTTATCAATAACGAGAAAGCCGTATTGTGAGTGGTTCCAACAATCAGCACATATCTTTACAAATTCATTGTATGACATGTCGGTCCGTACGTGAGCATGGTAAATGAGCTTTAAATTGAGGTTGTCTTGTTTGAATGTTATAATGAGATTTGCGTTGTCCCTCACCAGCTGTTTTGGGATCCTGGAATACGTTTGACTCAGATAAAATACATCAACACCCATATGACGGCCAAAGCAGAAATATTTACGGATTTGATCTTGCTTTTCAACAGAGACATCGTAAAATATGAAGGCGGTGTTAGGCTTTACCACTTCAGGTGGGGGGACGTCGTCGCTTTCACTGAAGGCTCTGTACGTTGCACCGCCTACTCCATCTAATATTTTCTTCAGTAACTGGTACTTGGGCTGAAAGAGTGTTTTGGAGAAGACGAAAAGGTGCTCGAAGTGGACTCCGTCTATGTGCGTTAACAGAGCCATGAGGACATTTGTCTTACCACAGCTTGGATCGACCTACAATTATAGCTCGTATGCTGTCAGGAAGGTTGGTCCATTCTTGCTGGTCATCTGGTCTTGGTCATCATCACAGGACCAGTCACCTACAACAAAGCCCTTGAGGCGAGGGTGTTTCACCCAGCCCGCCATGATACCTACTGTGGTACGTCAAGGTGTGGAATCTGATTTTATATGATTAAAAATATGTGTTTGTGTGTAGTCACTATAGCGCAGTCACCTTACCAACTGAGCTACAACGGCTACACAATAGAATGAACTAGAGGTGGTATATTTAAAGGGAAGGCTGTCATATAGATTAACGTAGGTGACATTCTGTCTTGACAAATAAAAAACACGCAATGACGAATTTTATATTATAAAATAATATATTTACTTATTAAAATATTTACAAATATGAACAGCATGAGAAAAAATCAGTACATTATTATTTAAGCAGTGCAGCAGCAGTACAGTATTTGGAAAATAGCTGCTTCTTGTATGCTTGAAATTCAGCACGTATATCTCGTAATGTTATGGGTGAATTACAATAGTCCTGTATTCCGTCAATCAATTTGAGTTCGACATTTTCAACACTTATTCGAGGAATAGCACAAGACTTGGGGACTGGTGTTATACACATACTAAAACAATGTTCTATATCATCTATGTGGATGCTACATTTTTGAAGCCAGTTAATGATGTCGGTGTACACTGCCTGAACATATGGGCACCATCTATTTAGTCTCTCTATCGTACTAGTTAGAGCCATGACTAAATTGAACAAGTTATCAACAGTGGGTTGATGCATGAAAATACTGTAACTATCAGCACTTTTAATTTTTAGTGTAGCATCATCATACATTGATAGAATATTCGCAGTTAGACTGCCACAGTACATGTCCTGGTTGGAGTGGAATGGATAATATTCGGTAGTCATATGATTCTTGATGTGTGTTTTTAAACGACACAGTTCATCCCACTTGTAGTCAGAATATTTCACTTTAGTATTTATGAGCACATTTTCCAGCACTAAAACAGTTGAGAGGCTACCGTATTGTGAAACATCAAGTCCTACATGGATACGTTTTGAACCACTAACTGTTAACATATAGCTTGAGGCGAATAGTAAAGGATGAGGTGAAGGGGCGGTCGGTATCTTCTCATCCACGACATCCACACCAGCGCTGTTAGCCTGCTGTTCTTGCACTGATGATGGGATGTCCCTTGTGAGATTATGATCAGTGGACGGCGCGTATGAAGGAGCCCAGTACTGTGAAGCCCCGTCAAACAGAGCCTCTGGCACCTACATTAACACCTGGCTATCGTGCTCCAGCATGCTGAGAAGCTGAGCTACAGGATCCTGCGTGGACGAGTCCGAGGCCTTCACGTGCGTGGACCTGGACATGCTGGGACCCGCTGATGCCGGCGTCATGGGTGGAGCTGCTGGAGGACCAAGACGAATATCCATAAGAAATGATGTGATGTTGGTAGAGAAATAATAGTAAGAGCAATAATAATAACAATAACTTGGGGACTTACTTTACTGGTGCTGCTTCCTCCTCCTATTATTCTGCTGTGGTGGTGACTGTCGCTTCATCTTGACCGACTGGAACACAGATGGAGGAGCTGCTGAGTGCTCCTTATGTAGAAGCCAACTACGTCATCATGATGCTGTGCTGCTATTGGTTGAATGACGTGAACACGTGACCGATCGAAGTGCCCTCTAGCAGAGAACTCGTGAACTAGATCAGTTCGTCGCTCTGCTGGATCGGAGGCAGTCATCTCTTGGGGGCTGGGAGCTTATATGTGGGCTTTAGAAAAGGTAGACAGTTCCAACAGTAGCAGATGTTTCCATGAGATGGGTACTGCATCTTTAAAGCATTTAGTTGGAGGGAATTTATTTGGAGGACTGTGTTCTTGTTCTTATTCATATGTTTCAGGATTAATGCACGTTTCCATTCAGCATGTAGGAGGTTATGGGGGCAGTCCTCCGCTGTATGCTTGCAAACTACACTGCTGTTAAACTCATCGAGGTCAAACACCAATAACTCATCGATTGAACACATTCTGCAGGATGGTCTTCAATGGTACATACGTTGTATACGAATATGCTTACGCCGAAGCGAATTGGTGTCAACTGAACGTCTCTTGCGTTTTGGAAGAGTGAATGTTTGATGGTAAATAAGCCTGCAGTTTGCGCATGTGCATGAGCATATGCTGGTTACGGGATGCATCCTGGCTCCATTCCTCTGCATGCCGAAATCTGCTGAACAGAATTCTTGTACTTATTGCTCCGACACTCCTCCATTATCATACGCTTCCACACCTCATGTAGTGAACTGTGGCTACAGTCCTCCCTCGAATGTCTACGTGAAATGTAGTTATTGAAGGCTGCTCTATCGCCCACATCCATCTCTATGATCGAACACATGGCAACGACAGCTCAGCGAAGAATGAATGTGCAGGAGAACGGTAATGGTAGTTCAGTGGAGGTAGCACAATTGCCTTTCTTCCCACCAAAATCAACCATCTTTAATAACGTCTTGGCGGCGCTCTCTCGGGGCAAGGGTATGAACTAACACAGTTGGATTGCATTCACACGTGCATGATATAAATAATAATAAATGATAATGAATGTTAATAAATGATAATCAATAATAATTAAGACAAGTACGGTTTTTGCATGCATTATCGTGTTGGAATTAAACTTCCCGCCATTTTTTCTTCTGGAGGCTTGGGTTAGTGGATGTAGGACAATTGGGCTATTTTCCCTCCAAAATTCAAAATTGCCGCAATTTTTTTTTATGTTAGGCTAGTGGACATAGCACAATTGGCCTATTTTCCCGCCAGAAGCCGCCATCTTGGATGACGTCATGCGATATTGCCAAGTCTACATGCGGCCATCTTGGATGACGTCATCGCCACCATCTTGAATAAATTTGGCAACAATGCAGAGTGACTTGACACCCCCTTGTCCCCCTACTTACAACATTGGAAAATTAGAGGATTGTGAAGGAGGTTCTGCCAGGCACTTAAATGTGATTTGAAGAGTATCCATGTAGATGTAGATGTACATGTGGAGGTCTGAGTTGAGGTGGTGGAATGTTGCCGGGATGATGATATATGGCTGCTCATAAAAACTTCACTATTAGTCATACATTTTACTGAAGAACAAACTAGAACATTCTGTAGTGCAACATCCTCCATAACGTGTGCTGAAAACAGTGAGTGATGCAACAGGTGGCCATGGTCTCAAGTGACTGCCTTCTAAGGCGGAGGGATGTTTGCACCTGGTAGTTGGCCTGAAGGTGGCCGACTGGCTGGAATATAATAAGCCACAGAACTGATCTTAAAACCAGAAGCAGGGACAAATTTGACTGAAAATAATGGTAATTTGTGTTGGGACAGAGCGTTCTTGCTATGCAAATCACAGCATGGAACCATGTAGACCATAAGAATTTCGGAAACATGGCAGACGCTCATTCCTACATGTTCCTCCACAACTGGTAACAGGTGAATCCTTGGGAATCCATGTCGTACTAAACGAAAGTTTGAATTTTTGCCATATATGCACTGAAATATGAATTTCGCTGCCCTCTGGTATAAAGAATAGAGGAGTAGTGGGACTGGACATGTATTTCACAGCCCCATCCCATCAAAGAACAAATCTTGTTGAAGCACATAAATTCTGTTATTCCATCTGCTGAATTTCTAGTTGTGCAATTTGAAGATGGGGTAAGACATTTGTGTAACCTACACTCGATGTATTTCAACATCTACACCGAACAAGCAGTGAAGAATATAAGGATAAATTTATGAACAGAATTAAATATGAGGGAGAAAAAATAAACGTTTTGAAGTTTACTGGTGACACTCCAGTTCTGTCAGACAGAAAAGAAATTGCAATAACAGTTGAATGGAATAGATAGTGCCCTGAAAAGGGATTATAACCTCATGGAACTAAATGAAAGGTAATGAAACGTATTTGAATTAAACCTAGCATTACCCATGTGCTTCCCATAATGTGTACTACAAATTGGGGGCCTAGTGTATGACTAACACAAAGATATACGGATTTCGTTAATACAACATACTTTTTAAAGATATATTTATGTGTAAGAAGGGTCCCAAAACCTGAATATATAAATATGACACCCGATCTGAAAATCCGCATCCACCGACAAGACACAAAATTTTTGCGCTAAGTTTTACTAAATAATTTAAAACAATTACGGAATTTGGTAGAAGAAATCACTTAAAATTACAAATATATTTATTTTCAAAAATTTTATAATCTGATGTACATGACAAGATTACAGTATTCTGAAAAAGGTAGGCAAAAAGTACCCCTTCCTTCTCCCTTGGTATTGCGAGGGTTACATCAGGTAGTGTTAACGGAATCCGATTACGAAATGAGACACTAAAAGAACTATTGGGCAGCAAAATAACTGATGATGGCCGAAGTTGAGAGGATGTAAAATGAAGACTGACTATAGCAACAAGAGTATTAATGGAAAAGAGGAATTTGCTAACCTCGAATATAAATTTAAGTGTTAGGAAGTATTTCTTGGAGTTATTTGTATGGTTTCCAAGCTGCTGCTCCAGGTGGGTGTAAAAATGAATGTGCGCAATGGAAAATACTGAACCCGAAAAAAAGATTTGGCCATGTCTGACTACCCCCTGAAGCAGATCTTAGGATCTCTTAACGGTGATATTATTTCCTCCTTCTTGCTCTATAACATGTAAATTAGACCATAAAAATAAATAAATTATTAAGGGAACTAGTAACTACTAAATATTAATTATGTTTCTGCTTTTACATTTATTGTAGATTCAAACCCCTTTATTTATTCCAAATGTTTATATATCGATATGCAATGGACATAAAGAGATACAAACGAATTATCTGACTAATATTATTGATCAGTTGCCCCAAATCTGCCCCTATTGATGGGTACGCGAACTAATATAAATAACGCGAGATGATTGATATCATCTACGTCCCAAACACTAGAAGACACTACTTTCGAAGATGTTCTGCAGTGGTGTGAAACCTCAGCGGAAATGAAAGTTACGTGATCACAGCTGTTCATCTTTATGGACGTAATAAGCTGAAGCATGTAGCAATATCACCGAATGTACTGCGTCCCGCGCGTCGGAGTGATGGTTCTCGTACATGTCTGCGACGATGTAAGAACTCCAGCCACAAAATAAAAAACTCGTTCAAACACTAGGAGGGCAGATGGCGGTCCTTTGACTGGTATAATCTACTACTATCTACTCCTCTCTGAATTCTACAGACAAGAAACACGAAATCCGAGCCACAAGGACGGATGTCAGATAACGTCTCAACGTGAGTATAGACAGGAGAAGTGCTCTCAATCACAGAACGCTGCGTACTCAACAGCGACTCTCTACCTGGAGGCGAAGTGAAGATTAGTATAAGTTAGCAACACCTTCGGTCACCTAAAGCAGCTTCTCAGTGCCTTCTGCCACTATATCACGCAAATTAAGCCTTAGTTATTTTTCCCGCATTTTTCCTATCTTGATAAACGAACTTTGCTACAGTATTTCAATGGTGACACCTTCCCCTAGCTCGAACATTGTCCTCCTGAGTTCCACCGCTAGTCCTCGAAAGTCAGTTCCGTCATGATGATTGATGAGAAAGTCTAGCCCTGGGATTGCACAGCAGCCTTCGCCTTCATCACGCATTACACTGCAAGTGTTGTCACTTTGGAAATCTCCTGATCAATTGGCACAAGCTTTTCCACTTTCTTCCCCTCCCACCTTTTCAGAAGGCAGGGCTGTCACAGATGGTGCCGAATCTGCGGCCTTCGGAAATGCCAAAGGCGTCTGTACCATTTCAGTACCCAAAACATCTGCAATACAGTCAGCCTTATTGATAGCTTTCTGTGTCACCTCCTAAGTAAATACAACAAAATTAGTGTCGGCAGTAGCACTCTGCAAGACACAAAATTCATCGGTACATGCACTTCCCTACACATCTGGTCCAGGCTGCAGAAATTCGCAACCTCTCCGCCAGGGTATACCTCACTAATTATGCAAACAACAAACGAGGAGAACAAAATACTATGACGACAAGGACACTTAATCTAATTCTATCCTAACACTTACTGTAACTTAACTTCTTCACTTGAGAGGCTGCTCATAACTACTACTTTAGAAAACTCCGATTTCTCGACAAAACTCATCTTTCCCTCCTAAGAAGCTATGTATGCTTAACACCCTATACACTTCCAGACAATGAGCCACACTCATTGATGATAACCCAAAATAACTTCCATTTTTTAAACTTTTCAGAACATAGTCTGACTTTACTTGCCACATGTCATACACGAAAACAGAACTGAAAAGCTGCTCATAGGTGCACTGACTCGACGTGATATTCGCAGGGGGAAAAAAAAGAACAATCAGTGTACTCACCCACTGCATACTGATGCTGTGTGTCGACGAAACTGAAATCCTGAGGTTGTCGAAAGTCATCGTGGCTGGTAAGGTACCGCTGTCACTGAAATATAGTCACACACTCCTGACATCAAAATGTGGAGTTCCAGGATGGATGACCTCTACACAGGGAAGTCTGAGTTGAGGTGGTGGATTGTAGTCTGGTTGATGATCGATGGCTGCTCATAAAAACTTCACTATTACTCACACATTGTACTGAAGAACAAACTAGAACATTCTGTGGTGCAACGTCCTCCATAGTGTGTGCTGAAGACAGCGAGTGTTAAGGAACTGACGCAACAGGTGGGCATGGCCTCAAACGACTGCCTTCTATGGCCGAAGGCTGGTTGCACCTGGTGGTTGGCCCACAGACTAGAAGATGCTAAGCTCAGAGCACTGATCTTAAAACCAGCAGTAGGATCCCACTGTTAGTGGAGGCCAAATCCCATGGTGGATGCTTGTAGACTCATGGTGCCTCGTGGAGCGGCCTATACCTCTCCTCTTAAATAGTACCTACCAGACTGAGACACCTTTGACTGAAAATAATGGTAATTTATGTTGGGACATAGCATTCCTGCTTTGCAAATCACAGCTTGTACCCATGTAGACCATAAGAAGTCTGTTGATTGGGCAGCTGCACAAACTAGTCGTCAGACTGAAGACCACAACAACAACATTGAGCAAGTGGGTGGGAGGGAGAGGTAGGCTTCTGGTCCATAATTTTGCAAGTTGTTTGCTGGGAGAACTCATGAGTGAAGTAGATCTCGTGTTATTCAGCCCCCTCGGCTTTTGACATGGCAAAAGGCGTTTCCATATTTCTCTAAAGTAACGGTGCTGCTCATTCTCGTATGGGTAAAGTTATTTATCTCATACTACTGGCCGAAGCAACGAGCTGAGGTAGCGGTTCTTGTATTATTTTGTTGTTGTAAACAGAAGTGTCTCTGGTATGACTCTAAACTGCACCCATACATGGAGTGACCACAGTATAAGTGCTCCTCAGCCAGCAATAGAACTACCTCTCTGGTAGGTGGATGAGAGAGTAGAAGTTGTGAGCTGCAACTGTTACCTCGCCTGCTTGCGAAGGTGGAAGAAAGATGGGGAATGTAAAGAAAATAGTCGCCATCACCTACCACTTACCAGCAGGTAGTCAGTAATGTCAACTGAAATTAACCGACCAGTGCTTGTTGGTTCCTGTTGTGTTTTCCTATTACTCCAGGTTGGTGTTCGAGAGAAACGCGATCGGTCAATCGAATTATGCTATATAGTTAATTGAATACCGGACTTCGTTTCTGAAAGACTGTAGGTTCATTGGTGCACCATAAAGGTTCTCATAAATTTCTAATCAGTGTCTGGATCGCACCTATGGCGGACGGGCTGCACGTCAGCAGTTTTGCATTTCTTTCACGAATAGATGTATACAAAGCTGATAAAGACATTGATACAGAGAGATATGTTTAGTTTGTTAAATTAATATATCTGAAAGGTATTAATTTAAATATACTAAACTACGAGAGGCGTTTGAAAAGTCTATGTAAAGTCCGAGAAATGCCACCACCGGCGCCTATTGATGTCTTCTTTAGTTAGTAGCATCTTTGGAAAGAATGCACACCAAGTTTCAGCCATATTGTTCTATTTCTTTCTGTTTGGCACTCGTGTGAATCAAGGAAGTCGAGTGATTGTCAAAAGAATGGACGAAAAAGAATTTCGTGTGGTGATTAAACTTTACTTTATGAAAGGCAAAACGTCTCAGGAGACTATAGAGAAGCTTAATAAAAATTTCGAGGACTTTGCGCCTTCGATTACAAAAGTTTATAAGTGATTTCAAAATTTTCGGAGTGGCCATATGGGCACAAGTGATGCTGACCGTTCTTGACACCCTGTGGATGTTACCACTTCCGGAAATCACTGATAAAATCTATGATATGGTGATGGATGACAGAAGAGTTGAGGTGCGTGAGATTGCTAGTGCTGTGGGCATCGCGAATAAAGGGGTACATAATATTTTGCATGAACATTTGGACATGAGAAAGCTATCCGCAAGATGCATTCTTCGATTGCTCACGCTTGACCAAAAACGGAATCGTGTGTAGTGTTTCAAGGATGGTTTTCAGCTGTTCAGGAAGAATCCGCAGGACCCTGAGCGTCGTTTCGTCACTGTGGGTGAAACATGGATACATTACTATACTCCTGAGACCAAACAACATTCTAAACAATGGGTTACCGAGGGAGAATCTGCACCAAAAAAGTCGAGGACCATTCCTTCCACAGGAAAGGTTATGGCCACTGTCTTTTGGGATTAGCAAGGAATAATCCTCACCGACTGTCTGGAAAAGGTGAATATTATTCATCGTTGTAGGACCGTCCTTTTCCATCACGACAATGCACACACCTCAGCAGTTGTGGTCGCAAAATTAATGGAAACAGGATTCCAACTAGATTCACCCCCCCCCCCTCCAGTTCTTCAGACTTGGCTCCCTCGAACGACTATTTGTTCCCCAACTTGAAGAAATGGCTGGTGGGACAAAGATTTTATTCAACCGTGGAGGTGATTTCAGCAACTATTAGCTGTTTTGCAGACTTGGACATTTCCTATTATTCGGAAGGTATCAACAAATTAGAACAGCATTGGACACAGTGTTTAAGGCTAAAAGGAGACTATGTTGAAAAGTAAAAACGGGTTACCCCAAACATGTAAGCAGTTTTTATTTTTGTACGACCTTTTCAAACGCCCCACGTATATTATTTAATTGATGAAAGGAGAAAACAGAAAAATGCAGTAAATGCAGCAGGCAAAAAAGAATATAATCTCAAAAATGAGATCGACAGGAAGTGCAAAATGGCTAAGCAGGGATGGCTAGAGGACAAATATAAGGATGTAGAGGCGCATATCACTAGAGGTAAGATAGATACTGCCTACAGGAAACTAGAAAAGATCTTTGGAGAAAAGAGAACGACTTCTACGAATATCATTAGCTCAGATCCAGTAATAAGCAAAGAAGTGAACGCAGAAAGGTGGTAGGAATATATAGAGGGTCTATATAAGGGCGATGTTCTTCAGGACAATATTAAAGAAATGGAAGAGAATGTAGATGAAGATGAAATACAAGATGTGATACTGCGTGAAGAGTATTACAGAGCACTGAAAGACCTAAGTCGAAACAAGGCCCCAGGAGTAGACAACATCCAAATAAAACTAATGACAGCCTTGGGAGAGCCGGGCCTAACAAAGCTCTGCCACCTAGTGAGCAAGATGTATGAGACAGGAGAAATACCCTCAGACTTCAAGAAGAATATAATAATTCCAATCCCAAAGGAAGCAGGTGTTGACAGATGTGAAAATTACCAAACTATCAGCTTAATAAGCCACGGCTGCAACATAATAATAACACGACTTCTTTACAGACGAATGGAAAAACTAGTAGAAGCCGGCCTCGGAGCCGGCTGTAGTGGCCGAGCGGTTCTGGGCGCTACAGTTTGAAACCGTGCGACCGTTACTGTCGCAGTTTCGAATCCTGCCTCGGGCATGGATGTGTGCGATGTCCTAGGTTAGTTAGGTTTAAGTAGTTCTAAGTTATAGGGGACTGATGACCACAGATGTTAAGTCCCATAGTGCTCAGATCCATTTTGAACGTTCATTTAGATCAGTTTGCATTCCGTAGAAATGTTGGAACACGTGAGGCAATACTGACCCTACGACTTATCTAAGAAAATAGGTTAAGGAAAGGCAAACCTAAGTTTCTAGCATATGTAGACTTAGAGAAAGTTTCTGACAATGTTCACTGGAATACTCTCTTTCAAATTCTGAAGGTGGCAGGTGTAAAATACAGGGAACGAAAGGCTGATTATAATTTGTCTTGAAACCAGATGGTAGTTATAACAGTTGAGGGGCATGAAAGGGAAGCAGTGGCTGGGAAGGGAGTGAGACAGTGATGTTATTCAATCTGTATATTGAGAAAGCAGTAAAGGAATCAAAAGAAAAATTCGGAGTAGGAATTAAAATCCATGGAGAAAAAATAAAAGATTTGAGGTTCGCCGATGAAATTATAATTCTCTCTAGGACGGCAAAGGACCTGGAAGAGCAGCTGAACAGAATGGACAGTGTCTTGAAAGGTGGATATTGTTATGTAGTGCTGCGGAAATTAGATTAGGAAATGAGACACTTAAAGTAGTAAATGAGTTTTGCTGTCTGGGGAGCAAAAAAACTCAAGATGGTCGAAGTAAAGAGGATATAAAATGTAGACTGGCAATGGCAAGGAAAGCGTTTCTGAATAAGAGAGATTTATTAACATCGAGTATATATATAAGTGTCAGGAAGTCGTTTCTGAAAGTATTTGTGTGGAGTGTAGCCATGTATGGAAGTGAAACGTGGACGATAAATAATTTGTACAAGAAGAGAATAGCAGAAGAACGCTGAAAAACGATGTTTAGATGACATAACTAATGAGGAGGTATAGAATAGAATTAGAGAGAAGAGAAATATGTGGGACAACTTGACTAGAAGAAGGGATCGGTTGGGAGGGCATATTCTGAGGCATCAAGGGATCACCAATTTAGTATTGGAGGGCAGCGTGGAGGGTAAAAATCGTAGAGGGAGATCAAGTGTTGAATACACTAAACAGATTCAGAAGGATGTAGGTTGCAGTAGGTACTGGGAGATGTAGAAACTTGCACAAAATAGAGTAGCATGGAGAGCTGCATCGAACCAGTCCCTGGACTGAAGACCACAACAACAGCAACAAGAGCTTCAAGATAGATGCATGCATAACAAAAGCTGAACAAAAGACGATACGAAACAGAAGGGCATCTCCCAGCTGATCACAGAAAAAATGTGAAGGCTTCTTTGTTCTTCATCATCGTTGAAAGTATTACATGTACTTATTAACATTTGTGGACTTTCTGGTACACACATATTTCATAAACATAAAGAAAGAAAAATTTTCTTGGGGTCTTACATTTTCCTACGATGCATTTGACTACGATACTGGCTGTTACATGAGTAGTCATTCAAGTCGTCAGTACAACAAAGTACAATATTGGTGTATACAAGGAAAAACAATGCACAGTTAAACATGTTTTAAATAAACAGTTTGACAAACAATTTTCATTGGCATGGGAGATATGTGTACAAGATAGACTAACTTAAAATTTGAGAGGTATCATTTTTCTGAGGATAAGAGGTTAAGTCAGTTCAGGGACGTGTCTGCCTGTTGGAATTGATTCAGCCACTGCTGGAGTGACGTCGCAGTTGGCTTGTATGATGTCAATCAGTCGGTGACGACCGGCTGAGTGTGAGTTCTGGTTGTGCACTTCGTAGCTGAAGTGGGCATCGAGGCGCGGCCCGTCAAGAACCGTAGCCATGACAACCGTGCGAGCCTTGCCTCGCGCTGCAGGTTCATCTGGGGCAGCCGCATCGAGATCCTGCGGGCCGCACGGTGCAGAGTCGAGCACAGAGGCTCGGCACGTGAGCTGCGGCCGCACTATACTACAGCACTCTTGGGCGGCCGAGCGAGTCCCTGACGTCACCCCAAGGGTCGAGCAGTGCTGTTGCGAAAACACTTCTATGCCACGGGCTCAGCAGAGTTCGAATGGAGCCGCAGCCCACAGGCCAAGGCCTCACTGCTCCACACTGAGCGAGACCGTGACGTCACTGCACTAGTGCTGTGCGCAAGCACTGGTGTGCTGCGGTCTACTGACCGTTGTTGCTTGCTACGGGCTACGAGCGGTCAGTAGAGCAGTGTTTATTGGAGTGGTGGGATTTCTTAATTTTTTTGGTATCGCACAAAATGAGCGCGGGAACTAAATGTGGTCTGCAGAAGTAGGGTCGCATATAAAAAAAAAAAGAAAGGGAAGTAAAAGAAAAATCAACCATTGATGATTAGAGAACCACACAGCTTTAAACGAATCTTAGAAGTTCAGTTTGGACTGTGTCAATGCCTATTTTGGATGGCGTTAGGAAAAACGTTCGTTTTGTTTGCTGTTCGCTGTGTGGTGAAATTTACTCTCATGCTGAAGGGTCAAGTGGCACTTCGCACATTTCTCGCCATCCATGCGTGTCTGATAAACAAGGGTCTTGTATCGACGAGAAACGACTTCCTAAACCTGCTCAGGAGATAACTGTCGATAAATGCGTGGCTATATGTGCACGATACGTATGGTCATACGGAGCAATTAGATGTGAAGGTCTTATGCGTCTTGTTCAGATGTTAATCGACACTGCAAAGGTCATTATATCTCACCCCGCAGCTGAGTTGCGGTACGTGGCAGGAAGTGTTAAAAGCCTACGACATATAATTATGCCTGAGCATATAGCAGAAGGTGAATACTTAGCAACTACGGACATGTGGACGTCTAGTGCGAGAAGAAACAATTAGCTGACATGTACTGTCTCTTGTTTTATTGACTGGACTCTAAGATCTAGCATTTTGTTTACAACCCAGTTTCCAGATGAACCTAAACGGTCGGTAATATTCTAAGAGAAATGTTTAGTCGATTAATGCCTCATGATATCCACACTCTACGTGGAAAGACATACAGCACACGTCGGCCGGAGTGGATGAGCGGCTCTATGCGCTTCAGTCTGGAACTGTGCGACCGTTACGGTCGCTTGTTCGAATCCTGCCTCGGGCATGGATGCGTGTGATGTCCTTAGGTTAGTTAGGTTTAAGTAGTTCTAAGTTCTAGGGGATTGATGACCTAAAAAGTTAAGTACCATAGTGCTCAGAGCCATTTGAACCATACAGCACACGATTGATTAAGGTACCATCATTGACGTTACACTGCGCGATATATTCACGATTGAATTGTTCCTGCCATATGCTAAATACAGGCCTCTTGATAGATAACAGAGCCACTCTAACGATACTCGCTGGAATAAGCAGCTGACAATGTTAGAATGTCCTTGTGCTAGAACCACTCTCAGAAGGGAGAAATAGCCCAAAGTGAAGGAACTGATATTACGATGATGAAAAAACTTTTTACGTTATGTATGCTATTCGATTACTGTAATCTTATACGCAATCGTTTATTTTATAGCTTTTAAAACATAACGGTTTCTGTAGCTCTTCAAAACTGCGTCCAAGGAGTTAGAACAGGGGAAAACACTAGCACTGCACCTTCTGTTGACATGCACAATGACAACGTTAAAGCACGACAGAGAAGCTTCTGAAATCGGACTTTTACATAAACGCCTAAATTATATTTAAATGAAAAGGTATTTGTCATGACATACTTTGAGGTAGCAACATTCCTCTGGCCACCATTCGTCATTTAAAAATGATATCTGAAGATAAGTGGCGTAAAGTCAAGAAAATGATTCCCCTTTACTGCATCTCCATCCGTCTTATCTCTTTGTTCTCGCTAGTGGGTTCGAACGGAAGTGGGTTACCATTCGATCTAGAAATAGTTATCTCAATGTACTCTGCTCTTCTGGAAGTAATAAAAATAACATTTAATGTTCTTAAACAGGAGAGACGGTCATTCCCACATGTTCCTCCACAACTGGTAACACGTGAATCCTTGGGAATCCATGTTGTCCTCAATGAAAGTTAGAAATTTTGGAACGTATTCAAAATAAACCTAGCAGTACCAACGGATTTTCAATAACGTGTACTACAAAAGGGGGGCGTAATATATGACCAACACAAAGATATTCGGATTTCGTTAATTTTCGTTGTCTTTTACTCACAGCATACTTTTTAAAGATATATTTATGTGTAAGAAGTGTCCTAAACCTGAAAATATGAATATGACACCTGTTCTGATAATTCACATCCACTGACAAGACCTAAATTTTTTCGTTAAGTTTTACTGAGAAATTTAAAACAACTACGGAATCTGGTAGAAGAAATCATTAAAAATTACAAATATATCTTTTTCAAAATTTTAAAATATAATGTATATGACCAGATTACAGTTTTCTGAAGAGGTAGGCATAAAGTACCCCTTCCCTATCCCTTGCTATTTCGAGGGTTAAATCAGATAGTGTTAAGTGAATCTGATTTCGAAATGAGACACTAAAAGGACTATTGGGCAGCAAAATAAATTATGATGGCCGAAGTAGAGAGGATATAAAATGAAGACTGACTATAGCAAGAAAAGTATTAATGAAAAAGAGGGATTTGCTAATATCGAATATAAATTTAAGTGTTAGGAAGTATTTCTTGAAGGTATTTGTATGGTTTCCATGATGCTGCACCAGGCGGGTATAAAATGAATGTGCACAATGGAAAATACTGATCGCGAAAGTAAAGATTTGGCCCTTTCTGACTACCACCTGAAGCAGATCTTAGGATAACTTAAAGGTGATATTATTTCCTCCTTCTTGCTGTTTAACATGTAAATTACTACATAAAAATAAGAGAATGGTTAAGGAATCTAGAAACTACTAAATACATAATATTGTTTCTGCTTATACATTCATTGTAAATTAAAACCTCTTTATATGTTGCAAATGTTTATATGTCAATGTGCAATGGACATAAACAGATTGAAATGAATTTCCTGACTAATATTATTGATCAACTGCCCAAATCTGCCCCTCTTTATGGCTATGCGATATAATTTAAATAACGCGAGATCACTGATATCATCTAAGTCCCAAACACTAGAAGACTACTGTCAAAGATGATCAACAGTGGTGTGCAACCTCAGTGGATATGAAACTTACGTGATCATAGCTCTAATAAGCCGAAGCAATCAATATCACCGAATGTACTGCGTCCCGTGCGTCGGAATGATGGTTCTCGTACATGTCTGCGACAATGGAAGAACTCCAGCCACAAAATAAAAAACTCGTTCAAACACTAGGACAGCAGAAGGCGGTCCTCTGACTAGTATAATTTAATACTATCTTCTCCTCTCTGTATTCTACAGAGAAGAAACGCGAACTCCCAGACACAAGCACGGGATTTAAATGTCTCAACGTCAGTATAGACAAAGAAGTGCTCTCAATCACCGAATGCAGCGTGATCAACAACGACTCTCTACTCGGAGGCGAAGTCCAGAATAGTATAAGGTAGCAACACCTTAGGTCACCTAAAGCAAATTCCCCGTGCCTTGTGGCACTATATCATGCAAATGAAGCCTTAGTGACTTTGCCTGCATTTATCCGTCATGACAAACGAACCTTGCGACAGTATTTCGTTGGTGACAGCATCCCCCAGCTTGAACATTATATCCCTGAGTTTCAACGCACATCAGCGAAAGTCAGTTTCCGTATGATGCTTGATGAGAAACTCTAGCCCTGGGATTGCACAGCAGGCTTCGCCTGCATCACGCATTAGACTGCAAGTGTTGTCGGTTCTGACAATCTCCATATCCACTGGCACAAGGCTTGTCGGCCCGATCATAAACCTTGCAAATACATTTCCTCTTTCTTCTCCTCCCACCTCCTGAAGAGGCAGTGTCATCACAGATGGTGCCGAATCTACGGCCTCCGGAAATACTAAATGCGTCTGTACCATTTCAGTAACCAAATCATGTGCAATTCAATCAGACCTATCGATATCGTTTTGTACAACCTCCTTAGTACCTACAACAAAATTACTGTCGGCAGTAGCCCTCTGCAAGACACAAAACTCATCGGCACATGTATTTCCATGCACATCTCGTCCAGGCTGCAGAAATTCGCAACCTCTCCGCCAGGGTATACCTAACTAATTATGCAAACAACAAACGAGGAGAACAAAAGAGTACGATGAGAAGGGCACTTAATCTAGTTCTATCCTAACACTTACTGTAACTTAAGTTCTCCATTTGAGCGGCTACTCATGACTACTACTTTACGTGCTTATACGCGGTGAGCCACATTTATTGCTCAAAATGAAATAAATTGCCGATCAAAAACGGCAGAAACTGCCACAAAACTCCGACCTCTCGACAAAACTCATTTCCCCCTCCTAAGAAGCTACGAATGGTTAACACCTTATACACTTCCAGACAATGAGCCACACTCATTGATGATAGGCAAAAATAACGTTCATATTTAAACATCCTCAGAACACAGTCTTAGTTTACTTGCCACATGTCACACATGAAAACAGAACTGGAAAGCTGCTAAAAGATGGGCTTCCTGCATGTGATACTCGCAGGGAGAAAAATAGAACAGTCAGTGCAGTCACCCACTGCACACTGAAGCTGTGTGTCGACGAAACTGCAACACTGAGGTAGTCGACAGTCATCGTCTCCAGGGAGGGTGGCTGGTAAGGTTCCCTTGTCACTGAAATTTAGACGTGACACATACTTCTGACATCTAAATGTGGAGGTCCGGGATGCATGATCTCTACACGTGGAAGTCTGAGTTGAGGTGGTGAATTGTCGTCGGGATGATAATCGATGGCTACTCATAAAAACTTCACTATTAGTCATACATTTTACTGAAGAACAAACTAGAAAATTCTGTGGTGCAACGTCCTCCGTAGTGTGTGCTGAAGACAGCAGGTGTTAAGGAAGTGACGCAACAGGTAGCCATGGTGTCAAACGACTGCCTTCTATGGCTGAAGGCTGGTTGCACCTGGTAGTTGGCCCACGGGCTGAAAGATGCTAAGCTCACAGCACTGATCTTAAAACCATCAGTGGGGGCCCACTGTTAATGGAGGCCAAATCCCATGGTGGCTGCTTGTAGCCTCATGTTGCCTCGTGCAGCGGCAACACCTCTCTTCTTAAATAGTAGCTACCAGACTGAGACACCTTTGACTGAAAATAATGGTAATTTATGTTGGGACAGAGCATTCCTGCTTTGCAAATCACAGCTTGTACCCATGTAGACCATAAGAAGTCTGTTGATTGGATATGTAGTTACTGACCTACCAACACCTTTCTGCTGTGTCGTCGTTATGGCGGTGCCAGCCCTTTTCCCGGAGCACAATCTGGGAATCTGTCAGTGGCATCGCTGCACCTGACGTAATGGTGTTTGGTTCGCTCTTAGATGGCTTACTACCAAGATTTTTTGCAACACCCATTGCAAATACACAATTTTACTCAGTAGCGCCAAAAAATAGTGGTGGCACTGCAGATCGAATTACTGATAAGAACTGGGGTAGGCAAGAAATTTATGGTACAACTTCGTTTCATAGCGCATATCCTGAGGCATCAAGGACTTGTCAGTTTGGTAATGATGAGAAGTGTGTATATGTGTGTGCTGAGGGAGGGAGGGGTGTTAAAACTATAGAGGGAGACAAAGTCTTGAACACAGTTAGCAGGTTCAAACTGATGCACATTGCATTAGCTGTGCAGAGATGAAGAGGCTTGCTCAGAATAGACTAGCTTGGGCAGCTACATCAAACTAGTCTTCAGACTGAAGAACACAACAACAACATTGAGCAAGTTGGTAGGAGGGAGAGGTAGGCTTCTGGTCCACAATTTTAGAAGTTCTTTACTGGGAGAACGCATGAGTAAGGTAGAACTAATGTGATTCAGCGCCCTCGGCTGTTGACATGGCAAAAGACGTTTCTATATTGCTCCAAATTACCGACGCTGCTCGTTCTCGTATGACTAAAGGTATTTATCTCACACTATTGGCCGATGCAAAGAACTGATGTAGGTGTTCTTGTAGTATTTTGTTGTTGTAAACAGATGAGTCTCTGGTATGACGTTAAACTGCAACCACACATGGAGTGACCACAGTATAAGTGGTCCCTACCCAAAAATACCAACAAC